>NC_064642.1:207180533-207814851 GCF_023864345.2 Schistocerca serialis cubense
TTGTATTGCAGTAGTTCGAGTAACGAAGATTTTTGTGAGGTAAGTGATTCATGAAAGGTGTAGGTTATTGTTAGTTAGGGCCATTCGTTTGTAGAGATTATTGAAAGTCAGATTGCGCTGCGCTAAAAATATTGTGTGTCAGTTTAGTGTTTATCAGAATAGGTAAAGAGCGAAATGTCTGAGTACGTTCAGTTTTACTCAGCTGTTTGAAAATCAAATAATGTAAGAGGCTTATCAGCACAGTAATTCATTAATTTTTCTAAGGGGACGTTTCAACGACACGAGCCGTGTACCTCCTTCCTCGTGGAATGACCCTCTGTCTAATAGGCGCTGCTCATGCATGGTTGTTTACATCTTTAGGTGGGTTTAGTGACATCTCTGAACAGTGAAATTGACTGTGTCAATATCCACAGTTAACGTCTATCTTCAGAAGTTCTGGGAACTGGGGCGATGGAAAACATTTCTTGATGTATGTATTTACGACAGCTATAATCGTCAAATAGTTTCTGTTCTCTCAGACATGCATGCTTGTGTCTGTATCTTCCATTAGAACGACCTTCAGACATGATGCATGTCCGAAGAACATTGTGATGAAACATACGACACTGAATAAACAAAGACATTATAATAATCAATTATATTAAAATTTACATTCGACATAACTTACACATGAAAATTTTCAGATCTTACAATGTGCCGCTCTTCATGAATGGTCCATGTACAGCACTCAGTAGCAACGCTGAAGTGCTAGCGAGATAGAGACATGACGTTTTTCGTGCACATGGGGGCACTTCGCACGTATTTTTCTGTGACAAAACTAAACAATTAAGTTTTTTGACTTGTATCACTTTTATTGCCTGGGTGTGAAATAATAAAGCATTAGAAAAAGCAAGAGGCGCAATAGGCTTAGGGACGATAAAAACAATTAAGCGATGAAATACTGATGGCAGAATCAGAAAAAAATGGTTCAAATGGCTCTGAGTACTATGGGACTTAACATCTGAGGTCATCAGTCCCCTAGAACTTTGAACTACTTAAACCTAACTAACCTAAGGACATCACACACATCCACGCCGGAGGCAGGATTCGAACCTGCGACCGTAGCAGTCGCGCAGTTCCGGACTCAAGCGCCTAGAACCGCTCGGCCACCGCGGCCAGCGGCAGAATCAGAGACAAAACTACAATATGTGGTGTAGAGGGTGGTAAATGTGTGAAATGAGTACGGAATGAGGACACGTTTTGGACTGGTAATGTTCCGTTAAAATATCATTTAAAGGAAAGGCCTTGGAACACATAAATTTTTTAGGTTCTTATGAAGTTCATTACAAAAATGGAAGCTCTGCGGAGGAAAAAAGTAGGAAAATGCCTGTTGGAAAACGGATTCTGGAAAAAGCGAACGGTTGGTTGAGAATAAAAATAATCCTAACAGAACTAAGGAAGAGATTCACCGAGGGAGATATACATTGTATGTAGCACCATATGACTGAATCATGGAGAGTAAAAAGCGAAACGTAAACTACTTGGATAGTTTCGGGATGTAGCAGTAGACAAAAATGCTTAAAGTGAAGTGAACTCACAGAATGATAAACAAGTACGCTTAAGAACAGTAGAGGAAAGAAAATAGTAGAAATGTGGAAAACACACCGCGAAGAAACTGCCCTCTACGGAGGGTCTCCGAATGAAAGATTTCAGCGCATAGAGGCGGAGGAAGGAGGCGGCCTGGAATGATGGATGGCAATACAAACGTACAAGGTCACGATCAGATTAAGGAAGAAGCACGGGAAAGATATTTTAAAGAATACGGTATTGCTGCGCCTATGTTATTCAGAATTACGATGCAATGTTCCTTCGGATATGCATGCATGTTCGAAGGGACAGAATAGTATAATTACCCTTTAATCGTACGACAAAAACCAAGGGCGCCTTTTTGCTGTCAGTTATTGATTTTATGGCCGCGCGGGATTAGCCGAGCGGTCTCAGGCGCTGCAGTCATGGACTGTGCGGCTGATCAAGGCGGAGGTTCGAGTCCTCCCTCGGGCATGGGTGTGTGTGTTTGTCCTTAGGATAATTTAGGTTAAGTAGTGTGTAAGCTTATGGACTGATGACCTTAGTAGTTAAGTCCCATAAAATTTCACATACATTTTTATTGATTTTATGGCTCGTTTAGATCGCGGATTCAACTCGTCGCATTCACAAAATACATATATTGCTAGCACAGAAAGTGACGGTCAGACTAAGCTGCTGTTCAGGCCTTTATCATTCCGTCTCATAATTCTCACTTTTCTATCCCTAATCAAGCACAGGCTCGTGTGATTTGTGGATAACTACAAAGACTCATTCAAAACGAATTGCATCGCCCGCTCCGAGAACCGAAGACAAAAGGCGAACAAAAAAGTTAGTTTACATTTGTGTAGCTCTTCGTTTACCACTGTACGCGGTGGTGGACACTATCTTGTTGGTTGAATATGTGTGACTGATTCGTGGTGGCACTTTTATGCATGAAATGATAATTAAATGGACACCCTAGCTGCAAACAGGCGTTGATATATTTCATTGGGGACATTTTGGAAATGTGTGCCCCGACCGGGACTCGAACCCGGGATCTCCTGCTTACATGGCAGACACTCTATCCATCTGAGCCACAGAGGGCACGGAGGGTAGTGCACCTGCCGGGACGTATCCCTTGCACGCTCCCCGTGAGACCCACATTCCCAACATGTCCACACCACTACATTCGTAGTGCGCCTAATAGATGTTTGCCCATCATACTCATTACTCGTGGCAGATTAATCTACCAAGTCCCGTAAGAGTTTGGGCAATAGCGTGTGCATTCGTACAAGGAGGTCAATGGCCGGGAAGCCATTTTTTAACTATATATGAAGGTAGTATCTGTTCCCGAAAGAACAGTTACCGTTGATGACCATGCAGCTTTCGCTAGAATGATATGATAATTAAATGGACACCCTAGTTGCAAACAGGCGTTGATATACTTCATTTGGGACATGTTGAAAATGTGTGCCCCGACCGGGACTCGAACCGAGGACCTCCCGCTTACATGGCGGACGCTCTATCCATCTGAGCCACCGAGGGCACAGAGGATAGTGCGACTGCAGGGACTTAGGGACTTATCCCTTGCACGCTCGCCTTTTATACATGGTGAATATGTGCGATAAATTCCAAATATTCAGACATAAACTGAAAGGCTGCCATGTGGCACACTCCTTTCGCTCTGTATAGAGTTCTACTCAGTACCTCAGCGCCTTTTTGCAATGCACCTCTTCTTTGTACATACAATCGGCAGTATTTTGTTTTGTTCCCTCTTATTTTTCTCTTTCCCATTGCAATTTGCGGTATTACGAGGGCAGTTCAATAAGTAATGCAACACATTTTTTTTCTCGGCCAATTTTGGTTGAAAAAACCGTAAATTTCTTGTGGAATATTTTCAAACATTCCCGCTTCGTCTCGTATAGTTTCATTGACTTCCGACATGTGGCAGCGCTGTACGGAGCTGTTAAAATGGCGTCTGTAACGGATGTGCGTTGCAAACAACGGTCAGTGATCGAGTTTCTTTTGGAGGAAAACCAGGGCATCTCAGATATTCATAGGCGCTTGCAGAATGTCTACGGTGATCTGGCAGTGGACAAAAGCACGGTGAGTCGTTGGGCAAAGCGTGTGTCATCATCGCCGCAAGGTCAAGCAAGACTGTCTGATCTCCCGCGTGCGGGCCGGCCGTGCACAGCTGTGACTCCTGCAATGGCGGAGTGTGAGAACACACTGTAACAACTACTACGGCTTCTGACATCAAATGTAATAGTTGTGTTACTAAATGTGACACTTCTATCACTCAATGTAACTGGATTTTCTCTTTGGATGCTGTCAATTGTCAGGATGAGCATTCTAAAGCATTCTGTCAGGGTGAAAATATTAAATAAATTAATTTTTCTCTCTTACAGCATGTGGGCAGGGTGGGTTCTCCCTTGGCTCGGGTATGAGGTCGAATGAAACATCATTTTTACATAAGATAACTTTTATTGAAAGTTTCGTACAACTGTATCTTACTGGGACGTTCTGGTTCGGAGAGCGGCAGCTGTGTCGTTTGTGAAGTGTTCTGCTGCGGCAGCGGCGGCGGCGGCGGCGGCGTCTGATTACGCGTAGCGGTATGTATCTCGTGTCGCCGTCTCGCCCAGCTGACCGGAGACGCGCAGCGCGAGGTGGCCCGTTTAATTATTGCGAGCGACGTCGTGCATCGGATGGTGATACCTTGAATGTGACGTCCCAGTGTTTCTCTTCTCTAAGCGGCCGCGTGTGTTGTGCGTCGACCAGCGGAGCGGCGCGGCGGGGGAAGGCCAGTGTCCCGAACTCGAACCACGGACTCCCGCTTGCCAGTCTTCGGCTGTCAGGTCTTCATCCCAGCTCACAGGTAACTACTGATGTGAGGCCGTCTCCTTCCCGTCCTCACGAGTCACCCGGGTATGTAAAAACCAGACTTCCAATACCTTTTAACTTCTGTCTTCTGGCGCCGCGGCAGCTGCTTGCTATTCCATTACAGCGGCGGACTTGGTGCGTCTGTGCATGATGCAGTCTCTTCTTGCATGACGGTCTTCAGCACCGAAACTGACTGAAAACTACTGCTACTCTTCTTTTCTTCCTTCGTCTCTCGTCTTCGTCTCCGTCTGTCTTCATCTGTCTTCATCTGTCGGGCCCACCGCGTCTCGCGTATTTATTCACTTCAGTTCACTGGGGGTGAACGACTTCACGGCCATTGCCTCTTCTGTCACATTGAAAAGCTTCTCGAAGAATCTTCTTGACCTCGGTCATTGGCTCTTGGAATGTAGGCGAGGGCCTCTGATCGCATGTGACGACTGAGAAACACGTGAGCCGGTCATTGCCTCTTCCGTCACGTTGAAAAGCTTCTCGAAGAATCTTCTTAACGTCGGTCATTGGCTCTTGGAATGTAGGCGAGGGCCTTTGCTCACATGCGACAACTGAGAAACACGTGAGCCGGTCGGGCGATGCCCTGACGGCTGAATCGACAGCGCCCGCTTATGTGGAACTCGCTGACTCCACGGTCATTGTTTCTTCTGTTCTGCCCGCTGAATGCCAGTATGTAACTCTCTAAACTAAACCAAGTTTTCCATTTATATTCTAATTTGTAGTTCACTTTGATTTCACTAATTTATTTACTTAAGTAACACTCAACATTCCTCCACCCTTCGGAGAAATTCGCCCTCGAATTTACCACTCAACATTCCTCCACTCTTCACACTGAAAAAGCACAAACACTGAAAACTCTCGAGTTAGAAGATTACACACGCTTCACATTAAGTATGTGGAAAATACTTTATCACTTTACAAAAACACTGTACGGTCATGAATCACATAGTTCTTACATAAATGGTTGTAATAAGTGTAACAAATCTTGATGACAATGAATAAACAAAAAATAGGTTTTGCACTTAGAAAATTACAGGGCAACAGCTGTTTAATGTACCCTATACTAATGCAAGAATATATATTCTACAGTATTGTTTATGTTAACAAGAGACCGTTTAATAAAGAATGAAGTACAATAAACAAAATTAATACACTAATGCTCAAAAGTAACTACTGAAGTACATCAGTTAAGAATGTGGTATCCAGTTAACAGGGATTTGATGAAGTGGTATATTATTATTTGGCTTATTTTTTCGTCTTAAATAAAAGAAAACGGTACAAAGCAGAAACACCAACACAAAGGTTCCAGATATACCCGTTCCTAGCATTATAATTTTAGTTTTGTGTTCACCTTTTAATTTTAAGACATGTTGCATCATAACATTGGCATCAATTTTGCCTTGCTGCGAGTTTATGAACATATCTAATGACTTCAGAAGGGAACTGTCAAGGGAGTAATTGAGGTAGGATAGGTTTTGTGTAGGAAATGCTTGCATGGCGTTTTCTGAAAAAAGGAAACAACATGGTTATGAACCTACCAACCTAGTAAAAACAAAAACAAAGAACAGAAGGAATACATTGTTAACTACAAGATCTACTTGTTTCTACGTTCAACTTTTCTTTCTTAAAAAATAAACCATTATAATTTATTAATTATTTACATTTGTATACTGTCTATAGTCTACTAAGATTCAACTAGGACATTCGCACCCTTGAACGAAGATTGTATGGTGCCATGTCTGTATGTTGTGCTGGCGTGGCCACTCTTTTTCCTTTACGGGAACTTCCTCCACCCTTCGGAAAAGCAGACACTATTGTTGAAGGAATTACATCTGGAGCGCCCTTAAAAGGTTTTAAACGACTTGCATGGACAATGGTAGTTCGGGTGGGCAGTTGCAATTTAACGTTGACTGGTGACGTGATCTCAATAATTTGATAAGGACCTCTGTAGTTTGTTACAAATTTCTTCGTTTTTCCTTTAGCTATGTAAGGAGTTGAAAGCATAACCCACTGACCGATTTTGTAATTTGGATATTTAGCTTGGGTATTACCTAATCTTTCCTGTCGTTCCAAAGCCTTTGTATTAGATTTTTGAACCTTTTTCCATACCTCCTTCATCATTCGACTGAAATCTCTTACTGTTTCTCCGACTTTTCCGTTTTTCTGCCTGATTACATCAAAAGGGGACGGCATTTTTTTCCCATAGACCACTTCATAAGGTGACATGCCAGTTGCTTCATGCGTTTTGGCGTTGTATACCGACACGATTATTGGTAAATACGTATCCCAATTAGAATGTTGTTCGTTAATATAATAACTAAGCATCTTGCCAATTGTCCGATGAACTCTTTCTGTGCGCCCGTTGCACTGAGGGTGTAACGGAGTTGTGCGTAATTTGCGTATTTTTAATAAGTGGCAGAGCTGTTTCATTAGTTCAGACATAAAATTAGATCCCTGATCTGTGATAATAGCTTCAGGTACGCCAAATTTAAGTATCCAGTTGTTAACTAAAGCTTGGGCAACTGTATTTGCTTGCTGATCTGGGAGACTCACCATAGCTAGATAGCGTGAAAAGTGATCGATAATTGTAAGAACATACTTATTACCAGCAGGTGTTTTATGAAATGGCCCGTAGAGATCCAATCCGCAGATTTGAAATGGACATGAAGCCTCGGGGAGCCGCTGTAAGGGTATTTTTGAACGAGAAAGTTCAGCTCGTTGTGCGCACGCAATGCAATTACGAACGTACTGCGCAACATCCTGCTTTCTGGTTTGCCACCAAAATCGCTCTGCTACACGTCTTTCGGTTGTCCGCTGCCCACCGTGTCCTGCAAGGATATGATCGTGGGCCTCTGCCATTATTTCTTGTCTAAGGTGTTGGGGGACAACAATTCGCGGTCCAAGTTTTGTTTTACGGCATAATACACCATCTTCAAAGCAAAATTGTTTTTGAGTTGCGTATTTTTTACATTCTGTATCCTCATCTTGTGCCTTTCTCCAGTCCTCAGTATCTCGGCCTGTTGCTTCCAAAAGTGCTATTTTCCGACTTAGGCAATCTGCATTCGTGTGTTTTTTGCCTGGTTTATGGATAACTTCGAAATCCATTTCGGAAAGACATAGGGCCCAACGGGTAAGACGACTAGATGGATCCTTTAATCCAAGCAACCATTTTAAAGCTGCGTGGTCTGTAATAACCTTGAATTTTCTGCCATACAAGTAGCATTTAAAGTATTTGATACCATAAATAACACTTAACAATTCTTTCTCCGTTGTGGAATAATTTCTTTCTGCCGTTGTTAGTTGTCTCGAAGCGTAGGCTATGGGGTGTTCCGCGCCATTAATATTCTGACTCAAAACAACTCCTACTGAATGACCACTTGCGTCACAGGATAAAATAAATTCTTTGTTATAATCTGGGTAGGCTAATACAGGACTGTGTGTTAACGTATCTTTAAGGGTTTGAAATGCTGATTCACAATCTTCAGACCAATGAAATTTTGCACCCTTTTTCAATAATTGGGTTAAGGGTCGGGCAATTTCAGCAAAATTTTGAACATATTTTCGGTAATACGATGCGAGACCAATGAAACTTTGTACCTCCTTAACGCGTTGTGGTGTTGGGAAGTCCTTAACTGCCGAAATTAATCGAGGATCTGTTTTAATTCCTTTTTCACTAATGACATGCCCTAGGTATGTAACCTCTGTCGATGCAAAACTACATTTTTCCATATTTAATGTTAATTTAGCTTTTCTAAGTCTCTGAAAAACGTTACGCAGACGCACAGCATGTTCATTAATGTCTCTGGAGAATACAATAATATCGTCTAGATATACACAACATTGCTGAGTTTTGAGTCCTCGCAATACTCCATCGAGTAGTCTTTGAAAAGTTGCTGGTGCATTTTTCAAACCGAAAGGCATTCTTTTAAATTGCCAGTGGCCTCCTGGGGTAGAAAATGCTGTTTTATGCCTATCTTCAGGAGCAACTTCCAATTGATGATATCCGCTACGTAGATCGATTGTTGAAAAGTATTTACTGTTACCCAAACTGTCAATGATATCTGTAATGTTTGGAAGAGGATAAACATCTGAGATAGTTTGTTTGTTAAGGTGTCTGTAGTCACAACAAAATCTATATCGTTTCGTACCGTCGGGAGACTTCTTTGGAATAATTACAATATTTGAATTATAAGGAGAATCAGAATATTCTATAATTCCATCTTTTAGATGCTGTTCTATAAATTCATCCAGTACTGGCTGTAAGTGATGCGCAACTCTATAAGGCTTCCTATAAACTGGGGGGCTATTTCCTGTTGGGATCCTATGCTGTGTGATATCTGTTGCCGGCAATGGACCTTCTGCATTAAATAAATCTTGGAACTCAACTAAAACTGCTTCTATCGTGTCTCTATCCTTTCCTTTCAAATGCTCAATCTTCTGGCGCAATGCGGTTTTATAGGCGTCTGGTTTCTGACTATCATTAATATCTGACCAAATGAAATCTTCTTCTTCAAAAGTACTGACTGTAGCCACTAATATTCCCTTATGCAACTCTTTGTCCTCCACTCCGAAATTGTCAATATGTACCGGTACTTTTCTTTCTCCCTCAACGTCTTGAACCCGTACAACACTCCTACGTACAAAACAATGTGATACATCTAATTCCTCATTTTCCTCTAATGGCTCTATTAGACACACTGTATCTGTAGGTACTTCGTGGTCAACGGTCATCCAGAGAAGTTTTCCTGAGCCAGATGGTATCTGATCCCGCGAATCAACCTTCAAGGACGTTGCACGCAGTATAGTTGATTTCGCCTTCCGGTTAGGGAAATCTTGCGGCAGAGGGCCCTTTGCAGCGGTGTCACCTAGCTGAAACACTATTCCGCTAAGTTCTACAGTTTGCTGTCTGAGGTCGATTTTAGCGTGATGTTTATTCAGGAAATCCAACCCTAGGATCGCGTCGTACCCGTCAGTTACCTTTGTTACCACTTCTACATCTTCCTGAAATTGTACACCGTGAATATAGAAAATCAATGATGTACATCCTAATGACTTAACTGTACCTCCTCCTACTCCACTCAATCTATACCTTGGAGGGTCATATTTCTTTTCTCCAATACATTCATTACTTACTATTGATACGTTTGCGCCTGTATCCACCAGTATCCTTGCCTCTTTATCCTGTATGGTAGCAGATAACCAGCATTCCGCCTTCACATTCGCCTTAATGGCATGAAATTTTATTGGGAACGCCTGGCGGCGGTTCCGACATTCCCGTTTGAGTTTAACTGATTTCTATTTCCAAAAACTTTCTTAGACCTGCATTCCTTGAATGTGTGACCTATTCTTTGACAATTAGTGCATTGAGGTTGTCTGCAGTTTTTTGCTATATGTCCGTGTCGATCGCACCTAAAACATCGTACTCCTGCTGAAAATATATTTCGCTTCTCCTTGTATCTGGTGGCAATGTCAATTTCTTCAAAAGCTGTCGCCACAGATACAGCTTCTGCTAAATTTTTAGGAAACTCTGCCCTGACACGACGGGACGTTTCAGGAGGTAACCCACGTAAAAATGTATCCAGAGCTCTATCTTCTGCCTCTTGTAAAATAACTTTATTTGCTTCATCACTAGTTGTCAACTGATAGGTGTTAATATTAACTTTTCTAATCCTATCTACAAAGCTTTCTAACGACTCGTTTTGCCTCTGAGTGATAGTGTGTAATTTTTCCCTATAAAATCTACAGCTGTTCTGTTTTTGAAAACGTTTAAGCAATCCTTTCTTCAATTCCTCAAATGTTGGAGCATTCCGTAATTCTTCATGGTATAAGACGTGTGCTTTAGCCTCTCCTGTCAATCTTAACTTTGTCATTTGTAAGAGCTGTTCATCTGACCATGATCCTAACTTTGCAGCTGCTACTAAATCATCAAAAAAGGCTGTTATGTCCTCGCCAGGTTTACCTGAAAAAGGAGTTACTAAGGCTGCTGCTGAGGAATCTAGGGTGGGAGGGATTGAACTGGTTTGCCTAACCTCACACAACTGCTTAAATAATGCATTATTATCGTTTTTAAGCTGTGCTATTTGATTAACTAAGCTCTGAATAGCTTCATCAGTAGAAACCGCTTGTGGTGCTGACTCTGACTTTGTACGATTTCGTGTCATCATTTTACAAACTGTTAGTTACACAATCTTCCTATACTGAATTTAAAAGATGTTTAAATATTTCCGACAAATTCTTAAAATCATGAGAGAAAATACACTTCTAAATAAAGAAAATATTACGACTGCTATGCAAACCTCTATCCCTTCACACATTAAAAAATACTAACTGTGGACCTTTAGTGACTGTCATTCACACCTCATATTGAGCCAAGGGTTTTTTCTCTGACACCAATTGTAACAACTACTACGGCTTCTGACATCAAATGTAATAGTTGTGTTACTAAATGTGACACTTCTATCACTCAATGTAACTGGATTTTCTCTTTGGATGCTGTCAATTGTCAGGATGAGCATTCTAAAGCATTCTGTCAGGGTGAAAATATTAAATAAATTAACTTTTCTCTCTTACAGCATGTGGGCAGGGTGGGTTCTCCCTTGGCTCGGGTATGAGGTCGAATGAAACATCATTTTTACATAAGATAACTTTTATTGAAAGTTTCGTACAACTGTATCTTACTGGGACGTTCTGGTTCGGAGAGCGGCAGCTGTGTCGTTTGTGAAGTGTTCTGCTGCGGCAGCGGCGGCGGCGGCGGCGGCGGCGTCTGATTACGCGTAGCGGTATGTATCTCGTGTCGCCGTCTCGCCCAGCTGACCGGAGACGCGCAGCGCGAGGTGGCCCGTTTAATTATTGCGAGCGACGTCGTGCATCGGATGGTGATACCTTGAATGTGACGTCCCAGTGTTTCTCTTCTCTAAGCGGCCGCGTGTGTTGTGCGTCGACCAGCGGAGTGGCGCGGCGGGGGAAGGCCAGTGTCCCGAACTCGAACCACGGACTCCCGCTTGCCAGTCTTCGGCTGTCAGGTCTTCATCCCAGCTCACAGGTAACTACTGATGTGAGGCCGTCTCCTTCCCGTCCTCACGAGTCACCCGGGTATGTAAAAACCAGACTTCCAATACCTTTTAACTTCTGTCTTCTGGCGCCGCGGCAGATGCTTGCTATTCCATTACAGCGGCGGACTTGGTGCGTCTGTGCATGATGCAGTCTCTTCTTGCATGACGGTCTTCAGCACCGAAACTGACTGAAAACTACTGCTACTCTTCTTTTCTTCCTTCGTCTCTCGTCTTCGTCTCCGTCTGTCTTCATCTGTCTTCATCTGTCGGGCCCACCGCGTCTCGCGTATTTATTCACTTCAGTTCACTGGGGGTGAACGACTTCACGGCCATTGCCTCCTCTGTCACATTGAAAAGCTTCTCGAAGAATCTTCTTGACCTCGGTCATTGGCTCTTGGAATGTAGGCGAGGGCCTCTGATCGCATGTGACGACTGAGAAACACGTGAGCCGGTCATTGCCTCTTCCGTCACGTTGTAAAGCTTCTCGAAGAATCTTCTTAACGTCGGTCATTGGCTCTTGGAATGTAGGCGAGGGCCTTTGCTCACATGCGACAACTGAGAAACACGTGAGCCGGTCGGGCGATGCCCTGACGGCTGAATCGACAGCGCCCGCTTATGTGGAACTCGCTGACTCCACGGTCATTGTTTCTCCTGTTCTGCCCGCTGAATGCCAGTATGTAACTCTCTAAACTAAACCAAGTTTTCCATTTATATTCTAATTTGTAGTTCACTTTGATTTCACTAATTTATTTACTTAAGTAACACTCAACAACACTCATTTGAGATGATGGACGGATCACCATCAAACAACTCAGTGCTCAACTTGACATCTCTGTTGGTAGTGCTGTCACAATTGTTCACCAGTTGGGATATTCAAAGGTTTGTTCCCGCTGGGTCCCTCGTTGTCTAACCGAACACCATAAAGAGCAAAGGAGAACCATCTGTGCGGAATTGCTTGCTCGTCATGTGGCTGAGGGTGACAATTTCTTGTCAAAGATTGTTACAGGCGATGAAACATGGGTTCATCACTTCGAACCTGAAACAAAACGGCAATCAATGGAGTGGCGCCACACCCACTCCCCTACCAAGAAAAAGTTTAAAGCCATACCCTCAGCCGGTAAAGTCATGGTTACAGTCTTCTGGGACGCTGAAGGGGTTATTCTGTTCGATGTCCTTCCCCATGGTCAAACGATCAACTCTGAAGTGTATTGTGCTACTCTTCAGAAATTTAAGAAACGACTTCAGCGTGTTCGTAGGGACAAAAATCTGAACGAACTTCTCCTTCTTCATGACAACGCAAGACCTCACACAAGTCTTCGCACCCAAGAGGAGCTCACAAAACTTCAGTGGACTGTTCTTCCTCATGCACCCTACAGCCCCGATCTCGCACCGTCGGATTTCCATATGTTTGGCCCAATGAAGGACGCAATCCGTGGGAGGCACTACGCGGATGATGAAGAAGTTATTGATGCAGTACGACGTTGGCTCCGACACCGACCAGTGGAATGGTACCGTGCAGGCATACAGGCCCTCATTTCAAGGTGGCGTAAGGCCGTAGCATTGAATGGAGATTGCGTTGAAAAATAGTGTTGTGTAGCTAAAAGATTGGGGAATAACCTGGTGTATTTCAATGCTGAACAAAACAACCCCAGTTTCAGAAAAAACAAGTGTTGCATTACTTATTGAACTGCCCTTAGTTACCTGACAGCGTAGCTTTGGCTTGCATTGCCCCACGAAACCGGAGGGCTTCAGCTTTGAATCACAATCACTAAATTATGTGATGAAACTTAGACCTATTAGTGTGAATATTCGTAGAGTTTTTTTGAAGAAGCCCCTAACATAAATTGACGAAGAGAAGGATAGCAATCAGTCGCAAAATCAGTCTTTTTTTTTAGATTGAAATTCTGAACGGTCGCTGCGCACACAGGGATCTGATGACTTCCAATTTAGTTAATACATATAAGATAACTTCTAAGACGTAAAATAATAACTAATTTGTGCAAAAGTAACAAATTATAGAACCGGACAGACACCAGAATCGCAGCAATCGTTATCGAGGTATGTCTGAGCGATGAAGCAGCCGCAGAATACAAAGAAACAGAGGTCAGAATTAAACTAATCGAGAGATTTGTCGTTATTTTTTAAAATGTCAACGTACGGAAATTGTACATTAAGTTCTCACAGAACAAACTGAAATTTCTATGTGTAATTATTACTATACCTTTCATGTGTCTCATGCTTACATGTAAATGTTTATATTTGAACGTACTGACACTATACGACCACTGCGACTCTATTTGTTTAAGGAGTTTTACCCAGATATACGCAGACGAATCCAGATAGACACATTTAACGGCAGGACGGAAACACCCTCTTTCGTAGCATCAACTTTAATACAGTGTGGATATGCAGGGTGATTCCTTGATGATGTTACAAACTTTCTGAGGAAGGGCAAATGCATCAGTTTGTGGTAAGGGACTCTGTTCCGGAATGGTTCAAATGGCTCTGAGCACTATGGGACTCAACTGCTGAGGTCATTAGTCCCCTAGAACTTAGAACTAGTTAAACCTAACTAACCTAAGGACATCACAAACATCCATGCCCGAGGCAGGATTCGAACCTGCGACCGTAGCGGTCTTGCGGTTCCAGACTGCAGCGCCTTTAACCGCACGGCCACTTCGGCCGGCTCTGTTCCGGAATGACCGAGTCGAAAGTTATCAGCGAAAATCTTTCTGGTATCTCTGACAGTGGAATACATGTACAGGTATTGTTGTTGTTAAGGTTGTGCGGTAGGCAACTTTCAGATGTGGTGATATGGACCAAAGAAGAGAAAAATGTCTAGCAAACATGGAATCTAGAACATATACCATAAGAGGTTTAGGCGCTTCTTCATCTTCGATGGTATGAAACAAATCTTTTCTAATGCGCGCTCTGTGTTTTCCATGTTTTGAGAGAAGGTAGTATGGACGAAAAACACTGTTTAGTGAACGTAGGCTCTAGAACACTTGAAGACCTATGAACATTACTTTAGAAGAAGAGATATGTTTCACAGTAGCGAAGATGAAAAAGTGCTCATAGTCCTTTAAGATACACATTTTAGAGCCCACTCTTAAAAGCCATTTTTTTCTTGTTTTGCTCCGTATTACCACCACTGAAAGTTGCCTAGCCTACAATCAGAGCATCAATAGTACTATCAGAGCTGTCAGAACGATTATCGCTTGTAACCTGCAATTCAATCATTCCCGGCGCAGGATCACTTACATAAAATTGGTACATTTGATCTTCTTCGTCATCTTTAAAAGTATCATAACGTCACCCACTATACTAAAGGAAAAGGGGACGTAAAACGATTAGCTCTTAACTTCCTGTAGACATCTTTTGTTTGTGTAACATGATAATAGTACGTTTAATAATTTATGAGATTGGTATGTTCAAAAATCGTATGGTATGTTTACAAATGTATGATATTTTCCAGCTTTAAACACTAAAAGCTATAATAATAAAAATGTAGGGAATAAAACAAAATAACAAAAACAAAATAAAAAGTAAAATGAAGTGAGATGATATCCTGCATGTATAAGTTAAATATAGTGCTCAGATTAATTCTAGAGTTAAACAGCCTTCCAGTTTTGCACCGGCCTCAGCAAAAGGTTAGTCTAAGCACCCTCTGTACTACTGTCTGGGATTTTAATTTCTGAAATAGATCCCAATACCTTTGTATGACTCGATATAGCCCGAATAGTCAAGTCCCGTGTAGGCTGCCAATTTGTTAGCTTTATGATGAGCAGTATGAACGAAAGTTACGGAGCACACACAACTTATTATGCGCGAAATATGTTTGCCTATGCTTATAACAAATAGAAAGTCACTTCCTGTTACAAACAATAGTGCAGATGTAAAAGAAGACTGTAAGAAACTTGCAAACGTAAACACAGGCTGACAGTTCTGGTGATGTTCTACACTCCTGGAAATGGAAAAAAGAACACATTGACACCGGTGTGTCAGACCCACCATACTTGCTCCGGGCACTGCGAGAGGGCTGTACAAGCAATGGTCACACACACGGCACAGCGGACACACCAGGAACCGCGGTGTTGGCCGTCGAATGGCGCTAGCTGCGCAGCATTTGTGCACCGCCGCCGTCAGTGTCAGCCAGTTTGCCGTTTCATACGGAGCTCCATCGCAGTCTTTAACACTGGTAGCATGCCGCGACAGCGTAGACGTGAACCGTATGTGCAGTTGACGGACTTTGAGCGAGGGCGTATAGTGGGCATGCGGGAGGCCGGGTGGACGTACCGCCGAATTGCTCAACACGTGGGGCGTGAGGTCTCCACAGTACATCGATGTTGTCGCCAGTGGCCGGCGGAAGGTGCACGTGCCCGTCGACCTGGGACCGCAGCGACGCACGGATGCACGCCAAGACCGTAGGATCCTACTCAGTGCCGTAGGGGACCGCACCGCCACTTCCCAGCAAATTAGGGACACTGTTGCTCCTGGGGTATCGGCGAGGACCATTCGCAACCGTCTCCATGTAGCTGGGCTACGGTCCCGCACACCGTTAGGCCGTCTTCCGCTCACGCCCCAACATCGTGCAGCCCGCCTCCAGTGGTGTCGCGACAGGCGTGAATGGAGGGACGAATGGAGACGTGTCGTCTTCAGCGATGAGAGTCGCTTCTGCCTTGGTGCCAATGATGGTCGTATGCGTGTTTGGCGCCGTGCAGGTGAGCGCCACAATCAGGACTGCATACGACCGAGGCACACAGGGCCAACACCCGGCATCATGGTGTGGGGAGCGATCTCCTACACTGGCCGTACACCACTGGTGCTCGTCGAGGGGACACTGAATAGTGCACGGTACATCCAAACCGTCATCGAACCCATCGTTCTACCATTCCTAGACCGGCAAGGGAACTTGCTGTTCCAACAGGACAATGCACGTCCGCATGTATCCCGTGCCACCCAACGTGCTCTAGAAGGTGTAAGTCAACTATCCTGGCCAGCAAGATCTCCGGATCTGTCCCCCATTGAGCATGTTTGGGACTGGATGAAGCGTCGTCTCACGCGGTCTGCACGTCCAGCACGAACGCTGGTCCAAGTGAGGCGCCAGGTGGAAATGGCATGGCAAGCCGTTCCACAGGACTACATCCAGCATCTCTACGATCGTCTCCATGGGAGAATAGCAGCCTGCATTGCTGCGAAAGGTGGATATACACTGTACTAGTGCCGACATTGTGCATGCTCTGTTGCCTGTGTCTATGTGCCTGTGGTTCTGTCAGTGTGATCATGTGATGTATCTGACCCCAGGAATGTGTCAATAAAGTTTCCCCTTCCTGGGACAATGAATTCACGGTGTTCTTATTTCAATTTCCAGGAGTGTATATCAGCGTCTATGTTAATAGTGAAAAATAGACAGCTTTCATTCGGAAAAGTTATTGTTATACATAAGTTTGTTCGTTTATATCTGCTTCATCCGAGCAATTGAATATTTCATAATGCGAGGTTTTGCATTCAAATTATTTCATAAAATCTTATCATGTATAGTAGACCATATTTTGACTATAGTAAATTTTGTCTAGTATCAAGTAATTCTCTTGATAGGTATTGATTATAAGTTGCATTTTATTGAACTAAGTTAATTAACACATATTTCAGTTAAGTGAATGCTGAGTTTTTGCTTTAAGCAGAAATAACGAACATTCTAAATATGTCATCCACCTAAAAGGACGACTGCTACGGCTCGTAAAGTAAAGAAAATTTTTGTAGTGTCAAATGATTTAGTTCTGTTTTTAAGTATTTAATCTGCGTTCCAATGCATGTTAAGTGTGGATGCGGCGTAGCGTAGTCAGAGAGCGCTATGTATAGATCGTGGGTTGGAGTTTTACTGGAGCGGTGAAGTGAAGTGAAATGATGATTTGGCATTATTGGCCGGGAGACCGCTTGTGGGGTTGTTGGGCCGCCTAATGCAATTCTTTTAATTTGACGCGACTTCGGTGACTTGCGCGTCGAGGGTGATGAGGCGAACATGACACCCAGTCCCTGAGCAGACAAGATCTCCGAGCCGGCAGGGATTCGAACCCGGGCCTGGCGCATGGCAGTCAGACGCGCAGACCACTTTCTTTTATTTTTTTGTTTTTCTTGAAGAACCTTCCTGGCACTTAAAAGAAAAGGGTAGGGGGTAAAGTGGGCAAGAGTCGCAACCCAAGGCCTGGCCAAGAAGTTCCCTTCACCCCCTCCCTCCCGCAGGAACCAAGGCATGTGTAGGGAGTGTCGAGTAAAGGTACAAAGAATATCAATTATTTATTTATTTGTTTATTTATTTCTTTTTTGTTGTACTGCTTTCCTTGTAATTTGTTATTAATACCATCGATAATTCCAGGAAACCGAGGTCGCGAGGAGGATGGAGTGGCAAGTCGTCAGACGCGGCGAGACGGTCGAACATAGATTTTAGGAGGACATTACGATAACCAGAGAATAACCGATTCTAAGAGTAGAAAAGGCGTTTATCAATTCCTCTTTGCAGTAACACCCTAACTCTGGCTTAGAAAGACGCTAAAAATTATCTGAATTTGCTGTTGTGGATAACTGCACAATGGCGTTAATTAAGGAAGTGCAAAAAGTGAAGTATTTTTTTCTCGCAATCAGCACACAAGTAGTGATCTGTGTGTCTACAAATCCATTTCACGGAGTTCGTCTTTTCTTGCGTGAAGTACCCCGAGTTCAGAGAGATGAGCAGGTGAGGAGGTATCTTATGAAGAGTCATACGGGTAATTAGGACCATCATTTGTCGCACCAAGAACCAGAACCTGTCGCTGATCCACACACCGGCTGGTACTCGTTAGTATCCAAGGCGACAAACAATGGGTGTTCGCAAGATGAATCCCATGACGGTGTGACCGCCATACTTGCTTCCCATTGACCAAAGGTTCCATGCAGATTGGACGTCTGTGTCAAGATATGGAGTGCACGCCGATCGCTAGACGGCACGTCATTCAACATAGGGATAATTACCCTCAACCACATTCGGTTACCTGTGCTGCCGAAGAAAGCTACAGATCGTCTTTGTGGATGTTAAGCGCTTGGGCAGGATGGCAGTACGGACCTAGATCAGCTCGCCCGCATCTCGTGGTCGTGCGGTAGCGTTCTCGCTTCCCACGCCCGGGTTCCCGGGTTCGATTCCCGGCGGGGTCAGAGATTTTCTCTGCCTCGTGATGGCTGGGTATTGTGTGATGTCCTTAGGTTAGTTAGGTTTAAGTAGTTCTAAGTTCTAGGGGACTGATGACCTAAGATGTTTAGTCCCATAGTGCTCAGAGCCATTTGAACCATTTGAACCTAGATCAGCTCGAGGAAAAATTGTCGGAAGTAAAAGAGGGGTGGAGGGACGTCCGAAAGCGGGATAAATGCTGAGCGAGATTGTGGTGCAAGGGCCTCCAGCAACAGGCCGGTCAGGCACGTAGGATGACGGCGCCACAACACCATTTGTGAGCTAAAGAAAAGAGTTATAGCTCTGTCAGGGACGTGACACAAACCCAAACCACCCGTGCACCGCGGGAGGGTGAGGTCTCATACCTTATCTGAAACCTGGTAGTCAAGGAAGGCAGGGTTCGGTTACGATTGTGGACGGGGCCGTAATCAGTTACTATTGGTTGGCTTTTCTTTTAATCACACACAATTTATTTAAAATCAACAACAAAGCAAAATAATGGCAATAATATAAGAATTGTTTCACGGCTGAAGGCCTTAATGGGAATAAATTAAGAATTGGTTAAACTTGTTACAACTTAACAATTACAATTATTAAAACATAAAAGACAATTGACGAAAGGTGTCAAAGCTCGCTGCAAAAATACAATTGCGAAATTAGAATTTTAAGACAAGTAACGACACTCACGGCTGAAGGCCTCAATGGCAATAAATTAAGAATGTTTCACGGCTGAAGGCCTTAAACGCCAATAACGGAAATTATTTAAAAAAATTAACAAACATACATAAAATTCAGACATAACAAGCAATGTTTTGAAAACAAGTCAATGTGGTCGCAATTAGAATTGTGTAGCACGTAACCACAGTCATGGCTGAAGGCCTTTAACTCCAAGAACGGCAATTATTTTTTAAAAAAATTAACAAACATACATGAAATACAGACACAGCAAATAATGTTTTGAAAACAAGCCAATGTGGTCGCAATTAGAATTTTAAGGCAAGTAAGTACAGTCACGGCTGAAGGCCTTTAACGCCAAGAATGGCAATCATTAAAAAAAAATTTAGCAACATACAATAAAACAAAAAATATAATAACAAAGGTTAATTCAAAAGGACAGGCAACTGGTCACCAAACAGGTGAGACAAATGATGGTAACTTGGTAATACAATAGTAACGCAACAAAAAAACAGAAGGGCCAGTCACAGACGGTGCTCCAGGAATGGCCTCTGAGTAGGTCAGGCCAAAAACACATTCGCGAGCGATGTGAAAGGCAGACAAGAGTTGCATTCACACCGCAAGATGATAACTCAGGCTAGTGGCAGTCTAACAAGTGACTAATGATGATCTTGGTATGGCTACCTGATGTCCAAAACCCAAATGCAAAGATGTAAAAATAAGTCAAAGCCGGAACCGGCGGTCTGGACTCCGCCTGCAGAATACTGTGCTTAGAGCGCTCGGAACAAGAAAGGAATCACTACCACCAAGGTAGAAGAATCAGCAACCAACCTAGAATCAAGAAAGCTGTCAAACTTACACGCCTCACTGGACAGCGGCAGCAAGTCCAGGAAACATACACTGCCGTTACATACACTAACCCCCAGGGCAGGCAACTGGGGCGTTAGCGGCCACCAGGCAGGAAAATGCCGCTGGTTAACTTAACAATTGTAACAAGCTGAAGGTAGTAAATAGTAATTAGAAGCCCAGGAAAGCTAATCAGATCCGCCTTCACAAGGCACTCCACTCGCTGCTCTTGCCTCGGCGACGCTACGACCAGCAACACGAATCCAAATCACTGGAGAATCGCGAGATTTCACAATGGTAGAGGTTTGTCTACTCGAATTGAAATGGACTCAAATTTGCAGGATGTGGTTTCGACGAGATCGTGCACCCTTGTGACCACAGCCCTTCGGTCCGGCTGTCCATGCACGCCACCAGCAGTCCCTACGTGTTTTCTCGCTCTGCTCGGACCTCGTTCCTCCTGCGTCCCTAACCGAACTGCTCACTCACACGACACAGAAGAACAACGACGTCACCCCAAAGATAGTGCCACAGTTACTACATATCGCTAACGCCACTACTGCCACTAGCGGACAGGCAATGCTTGCAAAACTAAGTGGCGCCAGTCAACACAAGAAGAAGACAATCAACCACAACCATGTCAACTAAACGATACAGTCTGGCCTCCAACAGAGGACGGAAATGTACAACAGCACCAATGCGAGCCAGAGCATGACTCAATCTTGAACAGCAGTCCTTGGCAAACATATGAACCTCATACCGCTAGCATGCGGCAGGGCACGGACGGCGGAATAGGAAGTGTCTGTGCCACCTGGGGGATATGTGACGCCAAATATACATTTAGATATTATGCCTACTGCAAAACATCGAGGGCTCGTAAATGATGTTCTTGGAGCTCATCTCGTAGTTTGGACAGTATGCGCCGGTCACTGAGGGAAGTCGTGCACCGCAAATCATTTGCGAAATCTAGTCCTAAGCGTTGGATAGTAGCAGCTACGAGCAAGTGAGTAGCGCTGTCCGTAGGAAGCCCCACACCTATAGCCATGGCGCCCGATTTTCAGACGGAAAGGCAGCTACCAGAAGCTTCGCCGTAGGTGGTGACCCATGCCAGTGACTCCCTGAGCTCAGCTTCGCTACGAAGAAGGAATACGAGATCGAGAGACATCCGAGACAGGCGTTGACGGAGGCCGCAGAGCAACAGTTCCATGGTGAAAGCGTACAACAGTGCAGAGAGTGGGGAGTCTTAACACACCGAACGGCAGATCAAGGTGAGAGAAGTGAGACGGCCATTGTAGAGTACATCGGGCGTAGCTCCTCGAAGAAGAAGCATTACGATGGTAGTACCAGGGGATCCAATATTGTGGACCACCTGTTCCTGGTAGTCATCAAAGGCCCGACTGAACACCTCACTGAAGTCAAGAGCTGACGAAGGTCTAGGCACACGACGATCATGAGAAAGAGCGCTTCTGGCGAAGAAGATGATGGGTACGAAATTCATTGAAACGTTGAGACAAGACGACGCCATCACTCTGGTGATAACACGAGAAGAATTCATCAGTGGAATACGCCGAGAAAGACTGCAATCACATATGTGGATTCCCTACCGCACTATCTGTCAGGCATCAGCAAGCGGTTAATAGTCTGTGGTGATTTCAGTGTAGATTCTCTAAAGGCTTCTGATAAGGAGAACGATCTGGGAAACTTATCTGGATCCTACAGCACTCTCACAAATTAAGTTTCCAGCACATGTGGATAAAGGCAGAAGTAACTTAATTACGTAATAATGTTTCCTTTGGTGAAACTCAAAACAGGGAGATAACTGTATACCTAGTAGTAAATGTTTTCTCTAAACATGATGCACAGTTAGTTAGGGTAAATAAGGTAGCACACTAAGTGTAGAGACTCAGAGACCCCTCAGCGTAAGTCAGTTAGACTAATGAAGGACTCCACGACGTGACGTTATTAAAAACGAATCAAAAGCTGACATAAAATTTAATCTATTCCATGATAAATTCATCTCATTATTTGAAAATATCTTTCTGCACAACTTATCCAAGTAAAAAACCGCGAGTCATTAGAGGAAGTAAAGATCTTGCAAAAGGGAAACGGAAATGTACGTGTTGTTAATAACAAGTAAAGACCCTGCATTGGATGCACACGACAGGTACTGTTCAAAATTACTAAGAAAAGTTACAAAAACAAAAAGAAGGAATATGTACACTGTTTCAAATCAGTGACTCTGACAACAGGCTTAAGTCTGTATGCAATTTAGTAATACGAGAGACAGGGCAGCAGGCCACAGAACAGAGTAACATTACTACTGATTTAAACGGAAGAACCGTAAGTGAGTAGTCACAGGTAGAATAAAGTTTTAATAATCATTTCTTAAGTGAAGTAGAAACTTGGAGACAAACAGCTCAAGAGAAAAATCATAGCACTATGTTGGAAAGTTTGTCAACTGAAAACTACCTTTACACACTCACTCACTATATTTCAGAAGCATTACATAACAATATAGCACCAATTGGTATTTTATTTCACCTATCTAAGACACTCAAGAATGTGAACCAGAATATTGTCCTACATACATTGATATTTTGTAGAACAGATGGTATAGTCAGTCTACTGAAAATGTCACATCTAACTAAAGAAATAATTCAGCCAATTTAAGCAGGTTAAATTATTTTGACTGGAGAGAAATCACTTACAGATTCCAAAAGGTTCAGTGTTAGGTCCACTATTGTTTGTCATACACTGATACACTGATAGAAAAAGAATCGGAACATCATACGATAATTAATTTAGTGAATCGAAATTTTGCGAATATATTTGTCTAGGTAACATGTTTCAGAAATTAACATTGCCCGATCAGAGGTTAATGTTGAAACTTCCCCTTTGTATGTAAAGAATGACAGTGCTGAATAAACTCTTACGTTATTTGATTTTCAAACAGCTGAGCAAAACTGAACGTACTCAGACAGTTCTCTCTTTACTTATTCTGATCATCACTAAACTGACACATAATATTTTTAGCGCAACGCAATCTGACTTTCAACAATCCCTACAAAAGAATGGCCCTGAATAACAATAACCTATACATTTCATGAATCACTTACCTCACAAAAATCCTCGTTACTCGAACTACTGCAATACAGTGAACGCCAATACTGCTAGCTAAATAAAATATTCTAACTACTGAAGGCACTAATTAATGATAGGCATAGTTAGCAAATGAAAGATTTTGATAGAGAATGAACAATGTATTTACCTTAATAGCGTTCAAAAGTCATAATATATATCTCAGTTCATGACACCCAGTCTTGCAAATTTTCTTTCTCTGACGGTCACACGTCCAGATCGTCCGCCCACAGTAACCTTTCAAAACTCTGGCATCTCTCTCCCCACATCCACCACTTTTGGCGGCTCACCTCCAACTGCCCAACGCTACGGGCTGTTCACATCCTACTGCCCAACACCACACAAGCGAATATTCCAACAATGAGTCCAACTTGTCACAGGCTGCACACAGCGCAGTCAGCTATTTTCATAAAGAGCGCTATGTGGCGTTACCAACATAAAAACCTGAACAGCCTACTTACAATGTAAGCACGAGATAAATCGTTCAATATGTGAAATGCTGGTACGCTAATAACAGGCAAATCCACCAAACTGCCGAATGCAAGGATGCCACGTGCGAAAAGACGGCGATGAGAAAATTCGAAGATTTGGAGCTACCACAAAGGCTTACCGACAATCATTCTTCCCACGCG
The DNA here is from genome assembly GCF_023864345.2 of Schistocerca serialis cubense. Taxonomy (NCBI): domain Eukaryota; kingdom Metazoa; phylum Arthropoda; class Insecta; order Orthoptera; family Acrididae; genus Schistocerca; species Schistocerca serialis. The sequence goes on from NC_064642.1 coordinate 207,204,509, forward strand.
CCATTTGCGAGTGAAACAGAGGAGAAGGGGTACTACAAGTATCCTCCACCAAGTTGCAGTAAAAAAAAGTGGAAAGTAAGAAAGACATAGAAGACCGGTTGAAGGGCATCGACGCCGTAAATACCACATAATAAGACTTAAATGGATAAACTAGGCAAAGACGAAGGTGATGGAGAGTGGTAGAAAGGAGAATAACGAATTGGTTATAATCAAAATTGATTACGACATAGTGGAGCAATTGAAACAATGAAAGTTCCTGGCAGATCAAAACTGTGTGCCGGACCGAGACTCGAACTCGGGACCATTGCCTTTCGCGGGCAAGTGCTCTCCTATCTTTTTTTTATTATCAGAGTGACTTGGTACTATCATGAAACTTCAGTAGACCATAGTCAAACCATCATGTAATATAAGCTGCAAATGGGAGAAAAAATTAATTATGTTAGCAAAACAATAATAGAAGCAGAAAGGGAAAAACTGAGAACATATCCGAAGAAACACCACCAAGCTCTTATGACATGTATAAACAATTTTTTCATAGTTTTTCATTTATTTAGTTTTTTAAATTTTTATTTATTTTTATATATAATCTAAAAGCAGAAAGACAACGAATCAGATTATATCCTAAATAGCAAACTAAGAAATTCCAGTATGATTTCAAGGATTGTATACGCTCATGTGTATGTAGACATCATCTGTATGCATTTTACAATAGAACTGGAGCGCTACTGAGTCAAAACACTAAACAAGACGAGCAGGTAAGCTAGCAGAGAACCAACCGAAGCAAATCAGATGGGAAACATACGTAACAAGGAAAAAACCTATCATCTGAAAAACGAAGTTAATCAACATATTGCCGACGGGAAAAAAGATTCAGCATACTGGCGAAGAGGTCTCGATATCGAGGCATTCGCAACCATGTCCAATAGGCCGTGATCATGTACTGCATGAAGTTATTGTGATCTTTCCTATCGCCTTCTCAAACATAATAAACTAAGTGTCTCAGTAGCCATATAACGGTATCTTTTTTCGGCCGTGAAAACAAGGAAGAATCTGGTTGCAATATGATGTCCGTAGTGTATAAAGTCTCACAAGATCGAGTAAGGAAGGCCAATTGCGTCCTAATCCAAGTCCAATTTGCTATATGACCTCCACAAGTAAAGCGATGTAGTGTCGTATCCGTAGACGTACAACGACTTCATAAATCCGTGTCGCTAAGCCCAATACGGAAAAGTCGCTCGTTCGTTGGAATCATGTTATTTACTACCTTACACTAAGAGGGCACTACGCGCATCGGCAGTATCGGAGGACCGATATTGCAGCAAACTGTCGCCGAGTTTGTTTTCGGCGATCCTCTTTCAACAAGGTTCGGGCAAGGGACTGCTTTCCAACGAGTCTGTAGGAATTTCATGGTGAGGACGGTGTAGGGAAGCAGCCTACTCACGCCGTATAAAATTCACATCAGTCTTTCCATTGTGTGCCAACCAGTCCGCTGTAACTAGCTCTGACGTCATAAATGTTGCGCAGTACTTTAAAAATGAAGTAAATAACCTGAAATGTTTCTAGCATGTCAGTAGTAATACTAAATCAATATGTGTTGAATATCAGTTCAATAACTTTAACCATTTTCGAAATTTGGATGTTTTTCTGTAAAAATCATTGGTGCAACAGAAAAGAGCTAGAAACTTAAAAATTTATATTTAGATTCCTTTTGCATAATAATTTAGTAGAAACAGTATTCTGGATCTCACAAATTAAAATTTTGGTTGAAATTCATGATTTTCTAGTTTTTGTCTTAAAAATTAAGGAAGCAAGATAGATTAAGTAGGCGAATAAAGAAAGCTAGGATGTTTAAATTTAAGTAGAAGGGAGATCCGCTATAATCATAAAGTTGTGAGAAGTTTCAACTTATTAACTATAAAACTATAGCTATAGCGTATCTCCAAAGAGCAAGTTCAGAGCTCGTCTACTGCGTGTAGTGTAATTAAATTAATTCTCTCGCCCAAAATATTTGACTGAGCCACGTCAGACTTTTATTATGATTACTTACCTGTGTGCTGATTGCACATTTAAATTGAGAGCTTCATCGGCCATCAGCAAAGGAAGCAATGATTTATTCGATAACTTAAAGTGGTGCATTACTAGCCCAGCGGCTAGTCGGGAGAGCTGATTTGATCAGGTGTTCCCTTAGCCGTCCGCACCGCGGCTTTATATATATAAGAACGCTGCGCGAGAGAGGAAGGCCCCAGTTCTCTCCAGACGCTGATTAGCGCACCACCTGTGCCGGGAGTCGCGTCACGTCGGTATCATTGCTATAAACAGCCTCGGATGCCGTAATAAGTTACTCGGGATACGCGTAACCGTGAAATCGTTTTCGAGTGAAGTGTTAATCCTGGGATGACTTTAATGATCTATCTTCAGTTTGCGTATGTCGTATTTTCACGTGCCGCCGCGGGACAGACATTCTACAATTATTTAGCGTGGCGTTTGATGAACATTATCATCAAATTATGGCGAGCATTCACTTAAACATTTAATTTGAACAGTTATAGTTGCATCAGCGCATTAGACTCTGAACTGCTCTGGTAGTTGGATTGTGTGGATTCTTTTTGGTCTGTGACTTTCAGAATATAGTGAACATTTTAGAGAAAATGGTTTTTGATTATGAATCCCAGACAATCTCCTAATTCCTCAGAGCTATAAGCTGTAGCTGTAAATGTATTTCTCATATGAAGTGGGCACTAGGAATTCTAATTACAGGCTTCACGTTCTGCTAATCACTTTCTGGTTCCCAATATTGTAGTTAGAGAGCCAGTGTTGAGAACGGCAAACAAAAGCAATAAATAAAAACAAAACATTTATATACCAATTATTCCACCCACCGCCCCACAACGGGTTTCCACATAATGTCAGCCCTTAAATTGCTCACCGCAAGATAGTAGTCAAGAATGTGTTTTAACTCATAATTTATGTGACCAACATTAAAAGGGGGTTCAAAACTAGCAGGACAGACACAGAGAATTATCATCAAAACAGTATGTCGCACATATAGCATCTGCGTCTTCCTTCGTATGTCAGCCAGGCCCAACCCTCCAAAGGAACGAGGCTTCGTGACTACCTCATACCTCAAGCGAAAGATATGTCTTTTCCATAAGAAACGACCAGACAGTTGCTGTAGTCTCTTCGCCATCATCAAGGGAAGCGGATAAACCTTGGCCACGTAATAAGCTTTGCATAAAACATATGTATCCAGTATTTGGACTTTCTTGAGAAGAGTAAGAGAATGCCTTTCATGTTCTAGTAACGCTCCCTGAATGTTTTCTGTAAGACTTCCAGTTGAGCGTCGTGGACAACGATGAATGATGATACCGAGAGACGTATGCCGGTCAACCACAGTAGCCCATGAAACAACGGTGTCATCGCAACCTTGCAGAGTAAGAAGCCTGCATTTACCTTCATTGAGTAGTGCACCTGCATCCCGACAGTAATCATTGATTACAGCCTTCAGTCGAGGTATCTCCACAGAATTGCGGAGTAGCACCATCACGTCATCCGCGTATGCAAGAACAGCTATAGACCTTCGGGAAAGCATCAGACCTTTCAGCTGGGATTCTAGCATCCGAATTAGGGGCTCCAGACACAACACAAACAAAGTCACTGACAGCGGGCTTCTTTGAGACACTCCCCGACGGATATTTATCAGGGGTGTCAGCTGGCCATTAACAACTACCGAAGCTGAAATATCCGTTAACAGATTTGAGTGCACTCGCCGAGTGTCAACAGTAAAACCAACTGCCTCCAGAATCCGATGCAAAAGGTCATGATTAACATGTTCAAACGCCTTATCAAAGTATAGGAAAACAAGGGCATAAGGGACAGACGTCACAGCCGGCCGGGGTGTCCAAGCGGTCCTAGGCGCTACAGTCTGGAACCGCGCGACCACTACGGTCGCAGATTCGAATCCTGCTTCGAGCGTGGATGTGTGTGATGTCCTTAGGTTAGTTAGGTTTAAGCAGTTCTAAGTTCTAGGGGACTGATGGCCTCAGAAGTTAAGTCTCATAGTGCTCAGAGCCATTTGAACCATTTGACAGACGTCACAGCAGCAACCGAAACCAAGTCACGCCACTCGACTTTAGAAGTAAGAATGACACGACCAGGTACGCAGCTTTGATGTTTGGCAACAATTATCTCCATCAGAGCCGACATCCTACTGTTAACTGCCCTCGCCACAGCCTTATGAACAAAGTTTAACAAAGTAATTGGGCGAAAGCTATCAGGGGATGCCGGTCCTGGATGTTTCGGGATTGAAACAGTTTTTCCCACTTTGAACGAGGTCGGTACTACTCTACGCTGTAACACTTCACCCAAAAGAGACGTAAAGATAGCGCCCAACAGTGGCCAAAAGTGCACGTAAAATTCCTTGGGAAGTCCATCCAGACACGGAAACGTTTGAGAAGGCGATCCCACAATAAGTTTGTAAACTTCCTCAGGCTGAAACACAGCTAAGAGCGTTTTATTATGTTCAGGTGTAATGGTGGTATCCAAGATGCTGAATAGTGGGTCGATGACGTAAACATCTACATAGTATTGGTGTAAGACACGCACTATATCAGCTTGTTCCGATGCGATACGTCCATTACTTGTCATGAGAGTTCAATACAAGCGCGTTGGTGGCGGGTCTGATGCCGAAGCAAATGATATACGGAAGTCAGTTCTTCCGTCGCCAATGATCATGGCTTGGAACGCATTTTCAATCCTTCCATTTGTGTTCTTTTCAAGCGCAACAATTTTGCCTTTACACACCCAACATCCGCTACTCGCAGAGGGGCGTGATCCGCAATATCATGAAGTTCGCTCAGGACAGAATGGTAATATTCGTAAAGTTCTCCGAAAGTCTCGTGCTTTGGCGACACAGAAAAGTATCAAAGTGTAGCTGAGACTCGGTTTTGCCAACTGTGTCCACCAGTCAAGGATGGAAGAATACTTCCCAGTGGACCGTAGAGTACCCTCACACGCGCCGCGCATCACGTCATCGAGAGAGGGCCCAGCTAGGTTCTAGATTAATAGTCGTAGTCACAGCACAGTGGTCCATAAAGGAAGCTGGGATGACTTCAACATTAAGAATACACTCGCGCAGGCAGTCTGATAAGTTAAGCCTATCTAACCAGCTACCAGAAGTCGCAGTAAAGTGAGTTAATTTACCTAATGTACGTCTGGTATTTACATACCTAGACGTCTTGCAGGCTTAAGGAGCGGACCAATTCCTGTAATTCGCGACAGAAATTAAAATTTGGAGATTGATCTGCAGGACGCAACACACAGTTAAAATCACCACCCAACAGAATATCCGGTGGACTCTTAAGCAACGGATAAACAACATCATCTTCATAAAAACGCGAACGATCCACAGCGCGACCAGTGCCAGAAGGAGCATATAAAAGAAACAAGGTGAGATTAAAAAGTTGACAATCTATGCCTCTACCAGAATCCAATATTTCCACCTCAGCATTAGGAATGTCTTCGCGAAAAATAAGGCGGTCCCCGAAGTATATTCGGGGGCTACATTAAAGATCACACGAAAACCAGATAAGGAGAAATACCTAAATAACACCTGCTGTAAGAAGACTGTCCGCGCATGAATCATAAATGAACTGACGCAGCGAAGCAAATCGCAATTCTTATTCCACACGATTAACGTTTAAGGAAAGGAACGTTTAGGCTTGGGCCATTGATCACAGCTATATAGGGATGTACGGAACGTCCGAACAGAACTAGGTAGACAGTTGAGAGTCAAGGTCCATTGCGGAATCCACAGAGGAATCAGACATCGGGGACCGGGGACCAGAACCCCCGTCATCACAAGTTTTTTTCTTAGATTTCTTACGTGCCACCAGACGATCAGGTTGTATATGTTGTTTCTGTCGGCTGCTTGGCATGGCGGCCTCTGCAGACGGAGGTGCGGGAGGGGCCATAGGCACAACTTCCTACCCCTCAGAACTAGAGTCATGTTCAAATGTAAGTGAAATCTTATGGGACTTAACTGATAAGGTCATCAGTCCCTAAGCTTACACACTACTTAACCTAAATTATACTTAGGACAAACACACACATCCATGTCCGAGGGAGGACTCGAACCTCCGCCGGGATCAGCCGCACAGTCCATGACTACAGCGCCTGAGACCGCTCGGCTAATCCCGCGCGGCTAGAGTCATGTAATGCAGTTCCAGTCACTAAGGCGGAAACATTCTGTGGAACTGCCAATGCAACAGGTGATACTTGGTCGCTTATTTTATTCTCCTGGGGAGTTGCTGCAGTCGGCAAATTCGGGAAACCGTCAGCGGCTGAAGACGAAGGAGCAGGAGGACATTGCATCGTCTCAGACTGTAACGGTGGGATAAAAGACGAAGGAGGGGACTCCCTCAGAGGGAGCCATTTCACGAGCAGGAGGGATGCTGGAGATATCTTCTTCGGAACTCACTGAACCACGGAGGGGAGGTATCGCAGCATCGAGAGGAAGCGGAGGAGGTTGGCGCAGAAGGCACAGCCAAATCCTCACCATCACCATCCTGAGTGCGACGTCGCTTGTTTGTCACTGTTACAGGTTCTATCCTGCGGCCGAAGGATTCTGAACCTGTTGTGGAGGTAAAGGCGGAAATTCATTGACACGATTACCAGAATTGACTGTTTGTTCATTATGATCCGAAGCAGAAATAGGTCCGACGGCGGGAGTCGAATGAACAAGGTCAGCAACCGTCAATTTGCGATGTTGCACTAATGACGGCTTTAACACAGAAACCGTCCGCGGGCAATTAGATCGAACGTGTCCACTTTCATTACATAGGAAGCAGGTTTCCTCTTGACTATTATACATGACACGGACGCGGTAACCACACACTTGTAAATGTGATAGAGTATTGCCTTTGACATGCATTTCCACGGAACGAATTCCACTATAACACTGTTATCTGTGTTGAGTAGACCAGCGTTCACGGCAGACGTTTTTCACGTTACTATAAGGAGTCAATACGTCCTTTAGAAAGGTGGAATCAACTTCCGGCGGGAGGTTGAACACTCGAAGATTCGTATATTCGATTTCAGCAGCTGCAAGTGACAGCATACTAACGGAATTATCGCGATACTTTAACGGTACTTGAGAACCATGTCGCGACAGTAATCTTTCAACGAGAAGGGGATCCATAAATTTCGCGTAAAACATGTACTCGTCTGCATCAAAATAAGCTGTGTGGACCTGATAAGAGTTCACATGAATTTTATCGACAAGCCAATTGTGGATTTCTAGAGACCTAGGCTGCACGTATCACGTTGTTTCATCGAAAGTAAAGCTCACAGTACCTTTTCGTGGAATACACGTGGAAGCCATGGTAGCCATAGCGGTGCGGCCGACGCCACTGCAAGTAGACGAACACAAACAGACAGTAAGGCGGAGCGGAGGCGCTACGGTTCACTCGCCAGACAGAACAACACTAACGACGAAAACAAGAGACGCTACGGCAGTTGAAATAAACTAGAACCTTCCCGCACGGCGCTCGAAGTGGAACTGCCATTTGAGCTACTCAAGGACGACTCACGCCCCGTCCACACAGCTTTACTTCTGCCAGTACCTCGTCTCCTACGGTGCAAACTTCACAGAAGCTCTCCTGCGAACTTGCAGAGCTACCATTCCTGGAAGAAAGGATATTACGGAGACATGGCTTAGCCACAGCCTGGGGGAGTGAAATTTTCGTTCTACAGCGGAGTGTGCGCTGATATAGATATAATTCTTCCAACTAGGACTTAAGAATGCAAAGGATAGACGAAGAAATGGACATATCGGAAGTAGACTGGCTCAAGCGAAATAGTTTTCTTCCGTCAAATGAGACCTGCTGGTATGAGATTTTGATGAAGAAATGAGAGAACTGTCCCTAAAAGTGTACATCAGAAAAACAGCATCCATCATACAAAAGTTAAACACGGACCATTGGAAATCCGGAGAAGCGGATGCTGGATCCATCAGAAATTTGGTGCCATCGAATAACGATAAAAACTAATTGGACAGACAAAGTACGAGATGAAAAACTAAAAATAATAGGTGAGGCAAGAGCTGTGTGGAAAACAATTACGATAAAAGGACGGGAAGCACTACTCGTACAGGGACATCAGCCACGCCATTTGATACCAGTTGACCTCGCGAAGGAAGATGCCACAAAGAAGATAAATGATAGAGGCAGTTAAAGGATAGACAATTCTAAAAATACTGGAGACGATCTCGGTTCTAGGTAGTGAGATTACTGTGCATGTCAGGATGTGGCTGAGGTGGAAGTGGGGTCTAAAAAAGAACAAGTGTTAATTTTTCAACTGCGGTCGGCAAACTGCCTCCCTTTTATTGAGAAAACATTTACTGATTGACCTAGCCGGGGAACATTATGTGAGTTTAGCGGTCTTAAGGCGCAAACAGATTGAGCCGGGGCTCGAAAAGGGCACGGAGGCAACCGGCCAATGCGTCTGATCTCGTCGGGAGCCTGTCAGTGAAAGAGGGCGATCCACACGCCTCGATCGCGCAGCTCGGGGCGATGGGCGCTCACACGTGATCTCCTGGACCTTTCTGATTGGCTGCTGTAGGAGCTCTGCCTAGGCAAGCGACGCTTCCCTAAGCGTCACCCCGTCAGCAGAAAGGTTGTTTGTTCGTCGAGCACGTGAACAAACCGTGGGATAGCGGCACATACTGGAAAAATCTGATGTGTCGCCAACCCAGGGCCCGTGCACGGCTTTGTGAAGATCCATTGCCATCCATAGCTCACGCATTTTAAAAAAATTTCCCTTTTCTTTTATTGAAAATAAAGGACTCCCGTACTCAATCTGTCAGCACCTGTACATTACAAGACGAAATAAAAGAGTGCATCAGATCTTTCGAAAAAACCATGACTTATAAAGTAACATTTTCTCTTCTAAGTGCAAGCTATCTACTGTCAAGACTAAAAAGTTATCACGCAGAGCGGAGTGGCTTTCTCAGATACGTCAAACTGGAGCATTTCGATACTGACACACTGAATTACGAAAACAGCCATTTGCGCAAACTACAACAGCAGCTCGGAAAGCATCTATAGTTGCGGAATATAAATTCGATACGGGTCGTCCCATCCAAAACTGATCCGTCATCAGAGGGTATCGGCTGTTTGAATGTTGTAACAGGATAATGCCGCACCTGCCCACCAGGCTGACAGCCATGACTGATGGCGGGTCCGTCCATTAGGGTGACGCAATCCCCGTTTCTCGTGCTGCGCCTCTGTGCAGAATTTCTGCCAGAGCTGATCCGGGCCTCGTCGAAGTATCTGAGAGAAGAATTACTTCCCATTATAAGAAGGAAAAATGAGCTGAACGTAGTAACACGTTCCTTGTTTCCCGTCGTCCAATATTTGTGTGAGACGGAGATGCGCTGTTCGCAGCAGGAACATACCGCTTTTCAGTTTAACGATTTCAAAATATAAAAATCCATAGAACAGTAGCTGTGCCCGTATGCGCTACAGTACGTCTTTTTCGTTGTAAGGAGCATCACACTCCCATATACAAAGCAGACACACGCATATATATATATATATATATATATATATATATATATAGCGCGCGAATTTATATCTGACACCGTATCCAAAAACACTGTAAAACCTCTGACTGCGCACAAACTCTCTGCGCAACCACAAAGTCGTAATACCTTTGTAGCATGTTTTGTAAACAAACAGTGTAAGTGATGATTTGCGTGTGTGTGATATTCTGTATAATGGAAGAGGCACAGTATCTTTAAGTAGACAATCAAAAATATCAGTTCTAACATTAGCATTTAGAACACTAAAACATTCATTTTGTCCGATTTTTCAATTGCGGCATAACCTCAAAAAGACGCAACATGGGTAGAGAATCACATATGCAAACATCACCAACATATTCATGTAAACTAATCCATAAATGCACTTCAAAATGAGAATAAATTCTAGAAACGTGTTGTGCTAAGCATCAAAAAATAAGCAACCGGTGCAGTTTCCATACTGAAATAAGGAACGTTTATGGTTATCTAGTGTCATGGGTTGTGGGTATAAAGAAAGAGGCCACGTGGAATGCAATGTGAACATGAAGGTATTGGGTAAATGGAGGGTGAGAGGAGAGACAGAAATGGAGTGTGGGACTGGATGACATGAAGAAGAAAGGAGTAGGGAGGGATGAAGGGTGTCGACCGAATCTTTTATGTGGATTAGCATAGTAAGGGCATTGTTACAAGTTAATAGGATGGGTGGATGTCGTGGCATATGTCGTTGTCTCTGTAAGGAAAACAAGACAGAATGAGAAAGAAAAGCGGTACTAGGCGCATTAGTCTGGAACCGCGCGACCGCTACGGTTGCAGGTGCGAATCCTGCGTGGGGCATGGACGTGTGTGTTGTCCTTAGGTTAGTTAGGTTTAAGTAGTTCTAAGTTCTAGGGAACTGATGACCTCAGATGTTAAGTCCCATAGTGCTCAGAGCCATTTGAACCATTTTGAAACAAAAAAAAAAAAAAAAAAAAAAAAAAAAAAAAAAAAAAAAAAAACTTCAATGGAACGGATATCCAGGCCTTTTCATTACCTCGTCTACATACACTGATGAATCAAAACATTATAACCACTACTCACCGCGAAATTGAATCTTGGTGTTTTGGGTACATGACGCAGTAAAGAAAGTAAATAACCAGAGCAGAAACGAATGGAGGATCATTCCAGAGACAAGATGGGGTGCAAACGGAGGATCACTGTCATGAGCGACTCTGACAAAAGTCAGAATGTTATAACCTGACGCCTGGGAACGACAATCTCGCAACATGCAGAGTTGACGGTGAGCCGTGGTAAAATTTGCTGTTTTGAAGAGCGCGCCGCAGCGCGTTGTGTAAAGCAGTCGCCCTTCGTTTTTGGCGGTGGCGCCGCTGTGGCAATCGCAGATTTGGTGTCTCCCTCTGGTGTGAAAGGGGAAAGGTAGCCTGTTCGTGTGCATTTAAGGGGCGCTATGAGCTCGGCAGTCGGTCAGTCTGAGTCGGGGCAGTCTGGAGAGTCTGGTCAGTTGGTCAGCCGGGTCAGTGTGGGGCAGTCAGTGTCTGTCTGTCGTCCGGAGTGCTAGTATGTTTTAGGCCGCCAGTCTGATCGAGTTTGTTCAGACAATTGACATTGGCGGTTGGATTGATCGGTAGGTCGGTCTCTTCCCGGGGCAGGGATGTCGGGTAGCCTGAGGGCATGTTTCCTCTGCAGGGGTGGGTCCGACCGAGTGTATCGCTTAGTCAATGTCGGTCTGCCGTCTGGAGTGCCAGGATGTCTGTCGTTCGTATCGACCTTTAAGGCCGGTTGGATCGATCGGTTGGTCGGTCGTGCACTGAGACACAAGATGACTTGTCCGTCTTGAGCGTCGGCACATGTGAGGTCGCCGCGTCAGTCCGGTGGGCCGTGCCGTGTAGCGAGGGGTAGTGGCTTCGCGGCCGACACGAGAACAACAGGAGTCAACCCACGACATCGGTCTGGCCGGCGCGAGCTGCGACGACGTGAGACCGAGATCGGTGCGCCTTCCTGTGTCCGTTGACTCGGCTGGCAGCGGACGGTTCGGGAGAGCGTTTTGGGAGTGCTGAACCAGGTCTTCGCCAGACATAGCAGTTTATTAGAAGTTAAGTGATTCGTGATATGTTGTTTCATTTACTTGTAAAATTCTACTTGTTTTCCTGGTCAGTCTCTCGTCCCCCGCTTGCTCGTCTGTCTCTCGTCCACATTTGTTAGGCAGTTAGTGTCTGTCTGTCTGTCTGTCCGTCTGTCAATCTGCCATACGTTAATAGCTGCCACTGTCATGTTTCTCGGATTCGGTGTTAACGAATTTATTGCTTAAGATGTAAAGGCCGAATTCCTGAAATGTCTTGAGAGGTGGTATATGTGTAATGTACAGCCTGTTTGTACATTTTATGTAAGACTGCATTTCACGGGTTTTTATTTAAATGGCCACTTTAGTATATAAAGTTACCACCCTTCCACCTAATGAGTTCTTTTAAAAAGAAGTTGCACTTTCGGTGGCAAATACTTTTCAGTGTGAGTGTTCGTACTGTAAGTAGGCTGTTTATGTTTTCTTATTGGCAAGGTTACGTAGCGCTCTGTATGAAAATCACTGGCTGTGCTGTGTGCAGTCTGTGGCCAGTTTGCATTGTTGTCTGCCATTGCAGTGTTGGGCAGTTGGATGTTAACAGCGCGTAGAGCTGGGCAGTTGCAGGTGAGCCGCCAGCAGTGGTGGGTGTGGGGAGAGAGATGGCGGAGTTTTGAAATTTGTAAGACTGGATGTCATGAACTGCTATATATATTATGACTATTAAGGTAAACACATCATTTGTTCTCTATCAAAATCTTTCATTTGCTAACTATGTCTATCAGTAGTTAGTGCCTTCCGTAGTTTGAATCTTTTATTTAGCTGGCAGTAGTGGCGCTCGCTGTATTGCAGTAGTTCGAGTAACCAAGATTTTTGTGAGGTAAGCGATTTGTGAAACGCATAGGTTAATGTTACTCAGGGCCATTTTTTTGTAGGGATTTTTGAAAGTCAGATTGCGTTGCGCTAAAAATATTGTGGGTCAGGATAAGCACAGTCATGTAAAATATATGGAACGTCCACTTTGAACAATTTTACATGACTGTGCTTCCATATATGGAACGTCCCCTTTGAACAATTTTACATGACTGTGCTTATCCTGACCCACAATATTTTTAGCGCAACGCAATCTGACTTTCAAAAATCCCTACAAAAAAATGGCCCTGAGTAACATTAACCTATCCGTTTCACAAATCGCTTACCTCACAAAAATCTTGGTTACTCGAACTACTGCAATACAGCGAGCGCCACTACTGCCAGCTAAATAAAAGATTCAAACTACGGAAGGCACTAACTACTGATAGGCATAGTTAGCAAATGAAAGATTTTGATAGAGAACATATGATGTGTTTACCTTAATAGTCATAATATATATAGCAGTTCATGACATCCAGTCTTACAAATTTCAAAACTCCGCCATCTCTCTCCCCGCATCCACCACTGCTGGCGGCTCACCTCCAACTGCCCAGCGCTACGCGCTGTTAACATCCAACTGCCCAACACTACAATGGCAGACAACAATGCAAACTGGCTACAGACTGCACACAGCACAGCCAGTGATTTTCATACCGAGCGCTACTAACGTTGCCAATAAGAAAACATAAACAGCCTACTTACAGTACCATTTCCATCCCTCTCACAGGTGCATAGTTAATGTGTTTGTGTGAGTTGTTAAAATTTTTAGTTTAAAGTAATCTGGTGTGTTGCAGATTTGCACCAGTGTAGTCTTTCAGAGGTTGTTATGAGCAGTCGTGACTACGGCCGTGTTAAAAGGGAGCGGCAAGGTTCTCAGCCCGAAAGCTCATACTATCAAAAAAAAAAAAGTTATTTCTGCCTCTGAAAAAATTGTAACTTGATATTTACTGGGTCCTTTCTGATTATAATTTTAAATCTGTTTAAAAAAAGGGGTATTTTAGGAATAAAATTTCCATTTATTTAAAAAAAATTAATTTGTTTCATCAGTTGCCATTGGCAACTACTTCCACGCTCACATAGTGTGATTAAATGTGTTAATGTTCTCTATGAATCATTAGTAAATAAAGTAAATTCTTAAGAAAAAGTTTTGAAGATAAATTCGCGGTTCAGATGGGGTGTTTGCGTGCTACAGTCGAAACAGCTCGAAGGACGGTTAAATCACAAGCGGGTGACGGTGTGTTGGACCTGCACGCCTCTACGCAACTTGGAGGTCTGAGGCTTGTCCACTGCGTAAAGCAAGATCCGATGACAGAGCACAAAGCTTCTGCAGGCAAAAGTGTTTCAGAACACACCGTTCAGCTCAGATTGTCGAAGGTAGCACGCTAGCTGTGAACTAAGTCAACATAATTACATTACTTCATGTCTCGTGACTTACCTGACGGCGGTGGCATTTTCCACCGAGGTAGCTACACGTGTCACAAGCGGTTTAAGGAGCTTTTAGTGAACTCAAGTTGACGCCTTGACCAGCAAATTCACCTGAATGCAACACGATGAAAGACATCTGAGACATACAGGGCGCCGGCTCCGCATGCACAAACCAACGAACCGTGTACTGTGCGTAGACATCTGGTGCCACATACCTCCGGAAATCTTGTCCAATCCTTGGGAAACACACAGTCGTTGCTGTACTGCATTCCAAAGGTGCACAATTACGTTATTAAGCAGGGTGGTCATACTGTCTCGATCCATTAGTAGAAGTACACTCATGCTCATAAATCAAGGATAATGCTGATACATGGTGAAACAACGCTCTGGTGGGCGGTTTGCGGTTTTAAATCACCTTGGGGTATGACCATGCGGTGCATTTGACCTGCGGTCGTAGCACGGTGGCGCTGGCAGCAGCCCACACACGCAGAAGTGTGTTGGTGCAGGTCAGAGTACGGTGCAGCGAGTAAGTGTGCAGACGTTTTCAGACGTGCTAATGGTGACTCTGTGTTGAAAATGGCTCAAAGAACACATATTGATGACGTTATGACGGGTAGAATACTAGGGCGACTGGAGGCTGGTCAAACACAGGAGGTCGTAGCACGGGCCCTCCGTGTGCCACAAAGTGTGATCTCAAGATTATGGCAACTGTTCCCGCCGACAGAAAACGTGTCCAGGCGCTACAGTAAGGGACGTCCGCAGTGTACACCACAAGAAGACCGATATCTTACCGCGCGACCGCTGCGGTCGCAGGTTCGAATACTGCCTCGGGCATGGATGTGTGTGATGTCCTTAGTTAGGTTTAAGTAGTTCTAAGTTCTAGGGGACTGATGACATCAGATGTTAAGGCCCATAGTGCTCAGAGCCATTTAAACCATTTTTTTTGAACCGATATCTTACCATCAGTGACCGCAGACGGCCACGGAGTACTGCAGGCAGCCTTGCTCGGGACCTTACCGCAGCCACTGGAACAGTTGTCTCCAGACAAACAGTCTACAGACGACTAAACAGACATGGTTTATTCGCCCAGAGACCTGCAAGGTACATTCCACTGACCCCTGTCACAGGAGAGCCCGTAAAGCCTGGTGTCAAGAACACAGTACATGGTTATTGGAACAGTGGTCCCAGGTTATGATCACGGACGAGTCCAGGTATAGTCTGAACAGTGAATCTCGCCGGGTTTTCATCTGGCGTGAACCAGGAACCAGATACCAACTCTTAATGTTCTTGAAAGGGACCTGTATGGAGGTCATGGGTTGATGGTGTGGGGTGGGATTATGATTGGTGCACGTACACGCCTGCATGTCTTGGACAGAGGAACTGTAACAGGTCAGGTGTATCTAGACGTCATTTTGCACCAGTACGTCCGCCTTTTCAGGGGAGCAGTGGGTCCCACCTTTCTCCTGGTGGATGATAACGCACGGCCCCACCGAGCTGCCATCGTGGAGGAGTACCTTGAAACAGAAGACATCAGGCGAATGAAGTGGCCTGCCTTTTCTCCACACCTAAACCCCATCGAGCACTTCTGGTATACTCTCGGTCGACGTATCGCTGCACGTCTTCGAACCCCTACGACACTTCAGGAGCTGCGACAGGCATTGGTGCAAGAATGGGAGGCTATACCCCAGTAGCTGCTCGACCACCTGATCCAGATTATGCCAACCCTTTGTGCGGCCTGTGTACGTGTGCTTGGTGATCAAATCCCATATTGATGTCGGGGCACTTGCGCAGGAAACAGTGGCGTTTTGTAGCACATGTGTTTCGGGACGGTTTTCTCAACTTATTACCAATACCGTGGACTTACAGATCTGTGTAGTGTGTGTTCCCTACGTGCTTATGCCATTAGCGCCAGCAAGCAAATGATGGTCGTTTGCACGTACAACGTAGATTTGGTGAGCGCTGATTGTGTTCATCCAAGACACGATGGCTCCACTCCAGGCTTTATGATCTCTATGGTCTCGCGTATGATAAACTGCAACTCTTGCACAGCTTTAATGTTTCTGGAAGGGACGCTAAGCAGAGCTCGGTATGTGAAGAGTGTGCTTTGACCAGTTCTTTAGAGGTTCTTGCAGGAGGAAGATAACGTGTCTTTCCAACAGGATAATGCTCGCCCACACACTGCCCGCGAAATTCTGCAAGACGAGCAGCAACTTCCCTAGCCAGCGCGATCTCTAGACTAATCTCCAATCGAGTACGGGTGGGATATGACGGGACGAGAAGTGACTCGCGCATCTCGTCAACATACATCTCTTACAGAACTACGTGAACAGGTCGAGCAGGCGTGTCCTGACGTATCCCAGGGCAGTATCCACCATCTTTACGTTCGACTGGATGTCTGAGCGCCTGCACTGCCACCCGTGGAGGCTGCATCAGGTACTGGTAGAGGTGTTGTAGCATGGGTCGATATCTGGTACCTCTGAATCGATTGTGATATTGATCTGTGAATATAATCACTTCATGTACTCCATTTGCACTGTTGCAATAACAAATCTTGAGTACCCTAAAAGAGTGTACTATTTCTCTTCTGGCAGCGTACTTATCCACTGTTCTTCGTGAGAAATACACCGTCTTTCTTCCAAGGATTTCCATCTCAGTTCCCTCAGAATTTATTTTACATTAATTTTTCATATGGGCTGTGTAAGTAGGCTGTTTAGGTTTTTCTTATTGGTAACGCCACGTTAGGCTGTTTAGATTTTCTTATTGGTAACGCCACGTAGCGCTCTGTACGAAAATCACTGGCTGTGCTGCGTGCAGTCTGTGGCTGGGTGGCATTGTTGTAATATTCGCTATTGTAGTGTTGGGCTGTTGGCTGTTAACAGCGCGTAGCGTTGCGCAGTTGGAGGTGAGCCGCCAGCAGTGGTGGATGTGGAGAAGTGAGATGGCGGATTTTTGAGAGCGGATGATGTGGACGTGTGTCCATCAGAAACAGTACATTTGTAAGAATGGATGTCATGAAGTGCTATATATATTATGACTTTTGAACACTATTAAGGTAAATACATTGTTTGTTCTCTATCAAAATCTTTCATTTGCTAACTATGCCTATCAGTAGTTAGTGCCTTCAGTAGTTTGAATCTTTTATTTAGCTGGCAGTAGTGGCGCTCGCTGTATTGCAGTAGTTCGGGTAACGAAGATTTTTGTGAGGTAAGTGATTTGTGAAAGGTATAGGTTAATGTTAGTCAGGGCCATTCTTTTGTAGGGATTATTGAAAGTCAGATTGCGTTACGCTAAAAATATTGTGTGCCAATTTAGTGTTGATCAGAATAGGTAAAGAGCGAAATGTCTGAGTACGTTCAGTTTTGCTCAGCTGTTCGAAAATCAAATAATGTAAGAGGTTTATCAGCACAGTAATTCATAAATTTTTATAAGGGGATTTTTCAGCTGTACCAACCTGTTACGATTTGAGCAAAGCATCTCACAGCTTATTCGATGTCTGTTCTTATGCCTACTTGAACAGGAGTCCAAACATTGGATTTCCTTTAGAGATTCATTCCATTTTCCCAGAATCTTTTCAACAAATCAGGGTCTTCGATTCGCCTTCCCTAACAATAATTTTAAGTAATCGTTCCATTTCATATCGCTAAATGATTTTACATACTCGATATGTTGACCATTATTCTTGTAATTAAATGCTATCTGGTTCTTTGTCTATGTTATAGACATTATCCTACATTTATCAACAGTAAATAAGAGGTTCCATGCATTAGACAAGACCTTGTTTCTTTTGTCTAAGAATTTCTGCACATCCTTACGATCGTTTAACGACGCTCCATTCTAGCACCGAACAGCATCGTCAGCAAACATTCTTGTAGCTCAGACGCAGAGTGTATTATAATGAACTGCAAAAATTTGAAATTACAAGTAAGTATGATCACAAGTTAGCGTACAAAAAAGTCACTTACATAATAGACGTAACGATATTTGAAAACTGTAGCATGAATGAAATCGAATTTAGATGAAATGCAAAAGAATGTAACAGCTATAAGTGATTACCATTTCAAAGAGATGGCTTACTTGTATGCCCAGCGTCACCGCGTTCTATGTAGCCGGAAAGATCGATGTTTATCCTATCTCTGGCAATGAAAAGCCATCAGATGAGGTGGGAACGTTAAGGCCACTGCCCGAACGCATCATCGATGACAAACGGCTCAGTGTTAGTACGTATGAGACTTCGAATCCAGCGTAATAATCACTACCCATCTGTCTGCATCTACATATACAGTGCTCAAGCCATCGCTTACTGCATGGCGGAGAGTACTTCTTACCAGAACGCAAAACGTCCTGAGCTACCCCTTTTGTGTACGGGATGAATGAATGAATGACAAGTATATCTGTATGACCTTCGCTTCGCACCTCATCATATCACCACATTCTCTCTTCGGTCGGATGTTGAGCTGAAAGCAATACCGTTGCGGGTGGCTGGAGGAGGGGGGGGGGGGGGAGGCAGTCTTCCATCGTCGCATACGCTTCGGTCCACTACTCGAACTGTGCCATGTTGCTTATACGTTTCAGCGGACGTAGACGAGTTATAAGGGGCTTTGAAAGTCATAAAACCGTTTCGCTGTTTAGTACTTCAGACTGGCGTATCAGTATCACTTGCTCAAATTGCTATGCACAAATGTAAACTGAAACTTTAAAAGCTTTTTAATATAGGATTTACTGAGTGCGTGTTAGAATAGATGGAGAGAGACTATCTTGAATTTTGTTTTCTAGGCAGATGATGTCACAATTTTAACAGAGAAAGAGAATGACCTGCAAAAAAGAACTTATTTTCTAAATAAAATAATCTCACAGTACAACACGACTACATCCACCAAACAACAACCGAAACACTGACTTTTATGTGATGGAACTCTGTGAGAACGAAGACAGTGGTAAACAATACAGCAGTAGAACAGATCAGCCGGTTTCTTCACTTGGAATGTAATATCACATACGCGTATGATGTAGGCAAGCAAATGCCAAAATTTTGAAACGTATGGGGAACAAAATTATTCTTGAAAATTCCAAAGAAATCAGCTGCTGACATGTGTGAATATTACCGAACTATCAGTTTCATAAGTAATGGTTGCAAGATATTTATTTATAGATGAACGGAAAAAGTGATAGAAGCCAACCTAGTAGAAGATCAGTTTGGATTCCGGAGAAATGTAAGAACACACGAGGCCAAACTGACCCTACGATTTCCATAGGTAAAGAAAAGTCAAACATTCATTTATAGCATACGTAGGCTAAGAGTGAGCTTTTGACAATGTTAATAGGAGTACTCTCTTTGGAATTATGAAGGAGCAAGGGTAACGTACAGGGAGCAAAAGACTATTTACAACTTTTACAGAAACCAGACGGCAGTTGTAAGATTCGAGAGGCATGAAATGCAAGTGGTGGTTGAGAAGGGAGTGAGACAGGGTTGTAGTTTATCTCTAGTGTTATTCAGTCTGTACACTGAGTAAGCAGTAAAAGAAGAAAATTTGGAGAAGGAATTAAATTGCAGGGAGCAGAAATAAAAACTTTGAGGTTTTCCCGTGACACTGCAATTCTGTCAGAGAAAGCAAAGAATGGTTCAAATGGCTCTGAGCACTATGGGACTCAACTTCTGAGGTCATCAGTCCCCTAGAACTTAGAACTACTTAAACCTAACTAAGGACATCACACACATCCATGCCCGAGGTAGGATTCTAACCTGCGACCGTAGCGGTCTCGCGGTTCCAGATTGCAGCGCCTAGAACCGCTCGGCCACTTAAACGGCCACGATAAACAGTTCAGGCATGATGAAAATAGAAGCTTTTAAATGTGGCACAAAAGACCAACGTTGAAGATTAGGTGACTAGATCACGTAACTAACGAGTAGGTACTGAACAGATTAGGAAAGAAAAGAAAGTTGTGGCGCAACATGACTAGAAGAAGAGATCGATTGTCAGGGGGATAAAAATTATGGAGGAGATGAAGAGACTTGCACAGGATAGACTAGCTTGGAGAGCTACATCAAGCCAGTCTTCGGACTGAAGACCACAGCAACAACAACAACGTGGAATAATAAACAAGCACTTTAGAAACAGGGCACAAAAAACAAGGATCACCTTTTATAAATTAAGGAAGTTCGCTACTCTACTCTAGGGAAGTGATCCATGGGTCTTATACAAAGAAGGTAAGATCCAGGCAGCTGAAATGATATTTCCTTCGGCTGTGTACAACTATAACAGAGGAGAGAAATTACGAAACAGCGATATTAGGAAAAAATTAGACGTATTTAACATAAGAAACAAAACTGAGAACAGCAGAAGAAAATGGAGTTAACATCTTGGCACAATGAACAGTGGCAGACTATCTTCCAAACTCAGAAATTATAATCAGGTAGGCCGAAGGAGCTTGGGAAAGCCAAGGAAGACATGGAAACAGTAACAGGAAAATGCCTACTACTTCAGGTGCAGAAGAAGAAGAAGAAAATGACAAGATGGAAAATGTGACACATTTTCAAAGGAGAAAGACTTTTTTTTATTTTCTTGCGACAACAATTACATAATGGGTTCTGTGTGTAGTTGCGTGAACCATAACTATATCATCTATCTGTTGATGCTATGTGTGATTCTGTGTGTATCGGACAAAACCGTTTTTGGCTTGGTTGTAAGTGATTCTTGCTCCCTTCCATTTGATGGTGCGTCTTCAGGTTCTTCTTCTTTTTCTTGTGCTTGGTCTCCCACAAGGATGAACTATTTCCGTATCCAAATAGCGTTCTTTGGCAATTTCACTCGCGAATTTAAAAACACATCATAATACAATTTAATTGACGAAAGGAGAAAATATAAAAATGCAGTAAATGAAGCAGGCAAAAAGGAATACCAACGTCTCAAAAATGAGATCGACAGGAAGTGCAAAATGGCTAAGCAGGCATGGCTAGAGGACAAATCTAAGGATGTAGAGGCTTATCTCACGAGGGGTACCATAGATACTGCCTACAGGAAAATTAAAGAGACCTTTGGAGAAAAGAGAACCACTTGCATGAATATCAAGAGCTCAGATGGAAACCCACTTCCAAGCAAAAAAGGGAAAGCAGAAAGGTGGAAGGAGTATCTAGAGGGTCTATTCAAGGGCGATGTACTTGAGGGCAATGTTATAGAAATGGAAGAGGATTTAGATGAAGATGAAATGGGAGATATCATACTGCGTGAAGAGTTTGATAGAGCACTGAAAGACCTAAGTCGAAACAAGGCCCCGGGAGTAGACAACATTCCATTAGAACTACTGACAGCCTTAGGAGAGCCAGTCCTGACAAAACTCTACCATCTGGGAAGCAAAATGTATGAGACAGGCGAAATACCCTCAGACTTCAAGAAGAATATAATAATTCCAATCCCAAAGAAAGCAGGCGTTGACAGGTGTGAAAATTGCCGAACTATCAGTTTCATAAGTCACGGCTGCAAAATACTAACGCGAATTCTTTACAGACGAATGGAAAAACTGGTAGAAGCCGACCTCGGGGAAGATCAGTTTGGATTCCGTAGAAATATGGGAACACGTGAGGCAATACTGACCCTAAGACTTATCTTAGAAAATAGATTAAGAAAAGGCAAACCTACGTTTCTAGCATTTGTAGACTTAGAGAAAGCTTTTGAAATGTTGACTGGAATACTCTCTTTCAAATTCTGAAGGTGGCAGGTGTAAAATACTGGGAGCGAAAGGCTATTTACAATTTGTACAGAAACCAGATGGCAGTTATAAGAGTCGAGGGACATGAAAGGGAAGCAGTGGTTGGGAAGGGAGTGAGACAAGGTTGTAGCCTCTCCCCGATGTTGTTCAATCTGTATATTGAACAAGCAGTAAAAGAAACAAAAGAAAAATTCGGAGTAGGTATTAAAATCCATGGAGAAGAAATAAAAACTTCAAGGTTCGCCGATGACATTGTAATTATGTCAGAGACAGCAAAGGACTTGGAAGAGCAGTTGAACGGAATGGACAGTGTCTTGAAAGGAGGATATAAGATGAACATCAAAAAAAGCAAAACGAGGATAATGGAATGTAGTCGAATTAAGTCGGGTGATGCTGAGGGAATTAGATTGGGAAATGAGACACTTAAAGTAGTAAATGAGTTTTGCTATTTGGGGAGCAAAATAACTGATGATGGTCGAAGTAGAGAGGATATAAAATGCAGACTGGCAATGGCAGGGAAAGCGTTTCTGAAGAAGAGAAATTTGTTAACAGCAAATATAGATTTAAGTGTCAGGAAGTCGTTTCTGAAAGTATTTGTACGGAGTGCAGCCATGTATGGAAGTGAAACATGGACGATAAATAGTTTGGACAAGAAGAGAATAGAAGCTTTCGAAATGTGGTGCTACAGAAGAATGCTGAAGATTAGATGGATAGATTACATGACTAATGAGGAGGTACTGAATAGAATTGGGGAGAAGAGGAGTTTGTGGCACAACTTGACTAGAAGAAGGGATCAGTTGGTAGGACATGTTCTGGGGCATTAAGGGATCACCAATTTAGTATTGGAGGGCAGAGTGGAGGGTAAAAATCGTAGAGGGAGACCAAGAGATGAATACGCTAAGCAGATTCAGAAGGATGTAGGCTGCAGTACGTACGGGGAAATGAAGACGCTTGCGCAGGATAGAGTAGCGTGGAGAGCTGCATCAAACCAGTCTCAGGACTGAAGACCACAACAACAACAACAACAACAATACAAGCTTTCACTTTACCGAAAATGCAGGAGCAGCTATCTCGTTTGTTTCGCCTTCAGAAATGCAATTATACGGCGAAAGCAGAAACAGTGGAGCACCTCACTGGAATAATACGGCATGTTGGCCCTGGAGATATTCCAACTAACTGCAGCCAAAGATAGGAACTTTGATAAAGCTCGTGGTATTGACGGCTTTACAATTGTTTTCCAAATGAAATGGAATTTCTGAAAATAATTGGACGAGAGTCATAGTTCCACCATTTAGCACTGTAGGGCCACGAAACGGCCTATCAAACGAGAGGATGAATCATTCGGTTGCTGTTATCAGCTTCCCGGTCGCACATAGCTTCTGTTTGGTTGCTACGTTCCGCTTTGGCTG
This sequence comes from Schistocerca serialis cubense, assembly GCF_023864345.2. Lineage (NCBI taxonomy): Eukaryota > Metazoa > Arthropoda > Insecta > Orthoptera > Acrididae > Schistocerca > Schistocerca serialis. The sequence continues at coordinate 207,227,589 of NC_064642.1, forward strand.
ACGCGATCTGCCTGAAGATAAGGGAACGATTGATGTGCATCCGAGTGTGAGTACACATGCCGGTTCGAGGGCGAACAGCCGCTCTCACTGTGTGTGTGTGTGTGTGTGTGTGTGTGTGTGTGTGTGTGTGATTGTGTGTGTGCGAGGCTGCTTATCACAACACCCTGTGTTCGTTTACATCTCGTGCTGGTACAGTCCAAATAATATAGTGCTGCATTTTCCTCCGAAGCCTCTGACTTCTGCCTTTTACATCTATAGTTTGCTAGCTATCGGGCACACTTTCAGTATTAACACAAAATACCAGTTTATTTTTCGTCATGATTACTATCTACAAAGTAGGAGATACATCATGCGTGCAAACAGGTAAATCTGAGCAATGGGCCGAAATAACTTCGTCATTCTATCTTTTTACAGGCTGAACCAGAATTGCACCGACAGTCTTTTAGAGGCTATGCTTTCTGAGCATGTTGATGAAAGAGAGCTAGTGCCTTTGGCGGCTCATTTCGTTTGTTTTCTTGTCCCTGTCAGGTTTATACCTGCTCTGCGCTGAAAATAGTGCATAACTGTGTAAATGTCAATGATGTTCCCTCTGCGTCTTCTTTTCATCCGATCACGGTAACCACTGTGGCCAACGGCAACTATTTCTGTCACTCGTTGCCACCCGGTTTGCATTCAGTGCTGCTCGGTAATGTCTAGGATTTTATTTTCCGCCAGTGTTAGTTGTGCGTTGAGAGTGATACAAAGCAGTGCTACGGAATTGTTTAGCCAGCCGAAGTGGCCGAGCGGTTAAAGGCGCTACAGTCTGGAACCGCACGACCGCAACGGTCGCAGGTTCGAATCCTGCCTCGGGCATGGATGTGTGTGATGTCCTTAGGTTAGTTAGGTTTAAGTAGTTCTAAGTTCTAGGGGACTTATGACCACAGCAGTTGAGTCCCATAGTGCTCAGAGCCATTTGAACCATTTGAACGGAATTGTTTAGTAATGAAGCGCTGGCCGATATGCACCTCGGGTATGGTATCAGTGATCCCCATGGAAGTCACACAACTTTACGTGTTGGTCGCCAACGAGAAAACAAATCCCATGTTTTGTGTTGCACTTTTCGGCGGTCATACATTATAGGTGTTTCTACTATTGTCAGTGTACTTTCTCAGAATCAAAGCTAACTGCGGTAGCAAACTGAATAAATCAGAATTATATTATTAATGTGCATCGAACGACCAGAGACTGTGGGAGAGTTATACCAAAATCCTCAGAAGTTACCCTGCACAAACTCTGATAATTTGTCGGAGGACTTCTGGTTCATGTCATATTTTGTGAACAATGCGAAGAAGAAGGGGGAAAAATCATATTCAAAGATGTGCGTTCATTTGAGAACACCTTTCATTAGAGTATTTCCTACCAACTGGATGCAGTATTTTCTCATTTTTATTTGCAATCTTTATCATTTGCTGCTTGGATCAATACCTTTAGAAGTGATCTGTGGGTATGTGTGAGTCACGCTCCGGCTCGCGCTGGTGCTGTTGTAGGTTTCTGTCCTCTGTTGGAAGCCAGACTGCATCGTGTAGTTGACATGGTTGCGCTTGTTTGTCTTCTTCTTGTGTTGACTGGCGCCACTTGGTCTCGTAAGTGTTGCCTGTCGGCTAGTGGCAGCAACGGCGTTATTGATATGTAGTAACTGTGGCCCTATCTGTGGGGTGACGTAGTTGTTCTTCCGTGTCGTGTCAGTGAGCAGTTCGGTTGGGGACGCAGGGGGAGCCAGGTCCGCGCAGAGCTAGAACACGCCGGGACCGCTGACAGCGCGCATGGACTGCCGGATCGAAGGGCTGTGGGCGCGAGGGTGCATGACCTCGTCGAAGTTTTAAGTTGAGTCCATTTCAATTCGAGTAGACAAACCTCCACCATTGTGAAATTTCGCGATTCTCCAGTGACTTGGGTTCGTGTTGCTGGTCGTAGTGTCGCCGAGGCAAAGAGCAGCGAGTGGAGTGCTTGGGGAAGGCGGATCTGATTAGCTTTCCTCGGCTTCTAATTACTATTTACTACCTTCAGCTTGTTACAATTGTTAAGTTCAACCAGCGGTATTTTCCTGCCTGGTGTGCGCTAACGCCCCAGTTACCTGCCCTGGCGGTTAGTGTATGTGACGACAGTGTACGTTTCCTCGCCTTGCCGCTGCTGTCCGGTGAGGCGTGTACGTTTGACAGCTTTCTTGATTGTAGGTTGGTTGGCGATTCTTCTGCCTTGGTGGTAGTGATTCCTTTCTTGTTCCGGGCGCTCTAAGCACACTATTCTGTGGGCGGAGTCCAGACTGAGATTTTCACTCTGCAGCGGAGCGTGCGCTGATATGAAACTTCCTGGCAGATTAAAACTCAGAACCTTTGCCTTTCGCAGGCAAGTGCTCTGCTCTGGAAACATCCCCTAGGCTGTGGCTAAGCCGTCTCTGCAATATCCTTTCTTCCAGGAGTGCTAGTTCTGCAAGTTTCGCAGAAGAGCTTCTGTGAAGTTTGGAAGGTAGGAGACGAGGTACTGACGGAATTAAAGCTGTGAGGACGGGTCGTGAGTCGTCCTTCGGTAGCTCAGTCGGTAGAGCACTTGACCGCAAAAGGCAAAGGTCCCGAGTTCGAGTCTCGGACAGGCACACAGCTTTAATCTGCCAGGAAGTTTCATATCAGCGCACACTCCGATGCAGAGTGAAAATCTCATTCTGGATAATATGAATGAATTGCGAGGGACAGAAAGAAACGTATCGTCTCTAAAAACTATTGTTTTGTTAATTTCCCCCCAAGTTAGTCTATCCTGTAGAATACTATTTATCTCTGCATAGATTTTGCAAATTCTTCCACGTGAACAGCATGAAATCAGCGGAAGGCGCTACCAGCAGTCCAACTAGCACACCGACTGTGCGTATGGAACTCAATGAATGGGATAAAAGATCTAGTAACTCAAGCCTTGGCCCTAGTCAATAATTTTTACGCCCTACATTATCAAATTGATAACTCCTGTGCAATGCGTCAGCCATTAACCTACCGACATGCCTCAGGGACCGTCGATCATTACGGAAAGGGGTTGTAAAAAACAGCATGAAATCAGCGGAAGGCGCTACCAGCAGTCCAACTAGCACACTGACTGTGCGTATGGAACTAAATGAATGGGATAAAAGATCGAGTAACTTCTCTTGACCCCACATTTCTGTATTCAGTGTTAAGCGGCCCTTGGGATGATGTAAGGAGGGACACCATCGGACAGTGGATAACTGGAAGCGAGTGATTTTGAGTGGTTTATCACGCTGTACCCAGTGGCAATCCGATGGATGGGTTTCGGTTTAGCGAATGCCTGACGAACGTTACCCGCCATAAGTGAAGTAAGGAGGAGGTTGTGTTACTTTATGGAGGGCGTTTTTCGTGGCTAAGGTATAGTCTCTTTAGTGCGTTTAAGAAAACGCTAAATGCGAAAGGATATGAATACATTTGCGTACAGCGTACACTAAAAGATCAGTTCGGAGGAGATGGTTGTTTATACAAGCATGACAATGCACACTGACACGAAACAGCATCTGTGAGGTAATGGCTGTGGACAATAACTGGAGTGGCCTGCCCACAGCCTCAGCCTCAACCCTATGGAATACCTTCGAGAAGATAGTACTACTTCGCTGCAGACCCTACCGTCCAACATCACTCCTTCCTCTGGGTTCGCCTCTTGAGGAGGAAAGGGCAACAATTAATCCAAGACACTTCATCAGCGTTCTCAGCGGAGTTCACGCCATCATAAATGTAAAGGGTGCACACACTTTATATACACTCCTGGAAATGGAAAAAAGAACACATTGACACCGGTGTGTCAGACCCACCATACTTGCTCGGACACTGCGAGAGGGCTGTACAAGCAATGATCACACGCACGGCACAGCGGACACACCAGGAACCGCGGTGTTGGCCGTCGAATGGCGCTAGCTGCGCAGCATTTGTGCACCGCCGCCGTCAGTGTCAGCCAGTTTGCCGTGGCATACGGAGCTCCATCGCAGTCTTTAACACTGGTAGCATGCCGCGACAGCGTGGACGTGAACCGTATGTGCAGTTGACGGACTTTGAGCGAGGGCGTATAGTGGGCATGCGGGAGGCCGGGTGGACGTACCGCCGAATTGCTCAACACGTGGGGCGTGAGGTCTCCACAGTACATCGATGTTGTTGCCAGTGGTCGGCGGAAGGTGCACGTGCCCGTCGACCTGGGACCGGACCGCAGCGACGCACGGATGCACGCCAAGACCGTAGGATCCTACGCAGTGCCGTAGGGGACCGCACCGCCACTTCCCAGCAAATTAGGGACACTGTTGCTCCTGGGGTATCGGCGAGGACCATTCGCAACCGTCTCCATGAAGCTGGGCTACGGTCCCGCACACCGTTAGGCCGTCTTCCGCTCACGCCCCAACATCGTGCAGCCCGCCTCCAGTGGTGTCGCGACAGGCGTGAATGGAGGGACGAATGGAGACGTGTCGTCTTCAGCGATGAGAGTCGCTTCTGCCTTGGTGCCAATGACGGTCGTATGCGTGTTTGGCGCCGTGCAGGTGAGCGCCACAATCAGGACTGCATACGACCGAGGCACACAGGGCCAACACCCGGCATCATGGTGTGGGGAGCGATCTCCTACAGTGGCCGTACACCACTGGTGATCGTCGAGGGGACACTGAATAGTGCACGGTACATCCAAACCGTCATCGAACCCATCGTTCCACCATTCCTAGACCGGCAAGGGAACTTGCTGTTCCAACAGGACAATGCACGTCCGCATGTATCCCGTGCCACCCAACGTGCTCTAGAAGGTGTAAGTCAACTACCCTGGCCAGCAAGATCTCCGGATCTGTCCCCCATTGAGCATGTTTGGGACTGGATGAAGCGTCGTCTCACGCGGTCTGCACGTCCAGCACGAACGCTGGTCCAACTGAGGCGCCAGGTGGAAATGGCATGGCAAGCCGTTCCACAGGACTACATCCAGCATCTCTACGATCGTCTCCATGGGAGAATAGCAGCCTGCATTGCTGCGAAAGGTGGATATACACTGTACTAGTGCCGACATTGTGCATGCTCTGTTGCCTGTGTCTATGTGCCTGTGGTTCTGTCAGTGTGATCATGTGATGTATCTGACCCCAGGAATGTGTCAATAAAGTTTCCCCTTCCTGGGACAATGAATTCACGGTGTTCTTATTTCAATTTCCAGGAGTGTAAATGTCCACCATTGTGTGTCCGGATACTTTTGATTCGATAGTGTAGATGTAGGAGTTCAAAAGATACCTTTCCTCCACCAGTTCAACCGTTAGCTGCTTCAAACCGCTTTCCTTATGTTGTAAGTGCGGGGACGGCAGGCGATAATACGTGGCGCTAGCAGGCTCGCTACGGCGCACCGTACCTGAGCACCCACCTGAAGCCAAATTTACCTACTGGAGTCGAGCTCTGACCTTCAGCTCGGTCACTATGGGACCGCTACCACGATGGAATCACGCAATAGGCAGTGATGCGTTATGTCACAGTCGGTGCACTTGACCTTGAGTGGTGAGCAGGAAAGTGCTAAACTGCCGGTGCGAGAGTAGTGGATAGTCATTCCAACAGAACCTGTCAAGAAGTCCTAAAATAAAGTTAAACAATGTAACAATTGAAAGGATGGTAGTAATTAGATGACTAGGTATATTCCTAAAGATATATTGGATAATCACAGCTTCCTTCTGTTAGGTTAACTGACGACTATGGCGACGGGAATAGCATCTGACCACCAAGTTAAAATAATATAAATTTGTCGAATCATGAACGCAGGTGCTGGGCCCTCCAGAGATGCGCCAGAGTGCCATACGTAGCAGAGCAGCATACGCAGCAGTGAGTTCAGGTTGGCGTCTTTAGATGTCGCCACACGGCAATGTCTGTTTTATGCTTCTTCCATACCTCACTCAATTAGTTCCAAAGGGGCGGTCCACGTGCCAAACTCAGTTATAAGCACATACACGGCCCCACTAGGTCAGCATTAGCGCAGTATCAATACAGCATCAAGGGTGCCTGAAGATATCATAGGGATTGTGTGTATCTACAGTCGCTACCAGTGAGGTGACGCAGTGATTATCGTGAAGCATGCGCATTCAGAAGGACGACGTTTCAAATCTGCGTCCAGCCATCCAAATTCAGGTTTTCTGTGATTTCCCTAAATCACCCCAGCCAAATACCAAGATGGTTGCTTTGAAAGGGCACGACCGATTTCCTTACCCAATCCAAGGGTGTGCACCATCTAAATTGACCTCGATATTGACGGGACGTTAAACTGTGATCTTCCTTCCTTCCCTCCCTTCTTCCTTCCTTCTACGGGCACCTCCGAGAAAAGCCACTGGACATTCAACACGTGAGTGTGTTGCACTGAGTGAGGTTTGAAGTATTACGAAGTACGACCTTCAGAGCAATGAAATGCAATATTTCTATTAATAAATCACTGTAAATTATTGCTGATCCGTTTTTCCACAACTTTGCTGTGTAGGTTGCCTAAACCGCATTTGGCCCAGTGGCGAAGTTGTATGGTTGCTGCGTGGAAACGACCTATCTCAAAACAGTAACTAATTTCGGTGGTAAAGGTTCTCTTCCTGTCACACATTTATGTTTGAGACCAAGAACAGACAGTGAAAACAACAACAAAGGACCCCGTTCAAAGGAATGAGCGCTAGGGAAGAAAGAGGATATGTGTCACCGAGAATCATAGGGAGACTCTCCCTGGTACCGAAATGCCTGTATCTTGTTTTCGGCTACCTGACGGATCAGCTTTCGTCATACCAAGTGAGCTAGTGGGAACAAAGTGTAAAGAGCATATTTTGGTTTTATTGTTTTGTTTCTCACGTTTTTGCATGGAACGACAAAGAAACAATGGAAAAGGAACCGTGATAGTGCTGCAAGGAATGCAACCCTTGGACAGTGCGTTTACCAAAATTTTAATTCTATAATGCAATAAAGACTTACTGGTGTATCTTTTTACTTCATTGTAACGTCATCTTTGTCTCGACAAATGAATAAACAGGTTATGCAGCGATACGGATTACACAAAAAATTGGGGTGATGCGAAAACAGCACTGAGAAGCCAATATACCTGTCTTGGACGGTATTACAGCTGCATAACGAGGAAGGTCAGAAAGTACTTTATGAAACATTTAGTTTCACGCTTACCATCCATGCCAGACAAAATTCCACACAAATGGCAAGAAGGCATCTAAGAACTATGGCTGCCGACGAAACGCATTTCGAGACTGGCCATCGCATTAATGGGAGCGGCTACAGAAATGAGAAATCTGACATGGCACACTGAATCATGTAGTCGCTTGTCTGTGCACAATTGGTGCTGACACGTTTTCTAGTGTCGAAGCAATCCTACAGACAGTCGATGTTGATAGAGAGTGATTTCAGGGCGGGTCCAGTAACGGCAAACAACCTTCACTAGTGCAGACGTATAAGTTCCGCAAGGAAGCGGTGACCCTAATCAACGAACAAATCAGAAAAGTGTAGTGATAGTAGTTGGGTAGTTGTTTATGTAATCAATAATAGTGGTTTAGTGGTAAGAATTAGCTCCTTTTATACCTGTTTAACTGTTTCTTTTTTAAGCGTTAGTTGTTTGTATTAGTAGTATGCAGGTAGCAGTATTAATAGTTACACACATAAATGATTATGCACAAATATATGATTTGCATTGATTAGTCTATTTCAGCAACGCATATAATAGGCTTAGTTGCGAAGAATAAATAAATAAATTCACTCAAAAGGAATAACGTTGAAAATATCTAACAGTAATAAAGAAATTTTCTCAGCTTGTTCATCACGACGTATTAGATTCAGCATACAATCAAGAAACTAAATAAACGAGGAGATTATACTATCATCATGAGTCACTTTCATGGAAGAAGACAAATATGTGCTGCTCTTTTTTTACGTAACACAATACCATGGTTTGGAAGTCTGGTAATACTATTTACATTACGAAACGAACGGCGCAGCTCGGAAGATTACATTTCCATCTGCAAGGTAAATCTCTTCCAAGAATCCTAGCACATTACACAAAGTAAATATTCTGATATTTTGCGCTAACGGTTACCAAATAAGACGAAGCCAATTAGTCTGACATTTTATGGAAAGAGTAATCTCGTTTGTGTGATGTGCTAGGATTCTTGTATGAGTTTTACATGAAGGTGCGTGCTTGACTGCCCGAAACAACCTTCGGTTTCATAACGCTAATGTCATTATTACACGTCGTGATTACAGCTGACTGAAATAAATTCCAGTCGTGTCTGTAGTTTTGGATGTCCAGTCTGTATGTTTGGATTGTCCCTCTCCTTTCCCAACTTACCAACAAAATTCGTTTTATCGGTATCCAGTGAAGTCATTTTGCCATGAAATCCTTCAAAGCAAGTTCTTAGTGGTAGCAATTAATGCTCGAATCACCCACTGGCATTCTTCATACACTACTGGCCATTAAAATTGCTACACCAAGAAGAAATGCAGATGATAAACGGGTATTCATCGGACAAATATACTATACTAGAACTGACATGTGATTACATTTTCATGCAATTTGGGTGCATAGATCCTGAGGGATCAGTACCCAGAACAACCACCTCTGGCCCTAATAACGGCCTTGATACGCCTGGGCATTGAGTAAAACAGAGCTTGGATGGCGTTTACAGGTACAGCTGCCCATGCAGCTTCAACACGATACCACAGTTCATAAAGAATAGTGACTGGCGTATTGTGGCGAGCCAGTTGCTCGGCCACCATTGACCAGACGTTTTCAATTGGTGAGATATCTGGAGAATGTGCTGGCCAGGGCAGCAGTCGAACATTTTCTGTACCCGTACAGGACCTGCAACATGCGGTCGTGCATTATCCTGCTGAAATGTAGGATTTCGCAAAGATCGAATGAAGGGTAGAGCCGCGGAAATGTAACATCCACTGTTAAAAGTGCCGTCAATGCGAACAATAGGTGACCGACACGTGTAACCAATGGCACCCCATACCATCACGCCGGGTGATACGCCAGTGTGACGATGACGAATACACGCTTCCAATGTGCGTTCACCGCGATGTCGCCAAACACGGATGCGACCATCATGATGCTGGATTCATCCGAAAAAATGATGTTTTGCCATTCGTGCCCCCAGGTTCATCGTTGAGTACATCATCGCAGGCACTCCTGTCTGTGATGCAGCGCCAAAGGTAACCGCAGCCATGGTCTCCGAGCTGATAGTCCATGCTGCTGCAAACGTCGTCGAACTGTTCGTGCAGATGGTTGTTGTCTTGCAAACGTCCCAATCTCTTGACTCAGGGATCGACACGTGGCTGCACGATCCGTTACAGCCATGCGGATAAGATGCCTGTCATCTCGACTGTTAGTGATACGAGGCCGTTGGGATCCAGCTCGCCGTTCCGTATTACCTTCCTGAACCCACCGATTCCATGTTCTGCTAACAGTGATTGGATCTCGACCAACGCGAGCAGCAATGTCGCGATACGATAAACTGCATTCGCGATAGGCTAAAATTCTACCTTTATCAAAGTCGGGAACGTGATGGTACGCATTTCTCCTCCTTACACGAGTCTTCGCAACAACGTTTCACCAGGCAGCGCCGGTCAACTGCTGTTTGTGTATGAGAAATCGGTTGTAAACTTTCCTCATGTCAGCACGTTGTAGGTGTCGCCACTGGCGCCAACCTTGTGTGAATGCTCTGAAAAGCTAATCATTTGCATATTACAATATCTCCTTCCTGTCGGTTAAATTTCACGCCTGTAGCGTAACAATTTTAGTGGCCATTAGTGTATATTTTCTCGTTGTTCGACTGAAGCAAGTGCAGGGAAATCGCTTCTCCACTTTGCACGACTTATACAATATTGCGTTGCCTGTGCTGTTAATAAGAACGATGCCATGTTCCTTCGGACAAGCATTCATGACCGAAGAAGAATTGCATCGTTCTTATTAACAGCACAGGCAACGCAATATCGTATTATCCGCCGATACCAGACAGCGATATTAAATTTAAAATGTTATCCCATGTACAGGAATCACATAACGTGAATACGAGTACAGGCTGTGACGCAGGAACGACGACGGATGAAAGTTTGGAACTGGCCGTGATTCGTGCACAGGTAGCCAAAGCGATTAAACGCCGGGCACGTTATACAGGAAATCCAAGTTCAAGTCCCGTTCCAGAAGGAATTTTCTTTTTCGTGTTTCACTTATACAGCTGATGGTTGTTCGTACCCGCACTGCGAACACATTTCATGTACTTTATAACGGCTGTAGTTGCCGCAGTGCTTTGTTCCTTTCAACATGCGTGCATCTTCGAAAGAACATTGCATTGTTTTTCTTATAAACAAGGGTACTGCGATATCGTACTTATACGCCGAAACCAGGCAGTGACTTCCAATTAACAATATCCTCTTTTGAACGGAATTCCACAACGTGTGTACGAGTACAGGTTGTCACGCAGGAAGGGCGACACCTGGAAGTTTAGGTGTGGCCGTGACTCGGGCACGGATAAACAAACCGCTTAAAGCGATCGCTAGCGTAAAGCGGGAATCAGGGAAATTTTCCCTGTTATCATTCCTTCATACAGCTGATGGTTGTTTATATTCGCAAACGCGAATACATTCCATTTACTACCCGATTTAATTGCTGAGATGTGGACATCGTCTCATAGCCATACTTGTACACTACTGGCCATTAAAATTGCTACACCACGAAGATGACGTGCTACAGACGCAAAATTTAACCGACAAGAAGAAGATGCTGTCATATGCAAATGATTAGCTTTTCAGAGCATTCACACAAGGTTGGCGCCGCTGGCGACACCTACAACGTGCTGACATGAGGAAAGTTTACAACCGATTTCTCATACACAAACAGCAGTTGACCGGCCTTCCCTGGTGAAACGTTGTTGTGATGCCTCGTGTAAGGAGGAGAAATGCGTACCATCACGTTCCCGACTTCGATAAACGTCGGATTTTAGCCTATCGCGATTGCGGTTTATCGTATCGCGACATTGCTGCTCGCGTTGGTCGAGATCCAATCACTGTTAGCAGAATATGGAATCGGTGGGTTCAAGAGGGTAAAACGGAACGCCCTGCTGGATCCCAACGGCCTCGTATCACTAGCAGTCGAGATGACGGGCATCTTATCCACATGGCTGTAACGGATCGTGCAGCCACGTCTCGACCCCTGAGTCAACAGATAGGGACGTTTGCAAGACAACAACCATCTGCACGAACAGTTCGACGACGTTTGCAGCAGCATGGGCTATGAGCTCGGAGACCATGGTTGCGGTTACCCTTGACGCTGCATCACAGACAAGAACTCCTGCGATGGTGTACTCAACGACGAACCTGGGTGCACGAATGGCAAAAAATCATTTTTTCGGATGAAGCCAGGTTCTATTTATAGCATCGTGATGGTCGCATCTGTGTTTGGTGACATCGCGGTGAACACACATTGGCAGCGTGTATGTGTCATCGCCGTACTATCGTATCACCCGGCGTGATGGTATGGGGTGCCATTGGTTACACGTGTCGGTCACCTCTTGTTCGCATTGACGGCACTTAGAACAGTGGACGTTACATTTCAGATGTGTTACGACCCGCGGCTCTACCCTTTATTCGATCTTTGCGAAACCTTACATTTCACCGGGATAATGCACGACCGCATGTTGCAGGTCCTGTACGGGCTTTTCTGGATACAGAAGATGTTCGACTGCTGCCCTGGCCAGCACATTCTCCAGATCTCTCACCAATTGAAAACGTCTGGTCAATGGTGGCCGAGCAACTGGCTCGTCACAATACGCCAGTTATTACTCTTGATGAACTGTGGTTGAAGCTGCATGGGCAGTTGTACCTGTACACGCCATCCAAGCTCTGCTTTACTCAATACCCAGGCGTATCAAGGCCGTTATTACGGCCAGAGATGGTTGTTCTGGGTACTGATTTCTCAGGATGTATGCACCCAAATTGCGTGAAAATGTAATCACATGTCAGTTCTAGTATAATATATTTGTCCAATGAATACCCGTTTATCATCTGCATTTCTTCTTGGTGTAGCAATTTTAATGGCCAGTAGTGTACAATAACCGCATAGAATAGGTCGAACATTGTAAGGCAATGTGTGAATAATTGAGTAAGTGTTACGTAAAGATGATATACATAACTTTGTATTTTCATCACTTTTTCGTCATTGTGCGTGCTCATTAGAAATGCTTATTAGTGAAAGTAATCCGTGATAGCTGAGAAATGAAAACATTAATACACATAACTACGCCACCAGATGAGAAAGTAGCCTTCAATACCAAAAAGGGTTTTAAAGGTAGGTAAACTGACTAGTGCACAAGATTTCATTACTTGTCGAAGATGTAATGTACCTGACACATTATAAAGTTTAAAATTAAACTGAAAGTATTTTATGTTCGATAGATCTTTCTAATTTATGCCCGAATTTCCATTTAGACGTATGTATTAGAAAAGAATAACACGTAGATATAATATCTGTTGCTCCTAAACGACAATATGCAAGTGATTTACGGAATAGGTAAGTAACTAACGAATGCGGCTATTAAAGGATAGAAATCTTTTATCTCATTTCGACGTGTACGTAGGGTAATACTCGGAGAGAATGCCATTGTTGTTAATATCATTAGGCTGTTCTATGTCAACGTTTCTTTGAATAGATTTCATAAGTATTATTTTACTAAAAGCAGCATCTCATTGCAGTTACGCCATGGTAACTAACTACGCAGATGCTGTAGTACAGCCTACATCAGGTATGTTACTAATTCTTGAGAGTCGCAGTCTGAATTAGTCTCACTTTCTCATCCACAGACCATCATATCTATCCCCTCTTGATCACCCTCGCTTCGTACATAAAACTGAGTTGGAAATTTTCATAGTCATTAATTACCGAAGTGTCTAAATCAGATTTTAGCTTCAGTCGGTGATATTCTTTAGTCCATGTTTTTTATCGTCTTAACGTCATCTTTTGAGGATGTGACAATACAAATTCGAACTGCATCTCCATGATACTATTCACTTGTTCGACCAAATAATTTGCTATTTCTCCCCCTCGTCTGTCATTTGACGTTTTAGATGTGAGGTGACGTAATGAAGATCCTTTGCACTTCTCTTCGTAACGTAGCCAAGAGGTCACTGGATACTCTAGCGAGCGAAAATAACAAAGGTTCTCTGATTTGTAATTCTTTCATGGCCGAAGCATTTCTAAATTGCTACTACATAAAATATGAAGCATACTGTGCAAGCACGATATTCAAACGGCATCTGTTCGTTTCATATGACTAGCTCTGCGTGTCCTGGTCTCGCAGCTTTAAAGGACTTCCCAAAATGCTAGCGCTTTATCAAGACGTAAGCACGTTTCGGAAGTAGTAAACTATTTTATCTTTTGACCATATCTCCTCAAGATTCTAACAATGTTTTGGAAATTATACGGGTGAAAAACTTCCCGCTCTGCAATTATACATCTTATCTTCAGTCTCATAGAAGCGCTGCTGTGGTTCAAGAAATTTATTTCGCACGGAAGTTCTAAAACGTCTTTTCTGAGATACCTACATTTGCAACGCTTTTTTCCCGTATGTAAGCTTGTGTGTGAGCAATTGCCAAGTTTAGTTGGTAATTCAAAATAGCGTTAAGTTCTTGTCGAGTAGTATAGTCTCGAGCAGACCACACACGGGAATCGGGATCTGGAGCAAATAGTTAAAGCACACAACATATGAAGCGTTTTCTAAATCACTTCGGACGAATTCGGGGATTCTTGGCATATTCCTCGCCTTTTCTTTGTTCAAAGTAAGTTAGTGCACTATGTTTACGAGACGTTACATAAAACGATATTATAAATTTATTTCTGTCGGAAGTGATGCAGTGCAAGACCACTGGGCTAACACACGGGATGTATCGATCCAAATTTAAGTTTTGATTCTTGAAATTTACACTGTGTACTTAATATTCGATGATGTTACAGGAGTGCACCTGGTTTACTAGCACGCACAATATTTTATACTGCCACATGCTAGTTTATCAAGGACACAGAAACAAATGTCGTTGAGTTCTTGGATGTTCTTTTTAGAATGATGGCTCTCTGGATAATTTACTCTATCGTCAGCCCACTCTCACAGCTTTGTGAATAGTCTTCGATCTGTCATCATTTCAGAAACCACGGGTGTGCTGGAAACACTTGAAAATAGAGCAAACAGTTTCTGATTCTAAGAATTTGCCTAAGAAGCTCGCCCAGCTAAGAGCCGTCTACTGGAAGAACGAATACTCCGCACGCCACATCAAAAGAGTAGTATCACTTAAAGTAAGAAATCATCACCCAGACAAAATCCACAGCTCGTTCAAGGCAGGCAAAAGTGATTTCCCGTCCCTCGTTTTAGACTGCAGATGCACATAGCGTAACGTAGAGCGCGCTACCTTGCGAAGTAGGGAAATGAGTCAGGCCAAGGTCGAATATGCATTGCGGATTGACGACTGGTGCGACTGGTGCACCAGACAACATGATTGTGGTTTTTAGGAAGTTTCAGATCCTCATTTAGGCAAATCGTGGACTCGTCTACATTTTCCGCCTCCGAGAACACAAAACATAAACAGTTAAAATACGATCACATAAAAAACAAAGTTTACAGAAGTCACAGGGAGATGGCGCACACGGCTTCCCTATGGTGTGGTACACTATCGACACCACGCCAGGACTTGTACGTCCAGAGTTTGACAGTAACTCAACTAACTGCACTGCCAGTCCCCAGTCTCCTTCTGGTGCTAGCGCGAGTAACGCCACCACTGAGCCGCCTTAAGAAGACGACCTAGTCTAATCGTGGCGTTCGCTTGGAGCCTTCGCAGCATTACTAGTTTTCCTGCGTTATTGTGATTGCCTATGACGAACGTGCCTGTGTAAAGGACTAGTTTTGAATACTATGTGAACCTGCAGAAGAAATTTAAATAAACGAAGATGTTATGTTATGTGTTCTTCTAATTACACTACTGGCCATTAAAATTGCCACACGAAGAAGAAGTGCAGATGATAAACGGGTATTCATTGGACAAATATATTATACTAGAACTGACATGTTATTACATTTTCACGCAATTTGGGTGCATACATCCTGAGAAATCAGTACCCAGAACAACCACCACTGGCCGTAATAACGGCCTTGATACGCCTGGGCATTGAGTAAAACAGAGCTTCGATGGCGTGTACAGGTACAACTGCCCATGCAGCTTCAACACAATACCACAGTTCATCAAGAGTAAGGACTGGCGTATTGTGACGAGCCTGTTGCTCGGCCACCATTGACCAGACGTTTTCAATTGGTGAGAGATCTGGAGAATGTGCTGGCCAGGGCAGCAGTCGAATATTTTCTATATCCAGAAAGGCCCGTACAGGACCTGCAACATGCGGTCGAGCATTATCCTGCTGAAATGTAGGTTTTCGCAAAGATCGAATGAAGGGAAGAGCCACGGGTCGTAACACATCTGAAATGCAACGTCCACTCCTCAAAGTGCGAACAAGAGGTGACCGACACGTGTAACCAATGGCACCCCATGCCATCACGCCGGATGATACGGCAGTATGGCGATGACGCATACACGCTTCCAATGTGCGTTCACGCGATGTCACCAAACACGAATGCGACCATCACGATGCTATAAACAGAACCTGGATTCATCCGAAAAAATGTTTTGCCATTCGTGCACCCAGGTTCGTCGTTGAGTACACCATCGCAGGCGCTCCTGTCTGTGATCCAGCGTCAAGGGTAACAGCATCCATGGTCTCCGAGCTGATAGTCCATGCTGCTGCAAACGTCGTCGAACTGTTCGTGCAGATGGTTGTTGTCTTGCAAACGTCCCTATCTGTTGACTCAGGGGTCGAGACGTGGCTGCACGATCCGTTACAGCCATGTGGATAGGATGTCTGTCATCCCGACTGCTAGTGAGACGAGGCCGTTGGGATCCAGCACGGCGTTCCGTATTACCCTGCTGAACCCACCGATTCCATATTCTGCTAACAGTGATTGGATCTCGACCAACGCGAGCAGCAATGTCGCGATACGATAAACTGCAGTCGCGATAGGCTACAATCGGACCTTTATCAAAGTCAGAAACGTGATGGTACGCATTTCTCCTCCTTACACGAGGCATCACAACAACGTTTCACCAGGCAACGCCGGTCAACTGCTGTTTGTCTATGAGAAATCGGTTGGAAACTTTCCTCATGTCATCACGTTGTAGGTGTCACCACCGGCGCCAACCTTGGGTAAATGGTCTGAAAAGATAATCATTTGCATATGACAGCATCTTCTTCTTGTCGGTTAAATTTCGCGTCTGTAGCAGGTCATCTTCGTGGTGTGGTAATTTTAATGGCCAGTAATGTATTAGATTGGTGCAAAGGTTAGTAGCGTTTTTGTTTTGCATTTCGGTATTTCGGTTGCTTTTGGTTTACTTATCGATTTTTTATTTGTTGTTCACTGTCGTAATTTTTGAGTTTACATATTGTCATTTTCTCGTTTGGGAATATTAAGCGGAGCTATGGACGCTAGAGAATGAAGTAGAGAAATCTGAAAATTTCTGACATCTTCTTCTGTTTGAGTACAATACAGGGGTGGCAGCAGCGGAGGCAGCCAAAAACTTTTGAATAGTGTATAGCAATAATGCCACAGGACAGAGCACGGCAAGAATACGGTTTTCTCGTTTTAAAGATGATCGTGTTCACTTTAGTGACCCTCCACTTTCGGGAAGACCTTCGGGGTTTGATGAAGGTCGTTCAAATGCACTAATCGTCAATGAGGTACGTTAGTAAAGTAGATAACTGGAAAATGTGATGAACTGTGGTCATTCCACCATCGTGAAACATTTCGATGCAATGTTGAAGGTTAAAAAATCGAGTGCATGTGTACCGCATGCTCTAAGCCAAAATCACAAAAATCAGTGGTTGGCCATATTTACATATCTGCTTGGTCGTCATAAATTGGCTCGTGAACAACACCGACCATTCCGATCCTGTATAGTAACTGGGGACAAGACGTGGTGTCTTTATGCTAACATAAGGAAAATAAAGGAATGGTTGAGCCCAAACAAAGCAGCAACTTCCTGTAGAAAGACCTGCGCACTTCCACAGCGACGTTGTGGTGTACCATAGATTGTTTCCCCGAGGTGTAACCATCACTGGCGATGTTCATTGCCACAACTGAGAGTCATGCAGGCTTTGTGAAGTAATGTTACTCCACGATAACGCCCGCCCGAATTCTGCTAGACTTGCAAAAAACACTGTACAGGATCTGGGTTGGGAAGTCATTCCGCACCCACCTTATTCAATTTACCTTGTGTCCTCATATTTTCACCTTTTCCGCTCTATTGCACAACTCTAAAGGCACTTTCTTTCCGGATGAAAATGCCGTTCGAACATGGCTCGACGAGTTATTCGCCTCACAACCATGTGATTTCTACAGACGCGGAAACTGAAAGTTGCCCTAGCGGTGGCAGACTACTGTAAATAGTGAAGGAGAATATGTTATTGATGACTGAGGTCTCTGTTAAACGTCTGTTGTGTTTATTAAACTTACGGAAAAACGCTGCGAGCTTATGCACCAACCCAATGTTTTGCTCTCTGTATCAGCACCCACTAGTTCCCCGGCATCCACTCCTGGACCGATCCAACATTCCCTTCCTTGGGTTATTAACGACTTTGACAACCGAAAAGGCATCTGGCCGCAAAGTTAAACAAAATAAATCTGGCAGACTTGAGTACAGTAGAGCCCGTAGCTAAACTGGGTTAACTATAACCAAAAGAGGAAGAAACTACGATTACAAACCTTCTTTGATTGGTGAAGGATGATTTATTACTGCGGAAGAATAGTGTGTATAAAATAACTTGCCACTGTATTGTGGTTTATATTGCTGCACCAAACGTACCATGGAAGAACGTTGTGTAGAAAATCAACGCTGTAGTCGCCTTCTGCAACCCGTTAAGTCTGTCGTTACTTAACATTTACAAGAGGGAGTCAAACGAAAATGAGACAGGTAGGAAAAATGTAAGTAAACATTTTAGTGAATGAGATTTTCACTCTGCAGCGGAGTGTGCGCTGATATGGAACTTCCTGGCAGATTAAAACTGTGTGCCGGACCGAGACTCGAACTCGGGACCTTTGCCTTTCGCAGGAGAGCTTCTGTAAACTTTGGAAGGTAGGAGATGAGATACTGGCAGAAGTAAAGCTGCGAGGACGGAGCGTGAGTCGTGCTTGGGTAGGTCAGATGGTACAGCACTTGCCCGAGAAAGGCAAAGGTCCCGAGTTGGAGTCTCGGTCTGGCACACAGTTTTAGTCTGCCAGGAAGTTTCAAACTTTTTAATGTTTCAAAAACAATCGCTATAACTGTTAATAACTTTATCCCACTGTGAGACAAGACGATCGATACCTTCATGGGGAAATGTTTGTGGTGGTCTTGGGAACCATGATTGTAACCAGGCTTGCATTTCATCGTCCATAGCTTATCGACAGCCACAAATTTCTTTCCTCAGGGCTCTAAGAGTATGAAAAACGCGTGGCGAGTGATCCGGACTGTATGGACGGTATGTAAGGGTTTCCCTCAGACTCGAAGTGCTAAACTTCTGCAGCATAGTCGAATCAACAGTGGCAAACCTTGAAATAATGAACAGTTAGCTTGCTTTTTTTCTACACTCCTGGAAATTGAAATAAGAACACCGTGAATTCATTGTCCCAGGAAGGGGAAATTTTATTGACACATTCCTGGGGTCAGATACATCACATGATCACACTGACAGAACCACAGGCACATAGACACAGGCAACAGAGCATGCACAATGTCGTCACTAGTACAGTGTATATCCACCTTTCGCAGCAATGCAGGCTGCTATTCTCCCATGGAGACGATCGTAGAGATGCTGGATGTAGTCCTGTGGAACGGCTTGCCATGCCATTTCCACCTGGCGCCTCAGTTGGACCAGCGTTCGTGCTGGACGTGCAGACCGCGTGAGACGACGCTTCATCCAGTCCCAAACATGCTCAATGGGGGACAGATCCGGAGATCTTGCTGGCCAGGGTAGTTGACTTACACCTTCTAGAGCACGTTGGGTGGCACGGGATACATGCGGACGTGCATTGTCCTGTTGGAACAGCAAGTTCCCTTGCCGGTCTAGGAATGGTAGAACGATGGGTTCGATGACGGTTTGGATGTACCGTGCACTATTCAGTGTCCCCTCGACGATCACCAGTGGTGTACGGCCAGTGTAGGAGATCGCTCCCCACACCATGATGCCGGGTGTTGGCCCTGTGTGCCTCGGTCGTATGCAGTCCTGATTGTGGCGCTCACCTGCACGGCGCCAAACACGCATACGACCATCATTGGCACCAAGGCAGAAGCGACTCTCATCGCTGAAGACGACACGTCTCCATTCGTCCCTCCATTCACGCCTGTCGCGACACCACTGGAGGCGGGCTGTACGATGTTGGGGCGTGAGCGGAAGACGGCCTAACGGTGTGCGGGACCGTAGCCCAGCTTCATGGAGACGGTTGCGAATGGTCCTCGCCGATACCCCAGGAGCAACAGTGTCCCTAATTTGCTGGGAAGTGGTGGCGTGCATCCGTGCGTCGCTGCGGTCCGGTCCCAGGTCGACGGGCACGTGCACCTTCCGCCGACCACTGGCGACAACATCGATGTACTGTGGAGACCTCACGCCCCACGTGTTGAGCAATTCGGCGGTACGTCCACCCGGCCTCCCGCATGCCCACTGTACGCCCTCGCTCAAAGTCCGTCAACTGCACATACGGTTCACGTCCACGCTGTCGCGGCATGCTACCAGTGTTAAAGACTGCGATGGAGCTCCGTATGCCACGGCAAACTGGCTGACACTGACGGCGGCGGTGCACAAATGCTGCGCAGCTAGCGCCATTCGACGGCCAACACCGCGGTTCCTGGTGTGTCCGCTGTGCCGCGCGTGTGATCATTGCTTGTACAGCCCTCTCGCAGTGTCCGGAGCAAGTATGGTGGGTCTGACACACCGGTGTCAATGTGTTCTTTTTTCCATTTCCAGGAGTGTATATGGCTCGTTTCCGTCTGACAGCCACTTATACGCCCACAGGGCATACAATTTTGGCTGCTGATTGTTCTTGTTTTGGGTTCCATTACTAAAGGGCCCATAACCTTAGTAACTGGAGCTGCGGCTATCCACTGGGTAACGCACGTAATCCCGACGCTCCCGTAATTTGCTCTCACCGGACACGACAGAGAACGCCCACGGCCACTGGGATCGGCTACCCGCCAGACAGCTGAGTATCACCTTTCTACGTTTCAGGCGCCACCTGCTACCAGTGCAGCTACGGCCACGACGCACGCTCCAAATGCAAAGAGCACGCTAGTAAACTGTGGAATGTGGATTGCCGATTTCAGTATTCCACGGCTCACCTGAAGATATGTGGCAGGTGGCAAGGTGAAATATCGTGCGTGGTGGTAAATGACGATTACTTGCACTCCCAAAACATCATGTAGGTTTAGGACTTCCGAGTTTTCCTTATAGTGCTTGAGGCAAATGTCGGGAAGGTTCCTTTTCTTGAACGTACACCACTCCTACAGATCTCTTCCTCGATGGGTCATTAAACCATAATGACCATTCTTTGCTTTTTTATTTCTTTCGAGCAGTCCGACTTGTCGATTACGTGTGAGGATAGGGATGAAAAGGTGCCAAGGAGCTGTAATTGTTTGTAACGGAATCTACTCAGCCTCCTTACACAAAGTAGACACGCTATTTTGTTGAAAACTGACATTTTGATACTGCAGTTGCGTGCGAAACACAGGTTGAGTCTTGCAAAGAAGAAAACAGCAACCAGCCACTACTAATAATCTATTTATTTATACAAATAGCAGCGTTACCGGTTACGATCCGACAAATCAGTAACAAGAATTGAACACAATGTAAACAAATCTTTAAGGCTAGTTTGATGTAGTCACAGTTTACTTACATCGAAAACCCTCCGTCATTAAGCTGCAATGATCTTTCTTGAGTTCACAAAGTAGTGAAGAGTATATAAAGAACTTATATGATGCGTTTGTATATTGGTGACGATCAGGTTAGCTTTAGGGAAGGAAACGGCACCAGAGACGCAGTTCTGATGTTGCAGTTCATAATGTGAGCAAAACTAAAGAAAAATCGAGACATGTTTACAGGATTTGTCTACCTGTAAAAAGTACTCGACAATGTATAATGGTGCAAGACGTTCGAAATACTGAGGAACATAGGGGTAAGCTATAGGGAGAGACGGCTAATATACAACATGTACGTACAAGAGCCAAGAGGGGACAATAAGAGTGGAAGACCAAGAACGAATTAAAAAGGGTGTGAGACAGGGATGTAATCTCTCACCCATATTATTCAATCTGTGCATCGAAGAAGCAATGACGAAACTAAAAGAAATGTCCAACAGTGGCATTAAAATACGGGGTAAACGAAACCAATGATAAGATTCGTTGATGACATTGCTATCCTGAGTGAAAGTGAAGAAGAATCTCAGGATCTGATGAAAGGAATGAACAATCTAATAAGAACAGAATATGGACTGAGTGTAGATCGAAGAAAGACGGAAGTAATGAGAAGTAGCAGAATTGAGAACAGCAAGAAACTTAGCGTTAGAATTGATGGTGACGAAGCAGATGAAGTTAAGGAATCCTGCTACCTATGCAGTAATTTTTGGAAATTTGTGGTAAGTTCTATGGGATCAAACTGCTGAGGTCGTCGGTCCCTAGGCTTACACACTATTTAATCTAACTTAAACTAGCTTACGCTAAGGACCACGCACACACACACACACACACACACACACACACACACACACACACACACACACACACACACACACACACGCCCAAGGGAGGGCTCGAACCTCCGACGGGGGGAGCCGCGCGAACCGTGGCTACGCGCCTGAGAGCGCACGGCTACCCCGCGCGGCTGTACGCAGTAAAATACCCCACGACGGACGGAGCAAGGAGGACATAAAAAACAGATTAAAACTCAGCAAAAGAGAATTCCTGGCCAAGGAAAGTCTACTAATATCAGACATAGGCCTTGATTTGAGGAAGAAATTTCTGAGAATGTTCCTTTGTAGCACAGCATTGTATGATATTGAAACAATAACTATGGCAAAACCGTAAAAGAAGAGAATCGAAGCATTTGAGATGTGCCGCAATAGAAAAATTTTGAAAAATAGGTGGACTGATAACGTAAGAAATGATGAGGTTCTTCGGAGAATCGGCGAGGAAAGGAATATATGGAAAACACTGATAATAAAAAGGGACAGGATGATAGGACATCTGTTAAGATATTAGGAAATGATGCTATAGAGATCTATAGAGGGTAAAAACTGCAGAGGAAGACAGAGATTGGAATACACCCAGCAAATAACTGAGGACGTAGGTTGCCAGCGACGCAAGTAGGCCGTCCTCCTTTAACATTGTTAAACCTGGATACCACAGACGCAGAAAGGTTTGCCTAAGCAGAAAAGTTAAGGCGACTCCACACCAACAGAGACGAGAGCCTGCTAAACGTACAAGATCAGGGCTTGAAAACGAACACTTAACAGCTATAAGTAGTTCTACAGGTCGGCGCTAGTACACTTGCTTGCTGTAAAAGGCGTGCTGGGTTCGATTCCTGGGCTCGAGAAAGGTCTTTATGTAGAAGAATGATTGTCCCTGACCAAACCAATACGCACAAAGGCCATATCAAACATGATAACTACTTTTTTAAAGTTATAATGTTCCAGTTCGTGCTTCACAATTGGCAGTATTCCATAAATACTATCATATCTCTGATTGCAATAAAGAACAGCGAATACAATGAGTATCATAAATGAAATTGTTTTAAATCTGTGTTATAGACTGATATATATTTATAATTTCATTATTCATAATAAAAATGTTCAAATGCATGTCCGCCTTGTTGGGTGCATTGATGTAAGCGCTTCTCGGTATTACCATGGACACCTTTAACATCTCTGCAGATACTGAAGCGCAAGCGTAACGTATTCGTTCTTTTAAGAGATCTTTATTTTCCGATTCCGTTTCGTAAGCCCTGGTTTTGATACAACCGCGTAAGAAAAAGTCCAAGGGCGTTAAATCAGGCGATCTAGCTGGCCATAGAATGCAACCACCACGATCTGTCCACGGTTCGTGGTACACACTGTAGAGATATTCCCCAACCCCTCTACAATTATGGGGTGGCGCAACATTACGCTGAAACCAATGCATCACAGCTGAGTGAAGCGGGATGTCCTCTAGGAGACGCACAAGATTCAGCTCATTCTGTAGGACTTGCAAATACAGCCGACCACTTAGTCTGAGAACCAAATGAACTAGTCCAGTGATGTGGCGACCTACGTTATAAGTTATTACCCCTGTGCGCTTGCTTGTGATGTGGTCGTAACCAGAGAGGATTTTCAGGAGCCCAGTAATGTAGACTGTTTCTATTGGCAGTGGCGTCATTGGTGAAATAGCATTCATCTCTCTATAAAATCTGCCTGACAAAATCCGAATTTACGGCTACTTTATTTTCGAGACCTCTGGAGAACGATACCCAATTTTGAAAATCGTCTCCATGTAGCTGTTGGTGTGGGTGGAGTTTAAAAGGATGTAATTTTCTTTCCTCCAGAATTTATTATACCGCAGCTCTTCTTCCTCCTAATTACAATGTTCTCATCGTAATGGGCGAGATATAATGACGGCCATAATACTAATAATGATCACTGTAATAGTATTATTGTTATTATTAATATTATTGTAGGTACTAATAATACTGCAACCTAATTCCAATAGCACAATAACACATCCGTTTATGCAGGGTGTTAAAAAAGTCTCTCCGCAGTGCCGTATGATTGTCAGCCGAGCGTGCCGTATGATTTGAAACGTCCCCTTAGAAAAATTAATGAATTCCTGTACTGGTTAACCCCTTACGTTATTTGATTTTCAAACAGCTGAGCAGAACTGAACGTACTCAGACATTTCTCTCTTTACTTATTCTGATCAACACTAAACTGACACACAATATTTTTCGCGCAACGCAATCTGACTTTCAATAATCCCTACAAAAGAATGGCCCTGACTAACAATAACCTATATCTTTCATGAATCACTTACCACACAAAAATCTTCGTTACTCGAACTACTGCAATACAGCGAGCGCCAATACTGCCAGCTAAATAAAAGATTCTAATTATTGAAGGCACTAACTACTGACAGGCATAGTTAGTAGATGAAAGATTTTGATAGAGAACAAACAATGTATTTACATTAATAGTGTCAAAAGTCATAATATATATATCAGTTCATAACATCCAGTCTTACAAATTTACTCTTACTGATGGACACACGTTAAGATCGTCCGCTCTCAAAACTCCGCCATCTCTCTCCCCACAACCACCACTGCTGGCGGCTCACCTCCAACTGCGCAACACTACGCGCTGTTCACATCCAACTGCCCAACTCTACAATAGCAAATATTCCAACAATCCAAACCATCCACAGAATTCACACGGCACTGTCAGTGATTTTCATATAGAGCGCTACGTGGCGTTACCAACATAAAAACCTAAACAGCCTACTTACATAGCCCCCATGCTCCCCACAAAAACTTTTACAAATTGTTTTGGGCAGTGGCCAATAATAATTTGATAAAATTTTTCATAATTACAATAACAAAGATATCAAATGCACACACTTATTGATGCAATGTTGGTCAAAAGCAAAAATTGTTCTCAGATTGTTCGCCTGCCTGGGTTTTTCAACGAAACAATAAGCGCACAATGATATTGCAGTGATATTCTGCACTCATTCATAGGAGAACTTGCGTTAAGTGAAATACTGAACGGTTATTTTCAACAAGATGGTGCAACTGCGTATACAGCTCGCGTTTCAATGTCACTGCCTGCTGATGTTTTTGGTGATCGCATAATTTCACATGGACTTTGGACTCCACGATAGCCTGACCTAACACCACCTGGTTTTTTCTTCTGGATTGCAATGAAAGCAACCGTCTATAAAAACCGTCCAGAATCCATCGAGGAATTGAAATCTGCAATATCCACTTTCACCGTACAGAAGAAATGTTACAACTTGTGTTTGGAAACATAATTAGACGAATTTAATTGTGTGTTCAACAACAGGGGGGACACTTCCAACATTTAATGTGAAAATTTGTAAGTAAAATTGAATATTCAGTAAATTAATAACTTGTATTTCACTGAGTTTCATTTTGGTATATTCTCTGCGGCATACAGCAACGCGGCTAACAATCATATGGCACTGCGGAAAGACTTTTTTAACAACCCGTACTACACTGTACGTACGCGTTATTTTCATTTAAGCTATGCTTACCATGCGTGGGATGTACTCCAAAATACCCAATAACTTTCCGACAACATCGAGTGCGTCGTGAATTGGTCTCTCCGAAACAAGTTTCAACTGGAAAGCTCCGTCGGTTCTTAAACGCGTCTCTGTTCGTCTAGAAACATGCGCAGAATGTAGACAACGGGTTGGAAAACGCTGTGAAAACAGCCTTCGGGCCTCAGCTCCATTGCAGTGCGTCTCCCCATAGATCTGTATCGTATTGGTGTAGTCTTCCCTGGAGTACTTCGCAGTTGTTACCTGTCTGACTGTAAGACCTGATTCGACCCACAAACAGACGGCTGCGCGACCTTATCAGAGTGGAACCAGGAGGAAAACGCACACAGAGGGCGGCACTGCTCGGTGGACGTTCGCTTGTACGTGCACTTCGCCTTTGGACTGCCGTGATGAGGCAACCCTCCTTGCACTAAAGTATGTGGGAAACATAAAACTACAGAGGATGGCTCGCGTGGAACTGATTCCGTATTTCTGGATTTCCGGAAATCTTTTGACACTGTACCACACAAGGGGCTTGCAGTGAAATTGTGTGTCTATGGAATACCGTCCCAGTTTGAGGCGGTGCGGTTCTTTCCGTCCTTTTACGACAAACCTACAACTACCTGTGAACACTGTCTCAGCAGATCATGAGTAGGAAAGCCGAGTGCAACCTACTGTACTTCGACGTGAGCCAGGCTGCAATTAAAGTCACTAATCTACGTTTCGGGAGAAACACGAAATGAAAGTTTGGAAACTTTGTCCCCAGTTAATGTATTCTGAAACGTAGGTGAAGAAATATCACTGTCAAGCCCACTCACAATCCCTTTCACTCACGTTAGAAAGTTTATGGTGTTGCATATCCCGAAAACGTAATAGCTACAAACATACTGATTGTTTTTGATTGAGAATGCTCGCCAAATATTAAGTCTGTCGGTATCAAATGCAGTCACAGTTTTTTAGCCACCGACCTGCTCAGTATGCCACGCGGAATTTATGTCTGTCCTCGTCACAAAATTCATTTAAAAATTCCGAAATTTCTACACACACATCGGAATAATTATGCCGTCACTTTCCAACATTTGATGTATTTCCATCGGAACCACTACTGCACACGTCCGATCTCTTTCATGGCTAGGCTTCGACTCCTCCCTAGAATACTCTAAGTCTTCTCTACCAGCAGAGAAAGGCGCGCGAAGAATATTGCTTTACCATTGGTCAGTTTACTCAGCAGCCAATAGCAAAACAACACTCTCCCGCGTCAATCCGCGTTTTTCATCCATAACCAATCGTAAAATAGTAAACCTCACGACTGCACTTTTTACCGACGTAATTATCTAATATGCTGAAGTTTTGCTTATGCATAAAGTTATTTACTATTGTTATTTATACCTGAATTAACTTTCCCTTTACCATAAACTTACTTCACAAATCTATTCTACAAAAATCCCCTTTATCCATATCCATACTTCTTCTAAATGTTCCCACATTATATCCTACTACATTACTCGTTAAATAATTATCTCCATATTAACCTTAAACCACACTCACGCATCATTCATATTGCTAAGACACATTTACTACATTTTACATACATAAAAATACATATAACACTTTATGAAAATACTAGAACAGTTTATGAAAAGCATTTACTTACTTTAGTGCACTCTAGTGAGTACAATCGAAACTAAAATCACAGTCCCCCTATCGAATACTGTCCTCTATCGGCTGATACATAAACTACGTGCGCGTCCGGTCTCGCGTCACCATCTGTCACTATCCAGCTCTGAGACACATCTCCCACTTAACCGCCTCCAAGGCAGGATCGTTATATGGCGCTACGCCTCAAGTTACGTGCCTGGTTTCGTGATTTCCTGTTAGAGAGGTCACAGTTCGTAGAAACTGATGGAAAGTAATCGAGTAAAACAGAAATGATTTCTGGCGTGCTCCAAGGTAGTGTTATAGGCCCTTTGCTGTTCCTTTTCTACATAAATGACTTGGGAGACAATCTGAGCAGCCGTCTTAGATTGTCTGCAGATGACACTACCGTTTATCGACTAGTAAAGTCATCAAAAGATCAAAACAAATTGCAAAACAATTTAGAAAAGATATATGTATGGTGCGAAAATTGACAATTGGCTCTAAATAACGAAAAGGTCATCCACATAAGTGCTAAAAGGAATCCATTTAACTTCGGTTACACAATAAATCACTCAAATCTGAAGGCCGTAAATTCAACTAAATACATAGGAATTGCAATTTCGAACAACCTAAATTGGAAGGAACACATAGAAAATGTTGTGGGGAAGGCTAACCAAATACTGCGTTTTATTGGCTGGTCACTTCGGAAATGTAACAAATCCACTAAGGAGACTGCCTACACTACGCTTGTCCGTCCTCTTTTAGAATGCTGCTGCGTGATGTGGGATCCTTACCAGATAGGATTCACGGAGTGCATCGAAAAAGTTCAAAGCAGGGCAGCACGTTTTGTATTATCGCGAAATGGGGGAGAGAGTGTCACTGAAATGATACAGGATTAGGGGTGGACATCATTAAAAGAAAGGCGTTTTTCGTTGCGACAGAACCATCTCACGAAATTCCAATCACCAACTTTCTCCTCAGAATGCGAAAATAATTGTTGACACCAACCTACATTGGGAGAAACGATCACAACGATAATATAAGGGAAATCAGAGCTGGTACGGCACGAAATAGGTGTTCGTTCTTTCCGCGTGCTATACGAGATTGTAGTAATAGAGAATTGTGAAGGTGGTTCGATGAACCCTCTGCCAGGTACTTAAATGTGATTTGCAGAGTATCCCTGTAGATGTAGATATATATACACACCAGAAAAGTTTTGCCGCGTGGCAAAATGTATGCAACAAGAGAAATTCCTTGGCACTACTATTTTTGTGATATTACTATTTTGTATAAATTTTCATATGTGATCCAAATTTTTTGATTTGTGTGTGGTGTTTTCAATGTGTGGATCTATAAACATCAAATAAGTGCTTTATTTACTCTTCACTATTTCGTGAATAGAAGCAATCAACTTTACAACATAATGTCGAGAATGTTCGACATAAGCAAAATTATAATTGAAACTCGAGTAAGGATTTGTTTACGTTGTGTTCAGTCGTTATTAGAGATAGTTACGCTTAAATATACCGTTTCTATCATCGTTTTTCCGTTCAAAACCGGTAACGGCGCTATTCGTGTAAATAAATAGCATAATCAATAGTGGTTCGTTGCTTTCTTCTTTGCAAGAATCAGCCAGGTAGAGAGATCCTGTAAAACACAAGAAGCAAAACTGAGCCGCAAGGCATCAAAAAGTCTCATCAGTTCAATAAAACCTCAAAAGGCTATGACGCACGAGAAATTATTAGTAACTGTTACAATCAGGAGTGGAAGGACTTGAAAAGAAAGCAGTAATTGAAAATGGAGCATGACAAGGTTGTAGCCTTATACTACGACTGCAGTTTCGTAATATGAAGCTGTTACTACACTTCGTTTATAATCACTTAATTGCATCATTTTTAATGTTTATGCTGTAGCATAAGAGCCTTCTATTAACTTTTACAACCGTGCAGGTATCATTTTTTACTGTTCACATGCGAAACGGTTTTAGAGATAGTATCTGCGACATGCAATATACAAGATGTCCCACATAAAATCGATACGCATCACGCTCGAGATTCAAGTAACAATCAACTAACTAAAAAAATAGATAATAGTAACGCTAAAAAACATTTAGTTACCTCTTTATAAGAGATGATGTAGGTGGTGGCCATGGGGGTCCGGGAATCCCTGACTCAGTGTGGCGACATTACCAGCAACACGCTGTAATACTGCAAGCATGATGTTGCTAATTTCTCTAGCATGTTCTGTTTAAGATCGTCTATTGTGCTATGATTGTCAGCATACACTTTAGTTTTTAGCACGACCCATAAATAAAAATCACATGTCCGTGGACCTTGGGGGCCGGAGGCCTCTACTGAAGAGTCTGTCTTAAGGGAACACGTTGGTGATATGGGCCATACTTTGCCTGGACGTGTGAGCGGTTACTCCATCTTGTTGGAATACTGCATACAGCTTCTCTACATTTGTTAATTGTGCATAGAAAGAGTCAAAGAGCTCTAGACAGCTGACACTGATTGAGGCGTGACCGGAAAATATGTGGTCAACAATGCGCATGCCTGACAACGCGCACCAAACACCTATCTTCTTTGTGTTGAGAGGTTCTTCCTGCAGGATACGTGGGTTGTCCTGCGACCAGTATCTGCAATTCTGGAAGTTTACATAACATGACAAATGAAACCTGGCCTCATCTGACATGAAGTAAAGCAATGGGTCCAAGTGACCATTGGCAGTTGACGTTACCAGCGAATTACAATAATGAATTTTTTCTTTTTCGTGAACCTCAAATGGCAGCTCTTGCACCGCACTCAAAGGATAGGCTTCTAATTTCGTACCCATTACTAAACGATGATACGACGTACCAGATACACCAACCTTTTGCAATAACCTCCTTCCTGACTCGCGGGGACTTCTCGTAATGTCCGTGCGAATTCTGTTTCAGGGGCCTTCACTGTCGGCCGCCTATTGCTCTGCACGTTCTGAACGGACCCTACAGCCCTCCATTTCTTATACAGTTCTTGAGTAGTTCTGGTCCTGGGGAGTTTCCTACCATGATACCTTGCCCGAGACTTTTCGTTGCATTCCTTGGTGGTATCTTTCTTTATGAAACACTACACAGTACCATTTGCTGTTCTAATGAAAACTGTCCCATTTCTGTAACAACTCAACAATACGAGCTGCTCACAACTACTGAGGCACGAACTCACAGCTGCACTCAAATTTCCAATAAAATGCAGTATAGCCAACTTTCGAGACAGTGTTGCCAATACACAGGCAGTTCGGCTGGAGATGATTAACCGGTACACGAAGAGTGTGCCAATAAAGTGATATGTTTTATCAGCATCATAGCGCAGAACCCTGGTTTCCTGTCAGTGCTTTAAGATTAGCGTCATTGTAAATTTAAGTTGCAATAATTTTTTAGGGAAAATGATTTATGTGAAAAAGAAGCCTAGAACCAGTCTTTCTTTTCAGTTGAAAATTATTATTGTTCTCTGTCCTTCTGGGCATCGACTGTTAACATACAAAACTAGGACAGATTGCAGAATCACCTTACACAATCCATCGAATACTGAAATAATTTCTTTCTTTATTTTATAACCCTCATGTCTTTCTTCCTCCCTCAACATCCAATCCCAGATATTGATTTTATCAGTTCTCCGCAAGCACTCCCATTACATCCATATCCAATTCTGTCCTCTCTTGCTATTGTCCATCATGACAAGACATGGCATTCCTTCACCCAGGTTGCCTCTAAAAGCACTCCACTCTGTAATCGTATGAACATCACGCAGGTGTTGACACCAACAAAACACACGCCTCTTACGAGATATACAGAGGAGCGCAATACTCCTGAGAACAATTCCTTTTCTGTACGGTACTTTTGTAATCAAACAAATAAATAAAAGGGGCACTGAGTGCAGGGGCAAATTCTGACATTCATTTGCTTATAAAGAATTTTAAGCATCTGTGCATTAATAAAATGTGCGATTACGTCTGAGGTATCTGAGGATATGGTCATTTTACAGCCTATCCCCCATATTATTCAATCTGTGCGTTGACCAGCCGTTGCAGGACACCAAGAAGAAATTTTGCTGCTGGCATGTACATGGCCCATATAATGAGAGGTCATATTTCTGCAACAGCCACTGGGATTCGTCGTATGAATGCAAACGTAGACGCCACATGACCAGGAGAGAGAGAGGCATTGTGTGGAGAGGCACCTCCCTATGGGGATCGATCGAAGACATCCTTGGGGAATCGATTTAGAGATGTCACTTGCAACAGCCTCAGTGGAGAATCTGGTAGTTAGATTTTGAGAAGTGTTTCTTGTGACTCAAGGAGTGCGTGAAGTCGTTTTTCTATAAACAGAGTTGTTATTCTGTTTACTCGAGTGACGATTCTTTAGCTCCCTGTGGGGTTTGACTTTATGAGAGAATACCTGAGTCGAATTTTGTAGCTGTCGAACGAGCAAACAGAAATCTTGACTCGTGTTCTGCCTTGTGTTGAGGTAATTTCAGTCCTAAGAGTTTGTGGCCAGCATACAGAGAATTGCAGGTACGCCATGTACATCATCTGCACTGTGGCCGACGCCTCAACGGGCAGATCATCGATGCATTAGAACTACTGTCCGTACTTCAGTAGGTGATATGCTTACTCCGGCTCGGCGGATAGGGAAACACTCACAGTAAATGTGTTGAGTTCTATTTGCTAGTCTACAATTTTTTTTCTGAAAATGTCGGTCAGAATATAGCGTTCCATTTCTCACCGCTGACCTTTACCAGTCAAATTTGTGTCCGTGTAATAACGGGGTCTGAGGTCTAAAAGAAGTCAAACATATTTTCTGCCAATTTCTAAATTGTATGAATGGTAGAATCCGACCTGTAATTCATTTATATACAATTTTTTCGGACTTTACATGTTTTTTGTTGAGAATAAACAAGTTACAGCGTCCCATCGTGAAATTTCCACTGCGGAGACAAAATTACGCAACCACACATACGCGCGCTGTATGTTACGTACATCACGGCAATTTACAAACGGAATTGTCCAGAGAGAACAAATACAAACTTAATGCTTTGTAAATGGCAATGGAATTGTTCTAAAAATGGTTCACATGGCTCTGAGCACACTACTGAGGTCATCAGTCCCCTAGAACTTAGAATTACTTAAACCTAACTAATCTAAGGACATCACACACATCCATGTGGGAGGCAGGATTCGTACTGTAAGTAGGCTGTTTAGGTTTTCTTATTGGTAATGCCACGCAGCGCTCTGTATGAAAATCACTGGCTGTGCTGTGTGCGGTCTGTGGCTGGGTGGCATTGTTGTAATATTCGCTATTGTAGTGTTGGGCTGTTGGCTATTAACAGCGCGTAGCGTTGCACAGTTGGAGGTGAGCCGCCAGCAGTGGTGGATGTGGGGAGAGAAATGGCGGAGTTTTGAGAGCGGACGATCTGGACGTGTGTCCGTCAGAAACAGTACATTTGTAAGAATGGATGTCACGAACTGCTATATATATTATGACCTTTGAACACTATTAAGGTAAATAGATTGTTTCTTCTCTATCAAAATATTTCATTTGCTAACTATGCCTATCAGTAGTTAGTGCCTTCCGTAGTTTGAATCTTTTATTTAGCTGGCAGTAGTGGCGCTCGCTGTACTGCAGTAGCTTGAGTAACGAAGATTTTTGTGAGGTAAGTGATTTGTGAAAGGTATAGGTTAATGTTACTCAGGGCCATTCTTTTGTAGGGATTTCTGAAAGATCTGATCATTTAACTGAGAGATAAACATTTTTTTACTACATCAGTGACACATGTTTACGCAGTTACACAGTTGGGTAACTTCACACTTATGAAATTGTGAACTGTTCATATTTTTTCAGAACCATTGTGATACTATGAGAGCTTTGAATGATGTATTTGGCAAGGGAGCATGATTTTAAAGTACGTTTGAGGTAGATGACACTATTGAAATGAGCAGAGAATTTTTTTTAAGTTTTAAAATTATTGCAGAAAGCTACGACGTTTTTGAGATTTGACTGGGGTGTTATGACATTATTACAACGACAATGTGTATTATGCTGTTGAGGTATGTTTATGATCAATAAGCTGATGCCATATGAGGAATTTGATTATGCTACATATCGGTTATGATGAAATATTGTTGAAGTGTCGACAATATGTATATGTATAATAAGGTAAGGAATAATGAGTAGTGGTTAGGGACTCTGATTTGTGGAAAAGGTTGTTGGAAACCAAGAATCGTACTTTAAGAGTTATGAAATGTGTCTAAATGCGTGAATGTATCACAATGCCGCCGAATATTTTTTGGACACTGTTATATTTATAGGATTTTGTTTCTATGCATTTGTAATGCAAATTCTCAACCTGTGAATTTCTTTATATGAGGCTACCACTGTAGCGGAAACTGCTGTCGTAAATATTTCAGTAAGAAAGGTAAGTGACCTTGACATAATGCGTTTTGAGCGCCCAGCTGAGAGGAAGTCGTCTGACAAAAGAAAGCCATTAGGTGCAAAAAAAAAAAAAAGAGGCCATTATCCTCGCTATTGACATTTCTTTGTCGAAAGCATCGCAAATACGACACGCTCAAACTTGAAAACATATGATAACACTGTGGCGCTCTTAATTTATGATATTTACTAAAATGCCTAATGAAATGATGAGCTACATTTTACATCTATTGTCTTTCTAGTTGAGAGATTGCTCATTTTGTTTAATATCTGATCTCCAGCTGTGTTGCAGCATTGGTTTTATAAAATAAACTTAAATGCATCTGCTAATGTGAACACTTTCTGTCAACAGATCTATTAAATAATTATTTTCTGATCCACATTCTTTGAAAAAGGAGCTCTTGGAATGGAAAGAACAATAAGAAGGGACTAATAACAGTAACTGCATATATAATTTTCTTTTCAAGTACTTGGTAATTTTTTTGTGGAATT
The DNA here is from genome assembly GCF_023864345.2 of Schistocerca serialis cubense. Classification (NCBI taxonomy): domain Eukaryota; kingdom Metazoa; phylum Arthropoda; class Insecta; order Orthoptera; family Acrididae; genus Schistocerca; species Schistocerca serialis. The sequence goes on from NC_064642.1 coordinate 207,261,606, forward strand.
GGCTTTTGTGGTGCACCACTTTAATTATATAGACATTAAGATGTGAATATGCATTTCCCTTATCTGCATTGTTGTCTTTAGGGTACTATTTTTTTTGCTTGAGCTATGTCATATTTAGATATAAGTTATTGCATTTGCTGTTGCTGTTTGCCAGGCATAGTGCTACTAAATTTCACTTTACATTACTCTGTTAAGCCAGTTTTACTACTGATTTATTTTTCTTGTTGCTGCACATTGGCTCATATTAGTTGTAATTTTGCATTTTATCTGTTAATTTAGATTTACTGCTGCTTGCTTTGCACTCTGCATTTTTTTGTCATTGCTATTTGTGTTAATTGTATTGTGCTGCTACATTGCCTCGTCCCTTAGTTTAGCATCTGATCTCAGTAGATTTAAGTTAGTTTAAGATTGGGTAGGCTATATGTGAGGACGAGTTGTGATGAATTGGAATAAATGCATTGAGAAGCTGTAAGAAAATGGTTCGGCCAAAAAAGAATTTTGAAAGAGGATGTGAACAAAATATAGAAAGCATGCTTGGATAGGATCTTTTTGGTGGAAACAAATGTTGAAATAAGAGGAAAGATATACAGAACGAAGTTTTGGGTTGGACTGCAGTACCAAATGTCTCACTGAAAACAAACCCTGTCCTGTATTTTTGTGTTATTACACTATGTGAATTTGTGCCTTTCCTGTCTTAATGTGTTTAGCTAATAAGAGCTATGTTGTAGAATGTTTCTGATAATATGTTATTTTCTTTGTAGAGATGTTTAGACATTATTTATTCTGTTCTGTTTTAATGCTAATATGTGAAGTTGATGTTTCGAAAGTTATTCTGATCTTTTGTGTATGAACTCATGTCATAATTCCTGTAACACTGATGTATATGTTATTTCGATTCTTTTGTAAAGCTTGTACTACAAAAGTTATCTGTATTGTTATGTTCTTTAATGATATATTTTGTACCTTTGTTATTGTATTCTCATGTTGTAAATTTATAATTGTATAGACACCAGTTCTTCAAATTAAGTTACATTTCACTGCACACGTTTCTGTTGGTCATAGTATATGGACAATATGTGAGAAGTAGGGACTGTTAGTGTTTGCACGTGTATTAATAATTCAGCAAGGGACTAGATAACAGCATTGCTGGTTCTAAGGACAATTCCAAAAACTTTGTGAGTGCACAAGTGGTGGTTATGGACTTGCTATATTATCCACAAGACTCTTCAATGGTGATTGTGCACCTGCACAGTCACAACAGATGGCTGCTGGCCATCTCTACAAGGACTACAGTGGGCCTACACCTTTGCTGACTCACCAGTACCATTATTTATACAAGGACTGCAGTGGGTCTGCACCTCTGGTGGCCCACCAATACCATAATCTCTACCAGGACTACAGTGGGTCAGCTCCGTGATGACCTACCTACCAATATTTTTCAAAACGTCGAATGACTCTGCTGTGGGTTTGCTCTGTTGTGGCCCATTACCTGTCTGCATGTCGAGAGTCAGCACTGTCTTTCCGTTGAAAGGACAACACTACTTCTTCAAGACTGCATGGAAATCCACTAATTCCGTGTGCATTTTCTTTTACTGCTCAGCCTTTGAGAAAAACACTGCAATTTTACTGTGATGAATGATCAGGACTGTCTTTATGGACTGTGAGAAAATTTTAGCTTTTGACCAACATTGTATCAATAAGTGTGTGCATTTGATCTCTTTGTTATCGTAATTATGAAAAATTTTTCAAATCTGTATTGGCCACTGCCCAAAACAATTTGTAAAATTTTTTATGGGGAGCATGGGGGCTATGTAAGTAGGCTGTTTAGGTTTCCATATTGGTAATGCCACGTAGCGCTCTGTATGAAAATCACTGGCTGTGCTGTGTGCAGTCTGTGGCTGGGTGGCATTGTTGTAATACTCGCTATTGTAGTGTTGGGCTGTTGGCTATTAACAGCATGTAGCGTTGCGCAGTTGGAGGTGAGCCGCCAGCAGTGGTGGATGTGGGGAGAGAAATGGCGGAGTTTTGAGAGCGGACGATCTGGACGTGTGTCCGTCAGAAACAGTACATTTGTAAGAATGGATGTCACGAACTGCTATATATATTATGACCTTTGAACACTATTAAGGTAAATAGATTGTTTCTTCTCTATCAAAATATTTCATTTGCTAACTATGCCTATCAGTAGTTAGTGCCTTCCGTAGTTTGAATCTTTTATTTAGCTGGCAGTAGTGGCGCTCGCTGTACTGCAGTAGCTTGAGTAACGAAGATTTTTGTGAGGTAAGTGATTTGTGAAAGGTATAGGTTAATGTTAGTCAGGGCCATTCTTTTGTAGGGATTTCTGAAAGTCAGATTGCGTTGCGCTAAAGAAATATTGTGTGTCAGTTTAATCACAGTCATGTATAATTGTTCAAAAGGGGCCGTTTCAGAACATGCGACAGAAGCGGTCGCGCGGTTCCAGACTGAAGCGCCTAGAACCGCTCGGCCACACCGACCGGCAATGTAATTGTTCAACAGACAGAAAGTGATTTACAAAATCATGTGATGGGAAAGGATAGTATCCTGAAAAGAGGTTGTAAGACTTGTATATTTCTATTGTCTATTGTCAAATCACAATTTATGATAGATGTTTATATTTTATTAATAGGATTAAGTAGGAATAATTAATACTTGTCATGTTGGAAATAATTCTGGTAGCAGGGAATGTCTGCACCAAAGTATTGTTGACAAGAGAGACCGCAAATTGATATAATTCTAGAAAAGGCGGCAGAGAGCGCGTATGGATACATTTCAAGAACAGAGTGGGAAAGACCGCGCATTGATACATTTTGTAATGGCAGCAGCGATTGTCTGCACCAGAAAGCATTGTTGGCGGGAGAGACCGCACTTTAGCATTCGTAGGAAGTCAGTAGTAAGCGGGAAGTGAAGCGAGTCGGTAGCGGGTCTGAAGCGAGAGGTTCAGAGAAGTGATGTGCCTGCCAGCCACCAGCTATGATTTACATGACATTATAAACGGATGTACAGAGATATCAACTAACTATTATAATAAGAGGAACTATTATTATTGAATTATTTTCTTTGCGAATCTCAAGACCACTGAAGGTATGCTTGCGCAATGCTAGTTGTAAGATTACTGTAAAAAGTAAGTCCCATTTGAACGTTTGTAAAATCATTTCATTCAGAATATAATTAACTTTTGCGAGCAATATTGCATTTCTAATTATAACCCATCCTAAAAACCATCAACGTAAAACTTTGAAAAATTTTATTGTTGGCAAGAAAAAGTTTAACTATGTATTACGTAACTTCAGTCAAATTAATTAAAGAATAACGTCAGCTTTGCTATTAAAGAATAACGTTAGCTTTGGTAATAAATACAGCCACTTATTATGAAAGCCCACCAGCAGCTAGTAGAGTATAGTAAAACAGAGTAAGTATATTCATGTCGCAGTTCGGTGTAGCAGTCAGATGGCGATCCAGTAACAGTAAAAAAGGTAAGGAACAGTTTTGGGTTATTGGAGATTACGACTGAGGGCCACACGACGACGACACATTCTATGTTTCGTCGAAATAATCCGAAAATCACTTTTAAAAAGCAGCAATTAAATTTGTATGCGAAGATTGAGAAAGAGAATAAATTTCAAAGGGAAGATTTCATTTGTTATTATTAAGCAAGAGATAGAAATACTAAGGAAATGTTTCATAGTTTATTGTAAATGGGGAGGTTATCAATAACAAAAGAGGTATAGAGGAGACAGAAAGGTTTCACTTGGCGACATCCAATCAGTAAGACTCTTTAGTGAATCTACTGTGAAAATGAATACACTAACTCTGACAATTGTATGAATAAGCTAGTATGAATAAGCTAGTGCAACGCTTATACTAAACAGTATACCTTTAATTCACAGCCCACGGGCAATTCTGTTTGCTCTATTGAGTCTGCGTTGAAAAGTGTTTGTTCAGTGTTGAATCCGCTTTAAACAGTGATATATTTTGTTGCGTGTGCTAATTATAGACAATATCCCGCAGAATAATTACTCGTTCTCTAAGTGATAAAAGTGTAGAAAATACTGACGAGAAATTCTTTTCAGGAATAGACAGAAATAATACGTGTGAAAAACCCGATAGTGAAACGTTAGGTGAACAGACATTCGAGAGTAGTAATAATATGGAATCTTTTGACGAACAATCAACTTCAGATATGCCAATTGATAGTGAGACATTAGGGCAAAATAATTTATTTTTGAATACTACAGACGCTACACAGCCATAAATCACGCGTAGCGGACATAATAGTTTCAGTAACGAAACCATTATAATGCAGTCAAACATTGTGACTGCATTATGTGCCGAAACAGATTCAAATGGTACACAGCTACACAATCTGCGTAACAGATACCACAGTTTTACTGACAAAAATTCCGAAACCGCGGAAGAGGTGACACGATTACAATCGTCCGAGGATGTTCAAATGAACACAGATGTACAAACTTTAACAACGAATACAAATACACACAGAAGTCAATCCAAAACGGATCCAATAATGGCATTTTTGCTACAAATGAGACAAGACATGAATCAAAACTTTAACAGAAGGGCACAAGAATCAGCAGACCTAAAAAACGAAATCAAGGCAGAACGCACACACACAGATCAGAAATTAGACAAAATGTACCAAAGTCTAAAATACGAAATCAAAGTAGAAATTCAAGCAGTTGCTGAAAAATCAAACCAAGAATTACACGCCTAGATTCAAGAAATAACAGATAAACAAGAAGCATTCGCGGTAAGCATACGAGAAACAATAACAGAGAACTTTTCTAAACAAAACGCTCACATTGATGAACGTTTTAACAATCACACGTCACCGCAAACTGGTGCGATCGCAGGATAAAGAACGGAAAGAACTATCACAAACAATTAACAAACAGCGACAGGACGACAAAAAGAAAGTGTCTACTCAGAGAAAAACGTACGTGGACAATCACATACACTCGATTTCGGAAGAAATCGAAACGGTTAAGTAAACAAATATTCAAATTCTAGAGAGGCTCACGGAAATCCAATCACATACAATTGAGGCGAAAATTTCTACACACACTGAAATCCAGAACATTATGGATAAATTAACAGAAGTTCTGACACTACTGACAAAATGGAACACGTAGATATCAATCAAGACTCAGAAAATTTGAAAGCAGATTTTAAGAAAGTAACCAAAAGTAATCGTAAATTACGAAACGAATTGACAGAAAAGATCAACGAACTCACTACATGAATATGCCTGTTAGATACTACCAACGACAGTAAATCAGATGACACTACACCAGTCTCAGTTCAACAGATTTCTAATAGTAAAGATACGCAAATTAAAAATTTGCAACAAACAATCGCAGACCTAGAATCACGTAATAATTTGTTACATCCGAAAATCAATTCTTTACAGCAAAGGATAGCTGACACACAAGAAACAACTGCAAACAATCAATTCCAACAGAACACACACCATTACGACATGCCACAGATGCACAATACATATAATGTCGGTAGACTTCAGAGAGTAAGAGATCTTAACCAGGCAGAAGGACACACAAATTCATATTCACAACATTACAAAAATAATTACACGCAAAGACATGACGGTTTCGACCACAAGCATTTCCTTTCAGTGAGGAAGTTTAAAACATTTAAAAACGACTGAACGTAAATACATCCACTGGACAGGATCCAACAATTCAATGCGGCACTCCCACCATCATGGCTAGTTCAACATAAGCTAGAATTTATTATTAGTTTTCTTGAAGGGGAACCAGCGAGAAGAATGCGACCAATTGCTAGACAGTGTTTTTCAGTAGAAGCATTCCAGGAAGCATTTCTAGCAGCATATTGGTCAGATACCACACAGAGTAGCATTAAAGATCTGCTAATTAGTCTGCCAAATTTCGAGAATTCTACTTTCCCAACAATCACACAATTTTTCGAGTATGTGGTTGAACAAAACCAATACCTCAATGAGCCATACAGTCAATCCGCATTAATACAACTGCGTATTTCAGAACTCCCCAGAGCATTAAAAGTGTCATTATTAACAGGCCAGCAAAAGGACAGCGTGTATGCATTTGGAGACATCCTGCGATTGCTAGAGGTACACCAGGCAGATTATGCGTTTGTTAATAAGAACTTTTCACGACATAACGCAAACCAGACAAACAATACTAATTTTGAGCAAACACGATTTGGCTATAACAATCATAATAAACGCTTTCGCAGCGAAAATGAAAACTTTAATCGAGAATACACACACGGATTCAATGAAAAGCAGTATAATAACAATGTACATTACAATTCAAGACAACAACATAGCCATCCAAATAACACGACACATATACGACAGTAAATGCCAAACTTTCACATGACTCATCGCCAAGAAAATGCGACAGGTGCAAACAAGTACATGGGTCAGCCGCAAAATACACAAAACGAACAAAGACAGCCTTTCCAGAGAAACACGCGTGCCTCGCCGTATAGCCACAGTTATGACGACAGAAGGAGAGGAAACGAACACCAACCGCAAAGGACATTCTACAATGATAATTTTCATAGAAATTCAAACAGTGCACAACAACCAAGTTATCGTATGAATGTACCAGACACAAGATTTCATACGCCACCTACCGCTAATAATCAAAACAGTAGAACAGTACAGCTCATAGAAAACACACAACACTCCCCAACAGAAATTGAAATGTTAGAACATTTATGACTAGAGATAGCCTGTGATGAATCTCTAAATGACGACACTATGGATAAGGACAGAGAAAAGATAAGGATAGAGAATGCCATTACATTCTATAAAATAAATAAAATAAATAAATAATGTTATTTTAAATATGTTAATTATTCTATCTGTATGATGGTGATTGTGATTGCAATTGTATTTGCTTATCTGGAACGTGGACGTTTAATTATTCGGTATCAGACGCTTGACAATGGCTTTTTCGTAAAGGCAATGTTACTCGTAGTTGACCGTGAAATAAAACTGAATAATCGGACTTCGTAATTAAATCGTTTCCAAAGACTGCTGCGGTAGGTGCGGACTCATAATCTAAATCTCAATATTACAATAATTTGCCAGCCATGCCAATACGTCGTACAGAGGTGATTGTCTACTAAACATAAAAAAGTTACACGGTTAGTTAAATCAGATATATTCAATGAATAAGCCTACAGTTCATAATCCTACTTACTTTTATAAATATGAATTCTTTACAGAATCGAGTGCCTAGTGTGGTTGCAACTCGCAGTATTCTTCTATAACATGAAATATGGCGGTGTGCCAGACAATAAAATAAAATACGTGCTTCTCGCACCACTTCAACCTGAGCTCTCTCTTTCTTAATCAAACATAAGAGTAACGTAATTGTGCTTTTGTTTTATCAGCGACACAGCGCTGCAGTTGTGTGCCATAGACTTTATTTATTTGTCACTGATTATTTATTTAATTAGAATTTCGCGTTTCCGCGGAAACTCACGCTCGGCATGCAAATGTGCCTTTATATTGCCCCCTGAATTGCGAGGCGAAAGGACACACCTGCAGGCGAGCAATTCACCTAAAGGCACAAGAAAATCTAAGTTATCTACAACTATTTACATGACTTACATTACACATTATACACATTATATACAAAATTTGAATGACGCGGGTGCGCCGTAAAAGTTCTAATGTTGGCAGATAGAGTGCGCGCATGCGCAGAAGCGTCTGTGTAACTGCGGCACTGCCGTTATATCGTACAGTTAGATCACGCGGCACAGTATTGCAGATCATATTGTTCGTGTGCGTGCGTTTTTCAGTCGTTGCACAAAGAAAATATTCAACCAAGATTACATATGAAGACTACATTCTATGACAGGTAACTTAGTTTTAAATTTAAAATATTTGTTATAACACAATACAACTTAGATTGTTGAATGTTCTTAGTTACATAGTATTGTTTTGAAATACTTCAAAGAAAAATGTCCGTATTTTTCAGGTGCGTTGACCTATACACATCGTGTCGTTATTACAGTTCATATTCATCCGCTGCACAATAATTTTTTACAGGTTAGTATCGTCGTGGTAAAGTTTTTTGATCACAGTAACATCATTGTATAACAACGTGATTAATACATAAGCAACAGCCCAAGCCAGTACGTGAAGCGTCACAAGGCATACAAAAATCTAAATTGAAATCTGGATGGCTCAATATGTTAGCATTCACTAAAGCATGTTTAATTGTATTAAAGTCATTCTGGCACTGTTCCGACCAGATCCAAACTTGATTCTTTCTGAGTAGATTTAGCAGATGTTTACTGTTCAAAAGTGGTTGTGGCAAAAAACGTCTGAAAAATGAACATAGCCCAAGGAATGATTTTAACTGCTTTTTAGTTCGAGGGCTAGGAAAGTTTCTGATAGCATCTAATTTACTGGGATCCGGACGTATGCCCTGTGAATTAATGATATGTCCTAAATACTTTATCTCACTGCAACCAAATTTTGATTTTCTTAGGTTGGCTGTGACTCCAGCTTGTGCAAATTTTTCTAAAATTCTTTGAAGAGTGTCAACGTGTTCATTCCAAGATTGTGTAGCTATCAGTATATCATCTACATAGTGTGTGACTGTCTCAACTAAATCGTCGCCAAGCACGGTATCCAGGGCTGTAATGAATACCCCCGAGCTGACATTCAGTCCGAAGGGTAGAATACAAAACTGATAGGTTCGCCCCCCGAACATAAATGCAGTATATTTCCGAGAATCAGGAGTGATACCCACCTGCCAAAACGAATTAGCGAGATCTATTGTGGAAAAATATTTTGCATCTAGAAATTTCTGTAATTGCTCTTCTAAATTTTCAGGTTTTGTGTGAACTGGTAAAATTATTTCATTAATAGCTCGTGCGTCTAACACTAACCTAATGCTTCCATTTGATTTTTTGACAACAAGTAGAGGACTACAATAAGGTGAGGTGGATGGTTCAATGACCTTCCAGTCTAACATTTGTTTTAATTCTTGCCACACAGCAGGTCGTTGAGATAACGGTACGTTATATGTCTTATGGTAGAAGATCTTGTGAGGCTTAACTTCAATCTTGTACACATACGTGTTGATAACACCTAATCGTTTGGTAAAAACTTGTAAATATTTGGATAACACTTCCTGTAGTTTTATACGTTCATGTACACTGAGAGCTGTAGCTTCACTTATCTTATGATCAAGCAATGTTTTCAAGTCCATTAGCTCTGTGTCAGATGAGTGTGTTTGCATGTCTTGAATGTCATTGTCAAGTACTAACTGAACCTTGTACCCTGTACAGTGTTTGTCATGCTTTAGAGTTCTCCTGTCCAAATCAATAATAATTACACTGCCTTTATCATTTAAAATACATTTACCTTTGGAGAAGTCTATAATGCAGTCCTTCTCGCTCATAATATCTATTCCTAATATGCAATTTGTCACAAGGTTTTGTACAACCAGGAATGGCCATTGTACGGTTCCATTACCTATTTTAACGTTTACAAAAACTTGCTTCGTAACCCTACATGACTTATTACCTAGTGCAGTAGTTATTTTACAGTTTTGGGCAGGAAACTCAGGCACAGGTTCCAATTCACACATCTTTTTATAGAAATTAAAAGACAAAACGCTCACAGCTGCACCTGTATCTAGGATAATAGTAGTTGGAATCCCACCTACTACACCAGTAGTAGATGCTAAAACAATTTCATTTGTGTTTAAACGACATTGTGTACTGTATTGTAAAAGTTCATCTGATATATTGTTATTGTGGTTGTATCTTATAAATAAAACAGGTAGTTTTTGTTTAGAATTACTCGGCATATCATTATTCTGTTGTTCAAGTGTGCTGTCAAATAACTGATTAACATTGAAGTCGCCCCCCAAGAATTCTTCAGCCACGACCTGGGGCAAAGTAGTGACTGTTTCTAGTTTGTTGGATTAGCATTTGTACTAGGTACTGACACAGATTGAGGTTGTGCATCAGGTGTCATTTCTATTGTATTCACATTCGGATATTGGCTATTATGATCTCCAAACTTTTGCGGTTGTTGTTGCTGTTGCGCATTATAACTTACCTGTCGGTCGTAAGGTATGCTCCAATTTTGTCCTGGTGGCTGCTGTGGTAAAGCAGAGTTTGAATGAAAGTACTGATCGTTACGAGTCCAACCTTGATGCTGTCTTGGCTCGTAGTTATTATTATTTCTATTTCTGTTTGTGTTTTTGTTATTACCTTTGTATCCGTTGTTACCATTGTAGTTATTACCGCGGTGCCTTTTGTATGGATTGCCGCATGAAATGTTATTACTGTTGTAACTATTGTTTGTATTGGAATACGCGTGTTGATTTTGATTTCCGTACTGAGACGGCATGTGAGTTTGCTGTTTTTGTTGTACCGCGTATCCAACTGTGGGCGCGCCAGAATTGTGTTGGCAAGCCTGCATGTTTTGCATACCACTAGTGTAAACATTGTGGCTGCTGTTTTGCCGCGCGAAGCGCTGATCTTCAAGTAACATGTCAACCGAATCTAAAGCTGTTAAAAAATAATCTGAATCGTCATCCGGGATATGTAGAAGTTTTTCCTTAATGTTGAAAGGCAATTTGGCCTTCAACGCTCGGAGTATATCACGTGTTGCGACTGGTTCGTCTAAAAAGTGTCCCATGTTCAAGTATTTTTCAAAATATCTGCGTAAGTTACCATTTTTACTGTTAAAAGTTTCAGGTTCTAAAATTTGTCTTCTGAGTCGCTCCTGAACGGATTGCGACCAGAATTTGTTCAGAAAAGCACGCTCAAACTCACTGTACGTGGTACATACGTCAGCTTGACTGTATGCCCAGACAGCTGCATCGCCTTGGATGTAACCGACAATATATGAAATCTTTTTCCGGTCACTCCAAGTGCGTGGAAATGCGTTACTAAAAGATTTAAGAAAAATCACCGGATGAATGGTTCGTTTTTCTGGGATAAAAATCTGAAATTGCCTGTGTTTCATTAAGCTTTCATCTTCCTTCGCATTGTGATATGGATTTATTCCACTGTAATTACTGGTATGTTCAGCTGGCGAGTAATTACGATAATGTTGCTGTGGTTTTCCATGATAATAGCTTGTGTTTGTGTTTCCACATCGTGGTATGTGTTGTAGTCGTGGTGTGTTTTGTTCTTGTGTATTTGTCGTGTGCGGAATATGTGTATCATACTCGAATGTATATTGGTTTCTGAACTGTACATTTTGACTGATATTTTCGTTACATTCAGACTGTAGTTGATCGGTGAATTGTCTCATGGGTGCAGTGACGGATTGTACTGCGTCACTGATCAGCTGTTTGTTATTAGTAATGTATTGCGCTACGGAGTCGTGCACAATTGTTGGTAAATTTTCACGTAAGCATCTATCAAAATGTTTGTCTTTGTTCTCAACCCAATCATGAAATTCTTTATTAATAATTTGAAAATGAGCTGTGGCATCTGATTGTAAGATGTCAGTCAGGTGTTGTTCAACATTGTCAAATTTATTCTGTACGTCAGTAATTCGTTTTTCAAGGTTGTCATGTACTGAAGGATATGTTTGAATTTGTTCAGTAAGAACTTCACACGTGACATTAAGGTTTTTTACTTGTGTCTGTAAAAGTGCTACGTCAGTTGTAGTCTTTTCTTGTCTCGTATTGAGCTGGGAAAATTTAGTACTGAGTTCGGTCATCTGTTTGGTCAGTGTGGCGTCTATAAGTTCCACACGCTTACTTAAAGTGTCATTACCTATCTTGATTGCTATGAGATCAGATTTGATTTCGTCATTTTGTGTTTTTAACTGTTCATTTTGTGTCTCTAATTGTGCCTTTAAGGTTGCCATGTTTTCGGCGTTTTGTTTCATTAGCATTTGTAACATGTCGGCAATGTTTACCGTTTGCAAGGTCTCTGCCCCCGCCGCGTCATTAGACGTGACGTCATGCATTAACATGGGCTCTGATTGAGATTTTGAAATTTTTGTAGTGGACGGCCTATCGTCAAAATTTTCGTCAACACTTGCGTCAATGTTTGATGAATCGTCACTACCGGTTGCTGTCGTAAAGTCATTTTCTAACACTTGTCTCACGTCCGAGTCGGATTGCGTCTGAATAGTACGTCCTTGCTGTTCCATTTTTGCGTATTGTTTTCTAGTTATTACCATGCCACACGTGATATATGTTTCAAGAAAATTTTTGACACTGATTTTAAAATAAAATGTAGTTGAGCATGAATCGCTCGTAGCAACAATGGCTGTCTGTTAATTTAAAAATATAAACTGAATTTGAGATTATTGGTAATGGCTGCTGGCCATGTTACATGATATCGTACAGAAGTCGGCCATATTGTACACTCGTGTATTGGTATTGTTGCATACGCTATTGTTTAGGGAAAAGTACTGAGAATGAAATTTATCACTGAAACTGTTATGCAGAAAAGAAACACTACAGAGTTTACTGAAAAGCTAATACACTGAATTATACGTCTGGTCAAGCCTACCAATGCAAAGATGCTGCGTCTTACCTTATTTTGCTGGAAGTTTCATTGCGTCTTCCCGCAAAATTTCAGAATTGGAAAATATCTTCAGATTTTGTTATCTCTCATACATTGACGTCCAGGTCCAGAAAGTTGATTTTTTACATGAAACAAAGAGAACAATGTAATAAATGACAAAATAACAAGTCCTGTCACGGTCGCCAATATAAAATAAATAAAATAAATAAATAATGTTATTTTAAATATGTTAATTATTCTATCTGTATGATGGTGATTGTGATTGCAATTGTATTTGTTTATCTGGAACGTGGACGTTTAATTATTCGGTATCAGACGCTTGACAATGGCTTTTTCGTAAAGGCAATGTTACTCGTAGTTGACCGTGAAATAAAACTGAATAATCGGACTTCGTAATTAAATCGTTTCCAAAGACTGCTGCGGTGGGTGCGGACTCATAATCTAAATCTCAATATTACAATAATTTGCCAGCCATGCCAATACGTCGTACAGAGGTGATTGTCTACTAAACATAAAAAAGTTACACGGTTAGTTAAATCAGATATATTCAATGAATAAGCCTACAGTTCATAATCCTACTTACTTTTATAAATATGAATTCTTTACAGAATCGAGTGCCTAGTGTGGTTGCAACTCGCAGTATTCTTCTATAACATGAAATATGGCGGTGTGCCAGACAATAAAATAAAATACGTGCTTCTCGCACCACTTCAACCTGAGCTCTCTCTTTCTTAATCAAACATAAGAGTAACGTAATTGTGCTTTTGTTTTATCAGCGACACAGCGCTGCAGTTGTGTGCCATAGGCTTTATTTATTTGTCACTGATTATTTATTTAATTAGAATTTCGCGTTTCCGCGGAAACTCACGCTCAGCATGCAAATGTGCCTTTATAATTCGACGACGTGCGAGACACATTGTTACACGAAAAACCTATCATGCAGAAAACTATATGCCACCCAATAATCCAGATAAATTTAAAGTTACAAAATATTTTAGCAATAATTGATTCAGGCTCACCAATGTGCGTAATTAACGAAGACACATTTAACAGATGCAATAGAGATAATGATTATCCAGTATTCCCATTACACAAAACTAAAGTTAAGGGAGCATTTCCAGGAAAAATCAGTGAAGTCAAAAGACAGACACAATTAATGTTTGTTTTTGCAGGGCAAACTTTCCTCAGGAATTGTTGGATAGTTCCTCATTTAACAATTGATATAATATTAGGAATGAATTTTCTCGTACAGTACGAAACAAAGATTGACTTTAAATCGTCATACCTAACATGACAGAAGGAAGACAGTGAAGTGGTAGTGAGATTTCAAAACACAGTATCCTCAGAAGAACAAAATATGTACAGGATCGAGATTATTGCAGATTCCAAAGATAATGATTGTTATCTCACACTATACACGAATACACATAATAACGACATGGACGAAGAACAGGAGTATAATGTATTACACGGAAGGTTGGGGACAGTATGGAAAAAGACGACACAGAGCGCACAGAATTATAAAATATTCTTGTGCAACTTAAAACAGTTTTTAACAATGTTCCAGGAACGATGACAGGATTTATGTACGAATTTCAGGTGAAACCACACGAGACTTTCAAAGCAAAACACTATCCAATCCCGCATATACACACAGAAGCAGTTAAGAAAGAGTTACGAGCAATGACTGATCAGGGTATAATTGAACCAGCAGCAAGCCAATATATAAATCCATTACACATCGTTGAAAAGAAGGATGGATCACTCCGTTTAGTTTTAGATTCACGTGAGGTTAATAAAATAATCGTTACAGAAACTGACCGACCACAGACGTTAGATGAGTTACTGCAAAAGTTTCATGGCACCGTTATATATACCACCCTCGATCTCAAATCAGGATTTTGGCAAATCCAGTTGCATCCAAATTGCCGAAAGTATACGGGATTCCTTTGCTTTGGTGAATGTTACCAATTTTTGTAAACTTCCGTTTGGACTAACGATTTCGTCTGCAGCCTTTATACAAGGCATGAATACAATTCTCCCACAGGATCTTAAAAACAAAATTACTACATATGTAGATGACATTCTAATCGCAGCAGAAAGCTGGGAACAGCACAACCACACCCTTCAACAGTTACTGAATACATTCGAGCAGAACGGTGTAACTATAAACCTCCGTAAATCTGAATTTGGAAAAGCCTCAATAAAATTTCTAGGTCATATCATTTCACAAACAGGTATTGCACCAGACTCCGACAAATTGCAAGCATTGAAAGATATCAATGTACCAGCAACTAAGAAGGGACTTCGGAGCTTTTTAGGCCTTATTAATTATTTTAGAAAATTCATTCATTATAAAGCATTAGACACATCCTTGCTACACCAGCTCACAGGTAAAAACACAACTTGGTCATGGAATGAAGACGCTGAAGCTGAATTCAAGAATTTGAAAGAAGCATTACTAAGGGCACCTTTGCTGTCGCATCCTGACCCAACACAAAACTTTTCCATTGCAACAGATAGTTCAAGTACAGCACTAGGAGTACATATTTTCCAGGAAGTAGAGGAGGACGGTAAGACAATCGTTAAACATATTGCGTTTGCAAGCAGGATACTTTCTCCAGCACAGCGCAATTACTCTGTAACAGAATTAGAGACGCTATGCGTAGTATGGGCATTTAAGAGATTCCGTCATTATCTATACGGAAGTCACACCACAGTATATACCGATCACCGAGCAATCCAGTTTTTATTATCAGCAAAACTTACGCATGATAGATTAAGCCGTTGGAAATTATATCTACAAGAGTTCGACTTTACTATTGTGTACATTCCAGGCACGCAGAATATTGTTGCCGACGCACTATCGAGATCTATTCAGCATAAACGACTAGAGAAAGAAAATACCTTCTGCTACAACAACCATAGTATTATGTATATCAAACAAGTAGCTTTCGAAAACTTTATATCATCAGCATTGCAGGACATAGAGAGAGAACAGCAGAAAGATGAAACACTAAAAGAGATTGTAACGCTTTGGCGAGACAAGAGCAACGCAAAAATCAGACATAGTTACACTATACATCAAAATATTCTGTTTTCGTACCCAGACGGCAACAATTGACTTTTATGCAGTCCAGAAGTGATCAGAAACAAATTGATATGGTATACGGTGAAAGGTGGCTACACTGAGCCACTGCGCCAGAGATTGCGCCAAAGAGTATTATTCAGCCGCCTCCACAGTGCTTTGGGAGAATTCGTAGTAGTCAGTGCCTGTCGAGGTCTCGTGGTAGTCTGTGCTGAGATGTCGTAGTGAAAAGTGCTTGTTAAGAACTCGTAGCAGAGAGTGTTTGTTGAGATGTGCTAGTAGTCAGTGCTTGCTGAGATGTGATATTGGAGAGTTCTGGTTGAGATGTGGTAGTAGCGAGTCGGTGTGGAGAGATTGTAATGTCTAGAGTGCTTTTCATCAATATAAATTAAGGTAACAAACTAAAAAAAAAAAAAATATATGAAAGGTGGCTACACTGAGCCACTGCGCCAGAGATTGCGCCAAAGAGTATTATTCAGCCGCCTCCACAGTGCTTTGGGAGAATTCGT
This sequence comes from Schistocerca serialis cubense, assembly GCF_023864345.2. NCBI lineage: Eukaryota > Metazoa > Arthropoda > Insecta > Orthoptera > Acrididae > Schistocerca > Schistocerca serialis. Next base: position 207,277,770 of record NC_064642.1, read on the forward strand.
AGTAGTCAGTGCCTGTCGAGGTCTCGTGGTAGTCTGTGCTGAGATGTCGTAGTGAAAAGTGCTTGTTAAGAACTCGTAGCAGAGAGTGTTTGTTGAGATGTGCTAGTAGGCAGTGCTTGCTGAGATGTGATATTGGAGAGTTCTGGTTGAGATGTGGTAGTAGCGAGTCGGTGTGGAGAGATTGTAATGTCTAGAGTGCTTTTCATCAATATAAACGAAGGTAAAAAAAAATTTTTTTCTTTTCTCTCTCATTATTTCAGCGTCCTGAATAATGCGTCATTACAGGTTCAGTCAACAAAGCATCTGGCGTGTGTTCTTGTATTAGAGTGTAATTCTGGGTTTCTTGCGCAATTACAGCATTTCTAATTTTTTTTCTATCACGTCAGTATAAATGGTATTTGAAATTTCTTGTCTTGTTGAAGAAGAACCGTTCCAGATGTGTACGTTGAGTCACACTCCCACACACAGAACAGTTACTCTTGTGCTTGTTGTTGCGTTGGTTTTATACGTGCATGGGGGCTTAATTAAATAAAATGCAAATATTTTTGATAGCTGTTTGTCCGATTACGCTGTCTCGTAAACGGTTGGCCCTGACTAGTATTATTACGCTATCTGACTGCATAGAACAACAACAAAGAATAAAATGAAAGTTTTCTGTTAACACAATCAATTAATTAAGTCCCCAGCAACTATACTGACGTGATAGAAAAAAAATTAGAAATGCTATAATTGCGCAAGAAACCCAGAATTACACTCTAATACAAGAACACACGCCAGATGCTTTGTTGACTGAACCTGTAATGACGCATTATTCAGGACGCTGAAATAATGAGAGAGAAAAGAAAAAATTTTTTTTTTTTTTACCTTCGTTTATATTGATGAAAAGCACTCTAGACATTACAATCTCTCCACACCGACTCGCTACTACCACATCTCAACCAGAACTCTCCAATATCACATCTCAGCAAGCACTGCCTACTAGCACATCTCAGCAAACACTCTCTGCTACGAGTTCTTAACAAGCACTTTTCACTACGACATCTCAGCACAGACTACCACGAGACCTCGACAGGCACTGACTACTACGAATTCTCCCAAAGCACTGTGGAGGCGGCTGAATAATACTCTTTGGCGCAATCTCTGGCGCAGTGGCTCAGTGTAGCCACCTTTCAACGCACCTAAGCTACGCACATTACGGAGCTAGGAAATGCTTTCTAATTCTTCGACAAAATTTTCACTTCAACAATATGGAAAAACACATTCGCAAAGTTATAGCATCCTGCATCACATATTCCATCACTGTATCCCATCATACCGGTTAAGTTAAGACACATGGCAGCAGTAGATCTTTTCGGTCAAATCTCCAGAACTAGTAAAGGTTATAAGTATATTCTAGTATCCGTAGAACTGACATCCAAATTTGTAACATTTTCTCCACTAAGGAAAGCAACAGCTAGATCAGTATCAAGAGCATTTGTAAGAGATTTTCTATCAATAGTAGGACATGTACAGAAGGTTATTTCAGATAACTGACCACAGTTTAGGTCAGACATATGAAAACAAATGTTAGAGAGTAAGAACATAACACCAATTTGCATATCAAGATATCACAGTTCTTCCAACCCGAAAAGAAAGAATAATGAAAGATATCGGGAAACTTTGTAGAATTTATTGCCACAGAAAGCATACAACACGGGACGAATACATTTCACAGTTTCAGGAAGTAATAAATGCAATACCTAATGAGTCAACGACGCTCTCACCAACTGTAATACTGACGAATAAAGACCCACCGAATAAACTTACTGAAATGATTACTTTTCCAAAGAAGCGTAGACTTCGTCGTTGTGAGATAATAGACATGGCACTAGCGAACATTAAACGAGCTGCAGATCGTCGGAAGAGACAGCAGAAGCAGGTAAGTAGATTACGCATGTACGAGATTGGCGATAAGCTACTAGTTCGTTATCTGTCACATAAAGGGAAGAAACGATGCAAAAAATTTGAACTTCTATATGTACGACCATACAGAATTCGAAATATTACGCACGCTAATGTAGTACACATTGAGACACTCAGAACAAAAAAATCCAGAGGAAACCATCATATGTCAAACATAAAGAAATTCTTAAAATAGAAAAACCTTCTTACAGGGATACATATTGACAGAGTATAACAATGAGCTTTTTGAATAATTCCAGCAAGCCCGAATACAGTGAGCTACTAATGGGTTATTTACGTACACAACAGGTCACCTCGATTCGACTGCAGATAAATACACTGAACATTAATAGCAGTCTTAGAAGCGTTCTCGCAGGACATTTATTTCACATTATGTAAGGTAAGTGAAGCAATTAACAGGATACTTCAAATGTAAATGTATAACACGTACAAATAATTTTCATACAGTAGTAGCAATTAGATGTATTCTTTAACCCATACATGCAGCATTGTTGTCATAGTTCACCAAAATAAAAGTAGTTTTAATTATAATATAAGTATTGAATATGGAGAAATGTGGATAAATGCTTTACAGGTCATTCCGAGAGCTGACGCGATTTTCCAGATGCAGAGAGATGTTGAAGTCATGCCGTGCGCTGACGATTATTAACCATGAATATTTTGTTATAGGCTATGCAGAGAGATGACACGAGGTACAAAGGAGAGAGGAGAATGAAGATGTTAGTATGTAAGGAATATAATTTAGTAATGGTTTATTTTGATAACAGGTGACACAGCGCAGCACAGCACTACGGATGGGGAAACCACATTAAATTGCTTACTATATGTACTTTGCTATTCGAAAATTTTTTCTGCATTGAACATCATTCCTTTTACATCAGATACATACATAGGAAAAACAGATCACACTAAATGTCAGCATACCGATTCGCACTCTACTTAAAACACAAATTTTTCTCTTAAATAACAATGACAATGTGTGTTACACAATTCAATCGTAATATATAGTCGACTGACAATATGACTCGTAACTGATGAACACATTACCGAACATACTGAAGTCACAGAAAGTGACATATTTTGTCAAAATGTACTTTCATAATTCAAAAACTGTGAATTCACAACCTGTGAAGTAATATAACAGTGTCTTTGTGTAATTTTTTATATGAGCACCAGATTATGATTTATTTAGAGTCACAGCAAGTGACATAGTTTGTATAAAGGTACTTTCAATTTTATTTAAAATGTTGATGTCTAAATTTACTACCTGATGTACACTTCCAACTTACTGACTCATATTATTTGAATATTTAGATGTATACTCTGTAAGGTTGTTGCTTTAATTTGCTATGAAAGCGGTACTGATAGACAATAAAAGCGGGTTAAAAGCTGTGAGCTGTCTGGGGAAGTTAACCTTGCATTACTGAGCAACTGTTTCACCAGGTATCCAGTCTAGCTTACCAAATTCCCAACCAAACTAACATTAATTATAATCTTTTAATAGTCATACGACAACCGGTGATATATATATATATATATATATATATATATATATATATATATATATATATATATATCGTCGGCTGATACTCGTATCCGAGTTTTCATTTCTCTCCTAAGATTTCCTTTGTCACGGTTCAGGCGTGGAAGTGTCGTTGATGGCTTAGCAATCCAATCCTAGCGTGGAACAGGCGGCCACAGACATTACAGCTGATGAAAGGTGGAGGACGTGGCTGAGCCTGGAGGAGTTTACGTCTCTGGCGTTTGTCATTCTCCATTCTTCGACGTTCCAGCTCAAAGTTTTGAAGAGCATTTGAGGTAACTGAGCGCCAGCGACTTCAGTCTTCTGCTATTGTGGACCAGTTACTCGGATCGATGTTCAAGCTTTTCAGATTTTTCTTGTACTGATCCTTATAACGTTTGAGAGGGGCACCTCGTGGCCTTTTACCTGTGCTCACTTCGCTGTACAGCATTTGGCGTGGAAGTCTGTCATTTTTCGTCCGCTGGACATGTCCGACCCATCTGAGTTGATGCCCAATGATAAGAGCTTCCATGCTATGCATTTTTGCTTTCTCTAGAACAGCCGTGTTGGATATGAAGTCATCCCATTTCAGGTTCATGATATATCTTAGCTTCTGTTGGTTGAAGCGTTCTAGTTTCTTCAGATCGCAGCGATACAACGTCCAGGTTTCGCAACCATATAGCAGGGTGGAAATGACTACAGCTTTGTAAACCATCAGTTTGGTGTACAGTGTTAGGTCTTTATTCAGGAAGACACACTTTGTAAGACGACCAAATGCTACATGTGCAGCACGTACTCTATTCTCCACATCTTTTCCAGATGAGCAGTTGGATGACAGTATGCTTCCCAGGTAGAGGAAATGGTCCACTTGTTCCAGGAGTGTATCATAGATGGATATGCTGAAGTCAGGAACGGAGGAGCCAGGAGTTGGCTGCGCCATCACCTTTGTCTTTTAAATATTGATGGAGAGACCAAATCGTTCGTACGCCCTGCTGAAGGAATCAACTGACAACTGCAACTCTGCAGGTGAATGAGCTGGAGAGGCATTGTCATCAGCATACTGCAGCTCTGTCACACGAGTGGTACTGGTGAACCTTTTTGAATGGAGTCTGGACTGGTTGAATAATCCTCCATCAAACCTGTACTTTAGTTCTATTCCTGCATTGTTTACGGTTGTCTCGTAAAGCATAGCTGCCAGATACAATGCAAATAATGTAGGTGCAAGAACGCATCCTTGTTTAAGCCCACTTGTTATTGGGAATTCACCAGTCATTTCATTCTGGCATAGGACCTGTCCAGTCATATCAACGTGGAGAGCTTCAATCAGGTCAACAAAATGTTCAGGGCAGCCGAAGCGTTTTAAGACCATCCACATGGCTTCTCTGGGAACTGTATCATAGGCCTTTTCTAGATCGTAGAAAACAAGTAGTAAAGGCTTTTGCTGTTCTCTGCACTTCTCCTGTAGTTGTCGTGCACAGAAGATCATGTCAATTGTCCCTCTTGAAGGTCGAAACCCGTATTGAGACTCAGGTAGTATAGTCTCTGAAAGTGTCTGGAGGCGATTTAAAAGGATTCTTGCAAAAAATTTTCCAGTGACAGAGAGTAGAGATACTCCCCGGTAGTTACCACAGACGCTTCTGTCGCCCTTTTTGAAGATGGTGACAATTGTGGAGTTCTTCAAGTCAGCTGGTACCTTGCGGGTTTCCCACATTAATACAATAAGTGAAAAGAGTCTAGTTTTTAGAGGCAAGCCGCCGCCCTCAATAAGCTCCATCGGGATGCTGCCAGGTCCAGGAGCCTTCCCAGGTTTCACACTCTTGAGTGCCTTGCAAAATTCTTGAAAAGTTGGAGGATCAGCCAGCCAGGGTTTTGGAGGGTGCTGTGGGACATTTTTGAGAAAATCTCCAGCGGCAGTAGAAGGGCTGTTTGACAGTGAGCTGAAGTGCTCTTTCTAACGATTTAAGATGTCCTGACTTTCAGTAAGAATGGTGGAGTTGTCAGCAGCTTTAAGTGCTCCTGATGAGTAGCGGATAGGTCCATACATCTCTTTAATACCAGCGTAAAAGCCACGCAGGTTCCTTGCATCAGAAAGATTTTGGAGTTCTGTGGCTTTCTGTTGCCACCATTTGTTCTTGATTACTCGTATTTCACTTTGACATTTCTGCTTGAGTTCTAGAAAGTGTGCTTTCTTTTCTGCGCAGGATGGATCTTGAGCAAGGGATAGGTAAGCATCCCGCTTTGCATTGATGATGGCTTGGATTTCTCCGTGGTTGTCATCAAACCAGTCACTTCTTTTCCGTGCACTACAACCAACAACATTCTCAGCAGTTTCTTTGATGATGTTCTTTAATGTGGTCCATTCTTGTTCGACGTCATCTGTGGTTGCTGGAGCTTTGTTAAGTTGTTCGGACAGTATGTCTTGGAAGTGTGAGCGAACATTTTTGTTGTTCAGGTTGCTTATGTTGAATTTTCTGCGTGGTGGGTTTGAAAAGTGGGATCGTGGCTTGCGATACTTTGGTACTCTCAAACGGCTGACTAAAAGTCTATGGTCCGTCCAGCACTCATCGATGTTTAGTGCTGCTTTTGTGATGAGAATGTCTTTCTTGTCACGCTGTCGCGTAATAACGTAGTCTATAAGATGCCAATGTTTGGAGCGTGGGTGCATCCATGTGGTCTTATAGCGGTTACGCAAACGGAAATGGGTATTGGAGATGAAAAGCTCGTGCTCAGCACATAGACCAAAAAGTAGCAACCCATTTGCATTGCAGTTTCCCACCCCTTGTTTACCCATGACATCTCTCCAAAAACGGTTGTCCCTTCCCACTCTGGCATTGAAATCACCAAGTAAAATTAATTTATCTTGAATGGGTATTTTAGAGAGAGTACTGTTCAGCTGGTGGTAGAACTGATTCTTTGTGTCTTCATCACTGTCTAAAGTAGGAGCATATGCAGAGACGAAGGTGATGAATCTGTCTGAACCAATGGGTACTCTAAGAGTCATCAGTCTTTCATTAATTGAGACAGGTGTAAGTCGAAGATCTTTCACTATTTTCGTTTTTACGGCAAATCCTGCACCATGGATGCGTGGTTCTCCTGCATCCTTTCCCTTCCAGAAGATGGTGTACCCTGAACGTACCTCCTTAATGTGTCCCTCACCTGAGAGTCTTGTCTCACTCAAGGCAGCTATGTCTATATCTAGACGGGCTAGTTCTTGGGTGATAAGAGCGGTTCTTCTCTCTGGTCTGTAATTGTTCAGGTCCAGGAGGGTCCTGACATTCCATGTCCCTATTGTCATAATCATTTCATTCTTCTTTTGTTTACGTCCACAGTATAAGGAGTGACCTACTGGGTGCGGATTCCCAGCCCGGTTCAAGTGTGACTTCCGATGTTTAGCCCACATTTTCTAGGGCCTTCCCCATTCAGGGTGGGCAGCGGTCATCCTAATATATATATATATATATATATATATATATATATATATATATATATATATATATATTCGGAAATTTATTTTAACATTGATCATTGAAATTTCAGCATATCAAACTTGATTCATAACTAAACTGGTGCCTTATTTAGGATTGTGAAAATGTGAGACTGCAATCTTACGGAACACATCAAATATGGAGCCAAGATTGGGAGACTGCATACAACACTGCATTCATAAAATAACACACGAAGAACGTTGAAACATATCCAAGAGGAAATTAACCACAACCAACCGATTCAATTTTCACCCAAAGAAGTTACGTTCGTAGCGCAATCCTGTCCATCATGTAATTACCACACACTGGTATACTAAATTCATACTAACTCTTTGTGAAATCTTCCCAAAAAGAATAGCTGAGGGCTACTTTGATGATAACACCACATGCTTCACGTGGTCAACTTGGTTTACACAAAGAGTGTAACTCCACAATAATTTTGCTAATTAAAATAAATTAGATCGAAAAGCAATTTACAAAAGAAAGACCTCGAACTGTTTACTATCGTCTTACTATTAACCTGATGGGTCAAACAATTGTATAAGCACGTGGTACTGGTCTCACAAAGTACACCTCGTGTGGGTTGAACATAAAGAAAAGTTGCTATATTGAAAAATATTGTCAAGACGAGACGCTATAATCTCACGCACATTTGCATTTAAGATTGATACTCTTAGTTGGAGTTACTGATCAACACGTGGTTCCACTTTACTCACAAAGTAGTGACAAAGCAACTACTGGAAGATATTCTGAACTTCACACTCGAATTACACTGTGTTGCAATTTAAGATAACATTAGAAATTCTAGGGCTAAACCTGAAATAAAGGTGATTAAATTTTCAGTTAGGCTGAACTTAAGAAATCCATTGTCCTACGGACTTAGCAGACACGCGCTTAGCCGGAGATCTTACCACTTCAGACGCTCGCAACGGACAGACTGACCTGGGCCGCTACCGAGCGTGCTGAACAGATACAAACGGAAGTGACCAGATAGGCAGGTTTCTATACCAACATGACAAGGGACGGACAGGACCATACTAAGAATAGAAACCTCTTTGCTTTTAGAAATCGTAGCTACCTGTTCCGACGTTGGTCCTACTGTTCTCTAGCAGACAGACAGACATGCAACTAGAAATACATTTGCTCATTCATCCTCTCACACAGAAGGGAAGGGGGATGTCAGTATCTTATCATATACAGTACATAAAATAAAGCGGATGTAGGTTCCGTATGAGACTGTGAGACATGAATTACATATAAACTGTGTTTTAAAGTGTAGTAGTGTGACAGATTGTTCTTGTTTATGTGTAAAAGTAACACGTTCCACTACTCAGTCTCCTCCCAGATAGTCAGAAGCGCCACAGTAAATTTAGAAGAGGAATTTATGCCGTAAATGACAACAGATTTAAGAAATTAACATTAAAGGAATCCAACAGAGACCTTTGAACTCTTTTGAATATTGTCTTTGTTAGACTTAGGAAAACAAATTCTTATGACAGTATATGTATGTGCTTTGTTGAAAGAAATATTCTATCATTAACTTACTTATTACTACACATATTTCTATAATCAAATTTTCTCCTTACGTCAAGTGCAAATGACTTAACGTCATAGGAAAATTTTAAGGAAACCCAGTGGAGGGTTATGTAAGACGTGTATATTTCTATTGTCTATTGTCAAATCACAATTTATGAAAGATATTTATATTTTATTAATAGGATTAATTAGGAATAATTAATATTTGTCATGTTGGAAATAATTGTTGTAGCAGGGAATGTCTGCACCAAAGTTTTGTTGACAAGAGAGACCGCAAATTGATATAATTTTAAAAAGGGCGGGAGAGACCGCGTATGGATACATTTTAAGAAAAGAGCGGGAAACACCGCGCATTGATACTTTTTGTAATAGCAGAGGGGATTGTCTGCACCAGAAAGCATTGTTGGCGGGGGAGACCGCACTTTAGCGTTCGTAGGAAGTCAGTAGTAAGCGAGAAGTGAAGCGAGTCGGTAGCAGGTCTGAAGCGAGAGGTTGAGAGAAGCGGTGTGCCTGCCAGCCACCAGCTACGACTTGCAAGAGATTATAAACGGATGTACAGAGATACTAACTATTACCATAATAGGAACTAATATTATTGAACTATTTTCTTTGCGAAACTCAAGACTACTGAAGGTATGTTTGCGCAATGCTAGTTGTAAGATTACTGTAAAAAGTAAGTCCCATTTGAACGTTTGTAAAATCATTTCATTCAGAATATAATTAACTTTTGCCAGCAATATTGCATTTCTAATTATAATCTATCCCAAAGCCATCAACATAAAACTTTGCTAAATTTTATTCTTGGCAAGAAAAAGTTTAACTATGTATTACGTAACTTCAGTCAAATTAATTAAAGAATAACGTCAGCTTTGCTATTAAAGAATAACGTTAGCTTTGGTAATAAATACAGCCACTTATTATGAAAGCCCACCAGCAGCTAATAGAGTATAGTAAAACAGAGTAAGTATATTCATGTCGCAGTTCGGTGTAGCAGTCAGATGGCGATCCAGTAACAGTAAAAAAGGTAAGGAACAGTTTTGGGTTATTGGAGATAACGACTGAGGGCCACACGACGACGACACATTCTATGTTTCGTCGAAATAATCCGAAAATCACTTTTAAAAAGCAGCAATTAAATTTGTATGCGAAGATTGAGAAAGAGAATAAATTTCAAAGGGAAGATTTCATTTGTTATTATTAAGCAAGAGATAGAAATCCTAAGGAAATGTTTCATAGTTTATTGTTAAAGGGAAGGTTATCAATAACAAAAGAGGTATAGAGGAGACGTGAAAGTTTCAAGGTTGAAAGACTAACATAAATAGCAAAATAAATGTTACGATATATAGTGGAGTTAAATCAGGTGATGATCAATTAGATCAGGAATCGAGACGCTGAAAATAGGAGACAAGTTATGCTACTTAAACTGTAAATTAAGTGAAAACCGCCAGAAGTAAATACGATGAACAAGCAGGTTGACAACAGCAGGAAAATCATTTCTGATGAAGTGAAATTCGTTAACATCGAATACACTGTAAGGCGACAAAAGTCATGGTATACCTCCTACTATCATGTCGGACGTCCTTTTGCACGGCGTAATGCAGAAAATCGACGTGGCACGGACTCAACAAGTCGTTGGAGGTCACTTTGCAGAAATATTGAAACATGCTACCCCTATAGCCGTCTATAACTGCGGAAGTGTAGCGGGTGCAGGACTTTGAGCACGAACTGACCTTTCGATAATGTCCCAGAAATGTTCGATGGGTTTCATGTCAAGCGATCTGGATGGCCAAATCATTCGCTCGAATTCTCCACAATGTCCTTCGCACCTATTACGAACAATTGTGGCCCTGTGACATAGCGTATTGTCATCTATAAAAATTCCATCGCTGTTTGGGAATATGAAGTCCATGAATGGCTGCAAATGTTTTCCATATAGCCGAAGATAACCATTTCCAGTCGATGATGGTTCCTATCGGACCACACCATTATGAAGCCACCACCAGCTTGCACAGTGCCTTGTTAACAACTTGAGTTCATGGCTTCGAGGGGACTGCGCCAAGCTCCAAACCTACGGTCTGCTCTTACCAACTGAAATCGGGGTTCACCTGACCAGGACAAGATTGACAGTCGTCTAGGGCCCAACTGATACGGTCACGAGCTCAGGAGAGGCCCTGCAGGCGATGTTATGTTGTTAGCAAAGGCATTTGCGTCGGTCGTCTGCTGCCATAGCTCATTAATGCCAAATTTCGAAGCACTGTCCTAACGGATACGGTCGTCGTACGTCCCACATTGATTTCTGCGGTTGTTTCATGCAGTGTTACTTGCCTGTTAGCACTGACAAATCTATGCAGTCGCTTGAAATTTGGTATTCTCGGCACATTCTTGATACTGTGTATCTCGGAATACTGAGTTCTCTAACGATTTTCGAAATGGAATTTCTAGCTACAACTACCATTCCGCATTCAAAGTCTGTTAATTTCCGTCGTGAGGCCGTAATCAAGTCGGAAATCTTTTCTCATAAATCGTCTGAGTACAGGTGACTCCTCGGCCAATGCATTGCCCTTTTATACCTTGTGTAAGCGATACTACCGCTATCTGTGTATGTGGATATTGTTATTCTATGACTTTTGTCACCTCGGTGTATGTTTAAGTGTTGGCAAGTCTTTTCTGAAAATGTTCCTCTCCAGTGTATCTTTATCAGAAAATGAAACGTGGATGATAAATGGTTCAGATAAGCGGAGAATTGAGGCTTTTCAAATGTGGTGTTACAGAGGAATGATGATTAGATGCGTAGTTCGGGTAAGTAATGAAGAGGTGCTGAATCGAATCGAGGGGAAAAGAAATTTATGATACAACTTCATGAAGAGAGCCAAAAGCATGTAGGAATAAGTAATTTAGTAATGGAGGGAATTTCGGAGGGTAAAAACTGTCGTGGGAGCCTATGGCTTGAAATAGTAAGCATAGACGTAAGTTGTAGTAGCTGTGGAAACATGGAACCACACGCGCAATTCAGACTAGCATGGAGAGCTGCATCAAATTAGTCTTCGGACGGAGGACCACAGCAACAACAACAACAACAACAACAAATTAGATTAGAAAAGATTCCGCTCCCTCTCATATCTATCGAGAACCTAGTCATTATTGGCAACTATGGTATGGAGTGGTTCTAACACCATGATAAAAAGTTCATCACATCTATGTTTATGAAATATTTTAGGACCTACTCCCACATTTATTCGACCGTGATGGGGACCGTGTTTCGTTCGTTAGCCTTCACTTACTAGGGATTTACAAAGCCGTATTCTTTGCGTCTGTAACATGCGACAGAGAGTAGGGTGGCGTCGCTTTTTCCCCTACAGCGTCCTAACTGTGTGGCTCGCCAGGGCGAATAAAAATAAAGAAGTGAGTTCGGAGCATGAGGGGAGACAGAAGGGATGCCATGCCAGGGGTGAGCCCCGTGTTACGTCTTTCTTGTGAATGCTAGAGCTTTTCGCATCCACTCGACCGGCGGACGCGATATGCTTTCGTCAAACAGACTCCGGTCTCCTGTTATTTATGACCGAGACTACAAAGTTAACTTTTCATGCCGTACTTTCTATACGTGACCATCAATAATTAGTTTCATGTGCGGTAATGGTCAAGGAACATTTAAGTTTTTAAAAAGTATTTAAATTGTGTTTCCTTGAAAAACAAATTTTTGTAACAAGACTGCGTGTAACTAGTTATATTTGCCAACATGCGTTTAGAGCTGCGCCAATTCAAATAAGCAGAAGGATCGGTTATGTTAAACTCTGACTGGCAGCAGAGAAAGTCCAGTTCAAACCATGTGTAACACAACGCAACGAAGTGTTCATGTGCTTGTAAGGTAAAACTGCTGATTCTAGACGTGTGGATGAAACTCAAATAAGCACTTAAAAACTGAACTAATTACGACAGTCTGTGGTCAGCCGGCGCACGACATGCTTTTCCCTCGAAACCAGTGTGATAGTCTGGTTCCAGAGTTCTTTAGAGCTGCATTGTATCCACAATGTAGAGATAAATTAGCTGAACACCTAAACGGGAGATTTGGGACGTAACAGGTTGTGGTTGTTTGTACGAGCTAAATACACTGCCGGGAAAAAAATGTAACACCCTTGGGGACAACACCACCTATTGACAAGTTATGAGAAAGGTAGTTCAACACTGTAGGAGTGAAGTATAAAAAATTCAGGCCAAATGAAACACACGTCACAGCGAAGGGTGACCTAAAAGTCGCATCAGTGCACAGTTTAGACCCCTCTGGAAGCAACGGAGGCATACGCCCTGGTGACAGAAAGGCACCGAATGGCATCCGGCTAAGCTTGTCCTAAGCAGATTTAAGCTCTACAAATAGAGGGTAGACCTTTTATTAGAAATAACTGACGGCAACATGACCAAATTTATCACTTCAAGACGGAGCCTCAACATTAGAGGAGCAACCTCGCACCTTTTGTGCTATTTCGTAACGGTTCTGGCAGGCTCTAAAGAATGAGTAGGTTTCCGTCTCTCCATATCCAATACATGTTCAGTTGGCGAGAGATGTATTGCTCATGCTGGTCAGGACATTTGTTTGTACACGATGAAGAGCACATTGCACCGCAGCAGCCGTATATGGACGTGCATTGTCCTGCTGAGGAAGCACATGAAGCCGGCCGGTGCGGCCGAGCAGTTCTAGGCGCTTCAGTCTGGAACCGCGTGACCGCTACGGTCGCAGGTTCGAATCCTGCCTCGGGCATGGATGTGTGTGATGTCCTTAGGTTAGTTAGGTTTAAGTAGTTCTAAGTTCTAGAGGACTGATGATCTCAGATGTTAAGTCCCATAGTGCTCAGAGCCATTTGAACCATTTGAAGCACATCAAGTTCCGGTCGAAGGAATAGCGGACACTGGTTACTCACACTGCAGGAACACCAAATGTGACCGTGAGCTGTAGCTGATGAATTTCCCCTCTCCCTTCCCCCTCTTCCCCTGCCTCACACACACAATGAATCCTTTGGTGAGACCTGTGTGTTGTGGATGAATGCACTCCGGAATAGGCCGGTCACCAGATCTACACCAAACACGTGTACGTCCATCACTCACATATAGACAGAACATATTTTCATCATTGAAGGCAACAGAGTGCCGTTCGTCTCTCCGTCGACCCTTGGCGGCGCCATGGTGTCAGTGGTAGCTTGGTTAGAACACGAGATCATAGTCCTGCTGCAAGCAGTTCCCCATGATTCTTGGTGACACATGCGTCGATCCTAATGTGCGTCTGTACCACACGGAGGTCCGGAACCTAGACTGCGGTTGTGGAATATTTAAGAGACCACTTTTGGAAGCAGCGGCACACCACCGATACATCATGCCCATCACGTGCAGTAATTCATCGATACGTCCATCCACCTTCCCGCAGGCCCAAAATATGACCTTGTTCAAATGGCTGAAGTTGTTCAGCGGGAGTACATACTCATCAGCGGGGCGTGGTTGTAACCTAGAATGAATGTTTCACACGGTGTTCACCTCTAAATTCAGCACAGCTACTGCCTGCACAGTCAAAACAGGTGGCGCAGAGACAGGCGTCCAAATCTCCATCTGATCGCCGATGTCCATGACACATAGATCACTAACACTACAGCCCCCTAGTATGCACATAGTATACCCAGGTGCAACTAAACACGGTGCTCGGCGGTATTGCATTTTTTTCCGGCAGTGCGGAACACACTTCAAACTCACCAACCTCTAGCAACAGATCTGGCCTTAGCAAGAAGTTCGGAAAGTAGGAATGAGGTACTTTCAGCAGTAAAACTGTGAGGGAGGGTCATTAGTCGTGACAGGATAGCGCAGTCGGTAGCAGCTTTACCAGCCGGAAGGAAAAGGTCCATGTCGACTCTGCCAGGAAGTTCCAAAATAGCGATCACCCTCCTGAAGAGACAAGTATTCATTCTAGAAACAGTCCCCTAGATTGCGCCTAAGATATTATTCCGCGATATCTTTTTTTTTCTGGAGTGCTAGTCCCATGATGTATGCTGGAGAACGACTGCGATGTTTGGAAATTAAGAGAGACGCACTGGTAGCATTGAGGCTCTGACGGCAGGTTGTAAGTCGTTCCTTGATACCTCAGTCGATAAATCACTCTGAAGCGTCACAATATGCCATAGCTAACTGTTAAACGATGAGAACATCAAATAACAGTAATCACAGTTTCAGAGTAGATGTTAAGACATACACATCGCTGTGCTAAAACGTAACGACCAGCTGCACAGTAACGTGCTGATCCACATTTGGACGCAACATAGCAGCGCTTCTGCGTGGAATGAACAAGTACTTGGTAGGTTTCAGGAGGTATGTGCCGCGAAACATCTACGCACAGTTCAACACAGTTCTGTAAATTAGGGATTACTGATCTGTGGGCACGGAGCTGGTTCCCAACAGCGAGTTCTGTAAATTAGGGATTACTGATCTGAGGGCACGGAGCTGGTTCCCAACAGCGTCCCAAATGTATTCCCATGAGGTTCAAATCAGGCGAATCTGATGTCCAAGATATCAACGTGACTTGACTATCGTGCTACTCAAATCACTCTAGCATGATTCTGGTTTTGCCATACAGACAGTTATCCTGCTGGAAGATGTCGTCGCCATCAGGCAAGACATCAAGCTTAAAGGGATACAGGTCGTCCGCAATAATATTCACGTAATCCTTTGCTGATGTAGTGCCTTCGATTACCACCACAGGTCAAGTGGAAGCCTAAGTGAATATCCTTTGTAACACAACAATTCCTCCATCCCCCGTGTCCGTGGCGCGGTGCATATTCTTTGCGTGAAAGATGACGTATTTGGACACGATCATCGATCTGGTGTCTCGAGACTAATCCCAACAGGTCCAACCTCGATTGTCCCGTGATCACTGCAGTTATAATTGATGATGTTGTTGGGTCGTCATGGGAACACGTGGGGAGCCCCACAGTAAAAAATGAGAGCTGAATTATTAGCTTGGCAATATTTGTGCCTCTGCCAGTATTGTATTCTGTCGACAGATCAGCGAGAAATTGCAGCGTATACGCTTTACGGAACGGACAAACCTCCGACCTCCATGTTCTATGATGAGGCGTGGAGGTCCAACACCTTATCGCCTGCCAGTGGCAATAAAATAGAAAAAAATAGAATTGTGGAAGGAAACGAGGTGATATGGAAAAATATGTTTGCTGCCCACAGGGTAGAGTTTACAATTGAAGCAGAGTTGGTGCGAAACTCCGACGAAGGCAATAATACAGAGAGGTTTAAGAAGCGACAGATATGTTAATATATGGCATTTTTCAGAACTTTCAGGGAGCAATTTTACTTTTAACAGCAAGGAGAAATTTTCCCAAGATTCTAGTTGCGAGGTGTGTAGATGAGGAAAACGAGACTGAAAATTCTCAGCCTTGCATTGGAAACCGTTGTTCAGACAAGGGTGCACTTGTTGCTCCAAGCATTCCTCTCCTAGATTAGTGCGCTTCATAAAAATTTTCTCAGGGTGAAGGAATCCACGAACTGCGGTTCTGAAATGTCTTCAAATTCCTCACCTACGGCTACCGTATCCACTTCATTTGGCACAAAAACATTTTCGACCTACAAACTTCTTTATACGTGGGAATAAGTACAAATCAAAGCACGAATATTCCAACAAGTTGTGTTTCAAATAAAATGGCTTCTCATTGTCAAAAAATCTTTTTAACCTGGTGGATTATCTTGTCGGAAGGAGCTACTTTTTTTTTATATTACGCTGCTTGACAATTGCTACGGAACAGAGATATTGTTGGACAGAAATAATCGCAGGCCATGATCGGCCCCATGAAACACAGTATGTACATAACACGGGTAGGTTGGTATATTTATAAAGAAAAATGGTGCAATTTCACCACGTGAGAAAGCAGGATAATAGGCATAAATAACGTTGAAGTTTCAATAACGCTGAAGTTTGACACAGGTCAGCACCCAGCATAAAGGCCTATGTCTGACTCTCAGTAGGGAATAAGCCCTCCTCCATCGCTAATGTACGTTTTGCACCTGTTATTCAAGCTGGCAACCAGCTCTGAGGGACCCTTGTGAGATATTGTCCTCTCTCAAGGCGGTTGTTGCACGGTTAGGGGTGCGAGCTTTCGTTGAGAAACATGCCCGTCCAGAGCGTTCTAGACGGTAAATAGGCGGGCCATTCCGTACGTTCTGTATCTTCATCTTCCATTGTGTCGGACGCCTCAGTGGTCATTTGTGGACGGACATTGTCGTCCATAAACAGAAAGTCGGGATCCCCCGCACCCCTAAACAGGTGGATATGATCCACAGCAATCTCCTTACAATACCGCTATGCTATAACAGTACCTCGCCCAGAGATTGCACAGGTATTCGGCAATTGTGGATAATTCATACCCACACATAACGCTTAGGCCATACCACTGACGTTCATGAACATTCTGTGATGTATAACGTGTTCTTCTTTCTCTCTCTCTCTCCGCAGTAACTGGTAGCCAGAATCGCATGCCACCGTGAAGCGGGTTCATCGCAGAACATCACTCTGACCCACTGTTGCTGATCTTAACCAACATACTCCGTAGACCAGTGAACCCCTTCTCAACGATGGTGTGGTTGAAGTGGGGTGCATTAGCAGGTTTCCAAACATGTGAACCAGCCTGATTTAAACGTCGCAAAATGGTTCTGACAGAGACACGTGTACCACTAACGGTTCCAAGGACTGCAGCGATCTGCGTGTGAGTTGAGATGTCTGTTCCTTTGCGCCACTACGTATCGATCCTCTAGCGATGTGGTGGTCCGTCTACGACCGTCGTCATGCTTTCGCATAGCATTTTCACTTTCAGTGGCCTTTTTTCTAATTTAAGGATGATACTTTTGGTCACACCCATTACTGTGGTCTTTGACCCGTCCAACTGCTCGTCCACGGTCGTAAGTTGTCAAATGATGTCTTGCAGACACGTTGCCGTAGCATACGGAATGTCTCACTGATCGGTTTCACAACAACGTTCATCAAAAACCGCATTGCATGAACTGTCGAATGCGTACAGGGAGTTTGTACACAGGCCTCGCTGCAATTAACACGTCCCGCCCCCTGCATTTCCTTTTATCAATCCCGTAGCAACTATCGGTTGTTCCGTAGCAATTGGCAATTGTTTCTTTGTAGCTGTCAAGCAGTGTATTATTATTATTTACCAATAAACCCATTAGGACTAGGCAAAGTACTTGTGGTGATTTGTCTTCTTTTATGCTCATACTTCTTTCAGTCTTTTCGTGTGGGATTTCTTTCTCTCTTCAGACCAAGTCGTTCCAGTCTTCTTCTTTGGTTTTTCTTGTTTGTCAACTAGCAATTTGTGGGCTCTGGACCTGAAGATATCGCGATTTTGGACATATTTTGGTGTAATTTCTGCCAATTTCAGATCAGTTTTGATCTAGCCAACCCATTTCATCTTATCCGCTTTGACTTTACTCCTATTTCATAGAAAAAAATGTTTTGTAAGTCTGTCTGGGTTTATTCTTTGAATGTGCCCATACAATCTTAACCTACGTTTTCTAACGGCGCTGTGGATATTTGTGTATTGTTTGACTTCGTGATGGCTTCTGAGTCGGTACTGTTCTACAAGTTTTGGGACTAGATTTTATCTTACAATTTTGCGTTCCTTTTTCTCATTGTTTTCAGTGTCTGTTTTCCTGTTCAGAACTACTGTTTCTGATCCATAGAGGGATTCTGCTTTAATTACTATATTGTAATATCTTAGTTTTGTGTGCTTGGAGATAAATTTCTTGTTGCAGATATTTCTGATAAGTCGGTATGCTTTTTTTCCATTTTTTGGCATCAAGTTTCGTTCGCGTTTGTTTCGATTCCATTTTCCTGAATGGATTCACCGACATATTTCAATTGAAAAACTCGTTTAATTTTGCCATATATCGCCTCCATGAATTTTGTTGCATGTTTGTTGCAGGTCATAAACTCTGTCTTTTTAAAAGATATCTGGAATCTGATTTTCTCTGCAGTTTCTTTCAAGAAATGCAATGTCGCGAATTAATGTTATAAGCCGCCTGCAAATGCTAGACAATCTATAAATGACGTGCCTCTGCGTAAAGTGTTTGGTCTCTCAGTTTCTGTTTGTGCCATTCTTGTATCGCTTTTGCAAGCTAATCGAAACACCTCATCTCCTTTTCTTACTTCCGTTTTGTTTCAAAATGATGTGCCGGTTCCTCCATAAATTTAAACTTGGACTTTGTACATGTTAACATCCGTTCAGTGATTTCAAGTGTTTTCTGATCTGGTCCTTCTTCTTTTAATATTTGGAAGAATGATTCGCGGTCGTCTAAGCCACAAGCTATTTTGAAATCAACAAATGTGCAGACTACATTTTTGTTCCAAATTCTCTGGTATCTTAGGATTAGGTTTACGTTCAAGATTTGTTCTGGACACGAACGGCCTGGTGTGAATCCTGTTTGATATTCTCCAGTTTTTTGGTTCACGTTGTTTCTGGACTCTGTGGAGAAGACATTGGAACAGAATCTTGTATGCAGCCGATATTAGGGAGGTTCTTCTGCAGTTACTTACATCTGTCCTTTCTCTCTCCTTGTGTAACGGGTAATTAATGTATTTTTCCAATCTTCTGGGATCTGGTCTGTTGCCAGACATCTTGCACGATTTTGATGATTTGAGAATTTCTGCTTTTATTCCCTCTTATAACTAAGTTTCATAGGTTTTTGAGTCTTTCGATATGTCTGGCAATTTCTTCTTCATCTAACAGTGAACTTGGATTAGTGACCTTCGGTTCTTGTGGCGAGAATTTTTGTGTTGGTTCTGGGCAGTTAAGTGGTTCTTTGAAATATCCAACAACTTCCTTACAGTTTTCTTGATTGCGTGGAGATAATTGCCCATTTTATTTCTTGGAGCAGAAAGATTGTGATTGATATCCTATGTACTTAGTTTTGAAATTTTTATAGAAATTTTGCGTGTTTTTTGTTTCGAAATCTCACTCGATATCAACTAGTTGATTTTTTCGTATTTGCTTTTGATTTTCCTGAATAATCTGGCTGTCTCATTTTCTCGCTGTCGGGAAATTTTTGCAATCGTCTTCTGTCTTATTGCTGTTCCACGTGTCGTATACACCCTGTCGAAATTGAATAGCATTCTTACATGCTTCATTTCACCAAATGTGCTTGTTCCTTTCCTACAGAGAAATTTATGTCTGTGCTGTCTCAATCAGTTTTCATTTCAGTTTTTGCTAGTTGTTCTTTTTTTCTCTAGTTCTTCCGCGAGAGATGGCAGGGTCCTGCGAGTGTCAAATTTGGGGACTTGTGTCTTCTTTTTTGTGAACCTCTGGCGTTTTAAACGTAGTTTTATTCATGTCAGGTCATAGTCTATGTTTGCACCATTTATGATCTATACGTTCATAATTTCTGTGTGGATTGAACAGGAGATTGCTCTATGGTCAGTTTGGAATTTACCATTGAGCGAGTTCTGCCATTTCCACGCCTTAGTTTTGATAGTTTGTTTTTGATGTGTATTGTCATGTTTTTAAGGTTGAATATCCTGCGAAGTTCAGCAAACTTTCGTCCACTTTAGGAATTTTCCATTTGTTTTCCTGTACTTCCTTTTTTTGTGCTTTGTGGTATTTTAGATACTGTTTTTTCTTGCATTTTCCATGATTGGTTTACTTTCATGTATTAGTTTTATTTTCAGCAGTGATTAGTGTGTATGTTTCATTTGCCGACTTCGAAGTGATTGCCGTTAGTCCGTTGTCTACAGGCTTCACATTTGTTATGGAGGTGAATATGTCTTCTTCTTCTTCTCATTATTATTATTATTATTATTGTTATTTTTATCTGTTTGTAACATCAGCCAATCAAACTACGCATCCAGCCTCTTTAACAAGTAATTATACAGTGAACATAAATTATATCAATGGTTGAACGCATTATACTTACTAAACTATGAGAATACAAGGATGCGTTGAAACGTGGTGTTACATTAACAATAACAGACAATGGAGATATTTTATATAAATTTTTACGCGGTGTGATTTTTAATACTGTCACATTATTTGTTCATGTATAAAAAGACTTTAGCATTAGACAAGTAGAAAGCTAAAGCTTTCTCCTTGTTAGCTAAGTTCTTCGTATATTCTTCTTACTCTTTCCTGTACTCTTTATATGATCGGTTCGTTTGGACGACAGCGACAAAGAAAACTTGAATCTTACTTCAAATAGATACCCCTGTATACAATTATAGGTGGTAATGACTTCAACCGACGCTCGATAAGTTGGCAAAAATACATGCTTAATTTCGGTGGTAGGCATAAAACATTGTCTGAAATTGTACTGAATGCCTTCTCAGAAAGTATAGCCTCACTTGTGTGACTGGATTTGTTAATTTCTTTCAAGAAGGTGAAAGATGGCTACACTGAGCCATAGCGCCAGAGATTGCGCCAGAGAGTATTATTCAGCCGCCTCCACTGGCAGTGTTTGCTGAGATGTGGTAGTGGAGAGTGCTTATTGAGAAGTAGCAGTAGGCTGTGCTTGTTGAGATGTTGCAGTTGCGAGTCGTAGTTGAGAAGTTGCGGTAGTGAGTGCTTGTTCAGAACTTGTAGTATTGTTTTGATGGGCTAGACACCAGATGTTGTTGGATTGGGATGCTGTAATGATCAGAGTGTGCTTTTCGTCAATATACATGAAGGTAAAAAATTCCTTTTTTTCATTATTTCAATGTCTTAAACAATAGTGCCGCTTGGTCACAGGTTCAGTCAACAAAGCATCTGACTCGTGTTCTTGTATTAGACTGTATTTCTGGTTTCTATGTGCAATTATAGTATTTCTGTTTATATTTTTTAATTACTTCAGTATATATGGTGTTTAAAATATCTGGTCTTATTGAGGAAGAACCGTGCCAGATGTGTACGTTGAATCACACTTCCACACACAGAACAGCTACACTTGTGTTTTGTTGTTTTCCAGGTTTTATAGTTGCTGGGGACTTAATTAATTAATTGTGTTAACGGAAATTTCGTTTCATTCTTTGTTGTTGTTCTATGCAGTCAGATTGCGTACTATTACTAGTCAGGGCCAACCGGTTACGAGACTGCGTAATCGGACAGACAGCTACTAAAATTAAAAAAGTATTTGCATTCTAAATAAATAATTAATCCCCCATGCAAAGGTCATAGTTCGTAGTAATTGACAGGAAGTCATCAAGTAAAACGGAAGGAATATCTGGAGTTTTATAGACCCTCTACTGTTCCTGATCTACATAAACGATTTAGGAGACAATCTGAGCAGCCCGGATGGATTGTTTGCCGATAATGCAGTCATTTGCCGCCTTGTTAAGTTATCAGGTGATCAAAACGAATTGCTAAACGATTTAGACAAGATATCTGTATGGTGCAAAAAGTAGTAGTTGACTGTAAATAATGAAAAGTGTGAGTTCATCCACATGAGTACTAAAAGAGATCCGTTAAATGTAGGTTACACGATAAATCACACAATTCTAAAGGCTCTCATTTCAACTGAATATTTAGGGATTACTGTTTGAATAACTTAGATTGGTACGATCACATAGATAATCTTATGCGTAAAGCAAACCAAAGATTACGTTTTATTGGCAGAACACAGAAAATGCAACAGGTGTACTACCGCTTGTACGTCCTCTTCTGGAGTATTGCTTTGCGGTGTGGGATCCACATCAGATGAGACATCGAAAAAGTTCAACGAAGAGCCGCTCGTTTTGTATTATCGTGAAATAGGGAAAAGATTGCCACGGACATGATATGTGAATTGTGGTGGCAGTCATTAAAACAGAAATGATCATCATTATAAAATAAGAGAAATCAGAGCTCGCATTGAGAGAGTTGAGTGCTAGTTTTTACTGCACGCCGTCTGAGAGTGGGACGGTAGAGAAATAGCTTGCAGGTGGTTCGATGAACCCTGTGCCAGGCACTAAATTGTGATTTGCGGAGTAATCACGTAGATGTAGATGTAGATGCTGGGTCGATGTGACCGGGATTCGCTATTAAGTTTTCTTCAAACAGTACGGATGGGCCGTGCGGTTCTAGACGCTTCAGTCTGGAACAGCGTGACCGCTACGGCCGCATGTTCGAATCCTGCCTCGGGCATGGACGTGTGTGATGTCCTTAGGTTAGTTAGGTTTAAGTAGTTCTAAGTTCTAGGGGACTGATGACCACAGATGTTAAGTCCCATAGTACTCAAAGCCATTTGAGCCAGTACGGATGGTCCTTAACTTTTATCCTATGTAGGTGGCTTGGATAGAATACACGTTCAATTCGCACCCTAATGATGTATGTAACATGCCGTTTCTTGAGGTTCTATTTAAAAAGGAAACATTATTTTCGTGGTACGCCGGGTTGAACATAGAATTTTCATTTATCTGTGTGTGTAGCTAGTAATTACGGGCATCATTCGTCTTGAAGATGAATGAAATCAGTTTAATTATATCAGTGCCTTGGAAACGACTATTTGCAATATTATACTTCGCTAAAGCATCCACTACTTCGTTAAGTTGGCTCCCAACATTAGCAGTAAGCCAAATGAAGTTATTCCAAGCATCTGTCACATGTTCCATAAAATTTCGGACGTGCAGCCGCATAAATTTCACTTCTTCTTCAGATATTTTAGCTGTATATCGTCCAGCCATCTTAAGAGTGACCCTAGATGACTGACTCCAGCACATGCTTCGTCCTGTTACGTCCGCGGACCGCATCACTGCGCACGCGGCCACAGATAGACAAGGCGCCAGCGACGTTGATCGGCGGTAAAGAGGTGCAACATATTCTTGAAATTAGATCTACGGCTGCACGTTCCATCCACATGGTGATATTGATGTATCCTTGCGAACAGCACCGTTGTGACGTCCTTGTGAGTTTATTAGAGAAAGTTCCGGATTCCATGATTTATCCAAGATGAAGCCGCCATCTCTGTTAATTAATTCATCGCCAGCCGAATTCAAATGCTTCTTTCACTACTGAATCCCGGAAAGATGAAGTAGATACTAAATTTTCGACGTTATTGTACACCACGAGTGCCCAGTGTCAATACAGTGCTCTGCCACGACCACTCCGTTAGGTTGTAAGAGCCGGGTGTACCTCGGGTGCTCTTTGCATCTCTCATGGACTGTACGTGTCCTCCGAGCGATGTATGGACGGCCACACTCACAGGGGGTCTTGTAAGCCCCAGGCTTCCGAAGTACCAAATCATCTTTAGCGGAACGCAAGGGTGCTGTTGTCTTTGGTGGAGGGCGAAGAATCACTTTCACTTTATGTTTGCTGAGGATCCATCCTATTTTTGACGATAGACTCCCCGCGTATGGCAGAAAAGCTATGGATTCAAAACTTGCGTGTCTTCTTCTGCATTCCTTATGCCCACCGCTGCTGTCATTCGTAGTGCCTTACGTACCTGCTGTGGAGAATACCCGTTGGCTTTAAAACCTCTTCTCAAGTGTAGAAGCTCGTCCTCCAGACTGCTCTCGTCAGCAATGACGCGTGCTCTGTGTACCAGAGGTCTGGGAGCATTCAACATCTGTGAAGGGTGGTGGCAGCTATTTGAAAGTAAATATAAATCCGTATGGGTCGGTTTCCGATGTACCGCATGTCCCAAAGTGCCGTCATCCTTGCGTCGTACCAAAATATCCAAAAATGAAAGGCGTCCATCTTTTTCGATTTCCATTGTGAACCGAATTTGTCTGTGAATGGAATTCAATATTTAAAAATTCTTCTACTTTATCTTCAGCAGGGCGCCATTCTACAAACGTGTCAGCAACATACTGAGGCGTTGCAGCTAGGACGCGATTGCCAATTTGTCTATTAAAACTTTCTTGTATGAATGTATGTGGGCTCCAGTGTGAGCAGCCAGAATCTTATACGATCTGCCACAGGCGAGTTTTTTCCTGCAGACGTGCGTCATGACCATATGGCGTGACTGCAGCGTGTGAAAGTAGGGGAGAGGCGCTTACAGAGAAGTTACATTCTCTGGAACTATAAAAATTAATAACTGATCAAAAAATAGCCTGAGGAACTTCATATTAGATACATAACGTTCTGTTGTGTAAAGGAACAATCTGTCATGATCTGAAGTCAATAACTGTCATAATGTGGAAGTTAGAAAAAAAAAGAAAAGTCAGTAAAAAACTTAATTATCCGACACTTAAGAAACTAAATCTATATATATACACTCCTGGAAATGGAAAAAAGAACACATTGACACCGGTGTGTCAGACCCACCATACTTGCTCCGGACACTGCGAGAGGGCTGTACAAGCAATGATCACACGCACGGCACAGCGGACACACCAGGAACCGCGGTGTTGGCCGTCGAATGGCGCTAGCTGCGCAGCAATTGTGCACCTCCGGCGTCAGTGTCAGCCAGTTTGCCGTGGCATACGGAGCTCCATCGCAGTCTTTAACACTGGTAGCATGCCGCGACAGCGTGGACGTGAAACCGCCGAATTGCTCAACACGTGGGGCGTGAGGTCTCCACAGTACATCGATGTTGTCGCCAGTGGTCGGCGGAAGGTGCACGTGCCCGTCGACCTGGCACCGGACCGCAGCGACGCACGGATGCATGCCAAGACCGTAGGATCCTACGCAGTGCCGTAGGGGACCGCACCGCCACTTCCCAGCAAATTAGGGACACTGTTGCTCCTGGGGTATCGGCGAGGACCATTCGCAACCGTCTCCATGAAGCTGGGCTACGGTCCCGCACACCGTTAGGCCGTCTTCCGCTCACGCCCCAACATCGTGCAGCCCGCCTCCAGTGGTGTCGTGACAGGCGTGAATGGAGGGACGAATGGAGACGTGTCGTCTTCAGCGATGAGAGTCGCTTCTGCCTTGGTGCCAATGATGGTCGTATGCGTGTTTGGCGCCGTGCAGGTGAGCGCCACAATCAGGACTGCATACGACCGAGGCACACAGGGCCAACACCCGGCATCATGGTGTGGGGAGCGATCTCCTACACTGGCCGTACACCACTGGTGATCGTCGAGGGGACACTGAATAGTGCACGGTACATCCAAACCGTCATCGAACCCATCGTTCTACCATTCCTAGACCGGCAAGGGAACTTGCTGTTCCAACAGGACAATGCACGTCCGCATGTATCCCATGCCACCCAACGTGCTCTAGAAGGTGTAAGTCAACTATCCTGGCCAGCAAGATCTCCGGATCTGTCCCCCATCGAGCATGTTTGGGACTGGATGAAGCGTCGTCTCACGCGGTCTGCACGTCCAGCACGAACGCTGGTCCAACTGAGGCGCCAGGTGGAAATGGCATGGCAAGCCGCTCCACAGGACTACGTCCAGCATCTCTACGATCGTCTCCATGGGAGAATAGCAGCCTGCATTGCTGCGAAAGGTGGATATACACTGTACTAGTGCCGACATTGTGCATGCTCTGTTGCCTGTGTCTATGTGCCTGTGGTTCTGTCAGTGTGATCATGTGATGTATCTGACCCCAGGAATGTGTCAATAAAGTTTCCCCTTCCTGGGATAATGAATTCACGGTGTTCTTATTTCAATTTCCAGGAGTATATACACTCCTGGAAATGGAAAAAAGAACACATTGACACCGGTGTGTCAGACCCACCATACTTGCTCCGGACACTGCGAGAGGGCTGTACAAGCAATGATCACACGCACGGCACAGTGGACACACCAGGAACCGCGGTGTTGGCCGTCGAATGGCGCTAGCTGCGCAGCATTTGTGCACCGCCGCCGTCAGTGTCAGCAAGTTTGCCGTGGCATACGGAGCTCCATCGCAGTCTTTAACACTGGTAGCATGCCGCGACAGCGTGGGCGTGAACCGTATGTGCAGTTGACGGACTTTGAGCGAGGGCGTATAGTGGGCATGCGGGAGGCCGGGTGGACGTACCGCCGAATTGCTCAACACGTGGCACGCGAGGTCTCCACAGTACATCGATGTTGTCGCCAGTGGTCGGTGGAAGGTGCACGTGCCCGTCGACCTGGGACCGGACCGCAGCGACGCACGGATGCACGCCAAGACCGTAGGATCCTACGCAGTGCCGTAGGGGACCGCACCGCCACTTCCCAGCAAATTAGGGACACTGTTGCTCCTGGGGTATCGGCGAGGACCATTCGCAACCGTCTCCATGAAGCTGGGCTACGGTCCTGCACACCATTAGGCCGTCTTCCGCTCACGCCCCAACATCGTGCAGCCCGCCTCCAGTGGTGTCGCGACAGGCGTGAATGGAGGGACGAATGGAGACGTGTCGTCTTCAGCGATGAGAGTCGCTTCTGCCTTGGTGCCAATGATGGTCGTATGCGTGTTTGGCGCCGTGCGGGTGAGCGCCACAATCAGGACAGCATACGACCGAGGCACACAGGGCCAACACCCGGCATCATTGTGTGGGGAGCGATCTCCTACACTGGCCGTACACCACTGGTGATCGTCGAGGGGACACTGAATAGTGCACGGTACATCCAAACCGTCATCGAACCCATCGTTCTACCATTCCTAGACCGGCAAGGGAACTTGCTGTTCCAACAGGACAATGCACGTCCGCATGTATCCCGTGCCACCCAACGTGCTCTAGAAGGTGTAAGTCAACTACCCTGGCCAGCAAGATCTCCGGATCTGTCCCCCATTGAGCATGTTTGGGACTGGATGAAGCGTCGTCTCACGTGGTCTGTACGTCCAGCACGAACGCTGGTCCAACCGAGGCGCCAGGTGGAAATGGCATGGCAAGCCGTTCCACAGGACTACATCCAGCATATCTACGATCGTCTCCATGGGAGAATAGCAGCCTGCATTGCTGCGAAAAGTGGATATACACTGTACTAGTGCCGACATTGTGCATGCTCTGTTGCCTGTGTCTATGTGCCTGTGGTTCTATCAGTGTGATCATGTGATGTATCTGACCCCAGGAATGTGTCAATAAAGTTTCCCCTTCCTGGGACAATGAATTCACGGTGTTCTTATTTCAATTTCCAGGAGTGTATATATATATATATATATATATATATATATATATATATATATATATATGTGTGTGTGTGTGTGTGTGTGTGTGTGTGTGTGTGTGTTTGTGTGTGTGTGTGTGTTAATAGTTCACCAACTGTGACTATTTGAAAAAATATGATAACACCTTCAGTGTTTAGATTCAAATTTGGAAAGTTCTCATTTTAGAAAACCTTTCGTAATTTTGCTGTAGTAATAACTTCAAGAATTTCAAGTAGATATTTATGTTTTGTGGTAGGGTGAGTGTGAAAGGGAGTACTTGTGTGAGTGTATGTGGGACATTCGCCAATATTAAATTTTCAGTTTGTAATTCTGAAAGGTCTCTGTCGGACTCCTTTCATGTTAATTTCGTAAATCTGTTGTCATTTACGGCATAAATTCCTCTTCTAAACTTACTGTGGTGTTTCTGACTATCTAGGAGGAGACTGAGCAGTGAAACGTGTTACTTTTGCACATAAACAAGAACGATCTGTCACACTACTACACTTTAAAACACAGTTTATATGTAATTCATGTCACACAGTCTCATACGGAACCTACATCCGCTTTCTTTTATATACTGTATATAATAAGATACTGTCATCCCCCTTCCCTTCTGTGTGAGAGGATGACTGAGCAAATGTATTTCTAGTTGCACGCTTGATGGTAGCAGACAAGCCTGTCTGCTAGAGAACAGTAGGACCAACGTCGGAACAGGTAGCTACGCTTTCTAAAAGCAGAGAGGTTTCTATTCTTAGTATGGTCCTGTCTGTCCCTTGTCATGTTGATATAGGAAGCTGCCTCTCTGGTCAATTCCGTTTGTATCTGCTAAGCACGTTCGGTAGGGGCCCAGGTCAGTCTGTCCGCGGCGAGCGTCTGAAGTGGTAAGATCTCCAGCTAAGAGCGTGTCTGCTAAGTCCGTAGGACAATGGATTTCCTAAGTTCAGCCTAACTGAAAATTTAATCACCTTTATTTCAGGTTTAGCCCTAAAATATCTAATGTTATCTTAAATTGCAACACAGTGTAATTCGAGTGTGAAGTTCAGAGTATATTCCGGGAGTTGCTTTGTCACTACTTTGTGAGTAAAGTGGAACCACGTGTTGATCAGTAACTCTAACTAAGATCATCAATCTTAAATGTGAATGTGCGTGAGATTATAACGTCTCGCCTTGACAATATTTTTCAATATTGCAACTTTTCTTTCTGTTCAACCCACGTGGTGTGTACTTTGTGAGACCAGTACCACGTGCTTATACAATTGTTTGACCCATCAGGTTAATAGTAAGACGATAGTAACCAGTTCGAGGTTTCTCTTTTGTAAATTGCGTTTCGACGTAATTTATTTTAATTATCAAAATTATTGTGGAGTTACACTCTTTGTGTAAACCAAGTTGACCACATGAAGCATGTGGTGTAAGCATCAAAGTAGCCCTCAGCTATTCTTTTCGGGAAGATTTCACAGAGAGTTAGTATGAATTTAGTATACCAGTGTGTGGTAATTTCATGACGGATAGGATTGCGCTACGAACGTAACTTCTTTGGGTGAAAATTGAATCGGTTGGTTGTGGTTAATTTCCTCTTGGATATGTTTCAATGTTCTTCGTGTGTTATTTTACGAATGCAGTGTTGTATGTAGTCTCCCAATCTTGGCTCCTTATTTGATGTGTTCCATATGATTACAAACTCACATTTTCACAATACTACATAAGGCACCAGTTTAGCTATGAATCAAGTTTGATATGCTGAAATTTTAACGGATCAATGTTAAAATAAATGTCCAAATATAAACTGATTTATTTCTTTTTATTTAAATTGTTTATATATATATATATATATATATATATATATATATATATATATATATCACCGGTTATCGTAAGATGAGTACTAAAAGATTATAATTAATGTTAGTCTGGTTGGGAATTTGGTAAGATAGACTGGATACCTGGTGAAACAGTTGCGCAGTAATGCAAGGTTAACTTCCTCAGATAGCTCACAGCTTTTAACCCGCTTTTATTGTCCATCAGCACCGCTTTCAGAACAAATTAAAGCAACAACATTACAATTCTCTATAGGAACTTCCAAGTGTTCAGCTTTGTATCGTGGGAACGAATCCACCAGTGCTTCCCCTGCTAGTGCATGATGGATGTCCAAGCATGTTTAAATATGTAAGAGACAGCCAGAAAGTTCGCGAATATATAGTTAAGTTCCAGACGAAAAGTACAGCTTAAAGTTTATTTCATTTTAGTTGTTCAACAAGAGAGTTTTGTGTTGCTTATTTTAATGACGTCAATGAGCTGAGAGAAATGGTTGGTTCTTGGTAGATTTTGGCGCAAGCCGCGCCCTGAAAGTCAGTTCTGATTGGCCGTAGTTCTGTACAGCCAATAAGAAGTGAGACGGTTTGCCACCTAACGCATGAGATAGAGGTGCTTGAAGAGGCAGAGAGAAGAAGGAGGTGGTGGACTAGCTTTCGAAGGAGCCGGTCATGCTGAAAGTGTCCGAACGCATTATGTGTAAAATGAAGTGATATTGTGACTTCCGCGTTTCGGTACAGTGATAAAGGTAGCTGGTGTTTACCTTCAATTATTTGTGAAATTTTAAGAGTCGAGAGATATTTTGTTCTGGAGAAAATCGCGTGTGTAAACTTTGAACTAAAAGCGTGGCGGTACTAAGTAAATTTTTTTTTACTGAGTATTTATGGCGAGCAAAAACTTTATTTAAAGACGACCACTGAATGCCGAGTGGAAAAGTAAATAGCAGTTCATTGACTGTGTTACTCTCGTAAATGATTTTGGAATTGGATAGGAAAAGTTCTGGCTGTTTGAGTGTGACGAGGACTGTAAATAGGAACTTTAATGATTTGAAGACATATGGGCTGATTATCTTGCTTAATAGCAATAAAAAAATCCTAATGCAAGTTTAAAAGGACCTTTGAACTTAGAAATTTGAACAGCTACCCATTTCCGATTTACTCTTTAGAGTTCACAAAACTATTGTCAGCTTTTTGTACTTATAGCGGCCTCCGACGTGTAGTTATGAAATCTCAGTTTCTTCAACACTGTTTTTTCTGAGATCTCTTAAGTAGCTGCAGTCAGGAGTTACGTGTGCAGATCTGCAGCAGTATCGAGGTAGGTGGACTATTTATGTTGCAGGACCGCCGTCGATGTGCGAAAGAGCGCGTTACGTCTCAATACCTCAAAAATACTGTGGGCTTCAAGCTAGCAGATTCCAGTTGTTGCAGTAATCTAATTATTTTTACGCACTTCGGTAGTCTGTTAGCACCAAAAGTTTGAAAATTTTGATATTCCGTATTTTACAGATATCTTGAATGCCAAGACGTGAGCTGTACATTGTGCTCAGTTAATCGAAATAGATCAGTGTAACATTCGCACCATTTATTGTTTTACTTTACGTAAGATAATAATTGAGAAGAATCTCTTTTTCATCCCAGGAAACAGAGCCCACACACTACAACGGAGAGTGCGCTTGTTTGAAACTTTCTGACAGTTTAAAACTAGATGCCACACAGGCACTCGAAACCAGGAACTTTTCCTTCTGAGGAAAAGTATTCCGCCGACTGACTGGACAGTCAGAACCCGCCCTCACAGCTTTACTTCTGCCAGTTTCTCTCTCCTACCCAAGAAAAACGCAGAGTTCTCCTGCATACTTAGCCGGACCAACATACCTGGAAGAAAGGACACTGCAGAGAAATGGCTTAGTCACAGTCAAGGCTAGGGGATTGTTTCCAGAATGACTTTTCGCTCTGAGGCGGAATGTGCGCTGTTATGCGTTCTACTTTTTTCGTTCCAAGTTTTGCCCTTTTTTAATTTACCTGAACGAAAAATTGTATAACTGTTACACAGTACTGGCCTATTCAACCATTCAGCAATGAAACTCCAATAGAGTCACCGTTATCCGCATAGACAAGTCCAGAGGACGTTCACTACACGATACACTAACGATCAAGAGCTCATAGAATCAACAAAACTGCTGACTTGACAATCTGTACCGAAACCAAGGGCGAAGGGTGGAAAGCACTAATGCACAGGAACGGCGACACGCGGCTCGGTGCCCAGGAGTTTCACAGGCAGTCTACATGGGAGGTACAGTGAGCCCAAGACGAAACTCTGCGCGAAGGACCCATCAATAAAGGACATCTGAGGAAAATGGGAGGTGGTCCTGCGATATTCAGTTAACATACAGACAGAAAAATACCCTTACTAAATGCAGTAAAGTTACGTTGAGAGTGTTACGAGAAAGGTAACAAATTCCCCAGACTAAACAGTCGTCAAAGATACACAAAATATTCACCAGCTCAAAACACTTCAGAGTTCGACATGATGGTTCCCAAATTAACAAACGCGATACAAAGAACAGTAAATCAAACTACGTCTGTCCTCAGTTCTGCAATACAAGCGGAGCACATGCAGACCTCTCGTGAGTTAGAGCCTCCTCATAAGTTTCGCAGCAGCCGCTCACTGCCCAGCATCAATCACCTATATGACTGAATCATGTACGTCACCACAGGCGGGTCTGTCTTCTTTCAGCACTTGGCACAAAGTGTCCAGAATCGTTCCCTTGAGCTCGTTATTGGAAAGTCCCAGTCTCCAGTTGACTCCCGTAATGTTCTGCTACTGTCTGCTTTTCCATTGACTGAAGGCTGTCCCCGCCAAAAATACATCGTCTTTGTTAAGCTGTGCAGACATGATTTGATTCAAGTTGACCACTTTCCCAGAGTAAACTAATATGTTCCAACAATATTTAAATAAAGAACTGTAATAAATAGTTGGTTACACAAGATAATTACATTAAATTTAAGTAATAGTTGGTTCATAAATAAATAAGTCAGCATTCTTGGGCAAGTGTACTCACAATTAATAACAACAGATAGTCTCTAAATATTATTTAAAAAATTATTTATGCCTCCTTGACAGAAGTGTCTTTTCGTTCTCTTTTTAACTGCGGTGTACGTGAAGACACGCAGTTGACCACTTTTGAATTACTACCGTTTTTAATAGCACTTACTATCAACATTTAAATAAAACTACTGGCAAAAAAGTACATTGTGCATTAAATAACAACAAAAGTATAACTTATGTGAGGTACTCATACTGTTTTCGTTGTCGTGTAAATGTGGAGAATACCATGTTCTGACAAACATTTGCGCAATGAAAAAGATGTCAAAGTCGACGTAAGTCAATAAATAATATAGACACAAATGAGTGGCTTTCATGGATGACAGCTATCGTGCAATACTATCATCTGAAATATCGTTTGCTGAAATCGCATGAAACATTTAAAAATTGTTAATTCGAAGGTACGTTGTGAAAATGTTTATTGTGAAACATTAACATTCGTAGTTATAAAGATATTGAAATTTTGTTGTGTCATTGGATGCTCCTCATTTATCTGAGATCACCAATGTATTCGGATTAGCTTTAGTACTTGATGTGAATTATTATGGACGGTAAGGAGCTATCTTTCAGCTTGTCTGACACTCTGCCATGTCGTGGAGCATTGTCTCCTGCACAAAGACCATACGGGCGACAGCAATCAAAATTCCCCTTACTGAGAATTTCCCGACTTCTGATGACGACTCTGGTCTTTGTACCTGGACTCGTTCATACTGGTCACCTAGCCAGAAGACAGAAATGCCGCGTCGCGTGCTGTGTTGAGACCTGGGACTTTCCAGCGTTCAGCTATACCTCGCGCCAATACTGGGTGACCATTTACATCGCCTAAATACGCTTAAAAATACACCGTTGTAAGATTTTCTCATTTATTAGTATTTTCGACCTGACTGTCTTCTTCCCTTTGAAAGCCATATGTATTTATCTTATTTGCAGATATGGTTAAATTTGCGTTGTGGCTCACTCTGTATACTATTCTTTGTAAATTATCTTCTGTTTCCTGTATAATTACCCGGTCATCAGCATATAACAATTTAATGATACGCTAGAGCCTATTTTGATTCCTTTCCACTTCATAACTAGGTCGTCAATACATAAATAAAGTGGGTGATAGTCTGCACCGTTGTCGAACATCTTGATTTATTAAAACTTCATGTGACTTTTCGAACCTCAACTGCCAATAATTTTTGTATTGACATACAAACCCATCATTGTATTAATAAGATGTTAGGGGAAACCTTTTGACGTTTTTGAGTAATGATTACACGAATGTCGCTTTCTGAAGCCTGATTGTCCTGAGTTCATTGCGTCAGCGATAGTTCGTAGCCTTTGACTGAAATTTTTCCCATAAGTTACATGTCCCGCATTTAGTAAACTTATTCATCTATTATTTCCTTTGTCTTTGGTTCGAATGGCTCTGAGCACTGTGGGACTTAACATCTATGGTCATCAGTACCCTAGAACTTAGAACTACTTAAACCTAACTAACCTAAGGACAGCACACAACACCCAGTCATCACGAGGCAGAGAAAATCCCTGACCCCGTTAAGGCGCTCTGTCCGGAACCGTGCGACTGCTACGGTCGCAGGTTCGAATCCTGCCTCGGGCATGGATGTGTGTGATGTCCTTAGGTTAGTTAGGTTTAAGTAGTTCTAAGTTATAGGGGACTGATGACCACAGATGTTAAGTCCCATAGTGCTCAGAGCCAATCCCCTGACCCTGCCGGGAATCGAACCCGGGAACCCCGGGCGCGGGAAGCGAGAACGCTACCGCACGTCCACGAGCTGCGGACCCCTTTGTCTTTCCTATTGCCTTTTCTAAATATACTAAATATAGAAATTACGTTAGCTGTGTTCCATTTTTTAGGTACAGAACAGGACAGAGAATATATAAGGCTACAGATCGGCACTGCAAAATTTCCGATCCAACAAGAACCACCACAACCGAGGAGGATGTTGTCAAATGAACAGACACAGACCATCAGCCAAAACATGAAGACGTTCTGAGAAAATAATAAGAACAAGAGTTTACTATATATATATATATATATATATATATATATATATATATATATATATATGTGTGTGTGTGTGTGTGTGTGTGTGTGTGTGTGTGTGTGTAGAATTGTCAGATTCTGTAATTAAAAAAGTGGTTGTTTGTTATTAACTTACTCTTATTTCTTAATGGACAACGGCTTTGCCGCAGTGGTAACACCGGTTACCGTCACCTCATCGAAGTTAAGTGCAGTCGGGCTTGGCTAGCACTCGGAAGGGTGACCGTCCGGTCTGTGGAGAGCTGTTGGCAAGCGGGGTGCACTCAGCCCTTGTGAGGCAAACTGAGGAGCTACTTGATCGAGACGTAGCGGCTCCGGTCACGAAAATTGACAACGGCTGGGAGAGCGTTGTACTGACCACATGCCCCTCCATGTCCACATCCATTGGCGCCTGTGCGCTGAGGATGACACGTCGGTCGGTCGATACCGTTGGACCTTCTAGAGCTGTTCGGACGAAGTTTAGTTTAGTTTGTTTCTGAAGGCCACTTCGTGCATTCTGTTAACACAGTTGCATAGTGGTAAGTTTTGAAAATCATTGCGGTGACCGTAGCTATCCGCCTACAAAGGCCGCAAGTGCTGGCTGTGCGGCACAGCATTCGCAGTTCGCACGTGGAGGCGGCGCGGCTGTGAAGAAGGGCGGCACGCGCGATTGATCCAGGCGGCTGGGCAACCTTTGTCCGCGCCTCCAGGTCCACCAACACAAGCGCAGCGGACACCCACTGGGCCGCGCCGGACCTGCCCTTCGCAAGAGACAGGCTCCGTGTAGGCTAATGCCACACTAGGCAACTTTCTTCCTTCGGTAATATTCACCATTGAAATAATCGCTAAAGGACGCCGGACTTGAAACTACTGTAACCACGGCACCGCGGTGGATGAAGTCGTGCCGAAATAAAAGCTGAATAAGTGGAGATAAACAAACAGTGACTGGTATTATGCGGACACCTTATCGTTGTAATTTTTGGTGGAGAGTGTTTTGAATAATGGTTGCGTAAGATACCGCTAGAGGTCGGATCTGAACTACCACTGCAACGGCAGCAAACAATAGCACCGTAACCACTACCAAATGCCTTGCGCACTCAAATTTATTTTGTGTTGTTGTTTGTTTGCTTCCTTTTTTTTCTTAATTTGAAATGAGTGGAGGGACTAAAACTGGCCATTTAGATGCTACTACCTGTTCCTAAAGCTGTTGATAGCAGATGTTCAGTTCGGCGGTCCATTGTGTCCGTACATAAATACTTCCAGAGAGGCAGTGAGAAGAGACACTTCGCACCGAGGTATGAGTCTGCCCGCGTCACTCAACGCCTGTTTGTGCCGAGCCTCGGATGACGTCACAGCCTGACAGTAACAAAGGGGTTTTCGGTAAAAGTAGGAGTTGAAAGCGCGAGGACTGTACCAACACCGGACATTAGCCACACTTGCCCCTTCGCCAGGTAGCTTGAGTAGCGATCCCTCAGATAAGGGGCGCCCTTCCTCGTACTTCTGTCCACTTTCAAACCGCCGTCTCCACATCTTACTCGATACAACCAGTACGTAAGGGACTTTCTTCTTCGACATCTTAGCGAAATACAGAACATCTTATCCGAAATCGAAATATTTATAACTTTTGGGAAACGAAAGCAATTCCGACGATTATGTTAGTGTGTAATTAGTTCTGCCAAGTATAAATATAGATCCCTCTGTCTGTACGGTAGCTCCCTTTCACGCTTACTGATTGCGATAGAAACAGCCCATCGGCAGGGGAGCAACAAGAAAGGAACGATGTAAAGAGAATGCGAATGTACGCTAATCATTTCTTTTTGATCACTGCATTTGTGCCTACTTTAATTACTACAACTGCATGCACAAAAGGCAATAAGGAAAGAAGAAATGGGAATGTGAATGTTTGGAAAGAAGAACGGCACGCTCCATATCAATTTACTCTCTAAAATCCGATATCCTTTGCGAGGAAACATATTTAATAAAGTGTAGCGGGACAATGTTCAAAACGTGACTGAAAATACGTTCACTAAATAGAGATAAAAACATCTATGATTGACACGTCATCTAAAGACGACGTACAAATTTAAAATGTTAGAAATAAGGAAATGAAGTAATACAAAATGCTATGCTTGTAACGTACGTTGTTCTACATTGTTTAGCTCTGGTATTTACAGGGTCACAGAGAAAGCATCCTAGGTTTTGGAGGGAAAAGCCGTAATTCTTATGATCTGCACTACAACAGAAACAAGAAGCACAACTTAAGGAAAAATAATGTAATGTGTGTTCTAGTTCACAAGCGACACTGAAGCAGATAGTTCCTGTGACTTAGTATGGGCAGAAGTTATATTCGAAAACCGGAATAAATTAATAACTGGCTCATTTTAGCGACCCCCGGTCTCAGATGAAACAGTTGCTGAACAGTTCAAAGAAAACTTGAGTCTCATCACAAACAGGTACGCTACTCATACAATTGTAGTTGGCAGTGACTTCAATCTACCTTCCGTATGTTGACATAAATACATTTTCAGCCCCTATTGTAGATATTAAACATCCGTAACGGTTCTAAATGCTTTTTTTTTTAAATTATTTTGTACAATTAGTTCACGAGGCCATTCAAATTGTAAATGGTTACGAAAACACACTTGACCTCTTAGTCACAAATAATCCTGAGCATCACGACGGATACAGGGATTAGTGAACACACAGTCGAGCGAGGCTCAATTCCGTAACAAAGAAACTCACCAAAACTCAACGCGAAATATATTTACTTATAAAAGCAGCTAAAAATTCGGTTGACGTCTTTCTAAGAGACAGTCTCCAATCATTCCAAACTATGTAAGTGACGACCATATGTGGCTTAAGTTCAAAGAAATAGTATCAACAGCACTCGAGAGATTCCTACCAAATAAATTAATAAGAGACGGAACTGATCCCCCATGGTACACAAAACACGACAGAAAGCTATTGCAGGAGCACCGAAAAAGACACGTATAAGTTTGACGAATGCAAAATCGCCAAGATTGGCGAAGTTTTACTGAGGCTCGAAATTTGGTGCGGATTTCAATGCGAGGTGCATTTCATAGTTTCCACAAAGAAAGTCTCTCTAGAAATGTGGCGGAAAATCGAAAGAGATTCTGGTCCTATGTTAAGTAAACCAGCGGAAAGGCTCAGTAAGTATCTTTACTGCAGGACAGCGATGAGGTGGCGGAGGGGGGGACAAGGGACCCAAACTTCGGAGCAGGTAAAATCGTGGCAAATCTCCGCACACCGACTGTACACCGTCCTACATCGCTTAGATTTCACGGAAGTAACTGTTTGTGTGCTACCTGTAATATTGACAAAACCATGAGGCAAGTTGCGACATTATTTTCCACCTTTAAGGTGAGCAATTAACTTATGATGATTAGAAGTCAGTGCGAGAAATCACTCAGATTATGATCAGTATGTTCTCCATCGCTTTCTGGCTGACCACAGGAATAGTTTTCAGCCTCTTATAAACGGCGAAGATAATTTACACGTCGCCCCACACTACGGATCGCACCCCGGGCTGCCCTAGTAGTTAGGAGTGCCTTCATCGTAGTATTTTGCCGGACACAGGACCAATGTCTTTTCTTGGTTTTCCGGTCGAGGACAGAGCCACGTCGCGCCTCTTTCTGTTTATGGGTGAGCGTCATTTGTAACGTTCCCGAGAAACTTGTCTCGGTTGTCTGCAGTTTGTTTGAAGCAGCTTGGCGCTTGCCTTCCGCTTGATTTTTCACTGCTGCGTGCTGCGTTCCAGCATTTTGCATTTAATTGGTGAGTATTTGAAGGACTCACTGGCATGTGCTCAATTTTCTCCCCTACGGAAATTGACTTAATCTGTTCACAGCTTTTTTATCGCCCGATTTTAATTAAAAGATTAAAATGTTGTATCTTGTCTTTTTGATTTTCGTGTGGCCTGAGATCAATTTTAAGTTTAGAGCTCATCATGCCACTGTGTTGAACTTAAAAATGGGGATCCACTATAATCAGTGGCAGTGAGAATGGTTCTTGTAGCCAGTAGCATAGTATATCTCTCTCCTTACTCTTTAGCGGGATAGGTGGAACGTTTTATATGATACTCAAATCTTGTTTTACATGTAAAGTAAACTACCTGCTCAAGTGTGACTGGGACAACAGCTTTAGATTTTTTTTACCCTTTCACTGTTTAAGAGTGTGTTTGCTGTACATGTTTAGCGATGGAGTTACTCTCGGTTGCTTTGACGTCACCAAGGCTGGGGTCTACGTCAGAGGCTGTTGTGCCGCCAGCAGGCTTGTGCCCCTTTCTGACGTCAGGCCGGTGACTTCTAATTCATTAATATTTAATATGTCTGATCTTTTATAATACTTTTAAAATTGTGAAGCATGGGTAAATCGTTTAATATTTGGCATTTGAAGTGTAATAATTTTTCTTAAAGCTGATCTTTAACATATTTTTCTCTTTTCAAATAAACGGTTGCACGTTACCGTTTTGGAAAAGAATTTGTTGTTGGTTAATAAATTTTTGGAGGTGGTGCTTAACCACAAATGATGTTCAGTGGGTTTCCCCAGTCCTCTAGGACTTGACTGTTTATGCCGTCTAGCAAGATATACGGCCTTGTGACACTTGTGAACATCCGTTTACATGGGCCATAAAAATTGCTTACTGCCGACAGTTTGTCCTGACAATGTTATCGGTCAACACCGCAGCAATACGAATTGTAGTCACATGTACGACAAGTTGCCCAACGTCGTTTGTGGCAATACATTTTTGGGCCAAATATGTCCACACAGGACCACTCTATTGTAACATAACGAACGAACGCGAGCTAGTGTGAGTGCAGCTCTCCTGCTTTTAAACCACAAAAATCATAAAGAAGAACAAACGAAATCAGGCTTTGTGCTAGTTTTAGAAGGCGGAACGATACAGATCCAGGAAATTTAACACGCGTATTGATGCTAGATAGAGTTTCAGAATTTTACAAGAAAGTTGAAAAATGATGTTGAATATCTCGTCCAAGAAACTGATCCGACAACTGCTAAAACCAATACAAACTGTGTACCAGTTACAACACGATTTGTAACACATTTCGATTTTTAGCAGCTGGTGATTCGTTTAGAAGTTTGGTGTATCTTTCCAAAGTGCTCTGTTCTTCAATAAGATTCATTGTACCAGAAAAAGTATGACAATGTTTTCGTAGAAGGATTGAAAGACTTCATTAAGGGTAGTTTGAAATAATAAAACAATTTTTTAAGATTTCATTAATGATAGTTTGAAATAATAATAAAATTTTAATTTTTTTATCCATCAGCACAGACACTATATATACTATAAAATCCAGCTTCAGGTATGTCTCGAGATAGTACGAAACTCATGGCATCAATGGAACTTACGTGTATGAAGAACCGCCTGCGCTTTCATTCTTCGAACGAGCTTTTTTGTATCACATTTGGCATACGTTCGAAATCGAAAATTTTCTGTGTGCTTCTTCAAACATGGTACCGAACTCATCGGCAAGAACTTCCCAACTATCCTTTTTCGCACTGCGATCGTTGTAGACATTACTTTCGATGTCCTATAGCTCTGGTCGTAGGTGAATCACATTTGCAAAAATTGCCGTTTTTTAGTTAACCCATTTCTCCACTGCTATGCACAACGAGCCTGCGGCAATAAAACTACCAAACATAACACTGTATGTATGGGCAAACTTTCGAACAGAACCGCTTAGACACGTAAATGCTGCGCTGTCTGTGAGAGAAGTAGGAAACAAAGGTGAGAGCGAGAGGGAAGCATTTATAGACAAGGACAGAGGGAGATTTAAAATGTCAAATCGAAACACTTTCAGATGTCTAAATTTCCAGTTTTATTTTATTTGTGTAACCAGTTTCGGCATTACATTAGGCCATCTTCAGGCCCCTGCGTAAAGACAACAATTATAACAGTGTGTAATACTCAATAAAAAGGGCGGTGTAAGTATTATACACAATGCTAATGTGAAGTAACTTATATCAATACCAGACTGTACAGGGACTGACATCATATTTAAGTTAAAAATAAATTAAGGTATGAAATGATGGTTCAAATGGCTCTGAGCACTATGGGACTTAACTTCTGAGGTCATCAGTCCCCTAGAACTTAGAGCCACTTAAACCTAGCTAACCTAAGTTCATCACTTACACCCATTCCCGAGGCAGGATTCGAACCTGCGACCGTAGCGGTCTCACGATTCCAGACTGAAGCGCCTAGAACCGCTCGGTCACACCGGCTGGCGACTGAAATGAAAGAACACTTGCACAGCGTATTAATATAAACTAGGGAACAAAATACATATGGCAAATAATCGTAAAAATAAACTACTAATCTGAGGTCAATACTGCATGGTATGCATAGATAACGACGATGTAATGCTGATGTTAAAGCCCGTGAAACACCTGGAGCACAACAGTAGCAGTCATATACTGATGTGCGCAATCTGAAGGTGAAATATATGGTTATATGTTGTCATATATTAGTAAAACACAAGTCCGCTTACTGGAGGCCAATCCCTCGGTAACTATCTGTACCTCCACATTCTGTGTACTAATAATAAATAATAAAAAAGAATATAAAGTTACGTTAATGTGATCTCTTAGTCACAAAGTCATAAGGTACCACATATTTAAGAAAAGAATTTAGATGAATGAAACTGTGAACGTAATGTGGTACAACGTAACGGATTCCCACTGAGCTGAATGTATTGAAATACACGGAAGAAATCATAACTAACATTATCATGAACGTGAGAAGCCTACTGGTAGGCAGATTTATGGCTAGATGAAATACCAAACTAGAAACTATAAAAGTAAGCCTAAAGAAGGCTACTGCAATATGTACACAGTATATTAGGGGGGCTTCATTTCAGTCAGAACCTTTATATAACATGTAGACTTTATGCATAGTAAGACAAGGGAAATTATATTCTACGACCAGAAGAACAACCAATAAGATGGACCTACAACAAAGAACAACTTCACTTGTCATGTAATAAATACAGTATTATGATGAGGGTGATATTAAGATGCTTACAACGACAAAAGTTATAACGTGACAAACCACAGGCGTGCTACAGAACCAGATATATATTTACGCAAAATATGCAGACAACACGTCAAAAAGCAATCTGAACAACATACCCCCATCATCTAATAAAAGTTTAGACGCGTGAAAACGAACACCCGTCATGTAACACCAAGAGGAGGAAAGAACTCACAACATTAACCCCACAGTGCGAACAAATGTAATGTAGTGAGCACTGTGATTATTCCTTAACTTTTAACTTTGATGTTACTCCCTGTACAGTTTGGTACTGTTATTTATTACTACATTTACCACTGCATATAATACTTACACCGCTCCTTTTGTTGTACATTTCATTCTGTTATCATTGTTGGCTTTACACAGGAGTCTGAAAAGGCTTAAAGTAACGCTGAAACTAAATGTGATTTGAGACTTTCTCGGCGTATTCCATTCGTGAAATCTTCTCGGGTGATCAGCCGAGTAAAGGCGTCGTCTTCTCGCAACGTTTCGAAGGGTTTCGTACCCATCATCTTCAAGCGAAGTGTCGAGATGCTGTCCTGCCTGCCTGCCTGCACTCATCTTTTGCTTTCCCCTCTTTGGGGAAGTGTGAGGGGGAGTCTGTAGCCTTTCGGCTTTTACTCCCCTGTGAACGTGTGTGTGTGATTTTTCTATAGTTTTTGGTGTCTGTGAATTGTGATGATTGTTGTGAGTGTGTCTGGTACTTGCCTGAGGTAGGCGAGAAGTTTGGTGTTATATGGGAAGGAACAGGATGATGGATTGGGTGTTGGGATTTTCTCTTCGACTTAGTCGTCGAAGATCGTCATAGGGCGCTTGTGCTTATCGCGGGACATGTCATACCGACCTAGGGAGTGGATGAGTGCGTTTCCGGATCTGGAAGAACCCTCGTAGAAGGCCCTTGCCAGATCCTGGAAACGCTCCCTCAGGAGTGGGATTTCGGCTGCGGCGTGCAAGTCGTCTGTAGGGAACCCAAGAGGTAAGTGTAGTGCCCTTCTGAGGGCGCGGTTCTGCAGCCTCTGGAGTTTGTCCAGGTGCTGCTTTGCCGCGTATCCCCAGACAGGGCACGCATACTCCATTACTGGCCGGATCAGGGCCTGATAAACATTTACTGCTACTGGGCAGGGAAGGGAGCTGGTTGTGTTCAGGATAGGATATAGGATGGACATTCTGGCGCAGGCCTTCCTGTGGACCTCGTCTATGTGAGGTTTCCACGTAAGACGAGAGTCCAAGGTTACGCCAAGGTACTTGGCGGTTCTGCGCCAGGGGAGTTGGGTTCCATTTAGGTGGAGGTGGAGGGGGGGACGTTGAGGAGGTTCGCGCCTTCCGAGCCTGCGGGTAATCAGCATTGCCTGCGTCTTCTCCGAATTGATGGTGATGCGCCAGCGACGGGCCCAGGTTTCTGTGTCGTCTAAAACCCTTTGTAGCCTACGAATGACCAGGTCCTTGTTCGCATTTCTCGTGTAGAAGGCTGTGTCGTCTGCGTACTGCGCGGTGTGCACCAGGGGGGCCGTCGGAGTGTCCGCAGTGTACAAGCTGTACAATACGGGCCCCAGGACCGATCCCTGTGGCACCCCAGCACGAATACGCCTTCTGGTGGAGGTGGCAGTTTCTACTTTGACGGAGAAAGTCCTATTCGCGAGGTAGCTCTTGATTAGCTGAACAATGCTCCCTGGAAACCCTTGTGAGTACAACTTGTAGAGTAGCCCTCTATGCCATACTGAATCAAAGGCTTTGGCTACGTCTAGTAGCACTATCCCGCAGTAGCCTCTGTGGTTGAAGCCCTCTGTGGCTGCTTCAACCATTCTCATGACCTGTTGTGGGGCAGAGTGGTTCTGCCGGAATCCAAATTGGAAATCCGGCAGAATTTGCTCTCTGGTAATATGTTCTTGTATGGGTTTTAGCAGGAGGCGCTCATAGATCTTGCTGAGTGTTGGCAAGAGGCTAATCGGCCTGTAGTGCTGCGGGAATAGAGGGTCTTTTCCTGGTTTGTGTATCGCGACCACTTCCGCATGTTTCCAGCAAGCTGGGAACTCGCGGGAACGAGTAATCTCGTTGAGGACGTTCGCGAGGTGTGTGATCGCTGTGGGTGGGAGTTTTTTGACTAACTGGTTTGTGACACTGTCGTGCCCTGGCGCCTTTTTTGTAGGGAGGGACCTGATTACTCTTGCCACGTCCTCGGGGGCAAAAAGTATGGGTTCGTCCTCTGGGTCCTCCTCAGCATTGAGGAAGACGGCCAGTTGACGACTGACTACCTCTTCATGCTCTTCATCCTCGGGTTCTGCCGTTTGAAACTGCTTCTCGAAGGAGTCGGCGAGGGCGTTGGCCTTCTCAGCATTGCTGTAGACCAGTCCCCGCTCGCCGTGCAGTGGCGGCATCCTAGCGCGTCTTTTTGTGAATTGTTTGGTTGCTTGCCAAAGTGTATGATCGTCTACTTTGAGAGCTGTGAGGCGGTTTTGCCATTGCTGGTTTCTGTGCTCATTGAGCGCTACCTTCAGTTCTCTCTGTAGACGATTGACCAGCCTCCTGGTGGCCTGATTTCTGGTGATCTTCCACTCTTTTGCCACTCTGTTCTTGTGTCGAATTTGAGCTAACAAGTGTGCCGGGAGCTGTATTTGTGGCGGTGGGCCATCCCTTTGTGGAGGGGTGGCTTCTTCCGCTGCCTGCAAGATGGTGCCTGTTGGGTCTTGTAGCGCTTGTTCTACTGTTTCGGCAGTAGGTGGCGGAGCGCGAGCGATATCAGAGGCGACAGTTTCTTGGTATCGCTCCCAGTCTGTACGTTTGTACGACGTCTGGTACCGTGGGAGTGCTACCCATTCTCCCACATCGACTTCTAGAATCACTGGGTTGTGGTCGGAGGACATTCTGTTGATTGTCCTTGCGGTCACAAATCCTGCGATCCTCCTGGTGAGAGCTATGTCTAACACATCGGGCCTGCTTCCGTTTTTCGGAAAATGTGTGGGCTCGACTGGACCCCATGTTTCGAAGTGGTGGGTGCGCGCTAGTTGTTGCAGTTTGGCGCCTGCTCTGGAGGTTACTCTAGAATTCCAGTCAGGGTGTTTGGCATTGAAGTCTCCCCCTATTACGAGTTTGCCTTCAATTTGCCCTAGAGCAGCTATGTCTCCCTCATCTATCTGGTCATGTGGGGGTCGGTAGACTGCAACAATTGTTAGGGGTCCAGTGGCTGTGGTTACTTCCACCGCCACTGCTTCGATTTTGTTGGCAGCTGGTAAGAATACCTGGTGGTGGGGGATCCCTCTTTTTACATATATGGCCACTCCTCCGCCTTGGGTTGGCCTGTCTTTACGGTAGCTAACGTAATTGGGAACTGTCGCTCTTACTCCCGGTTTTAGGTGGGTTTCCCCCATCATGCATATGTCGATGGAGAACTCCTTCATGAGTTCTCGGAACTCGACCTCTTGATTAACAATGCCGTCTGCGTTAAAGACGCATATTGTCAGGCC
Source organism: Schistocerca serialis cubense (assembly GCF_023864345.2). Lineage (NCBI taxonomy): Eukaryota > Metazoa > Arthropoda > Insecta > Orthoptera > Acrididae > Schistocerca > Schistocerca serialis. The sequence continues at coordinate 207,322,734 of NC_064642.1, forward strand.
TTGGATGTTTGGTCGTCTATCCATGATGGGGTTTTGATATTACTGAGGAAGTCGCAGAGGGGAGCGACTGCTGGACTGTTGCCTGAAGGGCAGCGAGGACCTGTGTGTTCTGCTTTTGGGCCTCCCTGAATTCCTTCATCATTTCCATGACGAGGTTCATGGTCTGCACCATTAGTCGAGATGCTGTGTTGCGCGGTCCTATAAAGGCTCCTGGACCAGTGACTGATTCCGGGCGCCGACCAATCAGGTACCTGCGGAATCGGCCGCCGCGCCAGTGGTGGAGGGTTCGCGGCGCGGACCGGGCGTCGAGTCCCTGCCGGTTCCTAATACGTCTGTGGCCGCTACCGTCTTCGTGCCGGAGCGTTCTCTTCTAATTTTAGTTATTGAGGGATTCCAAGCTGTACTAAGTTGGAAACCAGTGTCTCGATTGATCAGGTTGCTGTTCAACCGAATTTCTACAGCCTCTTTGAAAACTGAATCCCAAAATCCTTTAGCGTCACACAGCTTCTTCGTACCCTCAAAGAGGAAGGTGTGTCCTTCGTTAAGGCTATGTTCCGCTACCGCCGATTTTTCTGTCTGACCAAGGCGTACATTTCTAATGTGTTCCGAGCGCCTCTGCGTGATGCAGCGCTGCGTTTGTCCGATGTATTTCGTACCACATTCACATTCAATACTGTATACGCCCGGAGTCTGCAGTCCTAGGTGGTCTTTGACTGAGCCAAGTATGTCCTTAATTTTACTTGGGGCATGAAAAATTGTCTTGATGTTGTGTTTCTCCAGAATGCGGGCAATCTTGGCTGTTGGCGGTCCCGCGTATGGTAGAAATGCCAGGCATCTGGTCTCATCTTCTTCTTCTGGTGTGTCTACCTTCCTGCTCTTGTGCAGGGCGCGCGAGATTTGCGTCTCATTATAACCGTTGCTGCGGAAGGTCTTCCTTAGGTGTTGTAACTCTGCAGGTAGGCTGTCATAATCACAGATAGACTTGGCCCTGTGCACAAGTGTGTTAAGCACTGAGTTGCGTTGTGCTGGGTGGTGGCAACTCTGTGCATGAAGGTATAAATCCGTATGTGTCTTCTTCCTATACACAGCGTGACCCAAGGTGCCATCAGGGTGCCTCTTGATTAGAATGTCAAGGAAGGGCAAGCTTCCGTTTTCTTCCACCTCCATGGTGAATTGTATGTTGCTGTGTATGCTGTTGAGATGTCGCAGGAAGTCTTGCAGGTTCTCTCTGCCATGTGGCCACACGACAAAAGTGTCATCCACATATCTGTAAAAGGCCTTAGGTTTCAATGGGGCGGTGTCCAGGGCTATGTCTTCAAAGTGCTCCATGTAAAGATGGTCCAGGAGCCTTTATAGGACCGCGCAACACAGCATCTCGACACTTCGCTTGAAGATGTTGGGTACGAAACCCTTCGAAACGTTGCGAGAAGACGACGCCTTTACTCGGCTGATCACCCGAGAAGATTTCACAGACGCTGAAACTAGTTGCACAAATAAAATAAAACAGGAAATTTAGACGGCTGAAGATGTTTTCATTTGACATTTTATATCGAACAGCCGAGGCCCCGCAACCTTCTCGTATAAAGATGGACTTACAGAGTGAGAAATTTTGTCCTGCAGTACGAAACATTCTCCACCCCTGCTGTACAGCTTTGCAATCCCTCGACAGTACATCGACAACTACCTGGAGCATTGCCCATCCATATAGCAAAATTGCCGTCTATTGCTGTCGCAGTAGAACTAAGTTGTCGAAAACGCTATTGCAGCCAAATATTTCCGTAAAATATGGCCAGTCTAAACGTAGCTTGACAAAAATCAGTCGTCTTTTGAAGATATGTCGCAACTAGCCTACGACACACTTTGCAAGAGGAGCTGCAGTAGCATTTTATGTTATTCGTGGTCGTAGAAGACGTAACTAGTCTATGAAAATTGTGGAGTCATCCAGTTACGTATTACGAATCGTCCAAAGCAACGAAAGTGTGTGTCGTTACACTACGATCTTGAGGATTACAGTATGTCTGTAGAATCTTTTGCCTCACTGTTGTAGAATATTAAAACTAACTAATAAAAATAAAGATGTTTGATACTGTCAGAGCAGAAGAAAACTAACAGTAACATTCAGGTAAGTTTTTGTTATTAAATAGAGTGAGTAGTTTATTAACATAAATTTAACATAAACTATGTTGCAGTTAACAAGTTGATGTTAAAAGTCCATGTTGACTGCTTCATTACTGCCAGTATTCTTCGAAATCACAAGCAATACACGGCTTTCACGCATTAATATACTCGGATGAAACAAAGTACAGTAAACCTCATGGCTGCTGCATTATTGCAATAAAACAGCCTTTTGTGGCAGAGACGACACCGACAACTGCTGCTGCAAAAGAAACAAGCCCTGAGCTGTTTCACAGTGACATTCAAAGGCTAGATATCGGTTTAATCATACTTATATCTTTTATTGGAAGATCCTCGTCATAAAGACAAAAATAACGAAACTTGTAGTTTTGGCAAGGGCATCCTAATCACTACAAAAAAAAAAGAATGTCAAATAGTATGTCAGTCCTTTTGGTATGTGAAATTGCATTCATATACGTGAAATACTATGTTTATATTCTCTTCCCCCTCCCCAAATCCCTTCCTCCTCCCTACTCCTAAGAACCATGGGCCTCGCCGTTGGTAGGGATGCTTGCGTGCGCTAGCGCTACAGACAGCCGTACCGTAGGTGCAACCTGCAACCATAATGGATGGGTATCTGTTGAGAGGCAAGACAACTGGGTGGTTCCTGAAGATGGGCAGCAGCCTTTTCAGTAGCTGCAGGGGCCAAAATCTGTTTGACTGAATGAACAGACCTTGTAACATAACCAAAACGGCCTTGCTGTGCTTGTACTGTGAGTGGCTGAAAGCAAGAGGAAAATACAGCCATAATTTTTCCTGAGGGCATACAGTTCTACAGTACGGCTAAATGATGATGACATCCTCTTGGGTAAAAGATTCCTAAAGTAAAATAATCTCCAACTCGAATCTCCGGACAGGGACTACTCAGATGGATGTCATCATCAAGGGAAACAAGTCCAGAGTTCTACGGATAGGAGCGTGGAATGTTCGGTCCCTTAATCGGGCAGATAGGTTACGAAATTTAAAATGGATAAGTTACAGTTATATATAGAGGCAACTAGTGAAGTTCAGTGGCAGGAGGTACAGGACTTCTGGTCAGATGAATACAGAATTATAAATACAAAATCAAGTATGGGTAATGCAAGAGAAGGTTTAATAATGAAAAAGAAAATAGGAACGCAGCCAAGCCACTATGATAGCATAGCGAACGAATCATTGTAGCCGCAATAGACGCGAAGCTCACACCCACCACAGTAGTACAAATTTACATGTCAGCTAGCTAAGCAGATGTTGAAGAGATTGAAGAAATGTTTGATGAGATAAAAGACGTTATTCAGATAGCTAAGAGAGACGAAAATATAGTAGTGCTGAGGGACTGGAATTCGATAGTGAAAAAGAAAGAGAAGGAAAAATAGTACGTCAATATAGACTGGGGGAACCAGAGGTTGTTGAGCGTTTCAGAGGCAGCATTACGCAACGATTGTCAAGAACAGGGGAAAGGAACACAGTAGAAGACGAATGGGTAACTTTGAAGGATGAAATAGTGATGCACTAGAGGATCATAGGATCAAATAGCTAAAAAGAGAGGCCTAGTAAAAATCCTTGATTAACGCAAGAGATACTTGATTTAAATCTTGTTGCAGCATGTGAATCAGACGAAAAGGAGTACAAATGTCTAAAAAATAAGGTATGCAGGAAGTGCAAAAGGCTAAACAGCAATGTCTATGGAAAAATGTAAGGATTTAGAAGCATATTTCATTACGTGAAAGATAGATACCGCCTAAATGAAAATTACAGAGGTCTTTCGAGAAATGAGAAGCAGCTGTACGAATATCAAGAGCTTAGATGGAAAACCAGTCGGAAGCAAAGGACGGAAAGCTGAAAGGTGGAATGAGTATATACTAGTAGAGGATCTGTACAAGGTAGATGTACTTTAGGGCAGTGTTAGAGAAATGGAATAGGACGTAGATGAAGATGAGATGGAAGATATGATACTGCGAGAGGAATCTGACAGAATACTGAAAGATTTAAGTCGACAAAGGAGCTCTAACAGGTGTGAAAATTACCGAACTACGACGTTTGAAAAGTAATGGCTCCACCTAAGTAACATTTCAACAGTTGGCAGCATTGTCATGCGGCAGGTACTGGCTTGTTCCATAGCCTCTTCTCTACAGCTCCAGTTCACAGGAAGCCTTAGCATTGAACGGTTGTGTTGTTACAGTGTAAGGTATAGAACCCTACGCAGCCAGCCGGGGTGGCCGAGCGGCTCTAGGCACAACAGTCTGGAACCGCGCTACCGCTACGGTCGCAGGTTCGAATCTTGCCTCGGGCATGGATGTGTGTGATATCCTTAGGTTAGTTAGGTTTAAGTAGTTCTAAGTTCTAGGGGAGTGATGATCTTAGAAGTTAAGTCCCATAGAGCTCAGAACCATTTTTAGAACCCTACGCAGACGGTCGGTCAAGGCGATTTAAGCAACGTGCAGTCATTGAATTCTTGACAGCAGAAAGTGTCAGCCCAAAGGAGATTCATCATAGAATGAAAGCAGTTTATGGTGATTGTGTTGATGTGAGTACTGTGCGTCGTTGGGCATTAAGTTTAAATATGTTGAGGCAGGAACATCTGACCTGCGTGACAAACAAAGAGTTGGACGTCCTCGTGACAAACAAAGAGTTGGACGTCTTGTGACAGCAACCACCGAGTTTCACAAGCAAAATGTTGACAGATTGATTTAGAACGATCGTCGTATCACTCAGAGAGAAATTGCAAGCACAATCGGCACTTCACAAGTACATCTGGGTTACATTATTGCTTTGCTGGGCTCTCGGAAGATGGGTGCCCCGGATGCTGACTCCTGAAATGAAAGCGCACAGACTTAAAATTTGCCAGGAACTCCTCTCGCGTTACGAGAATGATTACGCACGGTACTCACATCAACACAAACTGCATAAACTGCTTTCATTCTCTGATGACTCTCCTTTGGGGTGACACCTTTTGCTGTCAAGAATTGAATGACTGCACGCTGCTTAAATCGCACTGACCGACCGTCTGCGCAGGATCTATACTTTACACTGTAACAACACAACCGTTCAATACTAAGGCATCCCACCGAGTGGGGCTGTAGAGAAGAGGCTGTGGAACAAGCCGGTACCTGCCGCATACCAATGCTGCCAACAGCTGAAGAGTTACGAAGGTTGAGGCATTACTTTTCAGTCAATCCTCATATCAGTGTAATAAGTCACGGTTGCCAAATACTGACACGAATTCTTTACAGAAGAGGGAAAAAATTCATAGAAGCCGGCTTTGGGGAATTTCAGTGCGGATTCTCGAGAAATGGAGGAACACAAGAGGCAATACTTGACCCTGCGAATTATTTTAGAAGATAGGTTAAGAAAAGGGAAACGTAACTTTATAGCATTTGTAGACTTATAGAAGCTTTTTACAATGCTGACTGGAATACAGGGATACAATACAGGGAGTGAAAGGCAATTTACAACATGTACAGAAACCAGACAGTAGTTGCATGAATCGAGGGGCATGAAAAGAAGTAATGATTGAGAGCGGAATGAGATAGAGTTGTAGCCTGTCCCCAATGTTATTCAATCGGTATGTTGAGCAAGCATTAAGGGAAACCAGAGAAAAATTAGGAGTAGCAGTTAAAGTTCAGGGAGCAGAAATAAAAGTTTTGAGGTTTGCCGATGCATTGTATTTCCGTCAGACACCAAAGTACTTGGAAGATCAGTTGAATGGAATGAAAAAAATGTCTTGAAAGGACTATATAAGGCGAACATCAACAAAAGCGAAACAAGGATAATCAGGTGTGTTCCTAAGGGAGTCAGATTAGGAAACAAGGCACTTAATGTATTAGATGAGTTTTGCTATTTGGGCAGCAAACTAATTGGCGGTGGACAAAGTAGAGAGGATATGATTGAAGAATGGCAATGTCAAGAAAAGCGCATGTCAAGAAGAAAAATTTAACATCGATATACATTGTCCTATCCAAGAGCAACAACAGCAGTCAGGATTCAGATGTAAATTAAGAGCTAATAAAAAATTATAGTCGCTGTTGCTTATTGGGTAAGGTGTTTGATTTCCAAACAGAATACCATAATCCAATCAACTTCGTAACCTGTGATAAATGCACATATTTTTGAATAGAAATAACACACTGAGTAATCATTTTTATTTGTTCCTTTTTACAATCCTCACAGTGCAGTTTGGTAGGGGAAGGCCATCAATTTCAAATCATGCGTTCACTACATAATGCCCGTATCAAGGTACATACTTAGAAATAAGCACATAACTCTTAAACACTCAAGGTAGCCAGAGAAATTGTAAATATGCTGTTTAGGTTTTTATGTTGGTAACGCCACGTAGTGCCCCGTACAACAATCGCCGACTGTGCTGTGTGCAGTCTGGCTGGTTGGACTCATTAGTGGAATACTCGCTAGTGTAGTGTTGGGCAGTTGGAGGTGAGCCGCCAGCAGTGGTGGATGTGGGGAGAGAGATGCCAGAGTTTTGAGAGGTTACTATCAGTGGACGATCTGGACGTGTCTCCGTCAGAAAAAAGAAATTTCTAAAACTGGATGTCACAAACTGATATATGACTTTTGAACACTATTAAGGTAAATACATTGTTTGTTCTCTATCAAAATCTTTCATTTGCTAACTATGCCTATCAGTAGGTAATGCCTTCGGTAATTAGAATCTTTTATTTAGCTGGCAGTATTGGCGCTCGCTGTATTGCAGTAGTTCGCGTAACGAAGATTTTTGTGAGGTAAGTGATTCATGAAAGGTATAGGTTATTGTTAGTCAGGGCCATTCTTTTATAGGGATTATTGAAAGTCATATTGCATTGCGCTAAAATATTGTGTGTCAGTTTAGTGATGATCAGAATAAGCAAAGAGGAAACTGTCTGAGTACGTTCAGTTTTATTCAGCTGTTACTGTATCAAACAACGTAGAAGTTTACCAACACAGTCATTTTTAATTTTCTAAGGGGATGTTTCATATGTCGTCCCTTAGCCGAGGATACCTCACTGGTACGTTCTGATTTTTTTCTTGTAGTTTGATTAATTAGTTTGGTTATTGTTATTGCTAGCGCGTAACTGTACAGAGAATTTCCTTTGTAGTTTTAGATTTTCATTGTTGTACAGTAAAACAGTTGTGGCGTACAGATAGTGTTGCACCAAGTATTTCGCAACCGCGCTTGCAATTAATTAGTTATTATTTTCAGTGCTATTTTAATGTGTTTTCTTATTTTTGCTCTTCGAATTGTGCTTTTCTGTATTATCGTGTGAAATACTGTGACAACTATCGCGTGTGGAAAACGTAATACTAGGCTCCAAAGTAAACTGATAAATGACGGTGAAGACGAGAGTAGTGTGTTAGCGCCAACGTGTAATGAATTAACAAATATTCAGAATAGTAATTTGGTAATTGTGCATAGGGAAATGGACCAGGCACTAAATAATGGTGTAAACAGTGAAACAGCTAGTGAACAGGGTAGTATTGTCGATTGATCGGTCGGCAATAGCTCGCCTCAGGAACGCGAAATGACAGAACAAAATCTTGCAAAAATTGGAGATTCAGGTCTTGCATCATTACCCAGGATTCAGATACTAATACATTGTTACTGCAATTAATGTAACAAATGAAACAAAATCAGAACAAACGGAACAAAGATTTCAAAAGTTAGACACAATGGAACAAAATCTTCGAAAGTTGGACACAGTGGAACAAAATCTTCAAACGTTAGGCACAATGGAGCAAAATCTTCAAAAGTTAGACACCACACTTGAACAAACACGTGAAGGTTTAATTGCTGAGTTACTTAAAATCGAATAAAAATGTCAAAAAGTCTGTAATGGCGTAAAAACACAAATTTGTGAGCATTTTCAACCTATTTTTTCACGGCATGAAAATGCATTACAGAATCACGACGCAGCTATAAAAGAACTGCAAATTACTGTTCGTGAAAATCACGACACCCTGCGGGCTAAAACTGACTCAGTTGCATCTACCGATTCGGTTACACAACTTGCAAAAACTCAGAAAAACTTAAAGGTCACAGTAGACACTCTAAAACCTGATTCAGAAAAACACACGGAGGAATTCAGCTCATTATCGGAGAAAGTAGCCGAACTTTCGGATCAGTTCACTAACTTACCTACAAAGGTAGATGATGATGTGAATGACACAAGACTGGTAGCCTTCACTGACACAGAAGAGTATGAACAAATTAAGAAATTTAAACAAAATCAGAATCAAATTAATACACAGTACAAAAGAGAAATGCGGAAGGTACAAGATCTGTTGACACAGGTAATACAAGGATCACATATTTCAGAGGAGATTCGCGCTCCAACACGGGAAGAGGGACCTAGAAATACAGAAAAGCCACAAATAAATAACACATAGCATTATGGAAATTATGTAAGAAATTTGAGATGGAACCGCCGACATGACGTAACAATGACCAATATACGACTTGCCCACACAATGATTTTGATTATAAGCTGTTCATTACTACACGTACATTCAGAACATTTAAGAATTCCGGCAACAACGTTCATCCACAAGCCTGGCTTCATCAATTCTCTCATTGTTTTCCTCCCAACTGGTCATTAGAGCACAGATTGGAATTTATGTGTGGCTATTTGGAAAATGGACCTGCTGTAAGAATGCATTTGATCATTCGCGACTGTCACAGTGAAGGAGAATTTCATCATGCCTTCCTCTCAGCATATTGGTCTCAAGCTACTAAAGATCAAGTAAAACATACCATCATTATGATGACACACTTTGAACAATCTGTATTTTCTAGTCTTGTCAAATATTATCAAGACATGTTGCACAAGAATCAGTACCTGTCAAACCCATACAGCCCCTCAGAACTCATACGCATTTGCTTAATCAAATTGCCTGAACATTTGAGAAATATTATTTTGGTAGGACATTGAAGCTCTTCAGGGACTCTTACAAGAATTGGAAATTGACACTGACAATCGCAGGACGTGAAACCAAGAAAACAACTATTACAGGTCACATACATCACAATTCCGTGACGACAGACATAGTAACTGGACAAGGCTATTCTTACAATGCAAATCGTGAGCAAAACAGACACCACCTGTATGACAACCGCTGGCAGAGTAATAATAATTACAGGGAAAGATCACCTCTCCGCAGTAATGACTGAGACAGAGACAATTAGAGAAGCAGACTACATGGGAGCCAAAATAATTATTATCAAGGGAGACAGAATAACTTCAGACACAACAGTCCACCGCGTAGTTACAATTCCGGTAGAAATTCTCCACCACATGACCGACAGGAAAGAAACTTCAGAAACTACCGACATGATGACAGGTGACATAATCATGATGACAGACCAGAATTTAACCAAAATTGGTGTGATTCAAACAGGGCAATGGGCTCCCAACAAAGTGAATTTGTAGAAGTTAGATCTCCAAATACCAGTGACAACGTGTGACAACAAAGAGATAATAGACAATGAGTCACACAACAGGCAGCCACTTGCGCCGGCTGGCACTGAGAAAACACAAACTGATCTTGAGAAAAATTCCAGTATTCTTTACCGACGTATACCACATGATAATTGTGTTCAAGTTGAAATTCTGTGTACTAAGGAAAAGTAAAGGATTGCACCACATTTCACATGTAAAATCGTTAATTGAGAGATAATCTTAAATTTAACTTAGTCTTTGCCATAAAATTTTTCATTTCATGTTACTAGTACACTTTGTCACACTTAGAAACTGTTAACATGCAACAATGCATTGAAGTTAACTATCCAGTCAAGAACCTAGGGAACTTATTTAGACAGAGGTCAAAATATGCATGTTCGTGACTATAGCAACTTCACGCTGAATTTACGGTCCGCAGAGTCTGAAGTAAATCAGGTGAAGGGTGACAGAATGAAATACGCCAGCCTCCGATGGGAACGTAGGACCAAGGAATTTGAAGTACTCTCCTGGGAGTCGGAATTCCAGAAAAATTGGTGTTTGTGCAGACGCTAACCTTGATGGGTGGCCTGGCAGGAGCTAAATAGCAGAAGTTGAGAGGAAGGGAAATTTTGTGGGAATTTTTTCACTTCCCAGAGCAGGCATTGGTCAGTGCTGGGAAGCGACGCATAATTAACGTGACTTGCGCTGCAATTGGCGTAAGTGATTTTGCTGGAGGGGAAACCGAGGCGAAGAGCGGACTGGGAGAAGTCCCCGTGGTGGTCTTCCGTTCCCAGCTTGCCTAGAGTGCGGACGTGGCGTTCTTTACTCAGCTTGCCTGAGAAAGAGTGAGCATCTCTGCAGTTTAGGACTTGGCAAATGGAGCGATTGAGCTTGCAGATAGAAAGTTTTCATTCAGCTATGTACTGAGCAAGATAGCTAGGAGTGAATAGACAAGCGCAGCCTTGCAGCACCACGAGGTCGGCCGACGTCTGCACAACGACACCGCTCCGCCACTCTGTATTCAGTGATATTGCGCCCGCTCTGGCCACTGATTAATTTATTAGATCATGCCCGTAAAGTTTCCACAAGGGTTTCATGGGCCGTGTATTGTAGCATTCTTCTCGTACTTCGCATTATGCCTGGGTCAGTCAATAGGAATTACTTTTGATTTATCGCGCTTTACTCTACTCAAACGCAATTTATTACCATTGCCTGTTAGGAGAGTCATGTAATGTGATGATGGAAGGTCGTGAGTTAAAATAAATCTGTGCTAATCGCCCGCATCTGTTTTCAATCAAGTAGTTGAAATCCCAAGTCACTTTCTTAATTAACTTTATGATCAACATTTGCATCTGGTGTTCAATAGCTGAATATAGCATCAATGTGCACCTGTTTTAATTAAAAGAGATCAATTCTGAATCAATTAATGTCAACTCTACCACCGCAGTTCAATCAGGAGTCATAGGGCCTTATTACTTTCTTTGCGTTATCCGACATTGTGGCAGTTTTGCACTCTCTGTTGATCTGTTAGTCAATTACCTGTGGTGAACACACACCAAAACCAGATAAGTGACGGGTGGAGTGTTACATATGGCTGACCCACGCCAGGATATGATACTTCGGGATTTGCTAGGAAGTAGTCCTGAAAAAGGAAATTTTTCCACGTGATCCATTGCTTAGCCATTTTTAATTGAAAAACGGGTAGCACTAGTTACAATAAGTTACATTGTCTTTTTCATATGACATTTATAGGTTCCTCTGCATTTTATTTGTGAGTTGTTGGAGTACTTATGATGTGCAGTGCTGTAATCAGCCGAAGCTGAGCACACAGAACACAATCATTGGTACTAGCCCTTTTGGGGAATGCTTCATGAACTATTTATCGGGTCACTGCCCACACCCAGTGTATCAATTTGTGTCCTGATATATGTTTTGCGTTGTCTAATTATTGAGTGTAAGGGGTACTTGGGTTTTGAGTTTTCGTGTAACATAAAAGTGCAAATGATAACGAGGGGAAAAGCCAACACAACGGCAGAATATAAGCAGACTATTACTCGGGAGAACATGGGTGATAGTAGGGAAAGCTCTACCGATGAACGTGACGAACGCGAGTTGCAACTTCCTGAAACTGCGTCTCTCGATTGGTTTAGTCCGCCGAATAGCGAGGACGTGGATTCAGGCAGTGATACTGAGGATTCGGGGGACGCAGGGAGCACAGGATTAATCCATAAGTATGGAAGATCCAGCCTAAGAAGCCAGAGTGTGTTGGAACAAAACGGTGTCCGAACATTATCAAACGATTAATTCACAAGTGATCCGACGGGGGCGGGGAGACGGTACTTGTCTAGATATCGAAGGGTTCCTCAGAACAGAGGAGTAGAGTCACATTTTCAACCACAAAAGGACGAGGATCAAAATGCGGCTACTCCCAAAAACATTACGGACCTGTTGCAACAGATGCAAACGGTGAACTTAGAGCAGAGCGCCAACCTTAATGCCGAAATTAAAAAGACGAACTCTGAGTTGAAAGAGCAGAGCACCAACGTTAATGCCGAAATTAAAAAGGCGATTTCGGAGTTGAAAGAGCAAGTAAAAGAGGAGGTGAAGAATCTCGGCGTCAAAATAGAGAAAGAGATTGCCATCATCAAACGAACGGCAATTGAAGCCAAAGTAATTGCGAAAGGTGCAAGGAAAATAGCGAGAGAAACTCGGGACTCAACGCAAAGCACGGCAAAAGTGGGAAGGGTCATGTTATCAAGGCTACAAAGCCGGATAAAACGTGTCGAAGAAAAGCAACAAGAGCAACCGGACATAGGGCCTAACGAGATGTTGAAAGAGGAGGTGGCGACATCAAAAAGAAATTTAGAGGACGAGGTAAAACGTCTCATTGCAGAGACATTAGGAAAGGAGAAGGGTGTAATTACTGCGTCGACTGAATCGTCACTTGCCGGAACACAGATAACCGCTTCACGGTGTGACAAAGTTGACACTATAAGCAGCTGGAGCCACGTCTTCATTCACAGCTCTGAGGCAATGACCGAGGTAAACACGGACAGCGCGCAGCAGTCCAGTGAGCACAATTGCTGTCAGCTGATAAGATGTACCGAACAACTGTCGAAAACACAGAGGGGGAGAGATGACAATAGCGTGTCGGAACGAATTAGACCACGTCCAGAAGTTCATACGAATCGTGAGAACGGGCGAAATGATAACTGGAATGATGACCGGTTTGACTACAAGCATTTTGTATCAGTCCGAAAGTTCCATCACTACAAGGACGAAGGTAATAGCTTGCATCCAAAAACTTTTATGGGACAATTCGAGTTATCTTTGCCCCCACACTGGCCATTGATGTACCAGCTGGATTTTGTGTGCTCCCATATGGAGGGCGCGACCGCTGAGTACGTGAGAAATGTAGCGAAGACGTGCGTCTCGTTCGAAGAATTCAAAAATGCCTTCTTGGGCAAGTATTGGTCTAAAGAAACCCAAGAAAGGATCAAACAAGAAATTATGGTGTCCAGAGATATGGAAGGGGCAGGGTACCGGAGTCCGGTCAAGTTTTTTGAAAATATGACAAAAAGGAACCAGTACCTAGACAACCCACGTAGCGGCGCGGAAATCATCAGATTATGCTACATGAAACTTCCCATCTCGTGCCAACATTTACTTGCCGGTCGCTGTGGTAGCAATACTGAGGTATTTAAGGGCATTTTGCGCGAACTGGAATTCGCTTTTCAGGAGGAACAGGCCCGGGAGAAACGCCGACAGCGTGAACAAAATAACAACCGTCGCAATAATGGACCTCAGTGGGATAGTAGGCCAGTGCCGAACTACAACGGCCACAATCAACATAAGAGTAATGGAAACTCGAAAAGACGGTACACGGAAGAAGAGTGACACTCTCCGGTGCAACATAATAAATTACAAAGGACTTGGGGCGGTAACCAGCAATCAGGAAGGAACAGGAATAATGGTTACCAAAGTAACAACCAGGAAGAGGTCAAAGTCCGCCCTCCGAAGCCTTGTCCATCCAACCTTAACGGGCAGGATTACGAATGACTAGACCAGAGTGCGGACGTAGTAAATATAGGCTTAGAATAAGGATTTTTTTTCTAAACTGTCTTCTTTGTTTGTTTATGTACTGATCTTAGTGGTAGAATGTCTCGTTTATATGTGCCGATATTTTGCGTTTTTTATTATTAATTATGATATCTCGCCTCTCGATGTTGTGAAGGTGAAGTGCACTAGAGTATTTTGTAAAAACACATGATTAAAGAATGGAAAGCAAGTATTTGTGGGCGTACCCCTAGAAAAGGATAGATTAGGAACTCTGTAAATTACAGAAAAGTTCCCCGTAATTGTATCTCCGTCATTGGAGAACATATTTAAGGTGGCCAGTCCCGTAGGTCGTTACGAGGACGCACCGGCGCATCTCGTATGCCCCTGAATACGTAAGAGGTGGACATCGATGCGCAGTTGCGTGAATTAGCGCACCCAGTGTATGTTAAAATGAACCGGATGTAATCATTTACAGAGTGAACAGCAGCATTGATACGCCAGAAATACTTGTTGATACCAAGATAGTGTAACAACTGCGAGTGTGAACAGTGAGCTATATTTGTGTTGTGCCAATACGACGTTGCTAATCCGAAACATGTTCACAGGCCTTATAAAACCATTCGTGACAAAAGGAGAAAACGGGAAGAAAATAATGGAGAGAAGAAGTGTCGCAATAGAACACGATAAAGGACGCTATCCAAACCTCCAACAAAAATCTTGGTAAGACTGACACTTGTCTATGTGTGTTGTGCTTTATACATGTTCGCAGGCACAATAAGAGGGACGTGTGCCACATAGGGAAGTCAGAAGAAAAAACAAGATTAGAGATAAAAAGTAGTAAATAGTAGATATGTAGTCGGGTTGGCCAACATCGTGTTAGTCGTAGGAATTAGTAGTTAGAAATGGTGATGGGATCCTGTCCAGATAATATTGATTCCCTATCCCTTGATTGTGTGTGTGTGTGAACGACTGTGAAGGAAGTTGTCTTGTACATTTTTATGTCTATGTGTAAAAAAGTTCTGTTACATTTCTATTTTAATTGATCGTGAAGTTGATTTACAAACAAGTAAAAATATTCCTTTTGTAATGTAACCAGTTCATTGTCTTTAAAAAATGTATGGTGCTGATGGTTAAACATGAGCACTTTCCATGTACTAAAATTAGTTGTCTTAGTGTGTTAAGGTGGCGTAACTGAGCAAGAGGGAGTTGAAGCTACGACACCTGACACACCCCACACGAACTGATAAGGAACGAGGACGACAGCAATGAGGGGAGCACACAGCTGACGATGGTGGTGGCATGCAGACCACGCCCTGAATCGACGGGCACGGTGTTCAACTCAGCAGCCAAGGAGAGGTGACATCCAACACCTCTGTGTACGACAAAGAGGTCGGTCCTGGTCTCTGTACACGGTGCGGACCGGAGGCAGCAATGAAGAGGTCCAAGAAGGTTTCTATATTTGTTGCTCGCCACGTCAGGTGGAGCGACAGCCCAGCTGACCTTTTGTGCCTAAGGACACCAACTTTGAGGGCCTGAGCAAAAAATAGGCTCTTGTCTTATCACGGTCCCTCCCTTGCCCTAAAACGTCTGTAGAAGGAGCAATGACCTGTGGCTGAGCCGCGAAAGGTCACCGATCATAGATGCACCGATGGGGTCTTGTGCCTGTCGGACAAGATGTCAACAACGAACTCTTAGGTAAGAGCCATCCTGCCTCAAGAAGATGCGAGCGCCTGTGGCACCATCTCCGTAATCGACGTTGCTCTCTTCTCAGCCGTTAGCCATCCCTCAACTTGCTAGTCAGAACTAATGTCACTTCAGTTCCTGCAAGAAACTTGTGCCGTCTGTGTGAGTGTGTGAGTGTGGATTCAAGTGAATAACATCCACCTCAATAAAAAAAACAAAAAAAACACGTAAAATACGCATTTGTTGTGTTTATGAATTATGTTATAAGAAGGTTATGATTTTATAAATGTGCCATTTGTTAAAACGTCATATATTTGTCATGCCACGTCTGTTTGTGTTAGAATAAGATTTCATACTTATACCTCGTTACAAATACACAACAGTGGTTGCTGAATATGCAATGATTCTTGTCATTTTAAATATATATACAAAGTACATGTGTGTCCACAATCCAGAAACTGGACTGGGCCAGACCTTGTTGAATTGTGTAAAGATGACACTTACACCATGCACAATATAAACATCCAGAGACAGACACAAAAACAACCTTTATTTATAAAATGTCAAAGGGGGTTCACATATAATTTAATGAGAGCAACTACTATCAACTTCACAAAATGTTACACGAATATTGTTCATGCATGTTTTTAGTAATTTAAGTCGAGTAGGGATGGATAACTGAGAGTGAATGGACCTGAAGTTATAATTGCAGGTCTTGCCATTCAAATGACAAGCACAGAGGTGCTTAAACATGTGTATTTGCCCTTTGAGACGTGTGTCCCTGTAATATAATTGTAGTTTTCTTTTGAGTACTCTGGCCACTAATTGTCTCAGGAATCGGCAGAGATTAAAGTAAAATTAGACTAAATAATGACCACATCTTTAACAGTAAATCCAGTCATTGAAGGCAGGTACCCTAGGAATGAGTGGGATTGTGCATCAGAGAGGAGGCAGTGGTAATCAATCGCCCGTAACTACTCACGCGAGATATTAATTTTGTACCACAGGTGGTAACACCATAGGAGTCATCACCTGTACCACAAAATTGATTTGAAGAGAGGGGCTATGTAAGATGGCAAGAACTATGCCCCTTATATGAAGTCATTAAAGATCACCTAACTCACATTGAGCGAACAGTAGGGCTGAACAAAATGACTGACAAGGCACAATGCATCTTGTAGAGGGTATAGTATGAACGTATTGGAATAATTAATGTTGGGTGATGGTTTTAAAGTAATTCACATGACATGAAAACTTTGTGGAAACGAGTCGATTTACTGGACGCTAGTTTACCCCAGGGAAGTATTTAGAGTTGACCGTGGCTGGCTGGGGAACGACAAAGGGAAGCGACAATAGGCAGCTTGGGGCAGCTCAAGCTCTGAGAAAGCGGTAACAGGGCGCGGCCTCCAGCTGAATTAAGATCACAGCATGGGTGGTTGACCACGACCCCATGCTGGTGTACTGGGAAGCAGACAGAAAACTTGTATGCTTGTTGATAAACATCCGTCGTCCCGTTTTCAGGGAAACATGCGAGAAAGCCGCACGAAGCTATGGTGGAACGGTCAACAGAGGTCAAAATATGCGTGTTTGTGACTATAGCAACTTCACGCTGAATTCACGGTCCACAGAGTCTGAAGTAAATCGGGTGAAGAGCAACAGAATGAAATACGCCGGCCTCCAATGGGAACATAGGACCTAGGAATTTGAAGTACTCTCCTGGGAGTCGGAATTCCGGAAAAATTTGTGTTTATGCAGACGCTGACCTTGATGGGTAGCCTGGCAGGAGCTAAATAGCAGAAGTTGAGAGGAAGGGAAATTTTGTGGGAATTTGTTCACTTCCCAGAGCAGGCATTGGTCGGCGCTGGGAAGCGACGCATAATTAACGCGACTTGCGCTGCAATTGGTGTAAGTGATTTTGCTGGAGGGGAAACCGAGGTGAAGAGTGGACTGGGAGAAGTCCCTGTAGTGGTCTTCCATTCCCAGCTTGCCTAGAGTGCGGACGTGGCGTTCTCTACACAGCTTACCTGAGAAAGATTGAGCATCTCTGCAGTTTAGGACTTGGCAAACGGAACGATTGAGCTTGCAGATAGAAAGTTTTCATTCAGCTATGTACTGAGCAAGATAGCTAGGAGTGAATAGACGAGCACAGCCTTGCAGCACCACGAGGTCGGCCGACGTCCGCACAACGACACCTCTCTGCCACGCTGTATTCGGTGATATTGCGCCCACTCCGGCCACTGATTAATTTATTGGATCATGCCCGTAAAGTTTCCACAAGGGTTTCATGGGCCGTGTATTGTAGCATTCTTCTCGCACTTCGCATTACGCCTGGGTCAGTCGATAGGAATTACTTTTGATTTATCGTGCTTTACTCCACGCAAACGCAATTTATTACCACTGCCTGTTAGGAGAGTCATGTAATGTGATGATTGAAGGTCATGAGTTAAAATAAATCTGTGCTAACCGCCCGCATCTGTTTTCAATCAAGTAGTTGAAATCCCAAGTCACTTTCTTAATTAACTTTATGATCAACATTTGCATCTGGTGTTCAATAGCTGAATATAGCATCAATGTGCACCTGTTTTAATTAAAAGAGATCAATTCTGAATCAATTAATGTCAACTCTACCACCGCAGTTCAATCAGGAGTCACAGGGCCTCATTACTTTCTTTGCGTTATCCGACATTGCGGCAGTTTTGCACTCTCTGTTGATCTGTTAGTCAATTACCTGGGGTGAACACACACCAAAACCAGATAAGTAACGGGTGGGGTGTTACAATATTTTTGAAAGATTCTTGAATTACAAAGATACAAAGAAGGTTTTTGATGACACATTTCATTCCATTGCTGTAATCTGTAACCCCTGACGCTATAATTACATTAATCCTCAGGGGGTACACGCCTACTTTGTGTATCATGCATGTGGCAAGCGCAAGGAGCCCTAGTTAATACGGTATTTGCTTATACAACTTTACACATCGGTTCCATATTTCTCTAACACAGAATTGCTATCTGCTCATTTAACTAAGAGGGACAAACATTTATTTTTACTATGTCAGTGACACATGTTTACGCAGTTACACAGTTGTATAACTACACACTTATGAAATTTTATTTTGGTTGTACTTCGTGAACTGTTCATATTTTTTTGGAACCATTGTGATACTATGAGAGCTTTGAATGATGTGTTTGGCACGGGATCATGATTTATGAAGTACATTTGAGGTAGATGACACTACTGAAACGAGCAGAGATTTTTTTTTAGGTTTTCGAAATCACTGAAAGAAGCGACGACGATTTTGAGATGTGATTGATGTGGTATGATGATACCATTGTGACGACGATGTGTATTATGATGTTGAGACATGTTTATGATCAATAAGATGATGCTATATGAGGAATTTTATTATGCTACGTATTTATTAAGATGAAATATTGAAGATGTGTCGACGAAAATGTACAGGGCTATTACAAATGATTGAAGCGATTTCATAAATTCACTGTAGCTCCATTCATTGACATATGGTCACGACACACTACAGATACGTAGAGAAACTTGTTCGGCTGAAGCCGCACTTCAGGTTTCTGCTGCCAGAGCGCTCGAGAGCACAGTGAGACAAAATGGCGGCAGAAGCCAAGAAAGCGTATGTCGTGCTTGAAATGCACTCACATCAGTCAGTCATAACAGTGCAACGACACTTCAGGACGAAGTTCAACAAAGATCCACCAACTGCTAACTCCATTCGGCGGTGGTATGCACAGTTTAAAGCTTCTGGATGCCTCTGTAAGGGGAAATCAACGGGTCGGCCTGCAGTGAGCGAAGAAACGGTTGAACGCGTGCGGGCAAGTTTCACGCGTAGCCCGCGGAAGTCGACGAATAAAGCAAGCAGGGAGCTAAACGTACAACAGCCGACGGTTTGGAAAATATTACGGAAAAGGCTAAAGCAGAAGCCTCACCGTTTACAATTGCTACAAGCCCTGACACCCAATGACAAAGTCAAACGCTTTGAATTTTCGGTGCAGTACAACAGCTCATGGAAGAGGATGCGTTCAGTGCGAAACTTGTTTTCAGTGACGAAGCAACATTTTTTTCTTAATGGTGAAGTGAACAGACACAATGTGCGAATCTGGGCGGTAGAGAATCCTCACGCATTCGTGCAGCAAATTTGCAATTCACCAAAAGTTAACGTGTTTTGTGCAATCTCACGGTTTAAAGTTTACGGCCTCTTTTTCTTCTGCGAAAAAAGCGTTACAAGACACGTGTATTTGGACATGCTGGAAAATTGGCTCATGCCACAACTGGAGACCGACAGCGCCGACTTCATCTTTCAACAGGATGGTGCTCCATCGCACTTCCATCATGATGTTCGGCATTTCTTAAACAGGAGATTGGAAAACTGATGGATCGGTCGTGGTGGAGATGATGATCAGCAATTCATATCATGGCCTCCACGCTCTCCTGACTTAACCACATGCGATTTCTTTCTGTGGGGTTATGTGAAAGATTCAGTGTTTAAACCTCCTCTACCAAGAAACGTGCCAAAACTGCGAGCTCGCATCAACGATGCTTTCCAACTCATTGATGGGGACATGCTGCGCCGAGTGTGGGAGGAACTTGATTATCGGCTTGATGTCTGCCGAATCACTAAAGGGGCACATATCGAACATTTCTGAATGCCTAAAAAAACTTTTTGAGTTTTTGTATGTGTGTGCAAAGCATTGTGAAAATATCTCAAATAATAAAGTTATTGTAGAGCTGTGAAATCGCTTCATTCATTTGTAATAACCCTGTATATGTGTAATAAGGTAAGGAATAATGAGTAGAGGTTATGGACTTTGATTTGTGAAAAAGGATGTTGGAAACCAAAAATCATACTTTAAGAGTTACGAAATGTGTGTACATACGTGTTGTGAGTACCACAATGCTGACAAAACATTTTGGACACTGTTATATATGAGATTTTGTTTCTACACACTTCTAACGTAAATTTTCAACCTGTGAAATTTTTTACATGAGACTGTAACTGTGGCGGAAACCGCAGTTATAAATGTTTCAGTAAAGAAGGTAAATGACCTTGATGTTATGCGCTGTGGGTCCCCAGCTGCACAACAGTCGCCTGAAAAAAAAAACCATTAGTGTGTGCCTTTGAGAGGCACAGGTGTAGGAAAAAGAGGCCATTTGCCTCACTATTGACATTTCTTTGTAGAAAGCATCGCAAATACCACACGCTCATACTTGAAAACATGTGATTCCACTTTGGAGCTCGTAATTTCTGATAGTTATTGAAATGCCTATAAAATGATGAGAAACATTTTACATCTATACACCTGATTATGGCTACTGTCCTTCTAGTTGAGAGATTTCTTTACCGCCTTATGAAATGCCATATGGCTAGTGAATGATGTTTCATACTTTGCTCATATATATATATATATATATATATACTAGTTTCTACCTCCACAGTAGCATTGGTTAAAATAAAATTTAATAGATGTATTAATGTAATCTACTTTCTTTCTTTAAAAAAAGGGAGCACAAATAGACATTTCTCTTCACAGGAATTGCATTCATAATTTTTAGTGACTTGGTAACTTGTTTGGTAGAGTAAGTTATTGTGCTCCATCACTCTAGTGTTAAGGTGTGACATAGGTATTAGACAGGGCTATCTTCACTGTAATATTTTTTCTGCTTGAGCATTGTCATGTTTAGGTATAGTTTATTCCTTTTGCTGCTGCTGTTTGTCAGGCATTGTCCTACTGAATTTCACTTTGCATTACACTGCCAGTTTTACTATTGATTTATTTTTCTTTTTGCTGCACATTGGCTCATATTAGTTGTAATGTTGCATTTGCTTTGCTAATTTATATTTATTGTGGCATGCTTTGCCACTTTGCATTTTTTCTCGTTCTTGTTTGTGTTAATGTTTGTGCTGCTGCGTTGCCTCATTCTCTAGTGTATACAGGGTGGTCCATTGATTGTGACTGGGCCAAATATCTCCCGAAATAAGCGTCAAACGAAAAAACTGCAAAGAACGAAACTTGTCTAGCTTGGAGGGGGAAACCAAATGGCGCTATGGTTGGCCCACTAGATGGCGCTGCCATAGGTCAAATGGATATAAACTGCGGTTTTTTTAAATAGGAACCCCCATTTTTATTACATATTCGTATAGAAAGTAAAGAAATATGAATGTTTTAGTTGGACCACTTTTTTCACTTTGTGATAGATGGCGCTGTAATAGTCACAAACGTATAAGTACGTGGCATCACGTAACATTCTGCACACAAGCAGAGTGAAAATCTCATTCTGGAAACCTCCCCCAGGCTGTGGCTAAGCCATGTCTCCGCAATGTCCTTTCTTTCAGGAGTGCTAGTTCTGCAAGGTTCGCAGGAGAGCTTCTGTAAAGTTTGGAAAGTAGGAGACGAGATACTGGCAGAAGTAAAGCTGTGAGTACCGGGCGTGAGTCGTGCTTCGGTAGCTCAGATGGTAGAGCACTTGCCCGCGAGAGGCGAAGGTCCCGAGTTCGAGTCTCGGTCGGGCACACAGTTTTAATCTGCCAGGAAGTTTCATATCAGCGCACACTCCGCTGCAGAGTGAAAATCTCATTCTGGTAGAAGTTATTGTTAGTCAGGGTCATTCTTTTGTAAGGATTATTGAAAGTCAGATTGTGTTGCGCTAAAATATTGTGTGTCAGTTTAGTGATTATGAAAATACGTAAAGAGAAAACTGTCTGAGTACGTTGAGTTTTGTTCAGCTGTTTGAAAATCAAATAACGTAAGAGTTTTGCCAGCACTGTCATTCTTTACTCACAAAGGGGAAGTTTCAAGCGTAATGGAGATGCTCAGCAAACTCCATTTGCAAGCGTTACACGAGACGCGTTGTACATCACGGAGAGATTTACTATTGAAATTTAGAGAGAGCACTTTCCGAGAAGAATCAGACAACATAATACTTCTGTCCACATATGTCACGTGCAATGACCACGATGACGAAATTCGAGATATTAGAACCAATACAGAGGCTTACCGACAATCGTTCTTCCCACGCGCTATTCGCGAGTAGATGAGGGTTAGATGGCTCAGTTAGTGGTACAGCAAGTTCTCTCGGCCACACACCATTAGGGGGCTTGCGGATTATGGTGCAGACTAGAACAGAATAATCTTTTTTCAAGACACTATCCATTACGCTCAGTTGCTCTTCCAAGTCCTTTGCTGGCTCTGCCAGAACTACGAGTGTAATATCATTGGGAAGTCACGAAGTTTTTATTTCTTCACCGTGAACTTCAACTTTCTTTCCAAATTTTTCTTGGTTTACTTTAGTGCTTTCTCAGTGTACAGATTGAATAACATCGGGGATAGCCTGGAGTTCCCTGTTACTGCTTCTCTTTCATATCCTTCGACTCCCGTAATTGCAGTCTGATTGCTACACAAGCTGTAAATGGCCGTTCGCCCCCTGTATTTCACCCTTGCTCCCTTCAAAATTTGAAAGTGTGTAGTCCAGTTAACACTTTAAAAAGCTTCCTCTAAATCTATAAATACTATAAATTTAGATTTGCATTCCTTCAAACTACCTTTTAAGCTATGACGTAAGATTACTATTGCCTCCCTTGTCGTATTTCTCTGGAATCAAAACTGATCTCCGAGGTCGACTTGTACCACTTTTTCTATTCTTCTGCATATAATTCGTGTTAATATTTTGTAGCCATGATGTATTAAATCGATTGTTCGCTTGTAATCACACCTAAAATAAAATTAAAACAGCCTTCGGTTGAGTCTTTTGACCTAGGTTTCGGCACTACTATGAGTGCCTTCATCAGAAGTAAAATAGTCAAACTGGCGGGTCACGTATAAAGGTAAATATTAAGGTATAAAGCTTTAGTCACAAAATTAGACACGGTTGGGCAGCCCATAGTTGCTTGCTTCTAAGTATTCTATTTAAAAAAAAATGAAAATATAAAAGCTTTTTATACGTGACATACCTGTCTGAGTGTTTTACTTCTGTTGAAGGCACTCATAGCATTGCCGAAAGCTAGGTCAAAAGACCTCCTTTTGCGACTGAGGGCTGCCATTGCTTTAATTTTACTTTGTAAACTGTCGCTGACAGCGCAGCCATGTACAGAATTTTACGTAATCACACCTGTTAGTAACTTCCTTCTTTGTAACTGGAATTAGTACATTTTTCAAGTCTGGGGGTATTCCCCCTGTCTTATATGCTTTGCACACCAGATGGAATAGTTTTGTCGTGTGTCTCTCCAAAGGCCCTCTCAATAATTCTAAGAGCTTGTTTCCACTTTGGTCTTCTGGTTCTCTGGTTAATTCTTCTTGCAGTCCCATACTTTCCATCTCATCATCATCTGCTTCCTCTTGTCTTCCTCAAATTTGTTTCTGTCTATTTGTTCGTTCCGCCTTCCAGCTTTCCCTTTTTTGCTTAGTACTCGCTTGCCTTGTGAGCTATTGGTATTCAAAAGCTGTTTGTCTTTTCTCCAAAGATCCGTTTAATTTTTTATAGAGGGCATCTAACATACCACTAGTGATGCACATTTTTATGGCCTTGTGTTTGGTCTCTAGCCATTACCGCTCAGCCATTTTGCATTTCCTGTCAGTCTCATTTTTTAAATATCTACATTCTTTTTCGCCTGTTTCATTTTTATGTTTTCTCCTTTCGTCAGATAGATTCAATACCCTAGTGTTATCGAGGGATTTCACCCAGTCCTTGTCTTTTTACCTATGTGATCCTCTAGTGCTATCACGACTTCATCTCTCAAAGCTATCCATTCGTCTTCTGTTCTGTTGTTTTCCAACGTTGCCCCATGCTCTTTCAAACTCTTAACAACTTCTGGTTCTTTCAATTTATCCAGGATCTACCTCCTTAATTTTCTACTTTCTTGCAATTTCTTTTTTTAACCTGCAACGCAACACACAATGGTTAGTTGCATACGTATCACCAAACTGCAGAGAATATATGTGTATTATTCAGTAATGTGAAGTCTAGAGTAAGGTGGATAATCGAAGAATCTACGCTGCACATAAAGTGTAACTGACGATTTACTATCCACATCACTCCCGCCAACTGTCAACAATATTTGGGAACTGAAGCCCACACGAAGCCCAGAACGTTTGGTAATGAAGTTTACGCAAATATGTGAAACAAGAAAAACATTAAAAGTATCAAGCGAACGAGTATGTTGTATCTTACTCTTCCATGTGAGTATTCGAAAGCTGCCATTAATATGGGTACGACATTTGTGTACTTTCAAACAAATGCTGAGCCGTGGATTTCCCAGTCACTTTTGAGTGTGTTACGTCGTAATCCACGAAAATTTCTTGAGTGATAAGTCAGAACGTGGATATATTCTTCTAGCCTGAAAGCAGTAATGTGTCACAGCTGCGAAATTTTTCTGACAAGCGAAAAAAAAACGGATCCATTGTTAACATTGAACAGTCACAGCATGCTCATCATGCTCATTGACTAATCATTCACTCCTTGAAATTGTCTCGTGAATCTAATAGCAGCATTTAGTTCCATTTTTCCAGATTCAGCCCAAAAGGTATGAGAGAAAGTCATTTCCGTAAGACTAACTGACTGGATGGTGCAAAAATTATGTTCGCAGATAACTCAGTAGCTTCCATCCGAACTTGTCTGTAGTTAAGAAAAAAAAATAATGTCGTAGTCTCAACTATGACTTTTTATTGGAAAAATTTCCGAAGGAGTTGATGGAGCGACTATGTCAGACGAAGAAACTAATCTCTCTTTCATAAGACTATACGCCCTCTATTGTGCGAAGAAATGACGTAGCGAAACTTCTGAAAAAGACCTACGATTTGCCGTCTTATATGCTCTATCACTACTAATGAGACGATCGCGATCAAAGAAAATTCCTATGTCGCAGAGATTGGAACTGGCTTTTTACAAAAGAACACTGGGCAGAAGTGTTCAGTGTTGAGACTAATTTGATGTCAGCAAGGAAAAATGTTTTAACAGACTTTGCCTTCATGTCTGTTTCCATGAAATTGTCTATGAATCTAATGGTTACATTTAGTTACATTTTCCTATATTCTGTCTAGAAGTTGTGGGATAAAACTGGTGTTCCTATAAGACCGACGAGATGTGGCAAACATTATTTTCGCAGATGAAATGAAATAATAATGTCATAGACTCATTTGTCTAATTTAAGACAACGTATAACTTACTACGTGTGTTGATTATCTGATCAAAACTAGCAGTCTTTTTAGTTTCTGGAGTAAGCAAACCAGACAGAACTTCAAGGAACACCAAACCAGTAAACCCTTTCAGTTTCCAATTCCAATCACAGTTTCTTTATACTATTATTGCTTTCAAAATTAGAGATTAAAAAAAATAGTTTTATAATAACTGACACACGCTGCAGCTCCACCAACATTTGGCTTAGTTAAACTTCGTTAAGCCGTAGGTACTTATAGTGATTACTTACAATGAAGAGCCAAAAGAAACTGGTACTCCTGCCTAATATCGTTTAGGGCCCCTGCGAGCACGCAGATGTGCCGCAACACGACGTGGTATGGACTCGACTAATGTCTGAAGTACTGCTGGAGGGAATTGACGCCATAAATCCTGCAGGACTGTCCATGAATCCGTAGGAGAACGAGGGGTGGAAATCTCTTCTGAACAGCACGTGGTGAGGCATCCCAGTTCAATAATGTTTGTGTACGGGGCCAGTGGAAGTGTTTAAACTCAGAAGACTGTTTCTGAAGCAACTCTAGCAATTCTCGAAGTGCGGGGTGTAGCATTGTCCTGCTGGAATTGCCCAAGTCCGTCAGACAGGATGCTTACGTACGTGTCATCTGTCAGAGTCGAATTTAGAAGTATCAGGGGCCCCATATCACTTCAACTGCACACGCCCCACACCAATACAGAGCCTCCACCAACTTGAACAGTCCCCTGCTGACATGCATGGTCCATGGATTCATGAGGTTGTCGCCATACCCGTACATCCCTCCGATCGATACAATCTGAAACGAGACTCGTCCCACCAGGCAACTTGTTTCCATTCATCAACAGTGTCCAATGTCGGTGTTGATGGGCCCAGGCGAGGCGCAAAGCTTCATGTCGTGCAGTCATCAAGAATACACGAGTGGGCCTTCGACACACTTGACACTTGTTGATGGCCCAACACTGAAATCTGCATCAATTTGCGGAAGGGTTGCACTTCTGTCATGTTGAACGATTCTCATCAGTCGTCGTTAGTTACGTTCTTGGAGGATCTTTTTCTGGCCGCAGTGATGTCGGAGATTTGATGTTTTACCGGTACACTCGTGAAAGGGTCGTGCGGGAAAATCCTCACTTCATCGCCACCTCGGAGATGCTAAGCCCCATCACTCGTGCGCCGACTAGAACACCACGTGCAAACTCACTCACATATGGATAACCTGCCATTGTAGCATCAGTAACCGATCTAAAAACTGCGCCAGACACTTGTCTTATATAGGCGTTGCCGACTGCAGCGCAGTATTCTGCCTGTTCACGTATCTCTGTATTTAAATTCGCACGCCTATACCAGTTTCTCTGGAGCTTCAGTGTATGTTTCTTCAGTGAGCTCGGCAACCTAAGGTTGAGTTGTTCGGCTATTCAGGAAACTACATTCAAAAGCTAGTACTTTTTTGAAAATCTGTTACTTTATCGAAAATTTTAACGAACTTCTTTATTGCTCTACTTTATTTTTATAACGTAGACCCTTGCAATTTCGAAATAGAGTAAATCGAAAACTCGATTAACCCGAACTAGCTGTTCAGTCCCTATCGAATCACATCGAAAAATGTACCGCACATTACATATTCTATATCTAGGGTGACCAGATGCAATTGTTCAGAAAGGAGGACAAACAGCTTCAAAAAAGAGGATAAAATAAGAAAAAAGAGGACACATCAAACGGGTCAACTGCAGATGTGGATACCACCCGTCAGTTTTGGGCAAGTCACTTGACTGCCGGGAATTACCGGTAAAACTAGTAGTTAATTGTTACTGATGGTCAGGTGGTGGTTAACTGAGCAATATAAAAAAATTAAAAACATTGATTGTGGTGACAGTGTGGCGTCAGTTGTTTTGTTATGTCAACAACACGAAATTGTTTACAAAGCGAAAAACGTGAGACCATTCACCTCCCTTCATTCGACGCACCGCTACCAACATCTACAATTCAAGCAGCAGCTGACGACATGTAAACTGCACTTTAACCTTCCGAATACAAATAAATTGAATGACTATGAAACAATGAAATAAAACCATGACAGTTAATCTGTCGAGTTATTTCTTACCTTTATTGGCCACTGAGACGTACGTTCCAGATCCACATATCTTACATTCTGCTTCAAATTCATTTTTCCCTTTCTTAAAGCCGGATATTTGCAGGAAAGGACATCAGAAAATGTACACTTTCGTTTAGGCATAGACAAATATTTTACGTAACTCACTAGGTTAAAAATTACACTCTTCAAATCACACGTGCACTACAGGAAGCCAAGCCAATACAAAGTGAAGATACGAAACGAAAATTTTAAATAATCGATATTTGCATTCGCTTGTAAGTAGATCAACAATGACATCGACAATCATGGTGCCACCTACTAACACCGCCTTCGTGCGTGTTTATCACGAAGGCTGTGACAATAGTTAAAGTAATTAAGAAATGAGCAGTAGAACGGCACGAATTGTGAATTTAACTGTATTACGCTCAACTTTGCGAAAAAGCCGGACACTGTGAAAATCCGCCAGGACCCCGCACAAAGAGCTAAAGGAGGACATGTCCGGATTAATCCGGACGTCTGCTCACCCTATCTATACCCCACACTTCGTCTAAACTAAGTATGTACGTACACCGAGGGCAAAAAGTTCTCAGCACCAGGAATGAGCCGTACGACACAAACTAAAATTGGAGAGCGTGTTTCTACATCTGAAAGATGATGTCTATTCATGTTTTGCAACAGCTGCATAAGAATAAGGCTAGTAGCGCCACTATGAGGATGCAAATAAAATGTGCTTTAATTACACGCTGCAACGGTCTTGAGCGTTAGTTGCCTTTGAGATTGGACTCAGTGAGTCGATGCTAGTTAAGAACGCCTCCCAGGCGACGAAGACGTTATTACCCTCACTGTGTTTGTACGAGGTTGTGTAAGAGGGCTACGAGGAACTGAACGTCCCTTCTGCGATTTTGCAGGCAGACATAGCAGGAGTGCAGCCACTGCACATGATAGTTGGCAGCGATCGTCATAAGAATGTATGGTCACTAGATGACCGGACTCTTCGGCCACGTGGCATTACCGAGAAGGAGCATATCGTGTTCGGAGTACGGTGATGGCACGTCGTACTGCATCTGTAGCAGCAATTCGGGAAGCACTTGGCAACACAGTGACACAATGACTGTTACAAAATTGGTTACTTCAATGACAGCTCCGAGCCAGATGCCCTGTAGCGAGCATTCCACTGACCGCAAACCATCGCCATCTGCGACTTCAGTCGTGTCAAACGAGAGCTCATTGCAGGACAGAATGGAGGCCTGTTTTTTTTTTTCTAAGGGAAGCAGTATCTGCCCAGGTGCCAGTGATGGCTGTGTGTTGATTAGAGGGAGGCCAGTTGAGGACCTGCAATCAACCTGTCTCCGTGCTAGACACAATGGACCTACACCTGGGGTTACGGCCTCGGAATGCGATTCTTTAGGACAGAAGCAGCACTCTCGTGATTATCTCACGCACCCTGACTGTAAAGTTTTGTGTCAGTCTGGTGATCCGACCTGTTGTGCTGCCATTCACGAATAGCATTCCATGAGGTGTTTTCCAACAGGATAACGCACTCCCACATACCGCTCTTGCAACGATCAACAGATCTATCTCCAGTTGAGCACATATGGGACATCATCGGACGACAACTCCAGAGTCATCCACAACAAGCATTAACCGTCCCTGTTGTGACCGAGCAACCGCAACAGGCATCCCACAAACTGACGTCTAGCACCTGTACAACACTGTGCAGACACGTTTGCATGCTTGTGTTCAACTTTCTGGCGGTTGCACTGGTTATTAATGTACCAGCATTTCATATTTGCAATGACTTATCTCACGCTTACATTAACCTGTGATATTCCTTTGTTAATCACTTACATATGTTACCTAGACATATATTCCTGAAATTTCATTATTCTACATTAATTACTTTTTAGTGTTTCGATTTTTTTCCGTCAGCGTATGTAACGTTGTACACTATTGTATTTCCGTTTGATATTTTTTTCTCAGTAACATACTGTACTGTGATTTCACAACAACGGTCTGATCGCTTGCTTGCTGCTAACGCGTCACTTCCTCGGTATGTGAAGCTAGGGCGGACGAAGAAAAGGACTGGTCAGCAGACCGCACAATGCGAACCCCACAGCCCAGAGAGCTCTTTCTTTATTAACAGTGAATGTACCGTGTGATCAAAAAGTCAGTATAAATTTGAAAACCGAATAAATCACGGTTTAATGCAGATAGAGAGGTACAAATTGACACACATGCTTGAAATGACATGGGGTTTTATTAGAACCAAAAAAATACAAAAGTCCAAAAAATGTCCTACAGATGGCGCTTCATCTGATCAGAATAGCAATAATTAGCGTAACAAAGTAAGACAAAGCAAAGATCATGTTCTTTACAGGAAATGCTCAACATGCCCACCATAATTCCTCAACAATAGCTGTAGTTGAGGAATAATGTTGTGAACAGCACTGTAAAGCATGTCCGGAGTTATGGTGAGGCATTGGTGGTGGATGTTGTCTTTCAGCATCCCTAGAGATGTCGGTCGATCACGATACACTTGCGACTTCACGTAACCCCAAAGCCAATAATCACACGGACTGAGGTCTGGGGACCTGGGAGGCCAAGCATGACGAAAGTGGCGGCTGAACACACGAACATCACCAAACGACGCGCGCAAGAGATCTTTCACGCGTCTAGCAATATGGGGTGGAGCGCCATCCTGAATTTTAGTTCTAATAATGTCATTCCAAGCATGTGTGTCAATTTTTACCTCTCTACCTACATTATTCCGTGGTTTATTAAGTTTTCAAATTTATGCTGACTTTTTGATCACCCGGTATTTTTTCTTTGTTTTTTTTTTTTTCCTTTCACTCCGTCACTTGCAATATGCCGCCGAAACGGAAACGAGCTCATAACGCTCTAACGCCAAAACAAAAGCAGCAAATTCTACATACGGTCAACAGTGGAGAGCAAGCTAAAACACAGCTTGCAGAAAACTTTCAAATCCTGAAGCCTACTATCTCATCGATAATAAGCTGAGATATAAAGTAGAGATAACTCTGCCAAACTGTTCATTTAGTGTCAGCTGCAAGCCCATGAGGCCAGCCAAGGAGGATTCGCTGTTTTAATGATTCCAACACATGTGCTTACAGCAAATTACGTTGTTCGATGCCACGCTTCAGGAAAAGGCCCGTGAAATCGCCCAGGGTTTGTGTGGCCTGAGGGTTAGAGTTTTCGAAAGAGACATAAAATAAGTGCTGTCTGTGTTTGTGGGGAGGCACATAGAAAAAGGGAAGATGCAAGTGAGTGGGAATTTCAGTCCCGGCTCTCTCATTTGTATCAGTCAAGAGAGGTGTTTAATATGGATAAAGCCGACATTTTCTATAACTCTGTACCCGACGAAACACAATATATCAGGGGTGAAAAATGTTATGGAGGATAACGCCACGAGGAGAGGCTGACGGAGGTCTGTTCTAATCCAAATGGTTCTGGGAAGCTCAGATTATTAGTGACTGGAAAATATAAAATTCCATTTGTTTTAAAAATGTCAGCCTGTTCACTTTTCCATGCTACTACGAGAATAACAGTAAAGGTTGGGTGGCCATATCTCTCTTCTGTCACTAGCTCTTGAAAGTTCGACAATAAATGGCTGCGAAGAAGGTGAATAATTTGCACCTCAGTTCGATGACCTGAAACTTACGAACATCGACGATGTGTTCTTACCAGCTAACACCACGTGCCGTCTGCAACCATTGGATCAAGGAATAATAACCTCAATAAAGTGTTCATTACAGACGCCGACTTGTTAACGTTGACATCAGTGCAGTCGAAGCACAAAAAGCAGTCCCACAATGGAATGTACTGCAAACTATCCCCAATATACTGTTTGGGATTAAGTTAGAACAGACTCAGTAACAAAGTGTTGTAAGAAGGCCTGGACATCAACTGATAACCCCGCTGAAACTGAAGAGGAAACAGATGATCCAAAATCTGACACTCACAATGTGGATGCAACTTTAACTGATGCTGCTCCCCTACAGGCTTGCGCCTGGACGCATACAGAGAACATCTGTGCTACTGGAGAATCAATCATCAGTACTGCCGATGATGCGGTAGAGAGTGAACGTACTTTAATGTCATCTTTTGAGGAGAAACATGAAGATATGACGCCGCCACTTCGCATTGTTTCTGCAGTCGCATTTGATGTTCTCGTGGGATTTGCTGCCGCTTCTGATGTCTCCATGGCATTTCAGGCTGCACTAGATGTTATATCTCCAGAGAGTGCCATAATGTTACCACCGAGACCGAAAATTAACCTTGATTTTTTTTTAATTTAATGTGTAGAAATAAGACGTGCAATCGATAAGAATTGTTGTAAACTAAAACAAGTGTTTTGATAATTTGTGCTGCAGTAAAGAAAATATTTCTTAAGATTATCGTTTGTTCTGTTACATGATGCCACTAATTCAATGGGTACAATATTGTTCCACAATATACATGTGACTGTATTGTTTGAAAAAAAAAATGATGTAAGCATTTTGCTGTCTGTACATATACAGTACTTTCCCAATTAAGCAAATGCAAGAAATACTGTTTGTTGTACATATACAGGGTAGCTATTTTTTATTGATATCCATAACAACGGAAAAAGTGAACTCAAAAGTCGTATATTTTACAAAAACAACTCGTTCATTCAAACATCGTTAAACCGATTTGGCATTTTTTGGATCCCTTGAAATTCGGCTAAACGAGGGTACACCGTCATTTTTCTGTCTAATGTAACATAAACGTGTTTCTTATCGTAATATGAAAGACCGCCGCGCGAAGTGATCACGTAAACAATGAAACTGGTTTGTGCGCTTTCTTTTCGTACCCTGCGAACACTAACATGGTATCAATAATTACATTCCAGAGGGCGACGACTTTAAATGCCACCACGTTCATGTTAGCCCGCGCTTTTCTGTAGGAAAACGATTTGTTGCTCTTCTACGTATAATACGTCGTTATCACAGTAGTGTACGCAGTACACTAGATATGAACATTTTAACACAGAAACGCAGTTAAAATAAATGTGAAACGGGCTTGTATTCGCGTACACTCAGTGATTTTGACGCTCAATAGTTGGTAGCGGCGGAGACGGCCGAAAACGGCCGACGTTGAACGAGCGCTCGGGCTGGGAAATGAAGCTCAGTCAGTCGTCCTGTGATCGCGGCGGAGTATTCCAGGCGGAACGGCGTTGTGGAGCGAGCGTAGAGCGTAGTGCGCGTCCCCGCGGTTGGCCAGTGGTGACTCGAGTGTTTGTGGTTGTGCTGATAGGGGTCCGGCGATTCGCCGGGCGGCTTCTGCACCGTCTGCCCTCCATCCGACGTCTCACCCGCGGTCTGCAGCAGCCACAGCGACGGCGCAGACGCCACACCTGCTGTCCCCTTAAGGTGAGTACGCTCAGCGTTGCTGTGCATCGCCTCAGGCGAATAAAACTGCCTCTCTTTTGTAGTCTGCAGGCGTGCCGCCGTGGGAACACTGTCCGAGGGATGTTGCGTACTCGCCGCAGGCTATTGATTCAACAGTGACCCTGCAACGAGGGAAAGCTCCTTTCAAAGTCGTCGACCTCGCGTTTAAAGCTAAACACCCATCATGCTCGTGCAGTTTTATGTATTTCGGTGCTGCTTTATCTTCACACGTGCTAGATAACATTTAATTAGCCACCGTAGTAGTTGACAGTTAATTTTTTCGTTTGTAAGACTAGTGTTCTTATAATGTAATGCATGTAGAATTCCACAGTCCGTCTGTCTATTTGTTTGTACACATTGGAGACAACTAAAAGCACCCCTTTCTGTGAAAATATCTTATATTTCTAATTTAAAACTATTTTGTGCTTTGGTGCAGGGCATCGGTACGTGTAGACACCGGACTTTGTTCAGGCGTCCAGATCAGTTTGTAAATACAGTGCCACAAGAAAAACCCGTGTAAAAAAGCTCACAGTAAAAGCTGAGAAGCGAAATATACCATAAGCAAGCAATAACGAGATCTGAAAAATCTACCCTTGGGTCGCGCAATGTTTTTGTTTACTTTTTGGTTGGAGCTGCTAGCTAGCTACTGGCCTTGCTATTTCAAGTGGTTTCGTGAAGAATCATTACAAATATGATTTAAGTTCGTCGTATAGAAGCTTTCCATAAATACCAATGAATAAAAATTAGCCATTTTTGCTAATGACGTAAATCTTATCATCGGTCTTAATAAGTATAGAGCAACACTAGTTGTAAAGGTATCACAAATTTAAAGAAGAAAATATTGAGTTAACTGTTGTCGATGTTATTATGAACTGTTACTGGTGTAATGAGCTACATAGAAAGGAGGGGACAAATATTTTTAGTTTCGCAGAGGAAGGTTACAGTTCTATTTAGAACTGCAGCACCTGGTTATTAGCACTATTTTACGGTTTTCTGTGGTCACTTAAGGTGGAAGGTAACATTTTTGTCTTACAGTATTTTGTACTTAGGTACTAATATACACTATCAATTACAAGATGTTCAGTGACAAACCATTATCGGCTTTTAAGCGCAGCATTAAAGAGCTAACACATTTTCAGCTGCAGACACGAAGCAAAACGTAACCATTGATGATATTCGTTGCAAGAAATCTCTTGCCTTTCAGGTAAAGAAACTGTACCGAAATTCGCTGTATTAGAAGTAAAGTAAAAAAATCAACATTAAATGTAAGAATTAGCGTTAAAAAGACATATAATCAGGTGTCTTAGACTATTCTTTTCTATTCGATTTTCTACAAACTTGTCGCATACATAGAAAACGGCGTAAAAAGCAGCGCTATTATTATCTTTCACTGTCGTACATATTCGTATGTATGTGGACAACATATAATAATATAGATAAAACGGGATTATGTTGAATAGCTTGTAAAATGGTTGTATCCATAGCATTACCGCATTTCGTACAAGGATTGTGTAACCAAGTCAACTGTCTTCACAATCGTCAGTCGTATGAAAGAACAGTTATTGTGAGTTTTGTGAAATGTATTTGGATGATGACAATTTTATCCAGGAAGTGTGGCTTGATCCCAAACGTGTCTGCTTTTAAAACCTAAAACATTACTGAAGCTCGTTCATCTTTCTAATTTCTGACCGCTGAAAGCTTCAGAGAGTTCAAAGTTTCCTTCTTTAGTACTGTATTTAACTGTCAAATTACAATTAGAGTACCAGAAGGAGTTGCGTTGGGATGTAGAAACTGACAAGCAATAGCAAGCGTCTAGACTTCCAGTACTACTCTCTGTAATAACAGCCGCAGCGATTCCTCCGATAACTGATTTAACTAAAATGTAAGATGAATATATTACACGACTTTATTTTACACAGTTACTTCATACGTACAGATTATTAAATTGTCTCGTAAAGAGTAATGTCTCATCAAAAGAAAAGTACTATGAGTGACAAAACAGACAACTGCAGCCTAATCATATCTGGATATGAAAGGTTTTCAGAGAAACGTATTCTTCTTACGATTCGTTTCTCGGGGCTGGGCGTTACATTGATTACTCAGAGGAGCTATGAATTCTATTAAATGGTTGCTATTAAACCACAAACAATGTTGCCTGCAGGAACACAGTCATTAATTAAATTCTCAGAACCGTGGTTAAAGAAAACACGAGCTTGATATAAAGCACTGTGCGTATATTCTGCCGAGCAACGATGAAAAACGTTAAATACGTATTCAGGCGCAAAAGGCGGCAAATCTTCGATGCAAAGAAATGTACTGAAAATTATAGGTGTGTGCTTCGCTAAGTATCGCTTACATCGATGGGAATGTTTTTCAGTATTACGTATGTAAATGTATATTCCACGTGACACTTCTTTCTGTGGAACGTCAGTGTTCTAATTCTTTTTTTTTTTTTTTTTTTTTTTTTTTTTTGCCGAGGTAGTCCTTCAAAAGCACATTTTGAAGTTTTCCATCTTTGATCATTTTCAAAGATATTCAGTTTATCAAATCTTGGACGATTGGCAAATTTTGGCCGTATGCGGATCATTCTCAAGCGCAGTATACAAAGAAACAAATCAAAGATACAACTATAAGTTTGGCTTTTTGCATACAAGAATAATATTTTACAACGAACAGCCTAAAACTTAAAACTTTTCTTACAGGTGTTGATATGTTGTACAATTATCCTGTTAATAAACGGCACATAGACTATCCGAAAGCGAGCGCACAACGCTTAAGCGTCAGAATTAAAACTAGAAAGCTTATTGCATGCAGTAATAGTCATCTTTATTACCAATTCCATGTCATAGGATACTATATGT
The DNA here is from genome assembly GCF_023864345.2 of Schistocerca serialis cubense. Taxonomy (NCBI): domain Eukaryota; kingdom Metazoa; phylum Arthropoda; class Insecta; order Orthoptera; family Acrididae; genus Schistocerca; species Schistocerca serialis. Next base: position 207,358,626 of record NC_064642.1, read on the forward strand.
GCTCGCTTTCGATGTCGACCACCAACTGTCACTCCTGTCTACGCGGGAAACAGTTACAGCAAAGGTACAGCAATTTGAACGTGTGTCCACAGACCGATACATGAGTAAGATACGTAACATAATGTATGTTATTATACGCATACGTTAATAATTTGCAAAGGCGTCAAATACATCTGCAATGTACGGTGAAATCCAGGAAAAGGGGGCAAGGAAGTCCTTATTAAATTTTGGACGTAAAAAACCTAGGAATACACTTCTCCAGACAGGACATCATTAGAAACATAACCTATGAGAACATAACTACATATATGTAACAAATAATGTGTACTTTAGCTGGAAAGCAACTTTCGTGACTGACGGTACCTTACATTCAGAGCTAAAATAGTTACTGTAGTACATGACTCGCCAGGTGACACATAAAGCCTTTTTTACGTAACAAAATACAAACGTAAACATATAAAACGCGAAAAGACTTAGCACAACAATGACAAGTTGAAAAGAAAAAAAAATGGTTTATTACAATTTCGACCATTTAATACGTGCCTATTGTAGCATACAATGTGCCAACAGCCTTGCTGCAGTGGTAACACCGATTCCCGTCACATAACCGAAATTAAGCGCTGTCGAGCTTGGCTGGCATTGGATGGGTCACCGTCCAGGTCTGCCGAGTGCTGTTGGGAAGCGGGATGCACTCAGCCCTTGTGAGGGCAATCTAGGAGCTAGTTGATTAAGAAGTAGCGGCACAGGTGACGTAAACCGACAACAATTGGGATAGCAGTGTGCTGACTACACGCTCCTCCTATCCGCATCCTGTGACGCCTACGGCCTGAGGATGATACGGCGGCCGGTCGGCATCGTTGGGCTTTCAAGACCTGTTCGGACGCATATGTTCATTGTGTTACGTCTCTGACTCATGTATTGATCTATGGACCCATCCAAATTGCTGTATCTTTGCTGTAACCATTTCCCACGTTGACGGAAGTGACAGCTGGTGTTCGACAACGAAAGCGAGTGCATATAGTGTCCTATAACGCTGCATTAGTTATAAGGAAAAACAGCCACTCCACACAGTGAGCTTTCTGGTTTTAATTCTGAAGCCTGCACGTTATGTGCTGGCTTTCAGATCGGATATATCACCGTTTATTAACATGATACGATTTTGGACTGTTCGTTGTAAAATATTACTATTACTGGCACCACAGAGTAGAAAAAAATGTTAATTTTACTAAAAGATTGCAGGATTCTTTTCGAAAACATATTATCAACATGTTCTGATCAGAGAATAAAACCGTAGGGGGCTGAACATAAGAATCAGAAAATCTTTAGGCGTAAAGTGGCATATCGTCCCATATTAAAAAAAAAAATTATGGAATGCTGCATGTTGTGGTAGGAAGACAAAAGTACTTGAAATAAGCCACGTTTTCCTTGCAGGACCCACTAGCAAGTAATAGGTTGATTGTGATGATCCTGTGGTCCTGCGCCCCTTGGAGAACTGCCGACGATATGCTACTCTACTCATATAAAATTGTATTTCTGCAGTTTTTTCTATGCAATTTCAGCAATTTTATAATCTTGTCAACAATTTTGACAAAAATGAAGCATTATCGAAAAATGTTACTTTAACGAACAAAATTTCTGAAAAAGTTGAAAGTAAAACTAGAATATATATTTTTGTTCACGAAAACTTATGTACGTTGGTTTAAAAGTATACCATAATAAAGAACAGAACAGGTGTTATTTGCTGCTCATAAATTATTAATTACACATGAAAGAAAAACGGTACTGATTAAGAGTTGAGAAAATATAATTTTCCTGGAATTGTGTTCTATTACAATTTTACCTTGCATTTCCTTGGTGTGAAGCAAACTCACTGATTGTATCAAGTTCAGCAACTGTGTCGGAAAGATAGCTAAATTTGACTGACTGCTTCACGAGTTCTTAACTTCAGTAGTTTTTTGTCATCTTCAGTTTGCTGAAACTGCTTACATAGGATGCTGCAATCACTAGCATTGTCATAAATATTCTAAAAGCTATTTCAGTGTTTTGGATCACAATATCTAAATGAGAATGTATGTCAGTGTCCATTTGCCCCTTCACCTGTAACTTAAAAATCAGCTTATTAGCTCCGCTGCATCACCATTTATTTTATATTTGGCACCAAAATTAGCTGCACGACTTCTTGCTCCTATTTCTCGTTTGCAACCATTATTGACGATGACAGTAACAAAATGATCTGACCGATGTAAGCAATAGCTTTATCAACACAAGACTGTATAACAAATCACCTCACCCTCTTCTAATTATAGTCGATTAACACTAAAAAGCAGTATGAAATAGAAAGAGTACACAAGGGCGGTAGTAGGGTAGACGAATGATCGATTTCAGTTTATTGGGAGAATTCTAGGAAAGTGTAGCTCGTCTGTACAGGAGACCGCGTGTAGAACACTAGTGCAACCCATTCTTGACCACTGTTCGAATTTTTGGGATCCCCTCCAGGTCAGATTGAACGCAGACGTCCAAAACATCGAGAGGCGTGGTGCTAGATATGTTACAGGTAGATTACATTAGGACGCGAGTATTACGAAGACACTTCGTGCCCTCAGATGAGACTCCTTGGAGACAGACAACGCTCTTTTCGCGAAACACTGTTGAGAAAATTTAGAGAACTGCCATTTGCAGCAGACTGCAGAACAGGTGTGCTGCTGCCAACATAAGTTTCGCGTAAGAACCAAGAAGATAGAGAAATATGGGCTCCTATCGAGGCACATACATAGTCGTTTTTCCCTCGATTCATTTGCAAGTAGAACGGGGAACGACAAGTAGTGGTGCAAGAAGTACATATGTAGATATAGAACAAATACGACGTCTATTCAAAATATTCCGGAACATTCGTAATTTTGCACCAGTGATGTGTTGGAGCGAAATGCGGTTGGCATCCCTGCAGACGCCTGTGTTTGCTGTGTAACTGCCAGAAGTTTCATTGTTGTATATCTGTTAGTTCCTGTTCCGTGTTGTATTGAGTAGAACGTTGTGTCGCACAGTTCGCGAATTTCGAGATGGCAGAGTTAAGAGGAGTAACGTGTCTGCATTTAATTTTGCATGAAACGCAAGAAGACCTTTACAGAGACACACCAAATGATGCAGAATGCCCACGGCGATGACTGCTTAAGCCGTACTCGGTGTTAAGAATAGTTCCCACGGTTTAAAAACGGCCGGTCGGGTGTTCAAGATGACCCTCGTTCAAGACGCCTTTCAACGTTTACCGACGACGCTAAATAGTGCGTGCCAGTCGAAGGCTGACTGTCCGAGAGATTGCAGAAGAATGTTACATTTCAGTTGGATCATGTCATGAAATCGTGATACAGCATCTTGGAATGCATCGTGTTGCTGCCAAGTTCATCCCACGGCTCACGAGCCAAGACAGAAAGACCTTCGCCTCGCAGTCTGTGAAGAGCGTTCGGATCAAGCAAGTGGGATCGAGATTCCTTAAGAAAATCATAACTGGTGAGACGTGGGTCTACGGTTATGATGTTGAAACCAAAGTTCAGTCTTCACAATTGATCGGAAAAGTTTATGCAAGAAAAGCTCGTCAGGTCAGGTCAAATGTGAAAGCCATGCTGGTAGTTTTCTTTGACTTTGAAGGATTACTTCGTTATGAATTCGTGGCATGTGTACAACCTCTTAACCGGTGATAACAATCAGGGCGTGTTGCGTCGCCTGCGAGAAAACCTGAGAAGGAAACGACCGGAAATGTTATTTCCAAAGTTGAAATCACCGTTAAAAGGAAGAAAATGTGCAACGATCGACGAGATAAAAGAAAATTTGCAGATAACGCTTCGCGCGATCCAGCAAGAGGCGTACCAAAACTGCTTCCGGAAGTGGAAACGGCGTCGGGAGCAGTATATCAATTGTCGAGGAGAGTATTTCGAAGGAGATGATGCACAATAAGTAAAAGATTAGCTTAGAAAGATTTTGTGGACAAAGTCCTGAAATTTTTTGAGCAGACTTCGTATATTGTTTTAAAGATCGCCCGACCGTAGCCAGAATAAAATATTCGCACTGGCTGTTAAAATACTTCTATTAAAAAGTGACTACAAGTTTCTGACCAACAGATGCATCTTCAGGTTACCTGTACAAGAAATCAAACATTACAGAATTATAATGGATTGATAATGGATGTGTGCTGCCATAAAGCGCCATATATCAGTGAGAACTGTGTACTCACACGTTTATCAAACAGGCAAGGCACGGCAAAATGATTGATTAGTGCCAAGCCCCATCGTTCATCGTCAAAATACACTCCTGGAAATTGAAATAAGAACACTGTGAATTCATTGTCCCAGGAAGGGGAAACTTTATTGACACATTCCTGGGGTCAGATACATCACATGATCACACTGACAGAACCACAGGCACATAGACACAGGCGACAGAGCATGCACAATGTCGGCACTAGTACAGTGTATATCCACCTTTCGCAGCAATGCAGGCTGCTATTCTCCCATGGAGACGATCGTAGAGATGCTGGATGTAGTCCTGTGGAACGGCTTGCCATGCCATTTCCACCTGGCGCCTCAGTTGGACCAGCGTTCGTGCTGGACGTGCAGACCGCGTGAGACGACGCTTCATCCAGTCCCAAACATGCTCAATGGGGGACAGATCCGGAGATCTTGCTGGCCAGGGTAGTTGACTTACACCTTCTAGAGCACGTTGGGTGGCACGGGATACATGCGGACGTGCATTGTCCTGTTGGAACAGCAAGTTCCCTTGCCGGTCTAGGAATGGTAGAACGATGGGTTCGATGACGGTTTGGATGTACCGTGCACTATTCAGTGTCCCCTCGACGATCACCAGTGGTGTACGGCCAGTGTAGGAGATCGCTCCCCACACCATGATGCCGGGTGTTGGCCCTGTGTGCCTCGGTCGTATGCAGTCCTGATTGTGGCGCTCACCTGCACGGCGCCAAACACGCATACGACCATCATTGGCACCAAGGCAGAAGCGACTCTCATCGCTGAAGACGACACGTCTCCATTCGTCCCTCCATTCACGCCTGTCGCGACACCACTGGAGGCGGGCTCCACGATGTTGGGGCGTGAGCGGAAGACGGCCTAACGGTGTGCGGGACCGTAGCCCAGCTTCATGGAGACGGTTGCGAATGGTCCTCGCCGATACCCCAGGAGCAACAGTGTTCCTAATTTGCTGGGAAGTGGCGGTGCGGTCCCCTACGGCACTGCGTAGGATCCTACGGTCTTGGCGTGCATCCGTGGGTCGCTGCGGTCCGGTCCGAGGTCGACGGGCACGTGCACCTTCCGCCGACCACTGGCGACAACATCGATGTACTGTGGAGACCTCACGCCCCACGTGTTGAGCAATTCGGCGGTACGTCCACCCGGCCCCCCGCATGCCCACTATACGCCCTCGCTCAAAGTCCGTCAACTGCACATACGGTTCACGTCCACGCTGTTGCGGCAGGCTACCAGTGTTAAAGACTGCGATGGAGCTCCGTATGCCACGGCAAACTGGCTGACACTGACGGCGGCGGTGCACAAATGCTGCGCAGCTAGCGCCATTCGACGGCCAACACCGCGGTTCCTGGTGTGTCCGCTGTGCCGTGCGTGTGATCATTGCTTGTACAGCCCTCTCGCAGTGTCCGGAGCAAGTATGGTGGGTCTGACACACCGGTGTCAATGTGTTCTTTTTTCCATTTCCAGGAGTGTAGATACAGTTAGCACACTAAAAGCGGTAGTCCACGATTAAACTGATAGGGACCGTGGTGCACCTTTAAGTGACAGGAAACCGAATAAAGTTATTTAAATTTATGTCTACCATATAATTATGCGAACCAGCAAAAAACTCTACTACGCCAGACTGGTACTACAGAGCTTGAATGTCATACCACGCCGTAGACAGTGCAAAATGTTCCAATGAGCCGGTGTTACGAGGCATGCGTACATACTGGCGCTAGCGCGAGTCTCGGACCGAAAAGACGCTGTCTGTGACGAGGAAGGTGGCGGTTGGCTTTACACTGCGTTTAACTCACGTACTAATATGCGTTACGTGGTCATTCCTTTTTAAAGACATTCGTAGTTCACAACGATAGAAACCTTTAAAATACAAGATAACATTTCCTTGAAAAGCCAATCCCCACCTCCCTTGTCACAGCGCCAGTTCGGTGCGAGACTCGCACCAGCGCGTCATCGCACACGTGTCTCCTTAGACCGACTCATCAGCACAGTAGAAGCTGGTGCCGTACGTACTTCTATGCTCTCTAGGGCATGGTAAGACATTCACATTGTGTTGTACGTATCAGACGAAGTTAAAACCCGTTAATGCGGTGTTTTTAGTTAGTTCGCATAATTATACGGCAGACAAATTTAAATAGGTTATCCGGCATCCTATCACGTATATGTGTTCCGCGGGCCCAATCAGTTTAAACATTGACTACCGCTTTTAGCGTGCTGTCGGTAGCTATCTTGACGTTGACCGATGGGGACTGGTTCTAAGCAATCACTTTGCCTCGCAATTACTGTTTAAAAACAATCCTGTGAGTACACAGCTGTCACTAATATAGGGCACTTTATGGTAGTACATACTTATTCCCAAGCCACTGTAATTGGGTAATGTTTTAATTTCTAATACAGATCGTCTGAATATGCATCCCTATTTATGCGGACCTATAGTGACTTCTCCTAATAAAAGCATTTTAACAGTGCGGAAGACGTTATTCAGCATGTAGAACAAGTGGACTTACACACATTCTAGGCATTCATCTTTTTTGACTGGGACATATTCTGCCAGAATTAAATTAAAAACAGTCTCACAATGTTCAAATGTGTGTGAAATCTTACGGGACTTAACTGCTAAGGTTATCAGTCCCTAAGCTTACACACTACTTAACCTAAATTACCCTAGCGACAAACACACACACCCATGCCCGAGGGAGGACTCGAACCTCCGCCGGGACCAGCCGCACAGTCCATGTCTGCAGCGCCTAAGACCGCTGGGCTAATCCCGCGCGGCAAAAACAGTTTCCATTCTCCTCTTCTGGCCACGGTTTTCGGACGTTTCCCTTGGTTGTAAGGTAAATGAGGGGACTGAAAATCCCTTCTAAATGTTCCCAAATAGGACTCGCTGTGTCTCGCTGCCAGCTCGCATGGTATCTGGAGTAAAAGTACCGGATCCCATCACGCAAACAATAGGAGACCAATTTTCCAAACATATGTCTGTTGCAGGATTCTAGACGATCTCCTAATTTGGAACACTGTGGTAGCCGCAGCTGCGAAAAACAATACTCAGAGAATGATTTCAGTTTCATGGGAAACCACACGTGGAAAGAACAGTTCGCATCTACTTTACAAAAACTAGATGGAGTCTTCTTAGAATTTCAAAAGCCGTTCGACATGCACATCATCGGACGATAACCAAAGTACGATCGTATGGAGTAAAGCAGTTATTAATAGAATTAACTGAATTGCGTTGGACATTGAATTTCCGACGGAAATGAAAATAATATCGGATATCGCCTAAGGATGCGTGGTAGGACTCCTAGAGTTCTCGGTTTACAGAAACGATTTATTTGATAGGCTTGGCAGCACTTTGAGACTGTTCGCTAATGATGCTGTTTTCTGCAGGAAGTTAGTCTTCGAAAGAGAGGTTAAACTTGTTAAGCAGTCGTAACATGGGTCGCGGCATTCGCCGTGCAGCGCGCTAACGTGAACTCCAACGTGCTGCTGGATGCTCAGAAAAGCCCCGGCTTGTGCATGCGATACGTGGGCCTCATCGTGGCATATGCGATCGCAGCGCGCTCCAGCGGCAATTGTCGGCCATATCTGGCTCGCAGGTCAGAGAATGTTTACCTCTGTTCTTAGTATACATAAATGAAAACTTCAATATCCATCAGCATGTTATAAGGCATAAAGGGAAGTTCCATATAGTCAGTAAGAATGTTAGCTTGTTGACTGATAAGCCAAAACATTATGGGTACTGCCCACCGCGACGTTGGATGCAGCCTGGTGAGGTTGCGGGCACGTGACGGGGTAACAAAAGTATGTAAACGGAGCAGACACGGACGGGGGACCGCCCTAGCGAAGATAAGGGCCGAAAAACCGGCCGGAGTGGCCGAGCGGTTCTAGGCGCTGCAGTCTGGAACCGCGCGACCGCTACGGTCGCAGGTTCGAATCTTGCCTCGGGCATGGATGTGTGTGATGTCCTTAGGTTAGTTAGGTTTAAGTAGTTCTAAGTTCTAGGGGACTGACGACCTCAGAAGTTAAGTCCTATAATGCTCAGAGCCATTTGAGCCAGAGGAATGCGTGTAGAGGAATTTGTTGTTGGCAGCTCTCTTTCAACGTGCACTAACGTAGCATAATATCCACATCAAAGAGTGAATCCGATTACAAAACCAGCCGTAAATTTCTGGATAATGTAGGGGCAATAGTAGGGGCGATAGTGGAAAACAATATGAAATGAGAACACACAGTCTGTAGTGTGAAAGGGAAATTGAAGACGGATTTGTTGGAAGGGTTCTGCAAATGTACTGTGCATCTTTGAAGAAAAATGCATACATCGCTGTAGAATGTCAATTCTGGCATTTTTCTCCAATGTATTGACTTATTGAGTAGACGTGGCAGCGTCACACAAATACAGATTCGCGGTGCTGGGATCGTTAACACGTCCGCACAACTTCTACGAAAGGGAAAAAGGGGTTCTGGGGAAACTTAATGAGAATCGCTGAAAGTAAGGCGGCGTTCTTCTCACAAAATCCTGTTGGATAAATTTGAAGAATCGGTATTCGAGGAAGAGTGTGCGACATTTATACACTACTGGCCATTAAAATTGCTACACCAAGAATAAATGCAGATGAGAAACGGGTATTCACTGGAGAAATATATTATACTAGAACTGACATTTTGGGTGCATAGATCCTGAGATATCAGTACCCAGAACAACCACCTCTGGCCGTAATGACGGCCTTGATACGCCTGGGCATTGAGTCAAACAGAGCTTGGATGGCGTGTACAGGTACAGCTGCCCATGCAGCTTCAACACGATACCACAGTTCATCAAGAGTACTGACTGTCGTATTGTGACGAGCCAGTTGAATGAAGGGTAGAGCCACGGGTCGTAACACATCTGAAACGTAACGTCCACTGTTCGAAGTGCCGTCAATGCGAACAAGAGGTGACCGAAACGTGTAACAATGGCACCCCATACCATCACGCCAGGTGATAGCCACTATGGCGATGACGAATACACGCTTCCAATGTGCGTTCACCGCGATGTCGCCAAACACGGATGCGACCATCATGATGCTGTAAACAGAACCTGGATTCATCCGAAAAAATGACTTCTGCCATTCGTGCACCCAGGTTCGTCGTTGAGTGCATCATCGCAGGCGCTCCTGTCTGTGATGCAGCGTCAAGGGTAACCGCAGCCATGGTCTCCGAGCTGATAATCCACGCTACTGCAAACGTCGTCGAACTGTTCGTGCAGATGGTTGTTGTCTTGCAAACGTCCCCATCTGTTGACTCAGGGATCGAGACGTGGCTGCACGATCCGTTGCAACCATGCGGATAAGATGCCTGTCATCTCGACTGCTAGTGATACGAGGCCGTTGGGATCCAGCACGGTTCCGTATTACCCTTCTGAACCCACAGATTCCATGTTCTGCTAACAGTCATTGGATCTAGACCAGCGCGAGCAGCAATATCGCGATACGATAATCCGCAATCGCGATAGGCTACAATCCGACCTTTATCAATGTCGGAAACGTGATGGTACGCATTTCTCCTCCTTACACGAGGCATCACAACAACGTTTCACCAGGGAACACCGGTCAACTGCTGTTTGTGTATGAGGAATCTGATGGAAACTTTCCTCATGTTAGCACGTTGTAGGTGTGAATGCTCTGAAAAGCTAATAATTTGCATATCACAGCATCTTCTTCCTGTCGATTAAATTTCGCGTCTGTAGCACGTCATCTTCGTGGTGTAGAAATTTTAATGGCCAGTAGTGTACTTACACTATCGTCTATCTCACCGAGGATTATGAGAATAAGATACGAGATAGCAAGCGGCGAACCGAGCTGTTAGTCATTTTTGTATCACCTCATCCTCGATTGGAATATGACATGAAATCACTGACATCGGTAGCAATGCACGATGAAGGGTAAGAGGTGGAATCCACATTCCTACGAGGAGCGTTCAATAAGTAATACAACGCATTGTTCTATCGCCCAGTTTCTATTGTAAAAATGCGATGTTTGTTGTGGGACATTGTAGAATATTTCCGTTTCGGCCCGTATAGTTTCATGGCGTTCCCATAGCTGGCGGCGCCATACGTAACCTTCAAAATGGCGTCTTTAACGAAGGTGCTTTCCAAGCAGACACCCGTCATTTAGTTTCTCTTGGCGGAAAACCAGAACATTCCAGATATTCATAGGCGCCTGCAGAATGTCTAAGGAGACCTGGCAGTGAACTAACTGACGGTGAGTTGTTGGGCGAGGCGTCTGTAGTCATCGCAAGAAGGTCGCACAAACACGTCCGATCTTCATGACAACGAAAGGCCTCACACAATTCTGCGCAACTGAGCAGGTTGCAAAACTTCATTGGACTGTTCTTCCTCATCCACCCTACAGCCCTGATCTCGCACCTTGTGGCTTCAAGCTGTGTGGCTCAATGAAGGATTCACTTTGCGGGAAGCAATACGTGGATGATTGGGAAGTTATTAATGGGGCAAGAAGGGCAAGACGTCGGCTCCGACGTCGACCAGTAGAGTGGTACCATGGTGGCATACAGGCCCTCCCAGTAAGGATACTTAAGGCCATCGCCTTGAACGGAAATTATGTTGAAAAAAAGGGTTTTGTAGCCAAAAGAGTGGGGAATGGTACTGAGTACTGGAATCCTGAATGAAACGAACCTGTTTTCAGAATCTTATTGAACGTCCCTCGTAGAACCGGAAAGCTTTTGTCACGGTGCCACACTTCAGAATCTACATCTACTTGTATACTAGCCACCAAGCGGTGTGTGGCGGAGTGCACAATTCGCGCCAAAATCATATTTCACCCCCTCTGTTCCACTCGCGGATAGCGCGAGGGAAAAACGAACGTCTGAACGCCTCAGCACGAGCTCTAATTTCCCTTACCTTTGAATGGTGATCATTACGCGATTTGAAGCTTGGTGGTAATAATATATGCTCTATATCCTCAGTAAAGATCGGATTTCGGAATTTAGTGAGCAGCCCCTTCTGTTTAGCGCGCCGTCTATCTGCAAGTGTGTCCCACTTCAAACTTTCTATGAGATTTGTAACGCTCTCACGATGGCTAAATGTACCAGTCACGAATCTTGCCGCTATTCTTTGGAGCTTCTCAATCTCTTGAATCAGACCCAACTGGTAAGGGTCCCATACAGACGAATAATACTCAAAGACTGGACGAACTAACGCATTGAAAGCTCTTTCCTTTGCTGAAGGACTGCATCGCTTCAGGATTCTACCAATGAACTGCAATCTAGATTTCGCTTTAACCGTTACTTGTGTAATCTGATCATTCCATTTGAGATCATTTCGAATAGTCACATCCAGATACTTGACAGACATTTCCGCTTCCAAAGACTGGGCATTTATGTTGTACTCGTACATTAATGGGGACTTTCTCCTTGTTATACGCAGTAGGCTACACTTACTAATGTTGAGAGATAACTGCCAATCATTACACAACGTATTTATTTTCTGCAAATCCTCATTGATTCAGAATGTTAACGAAAGTCCGAGGATAAGCAATAGTGTCTCAGATACGTGATTGGCTCGATTACTTTTTAACTAATAAAAACCTGTTTGTTGTCCTAGGCGGACAGTGTTCGTCGGAGACAAAGCTGTACTAAGGAGTGCTCAGGAAAGTGTGATATGCCCACTCTTGTTCTGTATACAGGGTGTCGCAGGAGGAGTGGTTAGTATTCAGGGATACGACAGGGACAATTGTTTGAAGTAAAACACTTCAAATGGACGTATGGTCTGTTCCGAATGGTTTCCGAGATAGAACACTCTTAAAATACACTGTTATTTGTTTTCTGTATTACTCAATGTATATATTCAAGTTTACACATGTGCAGCAGCTACATTACAACACGCGTACTACAGCGATGCGATTGAAGAAAAAAAAGTATTTTCAACTCGCTGACATGTTCGTCGGGGATTAACACGCGCGGAGTGTCGCTGTGTGCTGGTAGTAGCAGTACTGCGCTGCAGTAACGTACAGGGTTGTTGAACATTAAGTTCAGAAAGAAAAATGATAACGTGGAAAAATACCTATTTCATTCAGTGTCCTGAAAACTGTGGTAAACTTTCTACGGTCAGCAATTCGAAGTGTCGGAAAGCGCCGACGATTCTCTTCGGCAGCAACAGGAGCACTGTCATCGCAGAAGCCGTAAACATACACCCATATCTGAATATTCATCATTGGTGTAGAAGTGAGGAATTTTAGCGAGCGCTTGTACAAACACACTTAAACGAAACTTCTCTCTGATATACTCTGAATTCTTCACACCCCTTTTCACTCACAGCTCTCCACAGACACAAAGCGACATGAAATGGAAGAACCTCAAAAGGTCTGTTATAAGGAAGGCGAATGGTCGTATTCTATTTATTCGGAGAATTCTAGGAAAGTATGGCTTATTTTTAAAGAAGATCGCGCATAGAATTCTAGTGTGACCCAGTCTTGAATACAGTTGGAGTGTCGGATTAAGGAAAGACATCAAAGCGATGCAGAGGCGTGCTGTTAGATATATTACCAGTAGGCTTTATCAGTTCTCGCGTGTTGAGGAAATGTTCCGTGAATCCCTGTAGGGAAGATGACGTTCTTTTCGCGAATAGTTTTGAGAAAGTTTATGCAAACATTTGTGTGGACTGCAAAACTGTTCCACTGCCATCAGCACACGTCTCGTGTCAGGACTGCGAAGAAAAAAATAAATAATTTCTCATATGGAACCGTACAGTCAGTTTTTTTCGTTCCATTTGTGAATGGAATAAGAAAGGGAATTACTAGCAGTGGTACAAGTTACTCTCAGAAATGCAGCATTTGTTGGTTTGCGAATTATATGGATGTAGATACAGGTTTTACAGCTGCTTCCGGAGTGCACATGCAGAAGTAAATAACTTTCGAGACCTGTTATTTCAGACCGAGGTTAGAACAATACTGATGGTCGCGCTGTTACGTATTGTGTGAGAACAATAATCAGACGATGAGAAGAGATAAGGACGCATGCGGGTAATTTTCTCTTACATCCGCAGTTGAATGGGAAAGGGGGCCATTAATAGTGGAACAAAGTACCCTGCCGTTAAACGTGCAATGGCTTGCGGATTATGTATGTAGACAGAAATCTATAAATTGCATTCTCTCCTAAGCTGTTTTTTCATTTAAACGACATGTTTAATTACATACGTGTTAGGAAGCTTTTACGGAAATGTGAACAATATTCTCAACCAATTCACGACCACTGTTCCGCCACTGCGCCAAGCTTCCCGATTGCGTCTATCTCAGTAAGAACGCGCGCAACCTATTGCCATTCCTTGCAGCTGAATGTTATCGGAAGAGTGGTCATTATACAGTAAATCCACTACTGCAGCGTAATTCCTCATATCTACACTAGTGAAAAATATGTAGATATGGTTGTATGTTTATGGCATCTGCAGCGACATTGCTCCTGATCCTGTCAAAGAATATCGTAGGTGCTTTCCGACACGTCGAATTCCTCATCGTAGGGAGTTTACCAGAGTTTTCAGTACACTGAGTGAAAGAGGTATCCTCCAAGTTCCCATTTTTCCTTCTGGTCGTTTAGTTCACCAATCTGTGCAGGAGCGGCAACACACCGTTAGTGCAGCGTAGTAGTACCACAACCAGCACACAGCGACAGTCTGCTAGTATCATTGTGCCATTAACATGTCAATGAGTTAACAATACGTATTTTTCAATAAATACATTGTAATGTTTACTAACTGTTGCACATGTATAAAGTTGAATATACATTGAATAATATAGAAAATAGTGCCTTTTTTTAAAAAGTGATTTAACTAAACGGTGGATCATTGGCTCCATAGAAAAATCAGACACAAACCAAAGGCTCGGAGCTCAACTCGCGGCTTGCCCTAAGACTTGTTCTGTCATTTATCGCTCCTTTCATCTCTGATAATGATATGTCTTTATGGACCATACCGAATTGCACCGTGGCTCCGAGTCCATGTTAAACAAGTGTAGGTCAAAAAGGGCAAAAGGCAGGCAAAAACATAGTGCCTTCATTAGGATTGTGGTTAGTAAAGTACTGTGACACTCACACCTACCTTTGGTGGTGTAAAAGAGACAAGAATTAAACACCTAATGCTTAAGGTGTTTTTGATTATTACTATACATTATCACGACTAGAATTTTATTATTATTATTATTATTATTATTTCTTTCCTTTCTCAGACGTCATGTCTGGTTAAAAATGGAAAGTGATGCGGACCTTGATCAAGCGTGACTTACTTTTAACTGTACGGTATATGTTACATTGCATTTAGGAACTTCCAGGTAATTGAACATGTATCAATAATTACAGATTTCTGTAGTTGTATAAATACGTTTGGATGTAACTGTATTGCGTTGATGTACTAGTGGATATTGCGTGGTATGACTCCTGTAGTTGATAGTGTAATTGGTATAATGTCAACTTTATCCTGATGCCACATGTCCTTGACTTCCTCAGACGTTGGATGTATTTTTCAGTTTTTTCTCCAGTTATCTTCTGGATATTTGTTGTATTGGGTATGGATATTTCGACTAGTTGTGTTAATTTCTTCTTTTTATTGGTGAGTATGATGTCAGGTTTGTTATGTGGCGTTGTTATATCTGTTATAATGGTTCTGTTCCAGTATAATTTGTATTCATCATTCTCCAGTACCTTTTGTGGTGCATACTTGTATGTGGGAACGTGTTGTATTAGTTTATGTTGTATGGCAAGTTGTTGAATTATTAATTTTGGTACATTGTCATGTCTTCTGGTGTATTCTGTATTTGCTAGTATTGTACATCCGCTTGTGATGTGTCTACTGTTCTGTTTGTTGTTTGCAAAGTCTGCATTTATCTGTTGTGGTATTGGGATCTTTAATAATGTGCTTGCTGTAATATCTGGTGTTTATTGTTTGATCCTGTATTGCAATCATGAATCCTTCCGTCTCACTGTATATATTGCCTTTTCTTAGCCATGTGTTGGATGCGTCTTGATCGATGTGTGGCTGTGTTAGATGATACGGGCGCTTGCCATGTAGTGTTTTCTTTTTCCAATTTACTTTCTTCGTAGTTATATTATTATTATTATTATTATTATTATTTATCTTTCACTCTCGGTATCGTATAACCTGCCCGAGGCAGGATTCGAACCTGCAACCGTAGCGGTCGCGCGGTTCCAGACTGAAGCGCCTAGAACTACTCGGCCACACCGGCCAGCAGAAAGATAAGTGAATTTCGGAGAAACTTACTTCACCCAGTACATATGGACTTAAATGCCCGCCCCGATAGCTGAGTAGCTTGCTGGCGCGGTAGCTCAGCGTGTTCGGGCGGAGGGTTAGCTGCCCTCTGTAATAAAAAAAATGAGGTAATCGATCAACAACGAACTAAGGATGTCTTGCGACGTCCGCCCCGAGCAGATGCAACGAGCAAAAGCGAACAACACGAAAAAAAAAAGTGGTCAGCGTGACTGCCGTCCTACGGGCCCGGATTAGATTCCCGGCTGGGTCGGCGATTTTCTCCGCTCGGGAACTGGGTGTTGTGTTGTCTTCATCATTTCATCCCTATCCGGCGCGCAGTCGCCCAATTTGCCGCCGAATGTAATAGGACCTGCACCAAGGCGGCCGGACCTGCCCCGTAAGGGGCCTCCCGGCCAATGACGCCAAACGCTCATTTCTATTTCTATATGGACTTAAATAAAAGTTAATGATGATGCAGGCCTTTCCGCGAAAAACAGCATAACCATGCTGGCTTGGAACAAAGCAATCTTGAGAACTATAAAAAAATGTATGACCAAACCAAGTGTGTCTCAAAAAGGATTAACTCAGCGTCGTCTAGAGATACATTGGAAACGGAAGCATCAGATTATCAAAACGAAATGCAACATGATTTAGACAGGAGGGTGGGAAACTTGGTAAATTGATCCTAAACAACAGAAAGTGTAAGTTCCTCTGTTACAAAAAAATTTCGTTAAACTTCGGTTACACGATGACACAAGTTTAAAGGTTGTAGGTTTCAGTTGAATCTACATCTGAAAACTTAGAGATCACAATGACAAATAAACGGGAACCGTCATGTAGAAAATGTTGTGCAGAAGGCGGACAAAAGACAGCGTTATCTGGCTACACTTCGCATGTCCGCTCTCTTCTGCAATATTGCTGAGCTTTATGGGCTCCTTACCAGGTGTGACCGATAGAGGAAATCTGAAAAGTTTAGCTTGTTTTGTATTATGGCGAAATAGCGGGAGGGTGTCGCCGATGTGATAAGCGAGTTGTGTTGTCGATCATCAAAACAAATGACTGCAGTGGCTGTTTGGTTCAGAAATACTGTGTAATGTTCCTTCGGATACGCGTGCATGTCCGAAGGAACAAGCGCTGCGGCGACTACAGCTGTTGTGAAATATATGAAACGTATTCACAATTGTTAATATGGATATCCATCAGCTGTTTAATGCAATGACGTCAATGGAAATTTGTGCCGGATCGGGACTCGAAATCGGATTTCCCGTTTATCGCTAGCGCTCTCCTTACCACTAGGCTACCTGTGCAGGACTCAGAGCCAGAGCCAAACCTCCATATGTCGTCGAGTTGCAGACACGTGGTTGGTCCTATCACGCACATCCTGAAATAAAAATACCAAAGAAGCGTCTACAAAATGTTAGTAACGAAATTTACGTTTGCTGTTACGCTGTGAAATAAGCATACGTGAAGATCGCGTTTAAAAGGGCATGTACATATACAATAATGAATAATAAGAAAATCTTTAAAAATAAAGTGATAGTGCGGCAGCAGATGAAAAATGAGAAATGCAAACATTATCTTCGATACACACTTGACGGCAGGCGCGGCAATGCAACGATAGGACCACACATCGAGAATTGCAGACATGTGGCTTCATTTAAACACACTGCAGTGAAATTGACCCCAGGGCTAAAGACGTGAAGCATTTGAAGCACTGGACTCGTCTCGTGGAACTCAGTTGCGTGCATGAATACGAGGGGCGTTTGAAAAGTCCGTGCAAAAATAAAAACTGCT
Source organism: Schistocerca serialis cubense (assembly GCF_023864345.2). Lineage (NCBI taxonomy): Eukaryota > Metazoa > Arthropoda > Insecta > Orthoptera > Acrididae > Schistocerca > Schistocerca serialis. The sequence continues at coordinate 207,375,915 of NC_064642.1, forward strand.
TACGCGTTTGTGGTAAACCTTTTTATTTTTCGACATAGTCTCCTTTTAGACTTATACACTTTGTCCAACGCTGTTCTAATTTGTTGATCCCTTCCGAATAATATGGATTGTCCAAGTCTGCAAAATAGCTATTAGTTGCTGCAGTCACCTCCTCGTTTGAATAAAATCTTTGTCCCGCCAGCTATTTCGTCAAATTGGGGAACAAATGGTAGTCCGAGGGAGCCAAGTCTGGAGAATAGGAGGGATGTGAAACGAGTTGGAATTTTGTTTCCGTTAATTTTGCGACCACAACTGCTGAGGTGTGTGCTGGTGCATTGTCGTGATTTTTATTTTTTATTTTTTTTTTTTCGCTGTGGGACTTAATTTCTGAGGTCATCAGTCCCCTAGAACTTAGAACTACTTAAACCTAACTAACCTAAGGACATCACACATATCCATGCCCGAGGCAGGATTCGAACCTGCGACCGTAGCAGTCGCGCGGTTCCAGACTGAAGCGCCTAGAACCACTCGGCCACCTCGGCCGGCTTGTCGTGATAGAAAAGGACTTTTTTGCGGTCCAGTCGCCGGCATTTTTCTTGCATCTCGGTTTTCAAACGGTCCAATAACGATGAATAATATTCACCTGTAATGGTTTTACCCTTTTTTCAGATAGTCGATGAGGATTATCCCTTGCGAATCCCAGAAGAGTCGCCATAACCTTTCCGGCCGAAGAAATGGTCTTCGCCTTTTTTGGTGCAGATTCCCCATTGGTAACCCATTGTTTAGATTGTTGTTTGGTCTCAGGAGTATAGTAATGTATCCATGTTTCAATCACAGTGACGAAACGACGCTTAAAGTCCTGCGGATTCTTCCTGAATAGCTGCAAACCATCCTTACAACACTTCACACGATTCCGCTTTTGGTCAAGCGTGAGCAAGCGCGGAACCCATCTTGCGGATAGCTTTCTCATATCCAAATGGTTATGCAAAATATTATGTACCCGTTCATTCGAGATTCCCACAGCACTAGCAATCTCACGCACCTTAACTCGTCTGTCATCCATCACCATATCATGGATTTTATCAACGATTTCTGGAGTCATAACCTCCACAGGGCGTCCAGAACGTTCAGCATATGGCCACTCCGAAATTTTTGGAACCAAGTATGAACTGTTGTAATCGAAGGAGCAGAGTCAACGCAATGTTTATCAAGCTTCTTTTTAGTCTCCTGAGGCGTTTTGTCTTTCATAAAGTATTGTTTAATCACCACACGAAATTCTTTTTCGTCTATTTTTGGACAATCACTCGACTTCCTTGATTCACACGAAAGCCAGACACAAAGAAATAGACCAATATGGCTGAAACCACGTGTGCGTTCTTTCCAAAGATGCTGCTAACCAAACATGACCTCGATACGCGCCGGTGGTGCCATCTCTCGGACTTTGCACAGACTTTTCAAACGCCCCTCATAATTATAAAATACAAATTTAAATAAAAGCTTTTGGTAGAAATTAAAAAGTAGCCTACTGAACTAGACATTCTGTGGAACAAATATATTAAAATACTAAAACATGATGGGGATATGCTATATAAAAATTAAAGAACAGCATTTCCATAGATCACCAATGGGATGCCCGCGTAGTAGCGCTTAATGGCCAGTGGTTCGGGCCTCAATAAAAATACAGTAAAAAGTAGGTAGCATAAACTATGTGAATCTAAATGCGTAAAATAACTATATCAAATAAAATATAAATCTTTTTATGCAGCCAAAGACCAATTACGTAAACATATTAAAAATTTACATCATAGAGTCGAAATGATTCTGATACTTACCAGTCAGTTGATCATAAGAAGTTGATTTTTGGTCTTGCATTGTGTTTCAGAATTTCCAATTCTTCGAGAAGTTTAGCTTCTTACCTTTTTGAGCGTAATGTAAAATCTAAAGGTTGTCCACCGTAGGTGAATGGTACCCCATTGCTTTCAAATGATCAGCAAAAAACAGAATGCCGCTTTAACTGAAATTTTTTTGTTAGCAAGTATCGATTAAATGTAGGCTTGAAAATCCTGCCAGTTTGATTATTTAAAACATTTGACAAACGTTACACTGTAAATTATACATTCCGGAAGTGACATATTTATCCTTACGAAGCCACTCGTTGTCAATATAATAGCGAAAGTTATTCGTGTACTGAATTTTTTGAATAATTTAGCCTTTTCGTATGATACTCTTCCCAAAAACGGCGATCTAGCATAATTGAGATTAGGAGACGTAACATTTGTTAGCAAGTTGTTGTTGGTGTCTGGCAATTTCTTTTTATGTAGCTTATCCACAGTCAGTGGACTATATTCGTTACTGGCTGGAGGAATATCGTGAAAACGGTCGTACATCGGTGCGGATGACAGGACAACGCCTGGATGGTGGTATCACTGGTTATGGGCTTAGGAAAAATATCGAATAGAATTACGTTATGCACAAGTTGTTAGTGCAAGTCAAGATAATTGAGAATTTCCTCTCGATTCATAATTTCTTGCGTTAAACACATTATGGGCCGCAAAGTGTTGAATGCAGCAGTTAACATTGGAATGTCGGTGACAGGACCATTAAGACTATGAAAATATCGTCAACATAACAACGACAAAAAATGTATTTTCTTACATAGGCTAGAGTTTCCATTAAAATATTTGCAGTCTAAAAAGTTGACAAAGGTATCTGCAAGGCAAACTGTTAAGCAGTTTCTCAAACGAAATCGTCTTCTTGTGTATAAAATTGGTTATTGGAAGTGTAATAGTCAGTTGAAGTGAGCAATACAAGCAAAGTGACAGCATCTGTAATTTCATGTGTCATCAGGTGAGCGTAATTAAAGAAATTATCTGGATTGATTACAATAGTCTCTTTTAACGGAACTTTTGTGTAAAGATTTCCGATTCTGAGCGACAATAGGCAACAACGGGGTGGGAATACCTTGTCATTCAGAAATCGGGGAAGGTCGTTTCCTTTTGGAATGGAAAAGTTTTTTTCTTATACGTATGATTTGCGTAAAAGTTATTGTAGAAACTTGGAATATGGTTCGTCATGATTACCAATAATGTTGACTATTGGACGCATCGGCGGGATAACCAATAACACTGATTATTGGAAGGACAGAAAGTTCTTCTTTTTTGTGAGTCCTAAGACTTACGTTTTTAGGAAAGTATCATACAAATGGTCTAACTTCATCAAAAATTTCGGTACTCGAATAGTTTTCGCGACCGGAAAAAGAACTCAACACAATTATGTTCATAATGAGCAGCCTTATAAGGAAAAATACACCACTTCTAGAGTGTATGAATTAAAATGTAATTTTTTCAAATTCTTCAGTATTAATTTGCAGTTCATACCCTATAAATTGTGGCCAGAATCCACACCTGGCCGTGAAATGTCTTATAATTTAAAATCTGCTTCCAGGATCTCTGTCTTACCATTATACAATCAAACTAAAACCTTCCAATGTCTCCAGATCTCTTCCAGGATCTCTGTCTTACCATTATACAATCAAACTAAAACCTTCCAATGTCTCCAGATCTCTTCCACATATACAACCTTCTTTCATAATTCTCAAACCAAGTTGTGTTGATTATTATTATGCTCTGCCCAACATTCTATCAGGTAGCTTTCTGTTCCATTCCTTCCTTCAGCACATAACCTCAATCTGATCATCGTTGTGGTACTGGTTAGCATAATAGCTTGAAACTATTGTGGATATTTGCTTTGTGTTTCCTATGCTGCTCACTAGAGCTTACCCGCAATCTTGTTTTCTTATACATTGTGTGTTCCTGCTTTACCTGTATTTGATGTTATACTCACAACATTGCACTCACCTGATCCCCCTGTGTCTAACTTCAACCTTTCCCTTTTTAGATTTTGCAATTTATCTACTTCATTAAGAGATCCAGCTTACCGAACACCGATTCGTAAAATGTCAATTTTGTTTCGGTTGATGACGAAATCTTCTGAGTAGTCTTCGCCCAGAGATCCGAATGGGAAACTATTTTACCTCCGAAATATTTGATCAAAAGAGGATGCCGTCGTCATTTAACGAACAATAAAGTAGAGATTCATGTCTTTGGGCAAGTCCTCTGATTTCCAGTGAGGGTTTACCCTCTATACGTTACCTTGATAAACAAGTAGACGACGTAGACAACTTTCCACTAAGGTGACTAAAGTCATGGGATACCTCCCAACACCGTGTCGGACCTCCATTTTACCGGTGAAGTGCAGCAACTCGACAGGGCATTGACTCAACAAGTCGTTGCAGTATCCTGCTGAAATATTGAGCCATACTGCGTCTGCAGCCGTCCATAATTGCGAAAGTGTTGTCGGTACAGGATTTTGTACATGTACTGCCTCTCGATTTTGGCCCATAGCTGTTAGATGGCATTCATATCAGGCGATCTGAGTGGCCAAATCTTTCGCTCGAATTGCCCAGACTCTTTTTCAAACCAACTGCTAACAACTGTGGCCCTGTGACAAGGCGCATTGTCATCCATAAAAACTCTATTGTTGTTTGGGCTGCAAATGACATCCATGTAGCCGAACAAAGCCACTTCCAGTCAGTGACCGATTCAGTTGGATCAGAGGACTCAGTCCAGTCCACGTAAAGATTGCGCACACCATTACCAGCTTTCACAGTACCTTGTTCACAACTTGTGTCCATAGGTTCGTGGGGTCAGCGTCACACTCGAACCCTATCATTGGCTGTTACTAACTGAAATCGGGACTCATCTGACCTGGCCGCAGTTATTTCAGCTAGGGGCCCACACAGAGGCTTACCGACAATCTTTTTTTCCACCAACAATACGAGATTGGAATAGAAGGGAGAACCGATAGAGGTACTCAAGGTATCCTCCGCCACACACAGTCAGGTGGCTTGCGAGTATGGATGTAGATGTGGATGTCTAAGTGCCACCGGATACGCTCACGAGCCCACCCAAGAGAGGCGCTGCAGGCGATTTCGTGATGTCAACAAAGGTATTCGCCTCGGTCTTCTGCTGCCATAGCCCATGGGCGCCAGATTTCGCCGCACTGTCCTAACGGATACTTTCGTCGTACGTACCACATTGATTTCTGCTGTTACTTCACGCAGTGTTGCTTGTCTGTTAGCACTGACAAATCTGCGCAAGCGCTGCTGGTCTCAGTCGTTGAGTGAAGGCGTTGTTCGCGGTGAGAGGTAATCCGTGAAATTTGGTACTCTGGGCACACTCTTGACGCCTTGGATCTCGAAATACTGAATCCTCTAACGATTTCCGAAATCGAGGGTCCCATATGTCTACCTTTAACTACCATCCCGCGTTCAAAGTCTGTTAATTCCCGTCGTCCGGCCATAATGACGTCATAAACCTTTTCCTCCATGAATCATCTGAGTACAAAGGACAGCACCACCAATGCACAGCTCTTTTATACCTTATGTACACTATTAAAATTGCTACACCACGAAGATGACGTGCTACAGACGCGAAATTTAACCGACAGAAAGAAGATGCTGTGATATGCAAATGATTAGCTTTTCAGAGCATTCACACAAGGTTGGCGCCGGTGGCGACACCTGTAACGTGCTGACACGAGGAAAGTTTCCAACCGATTTCTCATACACAGGCAACAGCTGACAGGCGTTGCCTGTTGAAACGTTGTTGTGATGCCTCGTGTAAGGAGGAGAAATTCGTACCATCACATTTCCGACTTTCATAAAGGTCGAATTGTAGCCTATCGTGATTGCGGTTTATCCTATCGCGTTGGTCGAGATTCAATGACTGTTAGCAGAATATGGAATCGGTGGATTCAGGAGGGTAATATGGAACGCCGTGCTGGATCCCAACGGCCTCATATCACTAGCAGTCGAGATGACAGGCATCTTATCCGCGTGGCTGTAACGGATCGTGCAGCCACGTCTCGATCCCTGAGTCAACAGATGGGGACATGACAATAACCATCTTCACGAACATTTCGACGACGTTTGCAGCAGCATGGACTATCAGCTCGGAGACCATGGCTGCGGTTACCCTTGACGCTGCATCACAGACAAGAGCGCCTGCGATGGTGTACTTTACGACGAACCTGGGTGCACGAATGGCAGAAGTCATTTTTTCGGATGAATTCAGGTTCTGGTCGCATTCGTGTTTGGCTACATCGCGTAGAACGCACATTGGAAGCGTGTATTCGTCATCGCCATACTGGCGTATCACCCGGCGTGATGGCATGGGGCGCCATTGGTTACACGTCTCGGTCACCTCTTGTTCGCATTGACGGCACTTTGAACAGTGGACGTTATATTTCAAATCTGTTACGACCCGTGGCTCTACCCTTCATTCGATCCCTGCGAAACCCTTCATTTCAGCAGGATAATGCACGACCGCATGTTGCAGGTCCTGTACGGGCCTTTCTGGATACAGAAAATGTTCGACTGATGCTCTGGCCAGCATATTTTCCAGATCTCTCACCAATTGAAAACGTCTGCTCAGTGGTGACCGAGCAACTGGCTCGTCACGATACGCCAATCACTACTCTTGTTTAACTGTGGTATCGTGTTGAGGCTGCATGGGCAGCTGTGCCTGTAGACGCCATCCAAGCTCTGTTTGACTCGATGCCCAGGGGTATCAAGGTCGTTATTACGGCCAGAGGTGGTTGCACTGGGTACCGATTTCTCAGGATCTATGCACCCAAATTGCGTGAAAGTGTGTTCACATGTAAGTTCTAGTATAATATATTTGCCCAGTGAATACCCGTTTATCATCTGTATTTCTTCTTGGTGTAGCAATTTTAATGGCCAGTAGTGTACGTGATACTGGCACCATCTTTATATCCGCATATCGCTGCCCCATGCCGTTTTTTTGCCTCAGTATAAACGACCAGTGACCTTAGTCGCTCGAGAGCAGCACTACCGGATGCCAACTTCACTCTCGCAACAGAGACGGCAAACCCAACAAGTCTCGACCATCACGCACAGAATAGTGGAAACAGCAGCGAGTACACGAAGGTAAGAAATACCCCGCAGAACACAAAAAGGGAGAATGCTCAGAGGCCCGTGTTCGCGGTATAGTGATGGGGTGTATGTCGAATGTCCGAGGGCAAAGTCGGCGTTCCAGGACCGCAAAAATAATACGGCCAGGGCAGGGCGGCGCGGCTAACTCGATTCCTGGCAAGGGAGAGCTGCGTAGTGCGGCGTGGGCTGCCATTTAACTCGATTTAAACCGATTAGGGGCCCGCGCGTCCAAGCGGTGGGGTTCCAGACCCACTATTGACAGAGGTGGGGCAGCCGACGCTGCGCGGCGTAACCCTTTTAGCGTGGGAGAACTCGCCCCAGGGGCCAGCGACAGCCGCAAAGTGTGCTGGCGGCGGCGACCTTGATCTCCAAGCTCTCTCTCTCTCTCTCTCTCTCTCTCTCTCTCTCTCTCTCTCTGCCTGCGTCTAATACGCAAACGGCTCGCTGATTTCTGCTACATGAGTAACTTCCGAGAAAACAAGGCCTCTTAGCGGCTATGCTACCTACCTATGTCAATCGTCCTAGGGAAGAGGAGATGGCACCTTCTTTTCCCCTACTCTCAAAAATAAACAATCTATTAGTATTAGTAAATGATCGCGCCTCTATTTCTTCGCGTTCACGACGGTAGGCAAAAGGATTGATGTATGGCCCGACGAAAAAATTACATATTTTCTGAAGGACAGTGCCTTAGCTAAGACATTAGTTTTGCACATTTAAATTCTGTATTCTTTTGATGTGACAACCTCCGTTCGCTCACCGCTCGTTTGACAAAATACTGTCACATTTTCTAACATTCTGCGTCGTGTCTGTTTGTTCTATATCGTGTCTCCCTACCACTTTCGCGCAACGACGCTCTGAGCGTGTTTTTTAGGGAATTGACTAGTTTGAACCTGGGACGTGTTGCTGGTAAGGAGACGCCAGACCACACATGACATGTAGAATTCAGAAGAGTTCAGTGAGACTACCGATGATAAAACCAAATACTTAATGATTTCAGCGTCATCCACTGCATTCACTGTAAAAGAATCTTAATACTAACTAAATTTAGTGGAAGGGGTTCAACGCTTTCCTATTTTTAGTTAGCTGGTAAAATAACGTCGAAAAAGCAGTTAAGTTTACCATTGGAAATTTTATTCTACTCATAAAAGATTGTTTATAAATTGTACTATTGATAAAAGGATATGTTTTAATACAGGATGGTAAAAACCAACTGCGTTCAACAAAAATGTGAACGAATATTCCCTGAATGGGTTTCCAAGTTCTACAATGGATCGAAGGATGACCTATGCCATATCACATCTATAATATAGGTTTAAATTAAGTTTCACAAAATAGAAAACTATCAAAATGGTCTACAGTGACCCTCAATTATCTTTAATTACTTATCTAACTTGTCGTAAATTACAGTGGCTGATGTGACTTCTCAATAACCATATAACAGAAAAATCAGCGCGTTTCAGATTTTTACTTCAAGTGGCAAATGTGAACACCATGAGCTCTAATTGACGATCGACACTAGTGTTACGCAAAAAGGGGGTGTAACAGATGGGACTTCCGCAGTTCTGAGTGAAGCTTTATGCGCTGTTATGCGGCATCGCATGCGTTCATTACCTTGTCGGTGTTCGTCAGGGGGCAGTGGGCAGCACAGCTCCGCTCACCTCGCCGTCTCGGAAGCAACTCTCTCCTAACTTCTCCTTACTACAATTTACCGAAATTGGTTTAAAAAAAAACTATCTGGCTGTGTTTTCATCTGACCAATGAGGGTCTCAATGTTAACCTTAAGCTCCGCCTACAAAAATTCTGTCTATCCAATGAGAAACGTTATACTTTTCGTGGTGGGGCAATGTTTTTAAAGTTTGCAACGTAACAGAGACGCGAAAAAGTCTCACTCTAAAACTTGCAGCTGGTGTGGTCCTTTTAGTGTTATCGTAAGATATATACTGTTCTTCTGGAGGGCTCTATCTTTTAACATGGGCTTGGGGGGGGGGGGGTGGTCCTGACGTAACAGAGACGCGAAAAAGTCTCACGCTAAAACTTGCCGCAGGGGTAGTCCTTTTTGTGTTATCGTAAGATCTATACTGTTCTTCTGGAGGGCTCTAGCTTTTAACGTGGGCTGGGGGTGGTCCTAGCGGTTAGCTGGCGACGTGGGTGTCCGTCCCTTATCGTAGGGCCTTCCAGCTTAACACGGTTCTGCTCTCGGCTTCTGTTCTCGTTTCTCCCCTCGGAACTGCGTCTGTCTCACGGTGGGAAGGTATGACATGCATTTAGGCATTCTTGTGTTAGTCTGTGGTATTCCATTTGCTCACTAGTTACTCGTATTACTTTGGTTAATTTAATGTCACGATTTATTCGGAGCTATGTGACATACTACTGGATTTGCTTATGTCAGGGTTTTCATGGAAGGTGTTGGATTTGCCTGACACCTTACAATTTGAATAGCTGATAACGAGAAACTAATAATGCGTAAACAGCGCTTGAATCCAAACAGGATAGATCACGTCTGTATTTGTCGCGCAATATTTGTTTTACCTGTGGCATTATCGTGCCTATGTAGACGCACGCGCGCTGTTGTTACGAATTAGCTTTGCGTAAAGATATAAATTGGTGTACTGTGGAGACGTGTTGAAGAGCTTGCAGATCGGTACTAGAACGGAAAGTGGGTCCACAATAATGTCCAGTTGTATGTAAGTTAAAACCGGTACAAAACTGATTATTGCAAATATGTCTTCTCATATTGTCTCGTGAAGTTGCTCGAAATTATAGTAAACGCAAGTTAGAAGAAAGCTTGCTTCTATAGCAATCCAAAAGCCTAAAACGTCCGGTTCCGGAGAGAATGCGACGGCTGCAGTAGCCTTCAAAAGGAAATGAAAACACGTTCCAAAGCGATTACGGTGCTGGTCCATCGGGCATCCAGCGGCCAACTTGAGATTTATCCATTCTGTAACCATCAGTAAACCCCCCCCCCTTCCCCCCATTCTTTAAAGAATCGATCTCCCATTTATAACAAGTTAAAGTGTCTCATTACGTTACAGATGAGTTAATATGCTACCGAAAAACGAGGCTATTTGCACACCGGGTTGTTACGTGGACACGCTACCCCGTAGTAACTTTATTTATATTACTTTGCCTCCATTATTTTTTTTTTTTTTGGTTTGAGTAAATTATTGTTTCAACTGTTACAGGTCATTAATAATCAAAAATGGTAAGAAGATATGAAAAAACCCCTGGGTCAAGACTATATGTCAACTTTAAAAAGTACCATATAGAAATGGCCACAGACGCCGTTAAGGAGGTGATATCAAGGAGGGCGCCTGCATAAAAAAAATCAAAGTTCTCAGGCAAACGCTTGTAAGGAGGTTGTTTGGAAAGAATCATGGATCTGTCGGAGATAAGACGGTTTTGAGCAGAAATGAAGAAGCCATTATTGCAGAAACTCTTGGCACGGTGGCAAATTGGGCGGAAAGTAGTACCTGTCTTCAAAGAGAATACCCGCAGTCCGGATTTCCTTGATTGATTCACAGCTCGAAACGACCCTTCCATTAGAACGGCTTCGATAATAAAGTAGTCCAGATAATCTGTCAGTTGTAATGACATTTCGATCTTCTTCAATAATGCTGAACTTGCTCTTCAGGAAGTGAAAACCACAAATCTCTACACTTATGATGAGATCAAAGTTACAGACGACACTGGACCCAGAAAGATTGTGGTTCCCAGGAACACGAAAAGGGTAGACAGGGTACAAGAGAGCTCTCGTGCGTGTTGGTATGCGGGAACGCAAATGGAGATCTACTTCCTTCTATGGTTGTGTACTAGGCACAGAAGCGGCACGACAGCTAGGCTGAAGCGGACCAACCAGTGACAAAACCAAGTGGTTGGTTTGACATGAGCCTCTTCAGAGTGTGGTTCTTTAAAGTCTGTTGAAGCCACTCATGATCCTGAAGGCACAGTGGTGGTGTTAGGAGATGATCTTGCAAGACACTTACTTCCTAAAATCATTGGGGCGTGCAGACATAATAGAATTTATATCACTCCATTGCAACCAAATGCAATACATCTCATATAGTCTTTCGATGTTGCAGTACTTGCCCCAATGGTAAGGAAATCGAAAGAAATCTTGAACAACTGGTGGTAATAGAGTTGGTACCTTGGTTGTACTCCAAAAGAACAGTTTCCTGCCTTGTTAAAGAGACTATGGATTGGAGTTAGTGAAACTATGAGCAAGGGATTACTGTCTCGGTTTAAAGCTATCGGCCTGCGTCAACCCAACTCTGCTGAGGTGTTGAAAAGAATTCCTGATGGATTACATGGTGACAGTGAGGAAATTGGAAGAAATTTAGATGAGAGTTCTGTACAGTTCTTGAAGGAATACCAGGGAAGTTGTGAGAAGAAGACGCGAAAGCGAAGAAAGAAGGTTGCACCAGGAACATGTGCGATACATGTTCAGGAGATTGAAAGGGAACAACCTGTGAGATTTTGTCTGTCAGCATCGACATCATGTTTCCACGACTAACTTTCATCCTCGAGTACCCAAAAATCCTTTCAAAAACAGACCGATTGATGTAAGTCGCAGAACAACTGTAGGCGCATTTACATGCAGTATTTTCTGTATAAATTCCAAAGATTTTAGAGACAAATATGATGGAGTGAATGTGTAAAATGCCGCGTATGGATTTGTGGCCCATGCAGTAGTGGAAGTACTGATCCGTACTACAGTGTGTAAACTTTTGGATGGCAGACCTCTCCCTAGTCCTGGGTCGGTAGAAGTCGGTAAACGTCGGGAGGCTTCGGTAGGCACGCAGTTTCGACTGCTGCCAACATTACGTAGCCGACTGTGTTGTACATGGCCATTGTCGTCTGCTTCGTTATTGTTTTGCGCTGTACTGTTCTGCGTGTTTTTATTGTGCAGTTGTGCTAAACGTTATCAAAATGAGTGAATAGCCAGTTGCTGGCCCATCTCGGGAGTCGCCAACAACCCCTACCGGTAGGCCTACGGTTAGAAGGAAACCAGTATTACGTAGCGATGCTCGCAAAATTATATTGCGTGTGATTGAATGCTGCGAAAGGGAAAGGGAGCAGAAAAAATTGCTTCACCCCATTTACAAATCTTCAGTGAGAGCTGCTACATACACAGGACAAAGCATGCGTAGCATTGGAAGGTGCAAACAGTTTTCCAAGAATCATCCTGGCGTATCACCACAAACGCCTGGCAAGAAAAGGTGAGTTTCCATTTCAGCCCCCTATTTCGTCCGAATTACCTTATATTTCATTTTTCCTTGCTACCGTATTGATTTGTATGGAAACACCACTGATTACTGTATTATTTCGAAACACATGCTCTCATTCTCAAATAGTGGGTGCATAAATCTGGGTATTTTCCCGCGGTGGCATCTCATTGTTTATGGCGTCATATCTCCTCAAGAATGTGTCTAATTTCTTTTTTTTTTTTCGTCTAGAAACCTTCGTGGGCGTACGGAGAACAAATCACCAAAATTTCACCGCAATCGGATGAATGGTTTGGGAACGCACAGAGGGCAGACATACATACATTCATTTTTATTTATAGAGACTGACAGCTTCGTTATACTATATGACCTGTTTAAGTATATTTAAATTTTATAATTAATGGTTTAACATTGCGGTGAATGAAATAAAATGAAAAAAAATTGCAAGCAGTGGGAATCGACCCCAGGTCCGCTGCATGACAAGTCTTCACCTAATCAAATGCGCTACGCATGCTACAGTGACTTAACTGTAACCACATTGTCCATTACTCTTTTCGGGCGTTCGGAGAACAACTCACCGAAGTTTCATTGCAATCGGATGAATGGTTTGTGAGCGCATAGTAGACAAGCATACATACATTAATATATATATATATATATATATATATATATATATATATATATATATATATATATATATATATATATGACGATTTCAGTTTCGTTTACGAACAACATTTAAAGCGAGTTTTACTTCCAAGCCTTTCGTCTGCTTTCGTTTAAGCATGACGCGCAGTTTGTAGTGCCAGCACTGCAACTGGTAGGTAGGTAGGTAGGTAGGTGTGCCTTGTCCCCCCCCCCCCCCCCCCCCGCCAACGGCTACTCTCCCCTCGCAAGCCAATGCTTGCTTCCTCTCTCCCCGCACTCCCCTCACAACACAGCCAGTTAACACACTGTACATCTGCCTCCGATATGAGGATTCAGATGATGAAATTGTGGATGACAGTGATACGGGCAAAAACTACATACCAGAGCTAAAATCAAGGAAAGAGATTCAATGTAGCTTGGAATTACGAATAATGTTTCGTAGATATTAGTGCTTTGAGGGTTTCTTAATATTATTATAAGTTTATGAAATTTTGTTCTAGTTTCAGTAATTTAATTATTTCGCATTAATGTTTTGTTTTTCAGTTAGTGTAACATTTGTGTATTATCACTTTCTTCTGATTTATTTCCAGTGTATTTTGTCGTTTTGTTATTTTTGTTTTTTCAGTACATGCAATGCTTAAAAGTTGATTAAACAATTTCTGAGAATAATTAAAATAAGCCAAGGAGCATTTTTTTTTACTTACTTACGGGAGAACATGATCAGCCTCTTTTTCATGTGAAATAAAGCAAGGTGTTCAAGCAGCCCAAAACACAGGATTACTTGAAGTTACTTTAAGGAAGAAAAAGATCGCTTTTTGTTCGATTCTTTGTTTCAATATTTTCGACTTTTGATACGAGCTAAGTCAGCGTAACAGTTAGGTCGGTACACAACATTAAAAAAAAAATCTTCATGAAAGGAATCCTCAATAAAAAGAATTTAACGAGCCAGGTCAAAAAGCACACTTAAAAGGAGCCCAAGTAACCTCGTTTTACGGTAAATATTTTATTTTAAGAATGTAAGGGAGAGAGAGTTTAGAAAAGCTATGAAGTTATTTAGCTAGAAGTCACTAAATGCTATCATTTTGAAACACTCGATCAATAAAGTCTGGGTAATTGGACACAGTCACTTACGCTGCCACAAGACAAACAAACAGTTTCTAACTGTAACACTTCTTTAATGTGTTAAACTTGTAACATAAGATTAGACATCATAGTAAATTTTTAAATTCGATCATTAATAACGCAAAATGGATATTTTTGTTGTCTCTGGAAGCCATTAGACAGTCAACCTAGAGCTGGTACCGTGTTCCAGGATACTCACTTAGTAAAAGAGATTACACTACTGTGTAACCATTGTATTACAGAAATTAACTATTAAATGACGTATTAATGCTAAACACTTGTTACGTCGTTCAAGGTTTCGGACTTGCAGCCGGTCGTCGTTTGTTTCATGCCACGATATTTGGACTGGGCACCTGCCAGGCATCATTAGGGAGCCCTCATACCGTGGAATTCAACTGTTTAGCCATCCAGGAACAGAGCGGAATGCTGAAGAAGATCCCAGCAGAGCGATCTAAACATCGAGCACTGGAGAACTGTGAACAGAAGTAAGATGTAGCCTAACAAGTCAAGAGTGACAACGCCTACGAAAACCCGTAGACACATTTTCTGAACAGTTCATATATCGTCCCAATTCCTGACTAGAATAGAGCTTTTTTCTTTACCAATTGACAATTATCTGATTACGATGAAGATAGGATACGTTTTCGCCTGGCGTAGTCGAAGAATTTTATTTTTGTTACTTTACTACACACATTAACTCAATTTGAATATCAAGCTGACATGCAGTATTCGGCTTCAAAGAAGTCTTTACACGTGCGGAATACTGTGCCGTCACAAAATCCTTTCGACTGGTCCTTTTATCGCCAACAAATTCATCAAAAATGTATCAGGATTTATTAGGAGACTGCTGCTTGTATTTGACAGTTAATAAATGGACTGCTGAATTCAGACGTGATCCAGGTGAAGGACGCCGCAAACCTACAAATGGTTCAAATGGCTCTGAGCACTATGGGACTCAACTGCTGAGGTCATTAGTCCCCTAGAACTTAGAACTAGTTAAACCTAACTAACCTAAGGACATCACAAACATCCATGCCCGAGGCAGGATTCGAACCTGCGACCGTAGCGGTCTTGCGGTTCCAGACTGCAGCGCCTTTAACCGCACGGCCACTTCGGCCGGCCGCAAACCTACAAGCACAGATGGAAACACCTGTGAAGTGGACAGCGTGGCACTGTACGATCGCCTTTAGACGCCTGTCTAACAGCTGTCGGCTTTGATGTGAGATGGAAGCGTTCGTTGTACACGGAAATTCAAGCATGAGACAGCCTTTGGTAACGTTGGAATTTCATAAGATATACATTATTAAACAGGAACAAAATACTAGCTTACCGAGGATAGGGCCAGATTTATGATTGCATTCAAGACTCCATTCCGGAGCTTGTCATTCTTACCGGAACAAAATCGATAGACTTAAAGGTAATTTCTAGTGCATTTGCAATATATACGAATGTAAAGGATAACGTCGGACGGTGTTCACAGACAATGCTATTATTTGCAGGCAGATTGCAACGATAGAAGACTGCAGCGAAGTATAGGAAGACCTGTTTGGGATCGATGATCGATACAGGTCTGGCAGATGATGCTGACCGTAAATAAATGTAACTCGTCCAATAAATCCACTGTTGTACGATTAAGCTATTGGCGATAAAAATCACTGTAAACATTAACTGCTGTAAGTTATCTTGGAGTAACCGTATTAACTCTAGTAAAAGCAGGTGGCAGCCTGAAATTCTTTGGATGAATCTTGCAGAAATGTAATTCATCCGTGAAAGAAAGTAGAGCGAATCAGTCGTGGATGCTTACCACATTGGAGTAAGAGATAGAGGAGATCCAACCAAGAGCGGCACGATTCTTGGCGTGATCGTTTGATCAACAAACTCCAGTGGCAGCTCTTCTTCAAGAGTGGGTGTGCATCACGGAGTGGTTTACTGTCGACATTGGAATAGAGTTCGTTTCAAGAAGACTCTAGTAGCATAGTATTTCCTCCCAAAAGAGACCGAGCGACGTGGCGCAGCAGTCAGCACACTAGACTCGCATGCGGGAGGACGACGACGATTCAAACCCGCGTCCGGCCATCCTGATTTAGGTTTTCCGTGATTTCCCTAAATCTCTTCTGGCGAATGCCGGGATGGTTCCTTTCAAAGGGCGCGGCCGACTTCCTTACCCATCCTTCGCTAATACGATGGGAGCGATGACCTCGCTGTTTGATCCCCTCCCCCCAAATCAACCTCCCAGAAGACAGGGTGTTGAGAAATATGCATTGCGAGAAAATGAGAGAAGAGCTCAGGTGGAGGGCTACCCACAGTTTGTCTTCCCCCGCGCCGTTCGCGATTGGAGCAAGAGGGAATGGGGGGGGGGGGGGGGAGATAGTGTCAGTGGAAGTACTCACCGCCTCACACCGTAAGGTGACCCGCGGAATATGGGTACAGACATATAAAAAGGGGCAGTCAAACGAAAGCGAGGTAGATGTCTACGGAACTGTGGTTGTACGCAGGGCGCGCCCGTATGTAGCCAAGGTTGTTTCTAGTACCCTGCAGAAGTTCTAAGCCCTTACTCACCCTCCATACAGTCCTGACCTCTCCCCATGAGATTCTCGTACTTTTGGTACCATGAAGGAGGGAGGACGTCCGGAGTCGTCTATCTGTTTCGGCCGAAGAGACGCATGCCACGGTACATTCATGGTTCCGTAGGCAACAGCAGAAATTTTCCCATGAAGGCAATGACCATCTTGTCTCACTGTTGGATGTTGTCGTTGTGGTCTTCAGTCCAGAGACTGGTTTGAAGCAGCTCTCCATGCTACTCTATCCTGTGCAAGCTTCTTCATCCTCAGTACCTACTGCAGCCTACATCCTTCTGAATCTCCTTAGTGAATTCATCTCTTGGTCTCCCTCTACGATTTTTACCCTCCACGCTGCCCTCCAATACGAAACTGGTGATCCCTTGATGCCTCAGAACATGTCCTAGCAACCGATCCCTTCTTCTAGTCAAGTTGTGCCACAAACTTCTCCTCAATCCTATTCAATACTTCCTCATTAGTTATGTGATCTACCCATCTAATCTTCACCATTCTTCTGTAGCACCACATTTCAAAAGCTTCTATTCTCTTCTTGTCCAAACTATTTATCGTCTATGTTTCACTTCCATATGTGGCTACACTCCATACAAATACGAGGGTCAGTCAAAAAGTAATGCCTCTTATTTTATTTTCTGCGTTTAATTGTCAGGAAATTTAAATGCAATTACATAGGTTGAAAACCACAACATTGAGGATCATTTTGTCATTTTTCAATGTAATCTCCGCCCATCTCTACAGTTTTGGTCCATCTTTGAACAAGGGCATGTATCCCAGCACGGTAAAAATCACAGCTCTGCTTCCTAAGCCATTGACGCACGGATGTTTTGACGGCCTCCTCATCTTCAAAATGAATCCCACGATGAGCTTCTTTTAGTGGCCCGAACAGATGGAAGTCTGATGGTGCCAGGTCAGGGCTGTATGGGGGATGAGGCAAAACTTCCCATCCAATTTTGACAATCTCGTCAGAGGTGTGACGACTGGTGTGTGGTCTTGCATTGTCATGCAAAAGAATAACATCTGCCATTGATTTGTTGGGCGAACTCGCTGAAGACGTGCTTTAAGTTTGTTGAGGGTTGTGACGTATTGAACAGAATTTATTGTGCATCCCTGCTCCAAAAAATCAACCAGAATCACACCCTCTGTATCCCAGAAAACTGTTGCCATAACTTTCCCTGCCGATCGCACAGTTTTGAATTTTTTCTTCCTCGGCGAGCTTGTGTGACGCCACTCCATTGACTGCCTCTTTGATTCGGGTTCAAAAAAATGCACCCATGTTTCGTCCCCGGTCACAATTTTTTTCAGAAACTCATCTCCCTCCAAACGGAAGCGCTGCAAGTGTTGGGAGGCTATTGTTTTCCTTGCCTCTTTATTCTGATCGGTTAACATTCTTGGAACCCACCGTGCACAAACTTTTGAGTACCCCAATTGTTTAATAATCGTGATCACACTGCCTTTACTAAGAGAAATAATGCGACACACTTCATCTGCAGTCACCCGACGGTCACCACGAATGATGTCATCAACTTGCTGAATGTTTTGTGGAGTCACTGCACTCACCGGCCTGCCGCTCCGCTTTTCGTCAGTCAACGGTGTTTGCCCTTCAGCTTCCTTACAACGACGAACCCATCGTCTAACAGTGCTGACATCCACTGTCACAACACCATACACCTTCTTCAGTCTTTCATGAATGCGTACGGGCGTTTCACCTTCTGCATTCAAGAATTCAATCACACAACGCTGTCTCAAACGAACATCGATGTCGGCCATCTTACAAACTTCTGCTGTGCTGCCACCTGTTGACACAGAAAGTTACTACTGCAGTGGATTGCAGAAGAAGGTTTGAGGAATGGCGCCAAATTCAAATTTTTCACTTAACTTAATTTCTTTAAGTAGAAAAAAAATGGGAGGCATTACTTTTTGACCGACCCTCGTACTTTCAAAAATGACTTCCTGACACATCTGTACTCGATGTTAACAAATTTCCCTTCTTCAGAAACGCTTTCCTCGCCATTGCCAGTCTACATTTTATATCCTCCCTACTTCGACCATCATCAATTATTTTGCTCCCCAAATGGCAAAACTCCTTTACTACTTTAAGTGTCTCATTTCCTAATCTAATTCCCTCAGCATCACCCGACTTAATTCGACTACATTCCGTTATCCTCGTTTTGCGTTTGTTGATGTTCATCTTATGTCCTCCTTTCAAGACACTGTCCATTCCGTTCAACTGCTCTTCCAAGTCCTTCGCTGTCTCTGACAGAATTACAATGTCATCGGCGAACCTCAAAGTTTTTATCTCGTCTCCATGGATTTTAATACCTACTCCGAAATTTTCTTTTGTTTCCTTTACTGCTTGCTCAAAATACAGATTGAGTAACATCGGGGATCGGCTACAACCCTGTCTCACTCCCTTCCCAACCACTGCTTCCCTTTCATGCCCCTCGACTCTTATAACTGCCACTGTGGGGTAAATGTATTAAAATTATGGCGATTACTTATGACATAATAAACATTTTACTTACTTCTTCCATCTGTCTCGTTTTCATTTGACTGCCCTTCATACCGGGTCTCTCTCCTGTGGTTCGTCAGGCGCATTTTCTCTGGTGTTGCGGCAGACGTTTGCAATTTCGTTTTTGCAACGTGTTACTGGAGTCAGCCGAAGCAAATACCGCTCGTCACGTCTTTCAAGCGACGCCCAGCGTCTACGAAAAGCGTCGGGTTGTATCCCATTACAAACAAAACGATGTTTGAATCAGAATTGTACGTCCCTATTCGGCAGTACGCTACCACATTAGTCCAGTCCGTTATTCGTTTTATCGGTATGTATGAACAGGAACTGTGAGACACCAGTACTGCAGTAGTGACTGCGCATCGTGTCTGCAGCTCGTGGTCTTGGGGTAGCGTTCTCGCTTCCCGCGCACGGGGTCCCGGGTTCGATTCTCGGAAGGGTCAGGGAGTTTCTCTACCTCGAGATGACTGGGTGTTGTCTGTGTCTTTCATCATCATTGACTCGCAAGTCGCCGAAGGGGCGTCAGCTAAAAAGGACTTGCAATTTCGGCGGCCGAACACCCTGCATGGGGTCTCCCGGCCAATAATGCCGTACGATCATTTCATTTCTGCATGGCGGGAGCAGTCAGCGCCGGCCAGAGCGGTCCTGTCGCTGCTGGAGTTAATGGCTATTCCTCGTGTTTTACCATTCCTGTTAATATGCACTGATAAAACTATCGCACTAGATTAACCAAAAAGTGGTTCAAATGGCTCTGAGCACTATGGGACATAACATCTGGGGTCATCAGTCCCCTAGGCTTAGAACTACTGAAATCTAACTAACCTAAGGACATCACACACATTCATGACCGAGGCAGGATTCGAACCTGCGACCGCAGCAGCAGCGCGGTTCCAGACTGAAACGCCTAGAACCGCACGGCCAATGCGGCCGACCGTACAGTTCCACTCTCAATTTTGTTCGTACCTAGAAATAAACAAACGCTCTCCATCGAAGCTGGGCGTCGGATGAAAGACGTGAGAGCAGCATTTGTTTCGGCTGACTCTTGCTACACTTTGCAATAACAAAATTGCAAACATCTGCCGAATCACCAGAGAATATACGCCTGACAACTCTTAGAACGCACACCCTGTATTTGTAGGTTTCCACCTAGGCGAGTGTCCTGAAACGAAAATGCAATCAAATTAGAGGCTGGAAACGGGTGGTATCGCAGCCAGAATGCGAGATCGACTTTCGCAGAATTTACGGCGCTACTGGACACCCGACCGCAAACGCCCTGTCTCTCTCTCTACCCCAGTACACAAATAACTTAAGATTTGGGGGATCAACCAACAAAAGACAGAGTAATAAAGGTCTAGTTTCCTGTGCATCTTGCATACTTTTTAATATTCTTCTGGGCGAAGCTCTGGTAGGGTTAAATTTCACAGGGGTCTGTGTTTCTTCCTTAGCTCCATCTTGTAAAACGAGCCAGTCTCAGAATTTGTTACACTTCGAGTCATCTGTTCACTCAAGAATGTAAAGCAAGCGATACTTTCAAGCCTTGCAGGGACTACGATCCATGAATATACTACACGTGCAATATTTGTGATTTTTTTTTCTACACTTATGCTCATAAAATAAGGATAATTGCAGAATGTGGTGCCACACAACATGATACTACACAAAACTGGCGCTAATAGCATATGCTCATAGGGTACACACACTACACAGATCTGAAAGTCCACGGTATTGGTGATAAGTTGAGAAAACCGTCCCGAAACACATGTGCTAAAAAACGCAACTGTTTCCTGCGCGTGTACCCTGACATAAATGTGGGGTATGATCACCATGCGCCGGCCGGAGTGGCCGTGCGGTTCTAGGCGCTACAGTCTGGAACCGCGAGACCGCTACGGTCGCAGGTTCGAATCCTGCCTCGGGCATGGATGTGTGTGTTGTCCTTAGGTTAGTTAGGTTTAAGTAGTTCTAAGTTCTAGGGGACTGATGACCTCAGAAGTTGAGTCCCATAGTTCTCAGAGCCATTTGAACCATTTTTTGATCACCATGCACACGTACACAGGCCGCACAACGGGTTGGCATTCTCTGGATCACGTTGTCGAGCAGCTGCTAGGGCATAGCCTCCCATTCTTGCACCAGTGCCTGTCGGAGCTCCTGAAGTGTCGTAGGGGTTTGAAGACGTGCAGCGATACGTCAACCGAGAGCATCCCAGACGTGCTCGATGGGGTTTAGATCTGGAGAACAGGCAGGCCACTCCACTCTCCTGATGTCTTCTTTTTCAAGGTATTCCTCTACGATGGCAGTTCGGTGGCGCCGTGCGCTATCATCCACCAGGAGGAAGGTGGGACCCATTGCACCCCTGAAAAGGCGGACATACTGGTGCAAAATGACGTACCGATACACCTGACCTGTTACAGGTCCTCTGTCAAAGACATGCAAGGGTGTATGTGCACCAGTCATAATACCACCCCGCACCATCAAAACACGACCGCCCTACAGGTCCCTTTCAAGGACATGAAGGGGTTGGCATCTGGTTCCGGTTCACGCCAGATGAAAACCCGGCGAGAATCACTGTTCAGACTATACCTGGACTCGTCCGTGAACATAACCTGGGACTACTCTTCCAATGACCATGTACTGTGTTCTTGACACCAGGTTTTATGGGCTCTCCTGTGCCTAGTGGTCAGTGTAATTTATTTTATTTTATTTATTGCCAAATTATAGACCTGTTACCTGATGTTTAAAACAGGTCGTACATCTTACAATTTTCGTCTTTCATCTTTTTACAGTTTTCTTTCCTTTTGTTTTATATACAACATTTACAAAGAATGATTAAAAATAACAATAATTTGAGGTTGAAACATAAATAAAATTTTGCTGTTTTTAAGAAGAATATAAAAAGGAGATAGGATAGATTAGAGATTTGTTAGTACCATCACCGAGTGTAACTGACGGTGAATACCTCGGAATGGTTTCATCGAGCCGTTGACCGCCAGTCACACACACACACACACACACACACACACACACACACACACACACACACACACACACACACCGAGCGAGGTGGCGCAGTGGTTAGCACACTGGACTCGCATTCGGGAGGACGACGGTTCAATCCCGCGTCCGGCCATCCAGATTTAGGTTTTCCGTGATTTCCCTAAATCGCTCCAGGCAAATGCCGGGATGGTTCCTTTGAAAGGGCACGGCCGACTTCCTTCCCCATCCTTCCCTAATCCGATGAGACCGATGACCTCGCTGTTTGGTCTCTTCCCCCAAAACAACCCAACCCACACACACACACACACACACACACACACACACACACACACACACACAAATTGTTATTAGTAGAGAAATAATGTTTCTTATCCTATTTGTATTAACTACATTAGGTGCGCATCCATGTACAGCATTTGGTGTTTTCTTGGCTAGATTGCCAGCAATTTGCTTATTTACTGTCACATCTCAGCTTCCTCCTCCTGTTCCTCCTCATTGTCACTATTTTCGCTGTCACTGTGGGTACCGCTGTCCATCCTCTGGAGATTTCTGTTACGCTGCACATAGGCATGTCTGTGATGTCGTGTCCGCTTATACTCTTCATGTGTTGTTTTTGAAATACTGTTTGTCAGTGCGTTTAGTTGTGCCCATTGTTCTTCGTCTCTTATTGCTGTGTATATATCTATGTCTGTATCTGTGTAATCTAAGCGTAGTGTATGTCTATTGTTCGCGTATTGCCCGCAGAAAGAGACAGTGTGTTCTGGAGAACATGTGCATGTAGGTGCCTGCCTCACACTCACGCGGTCTAAGTGCGTGGGATAAGGTACGTGTCCGGTTAAGAAATGTACCATACCGCGGCTGGGATCGATATCTCATTCTCAACCGCTCCCTTACGTCAGGAAGGAAGTCGTGCAGTCTACGTCCCATATCACTTACATCCCACTCACCTTGCCATGTGTCCAAACGCCAACTTTTAAGGTGACGTGTCGTCTCTATGGGCACACCGGTTATTGTGTGTACCTTATCTAGTCTCCCCACCTTTAACCAGTACCTTGCAGCTCTGTATTTGATCGTGATATCTATGGGGCATATTCCGAGCACCACACACAGTGCATCCCCTGAGGTGGTACCGAAGGCTCCAGATAGCCTAAGTAGGACACTTCTCTGCCCTCGTCTGACGGATGCTTTGTTGGTGACCACGTTCAGTCTATGTGCCCACGTGCTAGCTGCAAAGCTGAGTACTGATTCGAAGAGCGCACAGTTGTATGTACGTATGACTGGTAGAGGTAGTCTGTACTGTTTTGAATTTAGCCTCACCAGTTTGTGTAGTATTTTTTCTGCTTTGTCTGTTGTTAGCCTTATGTGTTCGTGGAAATTCAATTTTTCGTCTGTGTGTACCCCAAGATAGCACGTAATGCGTGGTCGTTTGATGCTAGTGTCCCCAATTTTAACCGACGGATTCCTTTCGAGTGATCCTTCCAGTGAAGTGTATGTTGTTTTGTTTTCGGCTATCCCGAGTTTGTTGTTGTGACTCCACTGAGTAAATGTTTGTAGTATTCCACTGGCTTTCTCTTCTAACTGGGCTCTATTGTTTGCAGTGACTACAACTAATAGGTCATCTGCGTATGCGACAATTCCGTCTGACCTGTCATCCCCATCCAGAAGTTGTAGGAGGGGTTCGATTGTTATGTCCCAGAAGATGGGGCCGCAGATCGATCCTTGAGGACAGCCTTTGGTAATTCTTTTAATTACTTTCCTGCTGTCCATCTGCCATTCGACTACTCGGTCTTTACAGTAGTCCAGAAAACTGTTGTACGGTGATTGCGGTACCTCCAGATGTCTCAGCCTCTGAAACACTGCTGGCCACCAAAGATTATCAAATGCTCCGGCAATGTCAATCATTATTGCTATGGCATATTTCTGTTTTGTGGTGTTAACTATGTGCAGGGCCTGGTTGATGGCATCATCTATTGATCTGCCAGTACTGAAGCCGAACTGGTGTTGGCTCATACCCCTGAGAGCTCTGTGTGTTTGCAGGCGCTTACACAGTAGCTTCTCCTGGATCTTTGCTAGGGTGTTTATTAGGTATATTGGCCTGTAAGTCTTTGGATCTGAAGGATCCCTGTCCGCTGATTTCTTAATAATGACTGCTTTGGAGGTTTTCCATACTGTAGGTACCCTGCCTAACCGTAAGGCATCGTTCAGTAACGTTGTTAGGAACGGGGTGATCTGCGGTGCTAGTTTTTTCAGTGTTTCCGAGTGGATACCATCTGGTCCAGGTGCTGTTTTGTTTTTGAGCTCTGAGATTGCTAGCGCAACCTCTTCTTGCGCAAAAGGACAGCTGACAGTTGCAGTGTTGTGTGGTGTGTGTAGGTTTTCTCTTCGTGTTGCATGATATTGTGTGTCTGTATCGATAACGTCGTCTGGGAGCAGTTTATACAGCAGAAACTCCGCTGTATTCCTCCATCCCCTCGTCATCGTGCCGTCAACCTGCCTTAGCGTTCCCAGAACTAGTGGGGTTTTTATCTTCTCTGTCAGTATTTTGTATGGTTCCCCCCATATATTTTGTTCTGTTTGTGTTGTTACAAATAGCTCCCATTGTTGTCTACGCGTGTTGTATAGGGTCTGTCTGTATAAGTCTTGTGCATGCCTATATGCTTCAAGTCTTATTCGTCGGTCCCTATCTGCTATCGCCCTTTGATATAATTTTCGTTTGCGTCTTGTTTGAGTCTCGTAAGTTCGTTGGTTCATGGTACTGGTGAGCAATTTGTGTTCTTTGCCGTCGGTACTGAAGTGTTTTGTGCATGTTGTATTACCTGTATCGTTGGATAATTTCCGTTAATTTATTCCAGTCCGCTTTGTGCAACAGCAAGTGTCTGGTGCGTGATTTGGTCAATGTGTTCTGAGTGTGAGTTAGTGTGTATGTTATGACATTATGATCACTACTGGTTATGTTGTCGTGTACAGTCCAGTTTGTTTCGTATGCCATTGCTGCGTTATTTGCTAGCGTGAAGTCGATATTACTGCTCGTACCATCGAACCCTGCATATGTTGGTATAGGTCCTTCCGTATTCATTACATGTAATTGTGTTTCTTGTATTAGATCGGTGATTATGTGTCCTCTGTCATCTGTTCTGTCTGAGTTCCAGAGGGTCGATCTGGAATTAATGTCAGTACTTATCACTAATTTTTTGCCTCTGGCATACATTACTAGGTCTCTGATGTAGTCTGCATACGGCTGTATTTGATGGCTGTATTGGGCGTACATGGATGCAATAACCCATGTGACGTTCCCGTTAGTTCTCTCTATGGTAACCAAGTGTTGATTGCATAACTGTGTTACCTTAACTATGTTATAAGTTCTATTTAGAATTATTATTGCAGCCTTACAGTCATTGCTGTCTGTTATTGTGGTAGCATAATTTGGTAGACATATCAGTTGCCCGTTTCTGTTACAGGGTTCTTGTAAGCACATGATGTCTGCCTGCAGGTCTTGTGCTATTTTAGGGATTTCCGCGCTGACTGTCGTGCTGTTTTTTGTATTATGTTGTAAGATAGTCATTTTTTGTCTGTGTGTTCTGGGTGTTTTACGTGTACAAAACATTTACTGCCAGTCTGTGAGTAATAAAAATATGTTCGTCCGTGTGCTCTTACATGATCTATATATATTTTGTCCAAGTCGAATGATTCTGACCTACGCAGGCAGACCTGGAGCATGAGATCGAGCAGCGGCTCTGCTGATGTAGGAATATTTTCTGTCTTTAGGATGATTCTGTCTGTTTGCTCAGTTACTGGAAAACAGAGAGAATCTCCCTTTGGATGGCACAATCTAAGTAGCATCCGCTGCGCTGTCTGCAGTATCTCTTTTTTCTCTAGCCTACTTAAAAGTAAGTTAAATTCTAAATTATCATAATTAGGTGCAGCTGGCTTGCTGTTGGTGCTGGTTTCTGTTGCGGTCTCTGAGGTAGTACTGGATGGATTGTGGCTTGGTGTTGGCCGCTGATTGGGGGACATTTTAAGACCTCTTTGGAATGTCACAAGGTTACTTTTCGTTTTGTCACACGCCTCTTCAATGCTGTTTGCCATCACACGTTTTTCACTGATGTTGGTGGTGCTTGCTGGCGTGGTGTCGGCGATGGTGGTGATTTATATGGGACTGACTGTATGTGTTATGTTGTCTTTGTTTGTGTTTGGAGTGGAGGTTGTTGCTAGACGCACGTTGACATCGTTGCAAATGTCACATGTCTCTCCCTCAGATTTCTCCTCATCTAATTGGCCTACTTTTATAAGTCTGGGTCCAGTAGTTTTGAGTTTTGTATTGGTCTGTAGCCTGAGTGTTTCGATGTGTTTTGATTCAGGGACTGCATGCCAGTCTGTTCCTTGTTCCTTTTTCCCGGGGTGAAGAGTGCCTCCCGAGACAAATTTGACTGGTTTGATGTACTGTTCACATTTACGTGTGTCGTAGGGTTTTCCATGTGATGATGATTCTGGTTTGTGTTCATCCTGTGTATGTGTGGTGTGATGTACTTCGGCTGGGAGAAATTGTGAGGGAGTATGTCGGTTTTGTTTGTACATTTTCTTGTGCACAATATATGTAAGCTCATCTTCCAACTCATCTATCCTCTGCATTAATGTTATTTGGAAGTTTATCCAGTGGTGTAATTGTCTTTTAATTTGCTTTGCCACCTCGTAGTGGATGGAACCACAGATTGTCATGTCATCTATATATATTCTATCGTATTAATGCAGCTATCCTGTAACGTCGTTGAGTGTGTTAGGGGCGGGGTGGGTTCATTATCGACGTAATTCTCCGGCAGAAGATTCATTTCTTCTCCAGGAAATTGCTCTTTGGTAGCTTCTCTGTAATGTTGACGGTGATTTGTATTTATGTGTTTTGGGTGATTGGCTTTGGGCGTTCGTGTTTCTTGCGTGTGTGCTGATTTTAGCTGCCATAGTCAATACTGTCCAGGAGCCGGTCATGCAGCTGTTTATAGGTCTGACAATCACCTCCTTTTGTTTTATTGCAGACGCGTCCTCTGTATTTGCAGGGGATACAGACACAAACCGCGGACCTGCACTCACTGCGCTTGTGTCGTTGGTTGCCGCTCTTGGCACACGTGACGTCGGCTTTTCTGCAGGTTTTAGTCGTATGTCCTAGGTCACAACACTTAAAACACTGGTTTACGACTGTATAGTCTTTCACAGAGAGTGATTCGAAGTCTATGTAGACTCTCTGTCTTCTTGTAAGGACTCTGGTGTGGGCTGACCTCCAGTATCTGGTGACTGAAACCCCTTCCCCTAGGCCCTGTTTTGAATCTTATTTTGACCTCTCTGTCGAAGTCTTCTTTCGTGGTGTCACCGCTTAGATTCTGCTCGTAAAGGCTTTCTAGAAGCTCTTCGTCGGTAAGTGTATCTGACACGTGATATACTGCCACGAGTGGCTTGCGTTTTCGCGGTCCTTCACAGACAATGGTGTGCAGGTCTTTAGTCTTTTCTATTATTTTTCGACAGTCCTCCTGTGTTTCCGTTTCTACTATAACTGCAGTCTGTGTGGTTCTGATTGATTTTATATGTATATTCTCTTTCCTGGGATTTATATTCTTGGTGATGGTCTGTCGGACAGCTTTGGCGTCTTGATTTTCTGTCGATTTGATATAGAGGGTT
Source organism: Schistocerca serialis cubense (assembly GCF_023864345.2). Classification (NCBI taxonomy): domain Eukaryota; kingdom Metazoa; phylum Arthropoda; class Insecta; order Orthoptera; family Acrididae; genus Schistocerca; species Schistocerca serialis. The sequence goes on from NC_064642.1 coordinate 207,403,641, forward strand.
GTGGCCTGTTTTGGTTTAGCCTGTTCTATTCTTCGAGCCTCTTTGGTTTTGGGCTCTATAGTTAAAGCGGCAGCATATGTCAGTGTCTGTGCTTGTTGTGTGACTTTATTAGTTTGTTCTCTAATTTGTTGCTGCAAGTCTTGGTTCGCTACACTCAATTCCCTATTTTCGTTCTCTAATTTCTCAACCTTCTCTTGCAAAGTTTGCATTTGTAAGTCTTTGACTGGATTCGAGGCTCTCTGTAGTTCTAGTCTTAGTCGCCTATTTTCATCGTTTAGGCAGGACAGTTTAGCTTCAAGGCTAGTTATTTCGAAAGCCAAGGGAAACACTTTGTCTCTGATGACGGTTAACAGAGCAGATGAAACATGCTTAGCTTTTAACTCTGCTCCTATTTCACTCAATATTTTGTCTATGGCTGCTATCTTTTCACTGGGGGACATAGGCACAAGTTCTTCCTCCTTGTGTTCCATACCGGGTGTGACGTTGATGGCTCTAGCTAGCGTCTTACCCCATGCTTTCCTTCTTCCGTCGGCCTCTGGTGTGGTGGTGTCGCTGCTTCGTCGGCTGGAATCCAGGGCCGAAGGTAGGCAGGCGGTTGTTTACCAACAGCAGGGAGCACAGCTGGTGGCCGCTGCTGCTGACGTCGACGGCGGGGCGCCGATGGCCGCTGCCGACGCGTCGGATTCCGCTGCGGCTGGTGAGGTGTCGCAGTGCTGACACCCGAGAACCGACGCGGCTGACTGGCGAAACCGACACGCGCTCGGCCAGCGGGAGAGCGACGGCCTCTCCGTTGACGCGTTGCACACGGCGAACGCACTAGAAGTACTTTAATCACTCTCTCTGTTTTATTTACAGGATTTAATAAGCAAACGATAACGGACTGTGTAAGATAACACTCCCGGTACACGATAATTAAAAATCAGTGTCCACAATCAAATTTTTACCGAGAAAATCTGCATTGAATGCGGTGCCACATCACACTGGAACCTACTCGGCCGCCATCATGTTGAGAAAAAGAAAAGTGTAATGCACCTTGCAGGTCTTCGGGCGAATAAACCATGTCTGTTCAGTTGTCTGTAGACTGTGTGTCTGGAGACAACTGTTCCAGTGACTGCCGTTATGTCCCAAGCAAGGCTACTGGCAATACTCCGTGGCCGTCTGCGGGCACTATTGGTGAGATATCGGTCTTCTTGTGATGTTGTGCACTGTGGACATCCCGTGCTGTAGCTCCTGGACACGTTCACTGCCTGCTGCAATCGTTGCCATGATCTTGAGAGCACACTTCGTGGCGCACGGAGGGCCCGTGCTACGACCTGCTGTGTTTGAGCAGTCTCCAGTCACCCTAGTATTCTACCCCTCATAACGTCATCAATATGTGTTCTTTGAACCAACACACAGTCACCATTAGCACGTCTGAGAATGTCTGCACACTTACTCGCTGCACCGTACTCTGACATGCACCAACACATCTGTGCGTATGTGGACTGCTGCCAGCGCCACCGTGCGACAACTGCAGGTCAAATGCACCGCTTGATCATACCCCGAGGTGATTTAAACCCGCAAACCGCCCACCAGAGCGTTGTTTCACCATGTATCAGCATTATCCTTAATTTATGGGCATGAGTATAGATTAGTCTGATGAGGGACTAATAAAGCTGGACACTCGTTAACTAAGTAAATTAGTACTGCAGAACAACCACATTTCTGTGCATTTCATGTATAATTCGATGCTAGTTCGAAATATCAGTATATTTGCGAAGTACACTGATTAAAATGAATCGGCTTATTGCGGTTTGTGTCGCAAAATGTTACGTAAGCTTAAGTAGTAGGCGCTGAGAAGCATGAGTATCACAGTAAAAGGCTCTGCTGTACACGAAGGGGAGAGCTATGTAATACTTGTCACACAGTGCCAAGTAGAAAGTAACTTTGTGCCAATGAAACTGCCCATAAATGGACAACGTCACAGCATTAACTCTCGCATTACAGTAAAGATATTAATATCTGCACGGCCCCCGATGAAACGAAAATATAATGCAGTTGGTGTTGTACATGAGAGCTCAAAAATGTTCAAATATGTCTGAAATCTTATGGGACTCAAATGCTAGGGTCATCAGTCCCTAAGCTTACACACTACGTAACCTAAATTATCCTAAGGACAAACACACACATCCATGCCCGAGGCAGGATTCGAACCTGCGATCGTAGCGGTCACGCGGTTCCAGACTGAAGCGCCTAGAACCGCATGGCCACACCGGCCGGCTACATGTTTCATTGATCAATCTCACGGTGACCGTTATGAGATGAAACATAATCAAGCTTCTTTTTTTCCTAAGTTCAAGTCTGTTCATTGTCAGCCAGTATTCACAAAAAATTTAAGCGACGAAAGTATGGCTTATACAATAGGAAGGTAACGCGAAAGAATGCGTTTTATAGGCAGAACAGAAGATGCAACGGGACTAGTAGAGAGACTGCCCACACTACGATAATCCGTCTTTTGCTGGAGCGGGATCTTTACCATGTACGATGAAAGGCGCACATCAGAAAATTTAAAAGAAATACGGGAGAGAATGTTACGGATTTGATACGCGAGTTTGGGCGGCTGTCATTAAAACAAAAGCATTCTGCGTTGCGGCGAGATCGTTTCTCTAAATTTCAGTCACCAACTTTCTCATCCGAATGCGAGAATATTTTTTCGGCGTCCACCTACTCAGGGAGAAATCACCATCCTAATAAAATAAGAGAAATCGGAACTCGCACGAGGGTTGAACGAAACACTTTAGTATGTGTTCCAACAGTAGTCATGTAAATGCACACGTAGACCAGTCCTGGTGGTAACGTGAAATGTATTAGTATTACGGCTCAACTTCTCGTTTTAATGGCAAAACTGTAGACCAATCGCTCAAAAATGACGCACCACAAAGAATATATCCGAATGGGACGGAAATCGGCAGGTGCGATGTACATGTACAGACAAACAAATGATTACAGTTTCAGAAAATTTGGGCAAGAGGAAGAGCTACACAAGTTGATAACGCTTTGGTCACCACCTCTGGCCCGTAAAAGCAGTTGTTCGGCTTGACGTTAATTGATAGTTACGGGACGTCCTTCTGAGAGATGTGCCAAATTCCGTCCAACTGGCGAGTTAGATCGTCAAAATTCCAAGCTGTTTGGAGGGCTCTGCCCACGAACCTCTAAATGGTCTCAATTGGGCAGAGATCCGTTGCCGTTTCTGGGCAACGTAGGGTTTGACAAGCACCAAGACCTCCAGTAAAAACTCTTGCCGTGTGCGGGCGGGCATTATCTTGCTGAAACGTTAAGTCCGGGATGGCTTGCTATCAAGGGCAAAGAAACGGGGCGTTAGAATATCGTCGAAGTACCGCTCTGCAGTGAGGGTACCGCGTACAACAACCAGATGGGCCCTCCTATCAAAAGAATGCTGTAGATAGCGGACGTTGCGACTACAGGTAACTTAATCAGTACCGATGAACTAACCAGAATCATCTTAAACAGTAATAAGCAATCAAAAAAAAAAGCTCCAAATTAAAACCCAGGACCAAATTTGAGGTAACATTTGTGTTTGACAATCAGCACATGGGGGCTTCAGTAACAATATATGAACTGCCATATGTTTATCTCTTGTAGAGAACCAACGGCAATCCCCCATGCCCCCCCCCCCCCCTCTCTCTCTCTCTCTCTCTCTCTCTCTCTCTCTCTCTCTCTCTCTCTCTCTCCCTCCCCCCCCTCCCCCCCTTGTGTTTCCATCTCGGTGGTTTAATAAATCATTGGAACTTAAACTAGATACCGAAGTAAGAAAAAAAGAAAAGTCACATATAAAATTTCCTAAATACGCTGAGGCTACTACAGCTACTAGTTCTTGCAGAGGGGCTCACTGATCAAGGCTGAGCTAGGTTTAAAGTGCCATCGTAGCCAAGTGACAGGACTCTACAAAAACCACCCATTTTCTGTGTGACCTCACCTTTGTGAATCCTGCTTATCGGAGATCACGTCTGTCGGTATATTAACACTTTCAGAGCCTCTGGCTACAACAGAAATATGTTCTCTTAGTGTAAACCATATGTACACATTTGAAAATGTTCAGTCTTTTCACCGTGCACAAATGCTGCCAGTTGTTGGGCATAACTATAAAAATATTAAAAAGTCAATGTTGCGGTGCGCAGCAGCTTATGACCTCCAGAATACAAAGAAGTGGTTTGTTAATTTAATTCCTCTCTGTTACTGAATATTATTATTCGTTGGTATGGACTCAACGGGTTGTTGGAAGTCTCCTGCAGAAATATTGAGCCACGGTCCATCAGTAGCTGTTCATAATTGCGGAAGTGTTGCCGGTGCAGGATTTTGTGCGTGAACTGATGATCTCTTGATTATGTCCCATAAATGTTCGATGTGATTCACGTCGGACGATTTTGGTGGCCACATCATTCGTTCAAACTGTGCGGAATATCGTTCAAACCAGTCGTGAACCACTATGGCCCGGGGACATGGCACGTTGTCATCCATAAAAATACCATCAATGTTTGGCAGCATGAAGTCCATGAATGTCTGCAAATGGTCTCCAAGTAGCCGAACATAATCAGTTCCAGTCAACGATCAGCTCAGATGAACCAGAGGACCAGTCCATTACCATTATGGAGCCGCCACCAAGTAGGACAGTGCCTTGTTAACAACTGGGATTTATGGCTTCGTGGGACCTGCGCTACCATCAGCTCTTACCAACTGAAACCGGGGCTCATCTGAGGTGGCCACGGTTACCCAGCCGTCTAGGGTCCAACCGATATGATCACGAGCCCAAGAGACGCGTTGCATAGGCATTCGCGTGAGTAGTCTGCTGCCGTTGCCCATTACCGCCAGGTTTCGGCGCACTGTCCTGACGCATACGTTCGTCGTACGTCCCACATTGATCCCTGCGGTAATTTCATGTAGTGTTGCTTGTCTTTTTAGCACTGACAACTCTACGCAAACGCTGCTGCTCTCTGTCAAGTAAAGGTCGTCGGCCACTACATTGTCCGTGGTGAGAGGTATTGCCCGAAATTTGGTATTCTCATCACACTCCTGGCTCGAAATGCTGAATTCCGAAACGGAATGTCCGTTGCGTTTATCTTCAACTACCATTTCGCGTTCAAAGTCTGATAATCCCCGTCGTGCAGCAACAGTGGCGTGAGTACAAATGACTGCTTCTCCAACGCACTGCCCTTTTACACCTTGTGTACGCAATAGCATCACCATCTGTATATGAGCATCTCACTATCACAGTATTCATCAGCTCAGAGTAAGTACCCGTGTATTTTCTCATACACCCCCTCCCCCCCTCACCCTGCAGCGACTTGTAAGAAAGAAACGTAGACGTCCCTCAGCTGCCATGCAACGTATAAAACTTGCCATTTATTAGCCCTTGGATTAGACAAAAAAGTCTAAGACCTTTACTTGGCATTAGCTTACAGCGAATGCTTTGCTCGCGTCTTTATTACGAAGCAACCTCCATGTGTTTTGAAAGCATTTCGACTATACAAATGTCGAAACTACCCACATTCGTAGAATGAGTGTGGACGTGAATCTCTCTGATCTCTGCTTGTGGCTCGGTAAACACTGAAGTCTATCCTGTCAAATGCGTTTCTAAGAAAGTCCTGCAGGCAGTACACCATTGTGGAAGACTTGAGTCCCAGTACTTGGCAAAAGACTTACGTCCTTGAATTAATTGAATGAGCGCAATTAGCTCCCATTAAACGAGAGTTAATAAGGGAAGGCATCCAAGAACGGCGACAGTCTGCGAAGATAATCGGCGAGTAACTGCGCGAATGTTGCTTAAGTGGCCCATTGAGTGCAATCAGAGGTAGTGAAACTCGCTCTCCTCGTGAAATTGGTTTAGTAGGTGAGCAGCAAAGTCCACATTAGACGTAAGGGAAGGAAGTGGACGTTTATTTCTTCGTCAAACTGGCAAAATGCAAGAGGCTAATTGTGCAGCATTTGCGACAGTGTAACCTATGAAATTTGAAAAAAACCTGCACTTGAAGCTCAAAGAAAAATGTACACGCAGGATTTGTTTTGGGTAAGGTGTTAAAGTACCGGCGCCCAGTAATGAAACATTAATGACCATGTAGATGGTTCTCATAAAATATCCAGATGGCAGTTATAAGAGTCAAAGGGCACGAAAGGGAAGGAGTGGTTGGGAAGGGAGTGAGACAGGGTTGTAGCCTCTCCCCGATGTTATTCAATCTGTATATTGAGCAAGCAGTAAAGGAAACAATGAATCGGAAGGTATTAAAATCCATGGAGAAGAAACAAAAACTTTGAGGTTCGCCGATGACTTTGTAATTCTGTCAGAGACAGCAAAGGACTTGGAAGAGCAGTTGAACGGAATGGACAGTGTCTTGGAAGGAGGATATAAGCAAAACGAGGATAATGGAGTGTAGTCGAATTAAGTCGGGTGATGCTGAGGGAATTAGATTAGGAAATGAGACACTTAAAGTAGTAAAGGAGTTTTGCTAGTTGGGGAGAAAAATAACTGATGATGGTCGAAGTAGAGAGGATATAAAATGTAGACTGGCAATGGCAAGGAAAGCGTTTCTGAAGAGGAGAAATTTGTTAACATCGAGTATTGATTTAAGTGTCAGGAAGTCGTTTCTGAAAGTATTTGTATGGAAGTGAAACGTGGACGATAAATATTTTGGACAAAAAGAGAATAGAAGCCTTCGAAATGTGGGGCTACAGAAGAATGGTGAAGATTAGATGGGTAGATCATATATCTAATGAGGAGCTATTGAATAAAATTGGGGAGGAGTTTGTGGCACAACTTGACAAGAAGAAGGGACCGGTTGGTAGGGCATGTTCTGAGGCATCAGGGGATCACAAATTTAGTGTCGGAGGGCAGCGTGGAGGGTAAAAATCAAATCAGTCTCAGGACTGAAGACCACTACTACAACAACAACAAAATAAAACATGAAAATAAATGAGACCAATAAGATTTTTTTTAAGCAGATGGGTACTTTACCGGAAGGTATAAATTACAAATACGTTTTTACTAACTGGGACAATACTTAAAGCCGGCCGGAGTGGCCGAGCGGTTCTAGGCGCTTCAGTCTGGAACCACGCGTCCGATACGGTCGCAGGTTCGAATCCTGCCTCGGGCATGGATGCGTGTGATGTCCTTAGGTTAGTTAGGTTTAAGTAGTTCTAAGTTCTAGGGGACTGATGACCTCAGATGTTGAGTCCCATAGTGCTCAGAGCCATTTCAACAATACTTCAGACTCAATTCAGTGGTAGCTCGTAATTATGCAATCGCAACGGCTTGTTTTCAGGTGCCGGTTAATCGAAACTTTTCGCATCCACTGTAGTGTACGTTTGCTCGTTTCAGTTTTCGCTGTTAAAAATGACAAATCTGTGTACAGGCAGTGAGAACCGCATTCGACGTGGCGTGGACTCAACAAGTCGTTGGAAGTCCGATGCAGAAATATTGAGCAAAGCCATAACTGCGAAATTGGTACCGGTACGTGATTCAGTGCACAAAGTGAACTCCCAATTACGTCCTATGAATGTTCCACGGGATTCATATCGGACGATTTGGGTGGCCATATCATTCGCTCGAATTGTGCAGAATGTTCTTGAAACCAATAGGGAACAGTTGTGGCCGATTGAAATGGCGCATTACATCTATAAATATTCCATCGTTGTTTGGGAACATGAAGTCAATGATCTCCAAGAAGCCGAACGTAACCATTTACAGCCAATGATCCATGTTAACACAGCCCACACTATTATGGAGCCACCACCAATCTGCACAGCGCCTTTTTGACAACTGGGGTCCGTGGTTTCGTGGGGTCTGCGCCACACTCGATCAGTACCATCAGTTCTTACCAACTAAAATCGGGACTCGTCTGACCAGGCCACGGTTTTTATTTGTCTGAGGTCTAACCGATATGGTCACGAGCGCAGGAGACCAGCTGCAGGCGATATCGTGCCTTTAGCAAAGGCACTCGCGTCGGTCGTCTGCTGCCACAGCCTATGAATGCCATTTGCCTGCGTTGTCCTAACGGATACGTTCGTCTTACGTTCCTCATTGATTTGTGCTGTTATTTCACGCCGTGCTGCCTGTATGCTGATAAATCTACGCAAACGCCGCTGCTCTCAGTCGTTCAGGGAAGGTCATCGGCTACTGTGTTGTCCATGGTGAGAGGTAATGCCTGAAATCTGGTATTCTTGGCACACCTTATACAGTGATGTCGTTATACTGAATTCCCTCACTATTTCTGGAATGGAATTCCCCATGCGTATAGCTCCAACTGACATTCCGCCTTCAGAGTTTGTTAATTCCTGTCGCGTTTCCGTAATCATAGCGGAAAACTTTCCACATGAATCACCCCAATACAGATGACAGCTCCGCCGATGCTGTTGTTTACTATCTTGCGTACACGATACTATTGCCGGTAGTATATTTGCATATCGCCAACCCATAACTTTTGTCAGCACAGTGTTACATCTCTGGGATGAAGTTACAAGGCGATATGTTCACTGAAGTGAAAGAAATTTCTAAGTCAGTTTTATAAAGGACGCGTGGGACATCTGGTTTTCACGCAGCCTTCACCTCTCCATGATGTGAAGATTCGCCAGGCATGTCACGTCATTCACACTGCACGCTGGACTGTGGGTCTCTTGTCCCAGTTAGATAACGACTTGCACTAGGCCGTTGAACCACACGAAATTATTATTTATGCTCAAATGGTTATGCCTGAGGACACCGCGGTCAGACAATAAAATGCACAAAATCAGACTGCACATCTCATTGTCAAGTGGAGTAACAATTGTCTCCTACACATATTTCACTGCTACACTCTACCAATGCTCAGAATTTAGTATTTATATTAAATAAGATCCACATCTACGTGATTACTCTGCTATTCACAATAAAGTACCTGGCAGAGGGTTCAATGAACCACGTTCAAGCTGTCTCTCTATCGTTCCACTCTCGAACGGCACGCGGGAAAAACGAGCACTTAAATTTTTCTCTGCGAGCCCTGATTTCTCTCTCTCTCTCTCTCTCTCTCTCTCTCTCTCTCTCTTTTTTAAATTTATTTATTATGATCATTTCTCCTTATGTAGCTGGGTGCCAACAGAATGTTTTCGCAATCGGAGGAGAAAACTGGTGATTGAAATTTCATGAGAAGATGGCGTCGCAGCGAAAAACACCATTGTTTTAATGATTGCCACTCCAATTCACGTATCATGTTTGTAACACTGTCTCCCCCATTTCGCAATAATACAAAACGAGCTGCCCTTTTTTGTAGTTTTTCGATGTCATTCGTCAGTCCCACCCGATGGGGATCCCGCACAGCAATACTCCAGAATAGGGCGGAAAAGCGTGGTGTAAGCAGTCACTCTAGTAGACCTGTTGCACCTTCAAAGTGTTTTGCCAATATTTAGCTGAATTTACAGCCTTCAGATTTGTGTGACTTATAGTGTAATCGAAATTTAGCTGATTTCTTTTAGTACTCGTGTGAATAACTTCGCACTTTTCTTTATTCAGGGACAAATGCCACTTTTCGCACCATGCAGATATCTTATCTAAATCATTTTGCAAGTCGTTTTGATCATCTGATGACTTTACAAGACGGTAAATGACTGCATCATCTGCAAACAATCTAAGGCGGCTACTCAGATTGCCTCCTATTTCGTTAATATACATCAGGAACAATAGTGGGCCTATAACACTTCCTTGGGGAACACCGGATATTACTTCTGTTTTGCTCGATGACTTTCCGTCTATTACTACGAACTGTGACCTTTCTGACAGAAATCACGAATCCAGTCGCACAACTGAGGCGATACTCCGTAGGCACGCAGTTCGGTTAGAAGACGCTTGTGACCAACGGTGTCGAAAGCGTTCTTGTTGTTAATGACAATAAATCGATCTAATACGCATTTGTGTGCTAAATAAAGAATTGTGGAAGATTCCAGAGTTGTTCCTGGGGCGATGCATTTCCTACCCTGTGACAGCATCAAGATACAAGGAATATAGTGATACACGAGTAGTCATCTCTACCCCAGATTCTTTGCAGAATTGAACTTCCATGTACAAAACAGCTGACTACTTTACAAATGAGTTAATGTATTAAATATTGGACATCAAGCATGTAAGGGAGAAGGAGTTAAGAACAAGTTTATAATTAAGTTTGTAGTTCGGAAGTAACTAAGTGCTGTCATTCTCAAATACTGGATTAATATAGCCTGGGTAATTCACGCGTCCTGAGTTGCGCTGCCTTGAGGGACACGCCATACACAGTTTCTAACTGTAATTAAATTACATGGAATATTGAAAATAAAGTTGTTGTTGACCCTGCAAGTGATTAGTTAGGCAAACTTCTGCTGGGGCCTAGCGCTACAAACCGGGTTCGCCGTTTAGTATCATAGTGAGACGGGGCAGTCAGCTGCCTTCTTTAATTAACTACAGCTCAGTTCCAGCGAAACCTCTGACTCAGTAGCGGACGTTGTACCAACAAACAGCGTGGGCGTTTGTACACAGTAAACGCTTTGTGCTTGCGTCCACAAATATCCTGAACAGTCTAACGTTTATATCCCGGTCGACAAGCGGTGTTTCATTTTTTATGCAATTCCTAAATTTCTGTAGACGATAACTGTTTATTACCGTAACGATATGTACATGTAAGTGTACTCAGTAAAGAGCTCCCTGTTCGATAAAGCTTTAAACAGAAACGCAATTCGTTACGTGAGCGAACCATCCTTTCTAAACCAACATGAAATCTATAAACACATGACTATTTTGCAATTCACACTTAAGTGTCTGGCAGAGGTTACTTCGAACCATAAGACTATTTCTCCATCGTCCAAATCTATAACAGCGAATGGGAAAAATAATACTTAAATCTCTCTGTGCGAGCTCTTGTATAACTTACTTTATTACAATGATGATTTCTTCCTGTGTAAGCTGGCGCCAATGAAATATTTTCGCATTCATTGGAGCTAGTTGGTGATCTAAATTTCGTGAAAGGATCTCGTCGTAACGAAAAGCGCCTTTGTTTTAATGACTGACACCCCAACTCGCTTATCATATCCGTAACACTCGCTCTCCTATTTCGCGTTTATACAAAAAGGGATACCCTTCTTTGCACTTTTCCGATGTCTTACGTTAGTCCTATGTGGTAAGGATCCCATACGGCACAGCAGTACTCCGGGAGAGGACAGACAAGCATGGTGTGGGCAGTCTCTTTTGTAGTTCTGTTGCAAGTTTTCTGACAGCAAAATGCACTTTAGTACGTCTTTCCCACAACATTGTCTGTGTGATTGTTACAATTTAAGTAGTTCGAAATTTCAGTTCCAAGGTATTTACCTGAATTGAAGGTCTTTAGATTTATGTGAGTTATCGTGTAAATGAAAGTTAACCGATTTCTTTTAGTACTGATATGCATGACCTCACATTTCTCCTTCTTCAGAGACAACTGCCATTTTTTGATCCAATTACAAGTGTAATGTGCTGCGAATACATAGAAAGAAAGATCGTTTATCATTTAGCTACAATATACCAGGTCAGCAAATGGAAGCAGTTAATTCCATAAATTATCTGGCAGTAGGCATTAGGAGTGATTTAAAGTGGAATGATCATATAAAGTTGATCGTCGGTAAAGCGGATGCTAGACTGAGATTCATTGGAAGAAACCTATGGAAATGCAATCCGAAAACAAAGGAAGTAGGTTACAGTACACTTGTTCGCCAACTGCTTGAATATTGCTCATCAGTATGGGATCCGTACCAGATGGGGTTGATAGAAGAGATAGAGAAGATCCTTCGGAGAGCAGCGCGCTTCGTTACAGGGTCATTTAGTAATCGCGAAAGCGTTACGGAGATGATAGATAAACTCCAGTGGAAGACTTTTCAGGAGAGACGCTCAGTAGCTCGGTACGGGCTTTTGTTGAAGTTTCGAGAAAATACCTTCAAAGAGGAGTCTAGCAGTATATTGCTCCCTCCTACGTATATCTCGCGAAGAGACCATGAGGATAAAACCAGAGAGATTAGAGCCCACACAGAGGCATACCGACAATCTTTCTTTGCACTAACAATACGAGACTGGAATAGAAGGGAGAACCGATAGAGGTGCTCAAAGTACCCTCCGCCACACACCGTCAGGTGGCTTGCGAAGTATGGATGTAGATGTAGATCCAGATATCTTATCTAAATCGTTTTTCAATTGGTTTTGATCATCTCAGTACTTTACGAGACAGTAAATGACAACAGTCATCTGCAAACAATGTATGAGGGCCACTTAGATTGTCTCCTAAATAGTTCATATAGATTAGGAACGTCAGTGGGGCTGTAACACTTCATTGGGGAATGCCAGATAACCCATTTGTTTTACTTCATGACTTCCAGTCTTAAATCTGGATGTCTGTATGGCGGTCTGAAGCTCTGTACAGTCGACTGCGAGTCGAAGGCTTTAACGTCAACCAAAGCGCCACCTGGTCCCGCAAGTACGAGATAAAAGCTCTGCAACAATTTAAACCTGTGTTAAATATAAAAGTAGGCTTCCGCGGACATTGTCATAGTCAATAAAATTTTCTGGGTTTGCGACCGCATTGTCAATATGTAAAGCTACCGACGTTTCGGTCACTGTTGCAAGTGACCTCCTTCAGAGTGTTTCTGTTTACCCTGAGAAAGGTCACTTGCAACAGTGATCGAAGCGTCGGTAGTTTTACATATTGACAATGCGGTCACAAACCTAGGAAAATTTTATTGACTGTTAACCATGTGTCGTTTAAACATGTCTGTCCATTACTTTATGCAATTTCTCGGAACTTCTGCCTCCCTCTCCCCGCAAAACACACATACCTCTTTTAACACCTTCTAACCTCTGACATAATTCGGGCGAAATGGTCCGCGCCTGTCAAGGAGACTACCTGCAGCAGGAGCTCCCAAACTTAACTGACGAAACACGTTGAAAACCCTATTACTTTCATGGAAGACCTTGTTTACTTTGAAGGTTAATAAAATTTTTAGAAAATAAGAGAAACTTGTTTTAGACAGTGATTAATTTTAAATCATAACTAATAACACAGAAATCATAATATCAGGTTAAAAAACCGTGTCGTCAAAATATTTAACAAAACTGTGTTGTTAATAGTGTTCCGTGGAGCACTTACTGATTTCCCACGGGACATTATTTTCCCGCAGAACAGTTTGGTAAACACTGACCTACAGTACCACTTGTTTCTCGTTATTGCTCCAGAGGCAAAGTTTTCCGAGAAGTACTACGGAACCTACAGCTCAAAGGAATTCGTACGGTTGCTGAACGAGCTATCACTGGTCAGTGCAGTCCTTATAAAAGTTTGATATGGAGGCTCACAGAATATAATAGTGTTCTTGGAAAATGTTCACATAAAACATTAAAATCAGAGAACATTTCAGACAGACCGTATTATCAGATATCTCGGATAAAGACCGTAAGACAAAATAAGAGTGATAAGACTACATTTGAGGGGACAGTATATTCTTCCGTAGTCGCTCCATTTGCTAATTCAACAGGGCAGGAGGTTGGCTTTAAGAATCGGCCGCCTCGTAAAGTGTAGGTGTACAAAACTGCCGTGGAATCGCAAGATTGAGGTAGCAGAAAAAAAAAATTGGTCACCTTCACCTCCAGAGCAGCGGTGAGAGCTACTGTTGCTTTGCCACTGCTGGACTGCTCTCTCGAGAGCTAAATTAACGTGCCCGCTGCAGGCCTCTAAATTTGTGTTTTCATCTCTTACCTGAAGTATACAACTGGAATTATGTCGTGATGCTCGCCAGATATTTCTCTCCTCCTTTTGCTCCCGAGATAATGGCTTTTTTCCCCTTGTAACAACTTCCACGTCGGAGTAAACAACATCGTACCTGCGACCGCAGGGCCGCAGAGGCTTAATAAACTTGGCGGTAACTTCGATGAGGTTCTCGGAAAGAATGCGTACTACAAGATAACGTGCCAACGTATTCTTGCAGAAACTAGAAGTTTTGTAGAATTCACTGATCACTCCGTCACTGTTTTGTAGAAGAAATTCATATTTATAAATGAAAAGTACAAAAATAAGACAATAACCGACTATCGGGGTAAGAATATATAGTATCACTGAACAACTTCCAGAGGAATATTACACACGGAGAGTGGGATGAGAAAACAATAATACATGCTAAAACAAGAAAATCGACGCATCATGAAGGAATTATCCGAATGGGATGGAAATCGGTAGACGTGACATACGCGTACAAGCAAACAAATGATAATTTCAGAAAAAAATTAGCAAGTCAATAATGCATTTGTTCACCTTTGGCCCTTCTGCAAGGAGTTATTCGGCTTGGCACTGTTTGATAGAACTGTTGGGTGTTCTCTTGAGGGACGTCGTGCCAAATTCTGTACGACTGGCGCCTTAGATTGTCAAAATTACGAGCAGATTCGAGGGCACTGCCCATAATACTCCGAACGTTCTCAATTGGGGAGGGATCCCGCGACCTTGCTGGCCAACGGTTGGCAAGTTCGAAAACAAGCAGTAGAAACGATCGCTGTGCGTCTGCGCGCACTGTCTTTCTGAAATGAAATGTAGCCCAGAGTCGTCTTCAGTGACGAGTTCTGCTTCTACACTACTGGCCATTAAAATTGCTACACCACGAAGATGATGTGCTATAGACGCGACATTTAACCACAGGAAGAAGATGCTGTGATATGCAAATGATTATCTTTCCAGAGAATTCACACAAGGTTGGCGCCTGATGCGACACCTACAACGTGCTGACATGAGGAAAGTTTCCAACCGATTTCTCATACACAAACAGCAGTTGACCGGCGTTGCCTGGTGAAACGATGCTGAGAAGAAGGAGAAATGCGTACCATCACGTTTCCGACTTTGGTAAAGGTCGGATTGTAGCCTATCGCGATTGCGGTTTATCGTATCGCGACATTGCTGCTCGCGTTGGTCGATATCCAATGACTGTTACCAGAATATTGAATCGGTGGATTCAGGAGGGTAATACGGAGCGCCGTGCGGGATCCCAACGGCCTCGTATCACTAGCAGTCGAGATGACAGGCATCTTATCCGCATGGCTGTAACGGATCGTGCAGCCACGTCTGGATCCCTGAGTCAACAGATGGGGACGTTTGCAAGACAGCAACCATCTGCAGGAACAGTTCGACGACGTTTGCAGAAGCATGGGCTATCAGCTTGGAGACCATGGCTGCGGTTACCCTTGACGCTGCATCACAGACAGGTACGCCTGCGATGGTGTACTCAGCGACGAACCTGGGTGCACGAATAGCAAAAAGTCATTTTTTTCGGATGAATCCAGGTTCTGTTTACAGCATCATGATGGTCGCATGCGTGTTTGGCCACATCGCGGTGAACGCACATTGGAAGAATGTATTCGTGATCGCCATACTGGCGTATCACCCGGCGTGATGGTATGGGGTGCTATTGGTTTCACGTCTCGGTCACCTCTTGTTCGCATTGACGGCACTTTGAACAGTGGACGTTACATTTCAGTCGTGTTACGACCCGTGACTGTATCCTTCATTCGATCCCAGCAGAACCCTGCATTTCAGCAGGATAATGCACGACCGTAAGGCAGGTCCTGCACGGGCCTTTCTGGATACAGAAAATGTTCGACTGCTGCCCTGGCAAGCACATTCACCAGATCTCTCACCAATTGAAAACGTCTGGTCAATGGTGGCCAAGCAACTGGCTCGTCACAATACGCCAGTCACTACTCTTGATGAACTGTTTTATCGTGTTGATGCTGCATGGGCAGCTGTACATGTACACGCCATCAAAGCTCTGTTTGACTCAATGCCCAGGCGTATCAAGGCCGTTATTACGGCTAGATGTGGTTGTTCTGGGTACTGCTTCCTCAGGGTCTATGCACCCAAATTGCGTGAAAATGTAGTCACATGTCAGTTCTAGTATAATATATTTGTCCAATGAATACCCCTTATCATCTGCATTTCTTCTTGGTGTAGCAATTTTAATGGCCAGTAGTGTAAATGAGCCCCAATGGCGAGCGAAGACATCTCTGGAGACGACCCGGACGGCAGTGGGATACCAGCTTGACTGTCGCTCGCCATATGGCCGGACAGCTTAGGTGGTGGGCTGGGGTGCCATTTCTTTTCATATAAGGACCCCGTCAGTTGTCATCCGCTGCACTCTTACAGCACAACGGTACGTGACGATATGCCACGTTCCGTTTTGTTGCTGTTCATGGCAGAGCCATCCTGAGCTTACACGTCAACAAGATGAATGCCCACCCGCACACTGCGAGAGTTTCTACTGCTTGTCTTGATGCTCGTGAAATCCTACCTTGGCCAGCAAGGTCGCCGAATCTCTCCCCAGTTTAGAACGTTTGGAGTATTATGGGCAGGGCCCTCCGATGATCTTGGGATTTTGACTTTCTAATGACAATCTAAGGCGCCAACTGGGCATAATTTGGCGCTATATCCCTCTGGAAGTCATTCAACAACTCTAGTCAGTACCAAGCCGAATAACTGCTTGCATTGTGAAGCTCTTTCCCTTGAATAAATCATCGAATTTTTGTGAAATTGTAATCATGTGAAACTTCCTGGCAGATTAAAGCTGTGTGCCGGACCGAGACTCGAACTCGGGACCTTCGCGTTTGCGGGCAGGGTATGCAGGAGAGCTTCCGCGAAGTTTGGAAGGTAGGAGATGAGGTACTGGCGGAATTGAAGGCGTGAGGGCGGGGCATGAGTCGTGCTCAGTCGGTAGAGCTCTTGCCCGCGAAAGGCAAAGGTCCAGAGTTCGAGTCTCGGTCCAGCACAGAGTTTTAATCCACCAGGAAGTTTCATATCAGCGCACACTCCGCTGGAGAGTGAAAATTTCATTATTGTAATCATCTGTTTGTCTGTACATGTACATCACGTGTACCGATTTCCGTCAGATTCGGGTAATTCCTTCCTGGTGCGGCGTTTCCTTGTTGTCTTACTGTTAGAGTGTATATCGTACTCGCATTCAACCAAAAATGTATTGTGTTCACATCGGATTATTGAAAGGTGTCAGTGTTTATGCTAATTTCCGTGCTTGATGTAGTACTTATTTTAAATCTTGGTGGACAGTCCTTTTCCAGTCTTGGGCTGCGATCACAGTGGCACTGATATGGGCGCTTTTTCGACGGCAGACATCGACCGATCTTTCCTAATCAATACGTGCGTAGTCACACTGTAACCGTCCGAACGTACAGACTTCGGTCGACCGGTGAAATTCACATCAGTTTGGTTTCTTCGGTCAAACTGATCGACGCCCTTGTCACACAAGAAATACTGACTGTCAGAAACTGATAAGCTTAGTCCTAGAGTGCATAATTTGTTCATGTGAGAAGGGTGACGTGTCATATGCTTGTAGTTACTGTAGTGGATAATTTTTGGGTTGTAGTACGTGAGTATTATGTGTCTACAAATTTTTGTCACTGTCGAAGGGCTGTTTTGTGCCTGTAGGCTGGTAGTTCTGTTACATGAGGTGGTTTGCGAATAAAGTGTGTTATATTTTCCTCATTTCACTGCTTTAGATGTTCACAGTATCTTATTCTAAACTTTATGCTTGTCTTTCGCACGTATGCTGAGTGACCTTCATTGAAGGATAATTAACGTATGCCTGCACATTTTCATCTAAATACAGAAGAACTGAGTGTTTATAATCTTCCTTTTCGTGGTCGACACGAATCATGTCGAGTATATTCGTAAAATTTATCTGATTTAAAGCACTTGCCTCTTTCTTTTCGAGACAGGTACAGGCCATTCACCTGCATCCGCTGTCTTTTTAATATCAAAATCCGGACTGCAGTATTATTCTCAAAGCTCAGTGCGTTGTGGTATCCATCCCACGCTAGGCGGTTAAAATGTATCGATTGTAACCAAACCACCTTGACGCCGCCAAAAACTGTCGCAGATGTTTCGCACTGTCACCAGACTGACGGCCGATAGAGAGCCTTTATAGGGAGAGAGTGGCCAATCGGCCCGTGGCCGCAATGTTTTTACCAGATTGCGCGTGCGACGTGCAATTAGGTAGCAAGGCCAGCGTAAAGCTAGCCACTTCACAAGAAAATTAAGGCATGACGCATGAGACCAAAGCAGATCTTCTAGCTTAATACTCGGTACATGATAAAAACAAATGCCGTTCGTCTATGTTTATATAGGCCTAATAAATCTGTGAGCAAATGGAAGTAACGTGAAGCAGTGTGTATGTCTGCCGAATTTCAACAACTGTAGTTTTTGATGCTATATAAACGTTGACAACTGATTAATAAGAAAAAGAAGTTTCATTTAATGTATCTCAGAGTACATGATACTATTTCAGATTTTTCAATGCGGATATTCCTCGCAGAAATTGTAAACCCTTGTCTCTTTCCGCCCCAACATAATGCATTTTAAGTGTGTGTCGATCTTATAGCATTTTCTTATGCTAGCAAAACACGTTATTCTGTACACACTTTTAGGAACTCTGTACCACAGAAAATTGGAAAAATATCAATACTTAGGTACTGTACTGAAACAGCAGAAAGTAATTCAAAATATGTAACTGAATATCCACACGATAATTATAATTTACAGGAATGTGAGAAGCCAAGTGCGAGTCGCCAGTCGGAAGTACCTTAGACTTAGGGTTCCGTATACATGTTAAAACACATCGTGTTATTGAGGAACCATTAAAAATCTAGAAAATAACGTTTAAAGAAAACCTGGATTTAGCAGGATTCCAACTCACGACCTTCGGATTACAACGACCATCATACATCCATCTTCACTTCGGTTTTTGCACCCAACAGCGGAGCAACCAGGCATTCCTCTTGACTGTCCTTAATGATTTTGTAATTCATATTATTAGTGACACTCAGTAAATCACTTTAAATAAAAATTTTGCCTCTAAAATTGCTGTGAAGTTCTAAAAGTATCGTCATAGATCCGAGCAACAGAGTGACTGTATGGTAATTTACGTAAATAGAATCGACAGAGAACATGCAAAAGTCCTTCAATCCCCACCGTATAACAACCTCTACATAATTGTACAATGGTATTGGCGTTCGAAGCGTCGGAGAGAACCAATAGTACAGAATCACACACAGTACATATCTATTTATACTCGTACCAAGTCAGCGTCAGTTTGGTAAAAACATGGCGTCCTCGGCTCCCAGCCAATCAGCGACGAAAACAAGAAAACCACATAAAACATTCCTCCTCATACCAACAGACATACAAGGATTACAGACGTCCTGCGCTACTGCCTACCATAAAAAGTGTCATAGTTGTATAACAAGAAAGGGGTTGAATTGCTTTCAAGACGGACAACAAATTAGGACAGAGTCTGAGGCAGAAGATTGACACAGATGAGAACTGGATGAGGAAATGTGGAGTGTATGAAGTAAAATGTCAGAATTGTGAAGCGAGATATGTGGGACAGACGGGACGAATTTTAAAGTTAGATTTAAAGAGACAGAACGGCTCGTAAGCTGTCGAAAAGCGTCTCAAGAATGAGCAGCATTCGTTGGTGAATATAACGGAAAGCATGAGGGTGTTGCACGTTGAAGAAAAAGGTTGGTTGCTATCAAATGTAGAGGAGGTAGAGATTTATTGTGCTTTGAAAGAAGAGTGCGTCAGCATTTTAAATGAGAGAACTGGAGTGTATAAGGGCACTTCTGATATTCTCCTTAAGAAGAAGCCACCAACATACGAGGTGTATGAAAAAAGAATCTTCTGATTTAAAAAAAAATCATAACTTATGTTATTTGAGACATGTGCGTGAACAACGCACCGCTGGAAACAGCAAACTTTCGAGTTTTACATGGTCCCCGCTATGTAGCAACAATGTCCGCCCACTTTAGTTCTAGCAACAATCGTGTCTGGACAACAGAAAGTGTTTTGTATTGTATTGTATTGCGCAGTGCTGGTCAGTATTAACTGTTCAGCGTGACTTTCGTACTAGGTGTGGTGTGGATCCTCTTACAACACAGAGCATTACACGATGGCATGAACAGTTCCGAGAATCAGGTTGTTTGTGTAAAGGCAAATCGCTGGGCCGTCCCTGAGTTTGTGGCACAGACGTCCAACGCATTCTCCATTTTTTCACAGAGAGTCCGCAGAAATCCGTTCGCCGTGCAGCTCGACAGCTCAGCATGCCCCCGATGTCCGTCTGGCGTGTGTTGCGTCGACGTTTACACATGAAACCATACAAAATTCAGCTATTGCAAACTCTTCGTGAACGTGACAAACAACAAGGTGTGGAGTTCTGTAATTTCGTTCTTGACAAGATGGGAGGATCACAGTTTTCTTTCACGCTCAGTGTTTAGTGACCAGGCGACACTCCGTTTAAATGGATACATGGACCGTCATAACGTGAGAATATAGGATACGGAAAAATCACATGAAGTTGTACGACATGAGAGCCACTCTCCAAAATTTAGTGTGTTTTGTGCAGTTTCACGGGAAAAGCTATCCGGCCCACTTTTCTTGGCCGAGAACACTGTTACAAGAAGCACATATTGATATGCTTGAGAACTTTCTTGTCCCACTGTTGGAGACTGATTAACGACTTCATTTACCAGCAGGATGGGATACTGCCATACTGGCATCTCGAAGTGCGGGAATTTTTAAATCGAAGGATTACTGAACGGTGGATTGCTTGCACTGGACCAAATGATTCAACCTTGCATTACTGGCCTCCAAGGTCATTGGACCCGACTATGTGATTATTTCTTGTGGGGTTTAAAAAAGACTCTGTTTATGTGCTTCCGTTATCAACTACAATGAATGAACTCATACATCGTATAACAGCAGCTGTGGAAGCTGTAACTCAAGACATGCTCGCTGCAGTGTGGGAACAATTTCAATACCGCAACGACATATATCGTGCATCTCAATGGGAGCATTTTGAATACCTTTGTAATTTTTTTTAATCAAGAACAAAATTCATTGTATGAGTTTATTGGTTTCAGAAATATAGACGTGCCAAATAGGAATATTGTTTTTGATACAACCTGTATTTACCTGCTGACACAGGGCTTACGCATACCATTTAGGTTGCAGCTTGTTTCTAAGTTGTGACAACGCCTAAAGGCGTAACACATTTTTTAAAGTAGGTTATAGCTCAGGACCTCTGTAATCCTTATATGTCTGTTCGTATAAGGATTGTTTTATCTGGTTGTCTTGTTTTTAGCACTTGAAAACGGAATAATGTTGTCTCGAAACATGTTGTGACACTAATCACACGATTGACAAGTGCTTGAATAACAGTTATATGGTGGCTTCACATCAGTTAATTACTGTTAATTGTTTTTACGAACCACGAGTACATAGACATTGACGTTAAATGGAGCGGCCGCCAGGTTGATGCTGCAGTTACAGCCTAAATGCCAGGCGCAAATTTAGACGCGCATAGCGTGTTTGGCGCGGCATACGACAGCGCGCATTTTCGTAAATTAACACTCTCAAGTGGGAGCGCGCAAATTGGGACGCGACGCGATGGTGACGCGACACGCGTCTGCGCCGGGTCGCGTGGCGGTTTGGTTGCGACATAATTTCACGCGCGGGAGAAGTGAGACAGGGAGCGGGAGAAAAGTCATGCCATATGCTCCCTGCGGCCCCTCACAAATGGACTGTGGTAATATAGCCCCTCCGAAAACTATTGCCTTGCTGCTGAGCGTTGTCACCGAGCAGTAATTCGTTTTGCCCCAGTAAAGCTTCGATCTTTTTTCATAAGTGCGTTGTATTTTTCAGTTATTTATATCTGTATAGTTTTGCTGTATCGTTTCGTTATTATTTTACTTTTGTCAGAGAAACGCACAGTTCAATGACTGGTGAGCCGTAAGCCAGTAGGATTATATCTTCTGCCATGACAATGTCTTTAGATCGCAAAAAAGGGCAGGCAGTGCATTGTGAGGACAGTGAAATAGAAAAGAATATTATAAAATAATGTGAACAGGAAGGATGACTAAAAAAGTGAAGAATGTGGTCGGGGTCATTCCGAAAGTTTCAGTAGCCTGAAAAAGTGCGGTGATTTTATAGATTTCATTGGCCTTTCTGTATGGCTGACAAAGACAGGCCTACGTTCCTGACAATGGTTTTCGAACGACGTGAACTCTTACCCTCACAAGGCACTCCTGGCTAGCTTCCGCATCACTCAAATGGTTCAAATAGTTATAAGCACTTTGGGACTTAACATCTAAGGTCATCAGTCCCCTAGACTTAGAACTACTTAAACCTAACTAACCTAAGGACATCACACGCATCCATGCCCGAGGCAAGATTCGAACCTGCCGACCGTAGCAGCAGCGCGGTTCCGGACTGAAGCGCCTAGAACCGCTCGTTCACAACGTCCGGCTCCCGCATCGCTATCACGCGTATTATTGTCAGCTGGTGTCCGTACTCTGACCATGGTGTTGTACTGTGGATCATTTCTTTACTTTTCTAAATAGTAACTTTTATTCGTGAATCGCTCATTGTAAGTCTGGCAAGCTGTAGGTGAATAACCGTCATTGTTATGTGAGCGTCACTCCGCTTGAATGGCATGCTCCTTATTTTTTCCATGTGTTTCCACTCGAGTTGTTCAATTTTCACGATAGGTTACTGGGACTCTACCAAAACTGCAGCAAAATTGGCGATTTATTTTCGTGCCAGTTGTTTGTATTTCCTCAGTTGAAGAAGCATCATCGTTCATGAGTAACGTCTACATTTCTCTTGTTGACAGGTTTAAATGCTTCTTTTGGCAAAAAAACAGTATAATCTGCAAAAATTCACCTTGCAGTAGCTATTTCGGCAGAATCCTTTAAACAAGCAAATGGTGAGCAGAGAGGTCAATAACTTATGGGTCAGTTTTCAGTAAATTTCATGTTTATTTTCACTGCAGAAAATTCGCTTTTCACTAACTGTCGCTGACTCTTAAAAAATACAGTTCCGGATTCAATAAAACAAAATCAAAACTACAGCTTCTGGTATACCGTCGTAGATGAGGAAGTTCTATGTATTAACAATTTGGCAAAATACTCTCCACTTTGTGTGCTATCATTCGCTAAAATCCCGTTTCGATATCTCGACCGGTTTAGGAAATATGATCGATGTTACGAAAATTTCATTCTTTCGCGCATGCGATCGGGAATGAACGCGCTACCTACGATTCATTTTCTCGAGACTGAGGCAGATAGACCTCCTCCAGGGTCTAAAGAAAAATTCAGTTTGTTAGCTAGATTTCCTATGCAGCAACATACAGTGTATCCACAAACACATCGTTATAGCGACCACTATTAGCGAGATGATGGACACATCACCATGAAGCTGACATATAAAGCAACAAGTAACATAAAAATAAAATTTTTTACCCAATAGTTTCTGTGAAATCGTTTGAGAAAGACAGCAGGATGCGAGCCTTATTCTTTCAGCACAGCGCACCATCAAACGCCACAGGCAAAGCATGACCCCTGCGGGCCAGCCTGTCGTAAGAGGCGACTAAAAGGAGTCTCACACGTTTCAGCCTTTATGTGATGGTCCCATGTAGGGTTTGACCTTCATTTTCCAAAAATTTCCCGAAGAGCGAGCCAATTGGAGAAGGGCGCCTTACATGGTACATCATGTTCATCATGTGCTGAGACCTATTGCATCCTTTGTCGAAGTGGATCTGCACTTCTGCTCATTCTCCAACTGTTGGGCGAGGTCACCCTCCTGGGTGAGTATTTTTCCATCAACTGTTAAATATCGTTTTCTGACTATGATAATGGACTTGTTTGCTTGGTTGCACCCTGTTGGTTGTAGGCCCCTGACCACACAGGGATCGCTCTGCTGATGCCTGCGTTAACTCCCTACGTATGCTGAGGAGTAGATGCCCGTCACCCTGGGGCATTGGGACTCCTGGCAATTGCCGTCCTGCCAGGTGGCCTCTGCTGCGGCTGGGTGGCGCCAGTGGGGAGGGCCCCTGGTCGGAGGGGGTGGCATCAGCGGATGACAAGCGATGAAGCGTAGTACATTATCTCTTGCTGGTGGTCAAACAGCAGCAGTTTCTAAGCGTCCAGTCTCAATTAAACGCACAGAAGTACAACCCCAAAGAGTTCCCCTCCCTGGCCAACCCTGGGAGGAACGTCAGGCTAAGGATGGCAGCGGCTCTTATTCACCCCGGTACCTTGTATGTTCGAGAGCTGATAGGGAATATTTCGTGACGATGATGCTTCAGTTTTTTGTTGAGCATTTAGAGGACCAGTTTGAAGAGGTGGAGGGCTTGTCCAAAATGAGATCTGAGTCAGTCTTGATCAAAACAGCATCTTCTGCCCAGTCATGGGCGTTACTCGCTTGTGACAAGCTGGGGTGTTTCTGTAGCCATCACGCCCCATAAGATCTTAAATATGGTCCAGGGTATCATATTTCAAGGGACCTTCTTTTGCAGTCTGACGATGAACTACGCACCAGTTTAGAGCGGTGAGGTGTACATTTCGTTTGGCGTGTCCACTGGGGTCCGAGGGATAGTCAAGTTGCCACCAGTGCCTTCATCTTGGCTTTCGAGAGTGATACATACCCGAGAAGGTATGCTGCGATGTAAAGCCCTATATCCCTCGCCCAATGCGGTGCTTTATTTGCTGGATGTTCAGGCATATGTATTCCCGCTGTACTTCCAGCGTAACATATCGAGATCGCGGATGCCCATCACATCCCAATACTCCATGTGCCCCACCTCCTATGTGTGTCAACTGCGGAGAGCACAATTCGCCTTGCTCGCCTGACTACAGGATTCTCCAGAAAGAGAGGAAAATCATGGAGTACAATACCCTGGACAGACTGACCTACACTGAGGCTAAGAGAAAATTTGAACACCTGCATCCTGTGCATATGACATCGTCTTACGCCGCCTCTACAACAGTTCCGGCATCATCAGCTCTGCCAACCCAGGTCACCTCTCAGAGCCGGAAGACTACACCTGCCCCTTTGTACTCCTGAGTGTATTAGCTGCACTGATTGATCAACTCGCTAAACGTTTCCTGCTTTTGGGAGATTTTAGCGCCCATAGCCCCCTGTGGAGAGGCACCGTGCTTACTGGCTGAGGCAGAGATGTCGAAACTTTACTGTCTCAGTTCGATCTCTGCCTCCTAAATACTGAGGCCGCCTAACATTTCAGTGTGGCTCATAGTAGTTGTCGGCCATTGATTTATCAATTTGCAGCCCAGGACTTCTCCCATCTATCCACTGGAGAGCTTATGACGACTTGTGTGGTAGTGACCACTTCCCCATCTTCCTGCCACTGCCACGGCGTCAGGCACACTGACGCCTAGATGGGCTTTAAACAAGGTGGACTGGGAAACTTTCAATTTTGCTGTCACCGTTGAATCTCCCCCACACGGGAACATCGATGTGATAGTTGAGCAGGTGACTACAGCAATCCTTTCTGCGGCAGAAAACGCGATCCCTCGCTATTTAGGGTGCCCCAGGCGAAAGTCAGTACCTTGGTGGTCTCCGGAAATCGCTGAAGCAATTAAGGAGCGTCAGCGAGCTCTGCAGCGGCATAAGTGGCACCCTTCCCTGGAGCACCTCATAGCCTTTAAACGGCTCCATGCCCGCGTCCGCAAACTTATCAAACGACGGAAGCTGGAGTGTTCGGAGAGATACGTCTCGACCATTGGGTGCCATACATCACCTTCCCAAACCAGGACAAAGATCAAATGTGTTTTCGGGTACCAGACCCCAACAGGTGTTCCCGATGTTAACATAAATGGCGTGATATCTGTCGACGCAACCGCGATTGCCGAGCACTTTTCTGAGCACTATGCTCGAGCCTCTGCGTTGGAGAATTACCCCCCAGCCTTTCACACTCACGAACGGTGGCTGGAAGTAAAGTCCTCGCGTTCACTACACGCCATAGTGAATCTTATAACGCCCAGTTTACAGAGTGGGAGCTTCTCAGTGCCCTAGCACATTGCCCCACCACTGCCCCGGGGCCAGAGTGGATCCACATTCAGATGATTAAATATATCTCATCTGACTACAAGTGATATCTCCTCATCATCTTCAACCGGATCTGGTGCGATGGCATCTTTGCATCGCAATGGTGGGAGAGCACCATCATTCCGGTGCTCAAACCCGGTAAAAAGTCACTTGATGTGGATAGATATCGGCCCTTCAGCCTCACCAAGTTTTCTGTAAGCTGCTGGAATTTATGGTGTGTCGGCTGTTGGGTTGGGTCCTGGAGTTATGAGGCCTACAGGCTCCATGTCAGGGCGGCTTCCGCCAAGGGTCTCTCTACCACTGATAACCTTGTGTCCCTTGAGTCTGCCATCTGAACAGCCTTTTCCAGACGCCAACACCCGGTTGCCGTCTTTTTTGATTTACGAAAGTGTGTGACACGACCTGACGACATCATATCCTTGCCACATTATACGAGTGGGGTCTCAGAGGTCCGCTCCCGATTTTTATCCAAAATTTCCTGTCGCTTTGTACTTTTCGCATCAAAGTTGGTGCCTCCCATAGTTCCCCCCATATCCAGGAGGTTGGCGTCCCTTAGGACTCTGTTCTTAGTGGCCATTAATGGTCTAGCAGCAGCCGTAGGGCTGTCCATCTCACCTTCTCTGTATGCAGACGACTTCGGCATTTCTTACTGCTCCACCAGTACTGGTATTGCTGAGCGGCACCTACAGGGAGCCATCCACAAGGCGCAGTCAAGGGCTCTAGCCCACGGTTTTCAGTTTTTGGCCTCAAAGTCTTGTGTTATGCACTTCTGTCGGCGTCGTACTGTTCATCTGGAACCACAACTTTACCTTAATGACTATCTTCTCACTAGTGGTGACATATCTATTCTTAGGACTGGTTTTCGACGCCCGATTGACTTGGCTTCATCACCTTCGTCAGCTTAACCGAAAGTTCTGGCAGCACCTCAATGCCGTCCACTGCCTGAGCAACACCAACTGGGGTGCAGATTGCTGTACGCTGCTGCAACTCTACAGAGCCCTTGTTCAATCCCGCCTTGACTATGGGAGTCTGGTTTATGGTTCGGCGGCGCCCTCAGCGTTTCTTTTACTCGACCCAGAGCACTACTGTGGCGTTCGCCTAGCGACAGGAGCTTTTAGGACGAGTCCGGTGACCAGCGTCCCGGTGGAGGCCGGAGTCCCTCCATTGCAGGTTAGCGAGCGTTACGTTGCACACGTTCGTAGTTCTCCTGCGCATCCGAAATACCGTCTCCTTTTCCCACCCACGGCAGTTCATCTGCCACATCGGCGGCCAAGATCAGGGCTTCCAATTGCAGTTCATGCCCGATCTTTCTGAACTGGACCCCTAGCCATTAACACCTTTACTTGAGGTCCATTCACGTACACCTCCATGGTGTACACCTAGGCCGCAGTTTCGCCTGGACCTTTCACATGGCCCTAAGGACTCTCCACTGCCACTTCCTGTAGATTCTTGACATGTATCGAGACTATGAAGTGGTTTACACCGATGGCTCGATGATCACGTTGCGTTCGCGGATGTCCATGAAGGACATTTTGAACAGCATTCCTTGCCTGATGGCTGCAGTGTTTTCACTGCCGAGCTGGTGGCTGTATCTCGTGCTCTTGAGAACATCCCGTCATGCTCTGGGGAATCGTTTCATCTGTGGACTGACTCCTTGAGCAGCCTACAAGCTATCGACCAGTGCTACTCTCGTCATCCTTTGGTAGCGACCATCCAGGAATGCATCTATACCCTGCAACGGTCGAGTCGTTCAATGGTGTTTGTCTGGACCCCAGGTCGGGTCGGACTTCCAGGCAACGAACTTGCCGACAGGCTGGCTAAACAGGCTACGCGGAAACCGCTTATGGAGATCGGCTTCTCTGCAACTGACCTGCGTTAAGTACTACACCGCAAGGTTTTGCGGCTTTGGGAGACGGAATGGCATAGCCTCAGTACGCACAACAAACTGCGTGCCATTAAGGAGACTACGAATGGGTGGAAAACCTCCACGGGGGCCTCTCGCAGTGACTCTGTGGTTCTGTGTCGGCTCCGCATTGGCCACGTTTGGGTGACATGCGGCTATCTCCTGCGCCGTTATGACCCACCTCAGTGTCAGCCCGGCTGACGGTGGCCCATATCTTGGTGAGCTGCCCTTCTTTGGCTGTCCTACGACGTACTCTTCAGTTATCAGACTCGTTGCCATTTATTTTAGCTGACAACGCCTCCTTGGCTAATTCAGTTTTACGTTTTATACGTGACAGGGGTTTTTATCATTCTATATAAGTTTTAACGCATGTCCTTTGTCGCTTTGTGTTCTCCACTCTGACGCTTTTAGGCTGGATGTTTTAATGTTTCGCAGAGTGGTTGACTTTTCCTTTTTATTCTCGTGGTCGGCCAGTCACGGTCATCTGCTCTCTAGTTTTTATCCTTTGTACCTGTTTCTTGCTTCTCTCTGTGGTTTTCTTTTCCTGTTTTGTCCATAGTAGTGTTGGTTGCCCTTCTGTCGTTCTTCTGTTTCTTCCATTCTCTTGTTATTGTACTTTACGTCTCCTTTCTCTTCTTCTTTCCCTTGTGTAATTATTTTACCGGGAACAAGGGACCGGTGACCTCGCAGTTTGGTCCCTTCTCCCCTTCCTTTAAACGAATCAACCCAAGAATGTGTACGCATCTCAATATGAGCAGGACCAGCGCAGATCGTGCGCGTCCCTCTGTTTTGTCACTTCACGCGTCTCAGTTGTGCCTAGCGTAATGCTCCAGTGGCATGGATCCCACTGACGGTCGAAGAGGACAGCGCAGCTGCAAGTTAAATGCCCCAGCAAGGCGATGTCGGAACCGCGATGCTGCAGTATATACGAAGCCCATGTGATTGTAGGTGAGTATACTCCATGGGGCGTAGTTCACGTCACACGGGAAGGAGTTCCTAACTCCAACGAGAAGGTGTATATAATGCAGTGCTCCGTTCCGATGTTAAACTTATTTTGAACAGAATCTAATCCCCTCTAGACTACCACACCAGTCTCTTGCCCTCTCTCCAGATTCCAGTCTGGATCGATGAATGTTCCGTCCGCAAACTGGCGTTTGCCCTTTCACTTCCCGCCAACAGGACATAAGACGTTCCGTTCCCGTTCAGTAACGTTTACGCCACTCGGGCGGCAGAAAGCGAGAGAGCTGCGGCATCGTGTGGCGTCCCCCAGCTGATGTGCGTGCCTCTCACTTCACCTCATTGCGCTCGCGAGCCGCCGGGCCCTCGAGCCGTGAGTCGTACAACTCGGCGTGTAGTGGCCGCTGCTGCGCGGCAGGAAAACGGTGAGCTGCGCGGAGAGTAGAATAGAACAGGGGAAGGAGAGGACAAGAGAACAGCGGAGCGGGACAAATGAAGGGGGCCCAGGGTCGGGCGGGTCCCATTTAACGAGGCGGGGCACGGCCGGCCCCTCAGGAGCGTTTCGCTAGGGAACACACAGCAGCAGCAGCAGCAGCAGCAGCAGCAGACAGGGGCACACAAGAGACCGCCATGTCTGGCAACAGCTGCACACAGCTTAGCGGCACCCGTTCTTTGTTTCCAGTCGGGAACCACTCTTAAGGCGCGAACACTCTAGGTCTAGGTGAAGAAAGGCCAAAGAACGACAGCCAAATCGGAGCCAGTGTAGCGGAAGGCCTCGGTTGCGGTTCGGTCTGCTGGCGGTAACACCAAAGCATTCAAGGTTGACTGGCCTTGGGATACCTCTGGTAGTGTGGACTCCGGGGCGAATGTTCGTTGTCTTAACCCGTAACTGGTGATGCTGGGTGTCAGATACCCAGCTAAATCTTTGAAGCCCCATTATTACCAGATTGTCGTGAGTACATCATTGTTAGTGCCTATACCTTCAAGTCAGTTTGTTGCAAGTCGGCCTGAAGCGCGGTACTCAACAGAGCGGTGAGTTGTTTGATTTTATACGCGATTTTTTAAAGTTACTGGGTATTTTTAACCCAACCTCACCAATTGCGGAACTTTTTTTGTAATATTCTCGTATTCTATTTTATAGGTAGTATGGCATCTAGCAGGTTTCCTGTGATAACTAATAACCCTGGATGCCATTCTCATCAAAGCAGTGAGTTTATTTGATTTCTTATTACTAGAAACTCTGCTTATTGATAACCACGTTAGTTACCCTGTCTGGCCATTAGCCATATTTTTCACTCTAATGAACATCAGCCTAGTGAATGCCTATGTTATCTACCATGGATTCCCAGGGAATCCAGAGCTAACCGGATTGGAATACATAAAAAATCTTGCTAAGGAACTCGTAGACCCTCATCTCAATCGTCGACATCAAAACGACCATTTGCCCCTTGAATTGCAGCTAAACATCAGCAGAATTCACAAGATACCAGTTCCATGTGAAGCCAGACGAGACTTGGGCAAACATGTGAGGTATAAAAAGTGCCCACCAGGCTCTGACAGAAAAACGAAAAAGGTCTGTAACAGCTGCAACGTACCGCTTTGCGGAGCCTGCACGATTCCTGTATGCCGAGATTGCGTAGAGTAATGGCTTGCCAATTCTTTTGTGTGTAATAACTTGTCAGAAAATAATGTGCTTTTATAAAGGTTCATTGTTGCTTTATACTGTAATATTCATATTTGGTTTATATGTTTATAAAAAATTTGCAGATGTATGTATTTCGTGACATGTTGCAAAATTTATTATGGATTTACATATATTTGAAAAATTGTCTATTCTCTTACCAAAAGTTGTCCAGAGATGTCAATAAAAGTTACTTTTGCAATGTACGTAGAAACTTTTCATTTCTCCTTCACCATTGAAATATGAGGGCAATGGAAATTATTGGGTATCTATAACCCAATCTCACCAGTTGTGTTACAAAAATATCACCTCACCAGTTACGGGTTAATAGCAATTTTCTGTGAATCTGGAACAGCTGTGGGTTTAATTTTTCAGGACAACCACAAGTCGCAGTTAGTATGTTTTATTGACCAGTTTCGCTCTTTAATTTAACAGGAGCATCATCAGAAACTCTGAAATTTGCTGCTTAAAGTACAATACCTGGCTGTTAAATTAAAAAGCGAAACCAGCCAGTAAAACGTACCGAGAGCGACTTGCGGCTGTGCGGAAAATTTCAACAATAGCTGTTTCCTTTGCCAACAATATGGAGAGAGCAATGAAGTTGATAGAGCTTTATCGTGAAGGGGAACATTTCTGGCCCCTTACGAACTGCGATTATAAAAACACAAATGGAAATGGTTAGAGCAGTTAGACAAAAATGTACTCGTCGTAAAAAAGAAAATGGAGCCTGTATTCACATCTTTTCGCCGTGAACTACAAAACTAAACAGACGGATCTCGGGGTGATCATTATTCGTTCTGCTCCTCTTAAGAGGTGTCGTCTTTGGAAATTTTAGGGTCTACAAAATTCGATAACAATTTTAAATCAGTAGCACTCATTCGCGAAAAGAAGTATGAACATTCCAATTCAGCTACAAGACAGACATTAAGGGGCTCCGGAACGCCCTATAGTTGCAATGTTAAAATAACGCTTATAAATTACATCTTTCCTCACAAAGTATTTGAGGTAGGAAGTTGAACTTTTTACAGATTATTTATTGGAATATGGGCTACAACTTAACACAGGGATTTTACAAAATTTTAGTTCAGTTATTAAAGATGATTTTTTTCAATTGTAATGAAAATTCACAACATTTTTTTGCAATTTTTTATTTATATATTCAAAAATATAGTTTTTTGGAAAAAGGCTGTGTTAAATTATGCAGAAGGTACTGTGTAACATTTTCTGAAAGTTTGAAACAAATATGTTTGGAAGATTCTTAGAAAACATGTAATTAGTATGAGAAAATAAAAGTTTTGGGAATCGAGCGACAAAGATTGGATTAACTTTTTAGTGCATTCCAGGTCCATAGGATGGATTATCTTCATCCTCTGCAAACTCCTCCTCCAGCTTCCTCTTGTTCCTCCTCCTGTTTACTTTTGCTTGTATTTCTAGACTCTTCACAGCCCTGTCTGCAGCCCGAAGGCGTTCCTTGTCTAAAGCAAGCATCGCTCGTTGTTGTGTTCGTAGATTTTGCTACCATTTTCTTCAGTTGCAGTTACTACAACACTGTTCCAAAAGGTGGTCATGTATGAACACTTATCACATTTCAGTTGTATTTCACTAGCGAGTCCTACGTGCTTTATTATGGAGAGTTCCAGACCAACTTCACTACAATGAATACATCTTACAAAGTTTGAAAAAATTCCTTTGAGAACCGACATATCAAATGTTTCATTCACATCCGATTCGCCCATAAAACATTCATAGTTTTCACTCATTGAACCAAGCTTCTTCTGTGAAGTATTTTCTTTCCCACTTTGACTGCTATGGGCAGGTGTACTTGAGAGGTTAGGTTCACTCACTTGGTTATCGTCTTTATTGTTTACAGTAATAACACATACCTTTGGCTTTCCAACATTTCTCCTTTTCTTAAAAGCCTTCAGAGGATTTCTAATAACTTTACTTTTACTCATTATTATACTTCAACAAAACAGAGACTCAAGAAACAGAATTGATTACGAATATTTTCGCGATAACGACAGAGTAAATAAACATGAAACAATCGACAATCACACCAGCGATATATATTGAACCATCACAGGTTAGCCACAACACATACTTTATCTCACATCACTAAAATGTACCTGATGAACACGGACGTTAATAATAACACCATTTGACAGCAGTTTAACAGCGCCACAGTGGGTCACGCCCATGTAGAACACATTTCAAAAAAAATGTAAAAATAGTTGTAGTCTTCGGAATTGAATAAATTATATATCTATTAAAAGGTAATAGTCTGCAGATTCAGAAAACGCAAAAAAGTAAAAATTGAACTTTTCATGATTTTGAGCCTTTCCGGAGCCCCTTAATCTGGTCCCCCCACACTGCTCCTTAATTTGTGAGAGGGAGGTTGTCCTCCAGCGTAGTTCCTTCTTCATCTTCTGTTGGTAATGATCAGCGTTTTTCACTAAAATGCAGCACAAGCAGCGACTGCTAACTCCACTGCTACCCTCATTATATCGGCCGATGAAGTAGTAATGAAAACTCTACATTACAACAATAACAAAACGGGAGCAACGTTGGCAAGTTATCAGAGCCAGCTCCGATTGCGCATTGGTGAATCCCTTGGCCCCAAGCTCTTCATTAGGTAAGCATGAGAAGCCGAACGCCAATGCACTGGCGACAAATGTTCGGCCAAATCTAAGTGTCTGTCATTCATTGGCCTTCCTTGGTCTAGTGTGTACGCGCCTTTAGCTGAACTCAGCTGTAGGTGGCAGCCGAGCAGTAAGATCCGGGGGCGGAGCTTACCCGTGTCTACACGAGAGCAACTTGGATGAGCTACTCGTACTATTCATATAAGACAGAAGTATTGTGTCTGTCGGTTAACAAGGTGGCCGAACTCTCTAGAACACATGAAACTCTATAGAAGGATTAAAACTTAAATTTATTTATTTACAATATATTCGACGTTAAGAATACGTTAACTGTCTATCCTTGAGTCTCTCTCCAATCTCTGTTCCACAAATACAGGATTACAATACTGCCAGCAGCGCGGAGTGGCCGCGTGGTTTGAGGCGCCATGCCACGGATTGCGCGGCCCCTCCCGCCGGAGGTTCGAGTCCTCTCTCGGGCATGGGTGTATGTGTGTGTTGTTCGTAGCATAAGTTAAAGTAGTGTGTAAGTTTAAGAACTGATGACCTCAGCAGCTCGGTCCCTTAGGAATTCACACACATTTGAAAATTTTGAACAATATTGGCTAGCTGTAAGAGTAGCAAGAGCGTCGCAGTAAGTTCGTAAAGGTCTTATTACACTGCTTCCCGTAAGTTCTATGTGTTAGGACGAAAGTCTTATTATAATGTGAAGATAATCTGAGGCGGAACTTTGGGTGTGGCGGCTTAAAAAGGAGCGCAGACCAATCACAATTGCTGGGTGTGGGCTGATGCGAATTATGCGTCCTCTGTGTGTAGCGCCAGATGGCGGCGTGTGGCGAACCTTCTCTAGCAGCGGATCGCGGCGTCCACTTTAAATGTTTCTTCTGCAGAGATGAGAGCAGATTGTTACGCGCAAAGTGAGGCCGACGAAGACACCGTCGACACCGCAAAAGGTATGAAGCTACTGAATGTACACAGAGATAGTGGAATCCTTTAGGCGAAACATTCAGTCGATGCGGCGCGAAGTCGAGGAATGGTTGTAGCTTGAGTTTTTCGAGGTTATAGCGGGTGCTCAAATGAAAAGGCACAAAACGTCGTTAACAACCAAACAGGTTGACATTTGCATATGCCGCTTTGGAATAACTTAGTAAGATATATGGAGACGCTAATGTAGTAACGTCATCTCTCCCCAAAAATTCAAAGCTGTGCCCCCAGCAGGAAAGGTACTTACCGTGTTCTTCGACGTCCGTTACTCATCAAATTTCTCTAGCACGGAAAAACCGTTAACGTTGATGTTTACTGTGAGACTATTAGTCTACGCAAGTCCACCAAGAAGAAAAGGCCTGGGCTGCTCACGGAGGCAGTGATTCTGCTCCGCGACGACGCTCTTCCACACGTCTTCAAGGACACACAAAGTGTGATGGTAAGGGCCAAGTTCAAGTTGGAACAGCTTCAGCATCCACCCTACAGCTCGGACATGTCTCCTCCTCTCCGTCCCCAAGGGAACGCTTCAGTTCGGACGATGAACTGAAGGACACAGTGGAGGACTTGCTCCCGTCATATCGACAGAAATTCTGAGAACGGGGAATCCTTCGGCTCGTGAAACATGGGACTGGTTCTGAATAAAGATTTCAATTATACCCACAGTGTAGTTGCGTACCTTTTCTTTCGAACACCCATCACAATCGCAATACGTCTGTCCAGTGTACTGTGATGTGGAAGCCACCACCGCGGAAATAATTCAGTATAAAATCGTAGTCTTGCTCTTCCACTTCATTCAGTGAACCCATACATGAAATGCATAGCGGCCAACTCTTCACCAGTAAACCAACTAGTACTGCTGTGTAAAACCATTAAGGTACAACTAACGTTGGCGTAGAAACATACAGGAGACATAATAGAGTACTGTGCGAGATTGAGGCCGAAGAGAAAAGTGGGCGTTGGTATGGAACATACCTCTCGTCCGTGCGTCAGAGCAAGTAACATTCGAGGCCACGACCCGAATACTTTTGGAGACGTGTGACGCGCTAGGCAAGTTACGCTTCGCAGATGTATGTGGAAACTTTTATTGGCGGACTCAGAATAAATCCATGCCTTGCTACACTATCAATCAAGCTAAACATGAGTCGCCAGCTTCGCGTAGATGCACGAGACAGAGTTAAAGTTCTAGTATTCCAAAGTCAATATTTAAAAACTCTGTAGCAATCGAACCAGTTTCATTAAGATTCCGAAACATGGCCACTGCACTGGAGCACGCTCACCACTTATGATTCGGACACAGTCTCCAACTCGTTCGTAATACCTCCCGTCGATACTTTCCACATAACAAAAAAACAGTTGGTCAATAAGGGAAATGTCATACAAAAACATCACCCTCAAATTTCGAAGGAAGCAAACATGGTTTATTGGCGTCTGCTAGACCTGACCCTATCTTGTGTGTACTATAAAACACAGTCGTCAGCTAGCAGTGGTTGACAACAAGGGGGTAGTTACCCCTGAGGAGTTATGAAATTTTGTAAGACGTAAAAAAAAGGTTCAGTAGTCTTTGGGTCTCGAAACTGAACTGTTTTCAAAAGATCGATATTATCATCATTATTTCGTAAAATCGTAATACGATTAAATACTTACCAATATTACATTTTTTTGTTTTAAATACTAGCATTAATGCGTGAGACAATGTGGTGGAAGCTACATTTTGTGACACGAATGTATAAACAACATCTTCCTTGTTCCTTATTTAGTCAACCTAATGCACATATACTTGGTATCAACCAACTGCGACAGTAAAATTAATGCATATATACTTAAATGTCTCATGAAAATACCTTCTACGACTTGTATGTAGTTCCCGCAATGGACGAGAAACTGCTTCATTATTCACTTCGCTACAATGAAAGATCTAATTGAGACCACAACACAGTTGCCATTATCTAATGGCTGCTACATTGTTCTGCGGCAGTCGTCAAACACGAAGCATTGGCAGCTTAAAGTCTTACAATTCCTACCATTTCAGAGGTAAGAAGTTCAATAATCTGGTGGTACACAAGCGGTGAGTATAATCTATTTCCTTTGATTTGGTTTTTCCTAGATGGGTTTCCAAGATGTGAGAAAGCAGATGTCACTAGGGAGAGGAATGGTGCAGAGGAAGCACGTCTTGTAATAAGTATCTTCCATCAACGTGGATAATTAGCTTCGTTTTCTGCATAGGAGTTGTACGTAGCACTCAAGATGCTCTGAGAATTAGCTCATCTTTCTGTAAATATAAAGAAAACATTGTTAGAATTAAGCGGTACCAATTGCCTCATTGACTCTCTATTCCGTGTTTTAACTTGACAAAATTAAATATTATCTATATTCTATCATCAAAAAAACTTCAAGCGTTCAAATAAAATTGTTTTTAATTCAAAATGGTTCAAATGGCTCTAAGCACTATGGGACTTGACATCTGACGTCATCAGTCCCCTACAACTTACTTATGGAGGCCACGACGTTTGGAACGCGGATTTACTGTAAACTTCGTACACTCGTAGTACTCCATGAGGACAACAAAATGTGTAAGCAGTAGCTCGAACTTCTCAAGCGTTACTGAGAAAATCGCAAGATAATTTCGGTCATCAAATATACATGTGTGCGTTGCCATTTTAACCACGAAGCGGCTGCAGCCAAGTGGTGCCGTCACGGTAGCTCAGCGTGTTCGGTCAGAGAGTTAGTTCCCCTTTCTAATAAAGAAACTGAGCGAACGGATGAACGAACAAGCTGAACGGGTGCCATCGAACGTCCGCCCTGAACAAATATAGAATAAAATGAAAAGTTTTTGGCATGCCCAGTCTACATTGTCAAAAAAATTTCTATAAGTCTACAAAAGCTATGAACGTAGTTTTTCTTTCGTTAACCTATCTTCTAAGAAAATTGGTAAGGTCATTATTGCCTCGCATGTTCCTACTTTCTCCAAGATCCACAATGATCTTCCCCGAGGTCGGTTCCTACCAGTCTTTCCAGTCTCCTGAAAATATTCCGCGTCAGTATTTTTCAGCCGTGACTTATTAAGCTGATAGTTCGCTAATATTCACGTCTGCCAGCACCTGATGACTTGGAGATATTACATTCTCCTCGAAGACTGATGATATTTCTCCTATCTAATACGTATGTTGCACACCAGTTGGAATATCAGCACATCTAAGGGAATGGTGTCTATTGCTCCACGGGCCTTCTTTCGGTTTAGGTCTTTCAGTGCTCTGTCAGTTTCTGCTCGCTGTCTCATATCTCCCATCTCATCTCTTTCTATCCGTAGCTCGTGGTCTAGTGGCTAACGTTACTACCTCTGGATCATGGGGCCCGGGTTCGATTCTCGGCCGGGTTGGGGATTTTCTCTGCTCGGGGACTAGGTGTTCGTGTTGTCCGCATCATTCATGGACTGTGTACAGACTAGGAATGTGTACGGGCGCTGATGACCACGCAGTTGAGCGCCCCCACAAACCAAACATAATCAACTCTTTGTATCATATTGCCGCTCAAGGTGGGGTGGCTCGCCTCACAAGGTGTCATTTACTGAGACAACGGTGAGATTTTCGTAGCCTATTGAGCCTGAAGGAGGCGCCGTAGAAATCAATGTGGTGGCCCACCAGCCTTTGCGCACTTGCTGTGCGCTAGCCGAAGTCGAGGAGTCGGCCGGTACACCTCAGGCGGTGAAGAAGTAGTGCGCCATCTGGGGCAGAGGTGGCGCTTGGTAGTTTTATCTCAGAGGTCGGGTTGGCGACTCCGAGAGATTAATGAAGTCATTTCTCGGTTGCGGAAAGCCACAAGCTTTCGGGGTGCGTTCCCGTGAGCCTGTGAGGAAATCGGCCTGGGCACGTTCCAGGGTTCTAGACGAGAGTTGCCTGTGAGTGAGTGTTTAAGTTCCCGGTGGGCGGAATCCTTACAGCAGACATAAGGCCCAGAAGCCAGTAACTGGCTGCGTGGTTTCCTGTTACCCCTGAGCGCAATAGACAATAGAAGTAAATAGATTAGCAAATGAAACACTACAAGTAGTAGGTGAGTTTTGTTCTTTGGGCGATAAAATAACTTATGGTAGCCGAAGCAGAAAGGACATAAAATGTTGGCGGCAATGGCAAGAAAATCGTTTCTGAAGAAGGAAAATGTGTTAAAATCGAATATAAATTGGAGTGTTCGGAAGTTTTTCTGAAAGTATTTGTATGGAGTGTTGCCATATATGGAAGTGAAACATGGACGATAAAGTCTAGACAAGCAAGGGTACTGAATAGAGTTGGGCAGTAAAGAAATTTGTGACGCAGCTTGGCTAAAAGAAGGGATCGGTTGATAGGACACGTACTTAGACATGAAGCAATAGGAAATTTGTGGTAAGTGGCAGGGGAGCCGCGCGAACCGTGGCAAGGCGCCTCATACTGCGCAGCTGCCTCGCGCGGCATGAAGGAATAGTATCTTTAGTATGGGGGTGAAGGTTGACGGGAGGGGGGGGGGGGGGGGTGTAAGAACTGCAGAGAGAAACAAAGATAGGAAAGGAGTACTGCAGGCAGGGTCAAATGGATTTGGTTTGCAGCGTGCTCGTCGGCAGAAAAACGCAAACGAACTTCTCCTTTTCCTGATAACGTAAGGCGTCACACAAGTCTGCGCACCCAAGAGGAGCTCACAAAACTTCACTGGAGTGTTCTTCCTCATCCATCCTACAGCTCGGATCTCGTACCGTCCGGCTTTCATCTGTTAGGCCCGATGAAGGATGCACCCCGTGGGAAGCAGTATGTGGACTTTGGAGAGTTTACTGACGCATGAAGACGTTGGCTTCAACGTCGACCACTGACCATGCTGGCATACTGGCCCTTCCAGTAAGGTGGCGTTAGGCCGTCGCACTGAACGGAGATTACGTTGAAAAATGTGGTTTTGTAGTGAAAAGAGTGGGGGACAGTAGGGTGTATTGGAATTGTTTGGACTAAGCGACTCAGCCCAAATGCCATCTAGTGGCAGCTTCCAAACTGGGCAGTTCAGACTGTCCAGTATAGTCTGCTCCCTGTCGGGAGACCTTGCAACCTACGCGTAGAAGTGGATCTACCAGATCCTTTGTGCGCGAGGGGGAGATCAGCGGTTGTAACGGCCGAACAGGTAGCTTGCAGTCCCCGTAGAAGACAGGCGCGTATATCTCCCAGCTAAGCCAGGAGCCGCAGTTCGCGCTGCCTGTGCAGTTGTAAAGTTCATTCTAATAAACACTAATAACATATAACTTGTTCCTTCCAATTATTGTGAGTGGAAATAAGGGGACGACAGTGAGTCCTCTCGCTCTATACACTCAAACTCCCCAGGGTGGCCGAGCGGTTCTAGGCGCTACAGTCTGGAACCGCGCGACCGCTACGGTCGCAGGTTCGAACCCTGCCTCTGGCATGGATGTGTGTGATGTCCTTAGGTTAGTTAGGTTTAAGTAGTTCTAAGTTCTAGGGTACTAATGACCACTGCAGTTGAGACCCATAGTGCTCAGGGCCAATACACCCAAACTCCAATGTACCACCACGCGAGGACGAGCCCGTGCGTACAGGAATCATGAATACAACCAACCTGCTGTCAGAAAAAAGTGTTAGTTACTTATTGAACGCCCCTCGTATTTTCAGTATAATACGATTAGGAAGATAAACTGTGGGCAAAAAATGAAACTAAGTGCAATTAGTATGTAACGAGCTACTGGAGACCAATGGTTCCTTTCACCAAAATACACAGAAAATATCCCTGAACAACCTCTAAAATTTTGTCCCCGGAGTTAAGATGTGGCTCAGATATAACGCCGTAAAGCTGTCGAGTAATTAAGATGGACGACATTCAAATGCTCTATGGTTTGTGCAGTGAGTGGAAATTGACCCCGAACATAATAGAATGTAACGTATTGCGTTTTTTTTTTTTTTTTTTTTTTTTTTTTTTTTTTTTTTTTTTTTTTTTTTTTTTTGGCGGGGGGGGGGGGAGAGGGGGGGGCTAAGACATCTGATCTGTCACATACTCGTTTAAGATCAATCAGTAGCAAGAACAAAAACTGTGAAATGCCGAGAAGTAACAGTTCCGAGCCGCCCAAATTGAAAGTAATCTCTATAAAAATAGTTGTAGGATTTGAAAAATGCTCACGAAAAATAGTTCTCCTACAAAACGAGTTTCTTGCGTAACACTTGTTCAACCGGTTCTTGAGAATTGCTCGGTTTTGGACCTTTACTCAGTGCCTTAGGGGGCGTAGATAAGATGCTAAGAAGAGCAACGCTTTTTGTCAAGGGGTCGCTTAGTAGGTTTAGGGAAATGTTCATCGAATTCCATTGCCTGGCGCTAAGAGACAGGCGTTGCGCATCACAGTCGGGTTCGTCCTGGGAATAACTGGGGGTGAAAGGATTGGAAACGGGAGGGAGAACAGATACGAAGGAAATATTTACTTCTAGTCACACAGGCTATTGTAGCAATGCAGCTGCAGCGACGAAAGCTGAAAATTTGTGCCGGACTGGGATTCAAACCTGGATGCTCCTCTTCCCTAGAACAGTTGCTCTTCATCCGGAAATTCTTTCCGTCACACCCAAATTCCCAAAATCCAGCTCGCCGCACCGCAACGATTCCCGCCCATTAACCCCCGACTTCGAGATTTCTGACATTGATTGTGCACCCACAATCAAACTATTGCAGCAAACAGCAGCGGCGGCCGTAGAATTATGACTGTTCTGTAGGACATGACTGACAGAAAAGATACCACTCTTACCTATAATTCTACTGCTATGAACCATGCACATACAGCATCACACGAATCTTTGTGCAGTTTGGTCCTTCTCAGTTACTGTGTCATCTGAAGTCAGGAAATGTTGCGCCTGCTCAACATCCTTTTTTTTTTTTTTTTTTTTTTTTTCTCGTTTCTTAAACACTTATTAAGATTCTCAGTTACCAGTCTTTGCCAACGGCCTTGGCACAGTGATAACACCAATTCTCGTCAGATCACCAAAGTTACGCGCTTTCGGACTTGGCTAGCATTTGGATGGGCCGCCGTCTGGGTCTACCGAGTGCTGTTGGCAAGCGGGGTGCACTCTGCCCTTGTCAGGCCAATTGAGGAGCCACTCGGTTGAGAAGTAGCGGCTCTGGTGACGAAAGCTGACAACAGCCAGGAATGCGGTGTGCTGACCACATGCTCCTCCATATCCACATCCAGTGACGCCTCATGGTTGAGGATGACACGGCGGTCAGCCGGCACTGTAGGCCTCCTAAGGCTTGTTCGGACGGAGTTACCAGTCTTTAATGTGAGTTTCACGTACCTTCTAGACGTTTTGAATGCCGGTTCTATCATGGTTATCTTACCGTTTGCTTGAAACTCTCGCTTTCCATTTAACAATTTTGTTTCATTTGAACTTTTCTGTATGTTTGCCTCCTTTATACCTGCAGCATCCATTGCCTTTTGCAAAAATAACTTTGTTAAATGATTGACAGTTTCGTCCCGTCTGTCTAAACTCCTGATTCTAAAATGATGGCCGGCCGCTGTGACCGAGCGGTTCTAGGCACTTCAATCTGGAATCGCGCGACCACCACGGTCGCAGGTTCGAATCCTGTCTCGGGCATGGATGTGTGTGATGTCCTTAGGTTAGTTAGGTTTATGTAGTTCTAAGTTCTAGGGGACTGATGACCGCAGAAGTTCAATCCTTCTTATGTACTGAGTATGATATGGGACATTATTATGGCGAATACTGAAAACCAGAGTTAATGAAAATACGTATTTTATACGCTTACAGAGTAGGAATTCGATCTCAGTGTTGAGGGGTAGCTCTGACACTTGTACATTGTTAGAGGCGTGGAGTACGGCAGAATTACAGGCCAATAGTGTACCGACGAGGAAGAAGCACGAAAACTGAATTGGATGCGCATATCCAGTCCTCCTGCGTCCTTGAAGAAAAACGGAAACCACGATTACATTAATTGCGTCAGCGCCATAAACCACTCTGACTTGCATGACTAGAAATTGCTTCGAACCGCAGCGAGAAGTCGTAATCGAGCCGCATCGCTGATAGGCAGTAATTCGTTCCGCAGCAAGGCGTATTACCTTCATTACGTAGACTTAGTCTATGACAGCTCTGACGGGTAATGCTAGGAATAATACCCAGGACTGTCTGCAAGGCAAGCGTCTAGAATTTTGAGTGCAGCGGATTTCGTTAGGTCATAATTAACAAAACCCCACAGACGTCACGAAACTGGACGCAGATAAAAATGGAACAGGGAATTCGCTGAAAGAGGCGCTTTTTAGCGCATTCATTGTGAAAATGGGTTTGTACAGGTCGGCTTGCATTTATGCCTTTTTCTGGCCTTCACAGCGGGCCCAGACCTGAGTAATTCGTGTTTCATCATTTAGTTGTAATTACATACACCGTTTTCACATTTTTTGCACTTTACCGTCTGGCATTGCAAATTTACATAGCCGGAACGAGATTTGGCAGTAAACATAGGTCGCTATATTGATAGATACATGTTGTGTTACTGTCGCCTCTCACTTGTTTCGCTTGCAACCCTCTGAAACTGCTGAATCGTCATCATCACCATCATCATCATCTTTATCATTGTCAACAACAACGTCGTTTGGAAACTCTGGCCTGTTCCATGAAGTCGGCCCATATTCTTTTCGGCCCTTCTTGATTCATCTTGCTGTTAAGGGACAGATAAATTCTTTACCGCGGTTGAAACGTACATGGATGGATCTGAATCAACATCCCAATATGTCGTATGTTTCACCGCTCTTCTAGGTCAAATTAAACCAAAGTTCCCAGATTTTACTTCGCAATAAAATATCCATGTTTCAGGAAAGTCATTTCATAACGTCGAAGAGCTACCAATTAATTAATTTTTATTACCAACCGGTTTTGATCATCTTATGGATACTGCATCAGCGGCTCCTCCCATTCTGACATTCGGGAGGACGACGGTTCAATCCCGCGTCCGGCCATCCTGATTTAGGTTTTCCGTGATTTCCCTAAATCGCTCCAGGCAAATGCCGGGATGGTTCCTTTGAAAGGGCACGGCCGACTTCCTTCCCCGTCGTTCCCTAAACCGATGAGATCGATGACCTCGCAGTTTGGTCTCTTCCCTCAAAACAGCCCAGCCCAGTCCCATTCTGAAATATGGCTATTTTTTCAATTAACTAGGGGGCGTGGGGCACCACTTGCTTAAAAAAAGCTTACGTACATAGGGCAGAAGCTATTCAGAGAGCACTGTAATCAAATATTTCATTAGATTAACGTTGCATTGATAATTGATTCAGTCTTCTTCGTGTTAAAAATTTGGAATAAATATGTAGGGTTAATCAGGAAACGCAGGGTATCCTGTTGGTAAAGAACAAATTCTCAGTACAACTGAACAAAAATGGTGGAAGATGTTGATATTATATAAATTAGTAAAATTAAAAGGTACAATACTGAAGCCGAAGGTCGTTTAGAACACTGAAGTGAAGTGCTTTCTTAAACGTGGTATTGTTAGTGATACACCATTACTTTCTTCCTAGCCTTGACCTGACTGGTAGAGGTGTGCCTACACTTTCAGTATGGATTCCGAACTGTGGTGTAACTTAACCATTTTTTATAGTAACAAATCGCTACCAGAGTGAAAAGAAATGATTAAAAAAACAGAGGAACGGCTTAGTAAAGAACCCAGACATGTATAGATATGAAGTTAGAAATG
The DNA here is from genome assembly GCF_023864345.2 of Schistocerca serialis cubense. Lineage (NCBI taxonomy): Eukaryota > Metazoa > Arthropoda > Insecta > Orthoptera > Acrididae > Schistocerca > Schistocerca serialis. Next base: position 207,447,453 of record NC_064642.1, read on the forward strand.
AACAAATTTTTTAATTTTAATTTTTAATAAAATATATATTAAGGTCTCTATCGTCCTCTCACAGTCTCTTATTTTCTCTCTCCGATTTGTATCTTCTCGGCCTGTCTTATTTGCCATATCTGTTTTACTTGTTAAAGTGGTACTGACTACTTAAATTTTTGTAACTGATACTTTGCTTCTAATCAGCTGAGCTTGTCTAAATGTAGTCACATCTCTATTGTGAGGAACTAGCTACACAACTGATTGGAAGGAAACTACTTAGTCGTGCAAAATCTGGTAATTAGGTATTATTTCTCTCATGTCTAATAAACTCCACAGTTCGGATGTGCTGTTTTATGAAATGTCTTGGCTGTTGAAACTATCCCATGAAGCGAATCTGTTGAAACTGTTATATCTTAGTCACTGAATATTCGTGAAGCGCCGTTGTAAGAACTTCCTGAACTTGACTGACTAGTATAACAAGCTCTGCGACCCTCATCAGGTCGGATTAAAGGTTTCAGAGGGAGCTGCAAGATTTGTTAGCGGTAGGTTCGTCCACCACGCGATTATCACAGAGATTTTCCGTGTCCTCAAATGGGAATCCTCGAAGGGAAAATGATGAAATTTTCGCGAAACAGTATTCAGAAAATTAAGAGGACTGGCATCTGAAGCTGACTGCAGAACGATCATATTGCCGCCAACGTACATTTCGCGCAAGGACTACAAACATTAGATTAGAGGCATATAGATAGTCGTTTTTCCATCGTTTTGATTCCGAGTGGGAAAAAAACGGTACCTTCCATCATGCACCATAAGGTGACTTGCGGAATACGTATGTGGACGTAGACACAGATGTAGATGCAGACTAGACCTAGATTTGTCACTGGAGCACGCGTGCAGTTTTAAGGTCCGTCAAACTGTCTGGTCGATTTGGGTCGGTTCGGAGAAGAGATTTTGAGCCTTTGTGAGTTACGGATGGTAGTGGAGCAGAAGGGTCACTTGGAACAGTAATTGATGTGAAACGTCATGATAATGTCGATACGTGTAAAGCAGAGAAACGTGATGGAAGGATAGAAATTAATAATATACGAAAAAAGTTTGTGACAGGAACTTAATAAGAAATAATACTAGATCGAGTGCGTTAAGAAAATATAAGTTTTAGTTCGTGACGTTTAAACTACACTGAAGAGCCAAAGAAACTGGTACACGTGCATAATATCGTGTAGGGTCCTCGCTAGCACGCAGAAGTGCCGCAATACGACGTGACATTGACTCGACTAATGTCTGAAGTAGTGCTGGAGGAAATTGACACCATGAATCCTGGAGGGCTGTCCATAAATCCGTAAGAGTGCGAGCGGGTGGAGATCTCTTCGCAGCAGCACGTTGCAAGGCATCCCAGGTACGCTCAATATGTTCATGTCTGGAAAGTTTGGTGGCCAGCAGAAGTGTTCATGGAGCCACTCTGTAGCAATTCTGGACATCTGGGGTGTCGCATTGTCCTGCTGGAATTGCCCAAGCCCGTCGGATCCACAATGGACATGAATGGATGCACGTGATCAGAGAGGATGCTTACGTACGTATCAACTGTGAGAGTCGTATCTAGACGCATCAGGGGTCCCATATCACTCCAACTGCACACGTCCCACACAATTAGAGCGCCTCCATCAGCTCGAACAGTCCCCTGCTAACATGCAGGGTCCATGGATTCATGAGGATGTATCTATACACGTACACGTCCTTGCGCAGGATGCAATTTGAAACGAGACTCGTCCGACCAGGCAACATTTTTCCAGTCATCAACAACCCAATGTCGGTGTTGACGGGCCCAGGCGAGACATAAAGTTTTGTGTCGTGCAGTCATCAAAGGTACACGAGTAAACCTTCGGCTCCGAAAGGCCACATCGATGACGTTTCGTTGAATAGTTCGTACGCCGACACTTGATGATGGCCCAGCATTGAAATCTGCAGCAGTTTGCGGAAGGGTTGAATTTCCGTCCCATTGAACGATTCTTTTCAGTCGTCGTTGGTCCCTTTCTTGCAGGCTCATTTTTCCGGCGGCAGCTATGTTGAAGATTTGATGTTTTACCGGATTTCTGATATTCACAGTAAACTTGTGAAATGGTCGTACGGGAAAATCGCCACTTCATCACTACCTCGGAGACGCTCTGTCCCATCGTTCGTGCACCGACTATAACACCACGTGCAAACTCAGTTAAATCTTGATAACTTTGCCATTGTAGCAGCAGTAACCGTTCTAACAACTGCGCCAGCGACTTGTTGTCGTAACTAGGCGTTGCCGACCGCAGGACCGTAGTCTGCCTGTTTATGTAGCTCTGTATTTGAATAAGCATGCCTATACCAGTTTCTTTGGCGCTTCTGTGTAAATCACGTTGGTTTTATGTTGCATATTTAAATCAAGAAGAAAAATATATCGATTAAGCTTCGACAGAAAATCAGTTGGGAATTATCCAGAACGCACAGCCCGTAGAGAAAGTTGTAATGTAATAATTGTGAAAAATACGAGTGCGAACTTGAATTGGTAGCGTTTAGATTTCATGCTTGCCCAAGTATAGGGGCTTCATTACTAACTTTACTTGTTCATATTTACAGGATATATACCATTCTCGTTCAACTGATAATTTTGAATTAATTTGACGGATTGTTAAAAAGCTTTTAGATCCAAAAAGGGGTCTTGCGTTTTCCTGTATGTGAGGTCTAGCATTCAAGTACGAATGAATAAGATCCAGTTAACGTAATTAAATTTGCTGAAGACGACACCCTAGAGATGTGAACGAGGGCGGAGTTGGGAGAAGGGGGATTGAAACTTGCTTACACGCACACACACACACACACACACACACACACACACACACACACACACACACACACACAGGCGCGCGCTTAGTAAGCAAGTATGTAACGTAGACTTTGACGAAAGTTGGTAGGCGTATTTCCGCATCCGAAACATTGTGTGTTCAAATTTCGCGCCAGTCCCATGAGACTGGCGTTAGCAGCGCCACCATGAGAACAAAAATTAGGCTAGCTTTAAATACCCGCTGTAACGGTCGTGAGCATTAGTCACCCTTGAGATTGAACGTCATCAGATTTGCTGATGACTTGGTATTAGTGGCAGAAAAAGAGCGGACAGTGAATAACATGCTCGAAGATCTGAATGAAGCTTGTGTGGAATATGGGATGCAAATAAACACAGCAAAAACAAAGAGTATGGTCATCAGTACAAGACGCAGACTGACCAATATTAAAATAGGACAATCTACAGTTACCCAAGTAAGTGAATTTAAATATATTCGAAGTACAATAACTGAAGACTTGAGATGCCACCAGTAGGTGAAAACTCGAATTGGCGTAGCGAAGGAGGCATTCAACAGAAAGAGGAGACACTTACGTGGCAAATTAGATAAATGACTAAGGAAAAGGCTTGGCAAATGTTTTGTCTGGAGTGTGGCACTATATGGGGCAGAAACATGGACGCTGAGACGAGTGGATGAAAAAGGGTTAGAAGCATTTGAGATGTGGATGTCGAGGAGAATGGAGAGAATAAGCTGGATGGAAAGAGTGAGTAATGAAAGAGTATTGGAAAGGGTTGGTGAGAGAAGATGTCTGCTGAAGGTTGTGAGAGAAAGGAAAAAGAACTGGTTGGGACATTCATTGAGAAGGGAGTGCTTGCTAGTACATGGTTTGGAAGGATTGGTTTGTGGGAGAAGACTGAATGGAAGAAGAAGATACAAGATGATGACGACATAAAGGGAAGAGGAAATTATCCTGAAGAGGATGGCAGAAGATCGGACAGCCTGGAGAACTACCATGTGAGAACCTGCCTTTTGGCAGAACGATGATGATGATGATGATGATGATGATGATGATGATGATGATGATGATGATTATGATGATTATGATGATTATTGATGATGATGATGAGATTGAACATGGTAAACTGATGTTAGTCATTAATGCCTTTAGGGCGACAAAGACGCTATTATCAACACCTCACTGACTTTGAACGAGGTCGTGTAATAGGGCTGCGAGAAGCTGGATGTTTCTTCTGCGATATTGCAGCAAGTCGTGGTAGGTACTGTATGTAGCCACTTACACGATTGCTGGCAGCAGCAGTCATGAGAAGATACAGTCGCAAGAAGACCGGGCCCCGGACGGCCACGTCGCACTACCGAGAGGGAAGATCATCGTGTTTGGCACATCGCACTGCATCTGTAGCAGCAATTTGAGCAGCAATCGGCACCACAGTGACACAACGAACTGTTACAAATCGGTTACTTCAAGAACACTACGAGCCAGACGCCGTGTAGCGTGCATTCCGCTGAACCAAAGCACCACCATCTACGACTTGAATGGTGTCAAACGAGAACTCATTGGAGAGCTGGGTGGAAGTCTGTTTTCTGATCAAAGGTTGTCCTACCTCGGTGCCAGTGATGGCCGTGTGTTAGGAAAAAGCCAGCTGAGGCCTGTCTGCGTGCTAGACACACTGGACTTACGAGTATACCAGGAGTTATGGTCTTGGTTGTGATTTCGTATGACAGCAGGAGCACTCTCGTGATTGTCCCACGCAGCCTGACTGCAAATTTATAAGTTCGTCTTATGATGTGACATGTGGTGCATTTCAGGAGGTGTTTCCCAACAGGGTAAAGCCCGCCCAGGTATCGGTGTTGTAACCCAACAAGCTCTACAGTGTGTCGGCATGTTGCCTTGGCCTGCTCGATCACCAGATCTGTCTCCAGTGGCGCACGTATGGTACATCATCAGCCGACGACTTCAGCGTCATCCTGAAAAAGCTTTAACCATCTCTGTATTCAGAATGAGATTTTCACTCTGCAGCGGAGTGTGCGCTGATATGAAACTTCCTGGCAGATTAAAACTGTGTGCCCGACCGAGACTCGAACTCGGGACCTTTGCCTTTCGCGGGCAAGTGCTCTACCAACTGAGCTACCGAAGCACGACTCACGTCCGGTACTCACAGCTTTACTTCTGCCAGTACCTCATCTCCTACCTTCCAAACTTTACAGAAGCTCTCCTGCAGGTTCGCAGGAGAGCTTCTGTAAAGTTTGGAAGGTAGGAGATGAGGTACTGGCAGAAGTAAAGCTGTGAGTACCGGACGTGAGTCGTGCTTCGGTAGCTCAGTTGGTAGAGCACTTGCCCGCGAAAGGCAAAGGTCCCGAGTTCGAGTCTCGGTCGGGCACACAGTTTTAATCTGCCAGGAAGTTTCATCTCTGTATTGTCCGAGCAAGTGCAAAGGCATCGAACACCGTCCCATAACTGGCATCGGGCATCTGTACAACACGTTTGCATTCAACATTCTGGCAGTTAAACCGGTTATACACCGATTGATAATGTACCAGTATTTGATATTTGCAGTTGCTTTTCTCGCGCTTACATTAACCATTAATCTTGCAATGTTGATCACTCAAATATGTTACGTATACAAATGTATTTCGGAAGCTTCATTATTCCACATTAATTACTTTTTGATGTTGCGATTTCGTTTCCGTTGGTGTTGGTGAGCCTTACGGGAGGCATGCTTGTGCTTAGCTCTCCGCGCCGCCGCGGCGCGTGTGTGGACAATAGCGTTCCGAGCAGGCCACACGAGGCACGGGAAGGCCGAGCTTCCGGGCCATGGAACAGGGCGACCTCCTTGTCGCAGCACGGCCGCAACCACGTAGTCGACAAAGCGCGCGTAAGCTAATACGTCTACCGGCCACATGCGTAGCTGCCCTCAGCGCGGCTACCCTATCTCCTCCCTGCAGCCACCACATCTCGCTCTCTCATTAGCGTGTTTCCTTATACCCCTTTTTCAGAATTAGCAATCAAACAAGTCAGAATATTATCTTGTCAAATGCTACCCCAAAACAGCAGGGAACCTCCACCTTGCTGCACTCGTTGGACAGTGCGTCTACGGCGTTCAGCCTGACCAGGTTGCCTCCAAACACGTCTCCGACGATTGTCCGGTTGAAGGCATATGCGACACTCACTGGTGAAGAGAACGTGATGCCAATGCTGAGCGGTCCATTCGGCATGTTGTTGGGCCCATCTGCACCGCACTGCATGGTGTCGTGGTTGAAAAGATGGACCTCGCCACGGACGTCGGGAGCGAAGTTGCGCATCATGCAGCCTATTGCGCACAGTTTGAGTCGTAAAACGACGTCCTGTGGCTGCACGAAAAGCATTATTCAACATGGTGGCTTTGCTGTCAGGTCTCGCGTCCGTCGGCCGTCGAAATTTAATTTATTATTTACTACAGAGCCGGCCGGAGTGGCCGAGCGGTTCTAGGCGCTACAGTCTGGAACCGCGCGACCGCTGCGGTCGCAGGTTCGAATCTTGCCTCGGTCATGGATGTGTGCGATGTCCTTAGGTTAGTTAGGTGTAAGTAGTTCTAAGTTCTAGGAGACTGATGACCTCAGATGTTAAGTCCCATAGTGCTCAGAGCCATTTGAACCATTTTTTTTATTTACTACAGAAATTGATTGGTAATGGTGACTGTTGCCGACTTACGTGGTGGGCCTTAATCAAAATATTTCATTCAATTTTGATTTGCTTTTGTGAAGTTCTCTTTTTTTAACAATATTAATATTCAGTGAAAATTATTTGCTACGTTAATTAACGTTAGACTCCCTGAATCTTAAAACATGAGCATATAAGTTGAACAATAGAATAAACTTTTCATATTAATTTCCTCGGCTAGTCAGTTTACTTCAAAGCAAAAAATCTTTACTTATTAATTACAGTTGCGGCCCACACACGCGAGAGTATTTTTTCTTACCTCAGTTACCCATTGCATTGCAGTCGGAGTCCTGGCTCTGGCTCTCGGCTGTTGTACTGAAAATAAGAATCTTAAAGCTACGTATTTTCTGCAACGTCGGAGGGCTGTGGAGAAAAATGTATATTATGTTAATAGCGGGCGAGTTTTTTCGCTTCCGCTAATTTTATAAGTTAATGTCGCCACGTAATGGCGTCGTTGGCTGCATCGGCCGCTGCGATTGTTGCACTGTAAATTACTGGAATGCAGGTTAATTCAAGGAAGGTGGACATGAAATCGGGATCACCTGTTACAAATTAAAAGTGAACAATAATATTAAATCAATATATTATCTGCATAATTAGTACAAATATGCTTATATTTGCCAGCACTCGCAAGATGTCCGTCTACACCAGGGGCCTCCAAACTTTTTAGTCCGCGGGCCACATTGACTCCTCCACGAAGTCATAAGGGCCAAGATGTACCTAGTGGGATTAAAGCACCCTTAGCACTCCATGCTCACCGTAATATAAGGCTAAAGGAAAGATGAAATCGTAAAAATCTAAGGTTGTGGGAATAGCTAGCAGTGAAACGAACTACGATTTTTATTTAATTACATAATTTTGATTGGTGGACGTACCTGACCGAAATTCTGGCGAATTTCACCGACAAAAAAGTATGTCACTGCACATTCTTCAAGAAAGCGTCCTGCAAAGTTAACGAAATCTCAAAATCATTGTTAGCAACACTATTACTGCAAGACGTAACAGGGGTAGAGTATGTCAACGCATTGTTATTTCAAGCGGCGCAACAATAACTTTAGTTACGTAGTCTTGTAGCGAGTAGCAGAGCCAATGTCGCGGTGTATTGGTCGCGATAGGCCTCGAAAATCAGTTGTTGGCAGTATAGGTACCACCTCAAATGTTTGGCGGGCCGGATATCGGGGATGTCCGACCAGCTAACGCGGGCCGGTTTGCCGGATCTCGCGGGCCGGTTTCGGCCCGCGGGCCGTAGTTGGAGACCCCTGGTCTACACGCAACCAAGAGAAGAAGTGAAGACGATTAAAAAATTAGCAAAAGAGCGTATCTTGTAGTCTCTTTAGATCATTTTGTTTTATTTCTTTGCCCTCGAAACTTACCCAGAGAAATTATTATAATACGGATACATGAGAAAAATGTATATTATTCAATTTTAAAATGTCTCTTCTTTATAAATGCTATTTTTTAAAGTCTTTTCTTATTATTCGACTGGGGACGTTATACAGGGTTCCTCCGAGCCATAATCCACTGCAGTAGTAGCCTTTGGGCGGCCTGAGCGAGGCATGTCATCGACAGTTCCTGTTTCTCTGTATCTCCTCCATATCCGAACAATATCGCTTTGGTTCACTCCGAGACGCCTGGACACTTCCCTTGTTGAGGGCCCTTCCTGGCACAAAGTAACAATGCCGACGCGATCGAACCGCGGTACTGACCGTCTAGGCGTGGTTGAACCACAGACAACACGAGCCGTGTACCTTCTTCCTGGTGAAATGACAAGAACTGATCGGCTGTCGGACCCCCTCCGTCTAATAGGCGCTGCTCATGCAGGCTTGTTTACAACTTCGGACGTGTTTACTGACGTCTCTGAACAGTCAAAGGGACTGTGTCCAAAGTCAACGTCTATCTTTAGGACTTCTGGGAACCGAGGTGATGCAAAACTTCTTGATGTGTGTCATATGGACTGAGATGAACAGGACGTCAAGTGAAGACAACCACGGAACAGTACGTAGCCTAATTTGCCTCAAGCACCACTCGCTGGCAACACCTCGACTGCGTGAACGATATGATGCGAACGCGGCGCGTCGCGGGTCGGCCCGAATATTCAAGCGATCGAACGCGATGTGGCGCGATGCGTTTACTCTGGCGAAGCGTTCGAGAATGTGGCAAGTGGGGCATACCGCGACGCAACGGAAGCTCCGAAGCACCGACGATAGAAGCGTTTCATTGATATTTACATTTAGTTTTAGTGTTGAAGATGTGGCAACATTTTCATGCCCTTGAATTATTTACTGTGTAAGGGAGGCCACGACATTCGGATCACGAATTTACTTCAAACTTGGTACTCTTTTAGTTATCCATTAGGACAGCATAATGTGCAAGTAATAATGCGTACTACTTAGGCGATTTCGAGAAAATCCCAAGACAAGTTTTAAGCGTCAGTGATGTATGGATGCGTTTCGACCCTGAGCATCAGATGGCGGCGGTCCTGGGGTTAATGTTAAAGCTCCGTAATTGGCGGGTCTCTGGATCGAGTTCCGGTCATCTTTCTTTTTAATATACACTTCTTTCAACACTAGTCTTATTATTTCTGCGTTTTACATTTGAAAAGTATGCGTGTATCTGCATGAACTTTCGTTGAATTTCCGATATTATTTCGCTGTTTACTGATTTTTTATTATTATAACAAATATTATGCGATTTTTATTTCTATAGGCAAGTTAAAATCTCTGTTAAGTACATTCCATCTTGTTCATATTTGATTGACAATGAACGAGAAATTTCTTCTCGTGAAGATGCTGTTAAAGTACATTCAGCCGTACATCAATTTCCTGCACAAATATTTACGAAGATACTGCGTTACGCATAGTTTGCATCCAAACTGTCGGTAGAAAGAGAGAGAAATTTTTGAAAATGTAAACGACTTTTGTTTTTCCTTAGAAACCATGAAGATTCCTTGTATTTGCGGGAAAATTGCATTCATTCGATGTAGGATATGCCGTTTTAATTTATGTTTCCCTTTTCTGTACGAAAAATACCATCCTGCAACTTGTAATGCTGAAAGCACAACCGACGATTAAGCTATATTACCCTCATATTCTAGCATACTGCTACTCATTGCAGAGTTGGACAAAGTTGTTTGCATCTTTCTTTATCGATGCTTGACTTGAGCTTTCCAAGCCTGTTCCTCGGGCTTGAAACCTGTGTCTGAAGATGGTTCAAATGGCTCTGAGCACTATGGGACTTAACTTCTGAGGTCATCAGTCCCCTAGAACTTAGAACTACTTAAACCTAACTAACCTAAGGACATCACACACATCCATGCCCCAGGCAGGATTCGAACCTGCGACCGTAGCGGTCACGCGGTTCCAAACTGAAGCGCTTAGAACCGCACGGCCACATCGGCCGGGCGTGTCTGAAGATGGAAGCGTCTACGTGCAGAGGAATTCCCGGGACCTTACCAATTTCATGTATACAAGGTTTCGGAAATAACGACAGGCATACATTTTCAGCAAAACTTTATGGCTTTTGTCGTTTATTTGTCGATGGTTGTAAATGTAATATTTGTTGTGATAGTAAAAATATAGCAAACAGCCAAATAGCGTTGGAAACTTACAAGTAGTTTATGCAAATTTACGTGTGTTTTCATTATATAACCTTTCAGAAGCAATGTGTATGAAACAATATGACAGGTGTTGAAAAAAGTACAAATTAGAAAAAAGAAACATGAGCGGCATTCGATCTAGCGATCCACCGATTACGGAGCGTGAACGCTAGCTACATAACGGCCGCCATTTCGTGCTCAGCGTTACAACGCACCGGTACATCACTGACGCGTAAAGTTTCCCTTGTGATTTTCTGGAAGTAGTCTAAGCAGTACGCCTTTACTACTACTACTACATTATGATGTCGTAATAGACTACTGAATGTGTGACGTTAGTCACAACATCGGATCACATTGCACTTAAATCGGGAAGACATGTGGTATGTGCAGGTACATTTCAGGAAGATGAAAGATTTGCTGTTTAAAGGGGACATTTTCCTATATTTGGTCTTCCTGGGTAAAGTTGTTGCGAACTTTCTCACTTCGATACTTTTCGTAGGAAATATTACTCACCTGATTGTTTTGCTCACTGTGGCAGAAAACAGTAACAATTTCTGAAACTTCCTGGTAGATAAGAACTGTATGCCGGACCGAGACTCGAACTCCGGACCTTTGCCTTCCGCGGGCAAGTGCTCTACCAACTGAGTTACCCATGCACGACTCACGCTCCGTCCTCACAGCTTTAATTCTGCCAGGTCCCGCAAAGGTCCCGAGTTCGAGTCTCGGTCCGGCACACAGTTTTAATCTGCCCAGGAAGTTTCATGTCAGCGCACACTACGCTGTAGAGTGAAAATTTCATTCTAATAACAATTTCTATTTATTTCATCTCTACGGAAAGATTTATATGTTAATTTTTTCCCGTATGGTATTCGAGAGTGGAATGACAGAGAAATAATTCTGTGAACCCTGTGCCAAACCGTATAAATGTGAACTGCAGTGTACTCATGTAGTTGTCAGGAGCGACTGAAAATGATAAATTCAAAGAAAATGTCAGCGTTCATTGCATTGTCGTATTTACATTGGGATCCTGCAAAATGGATGTTGTTATATCATATGCCAATTGCATGGATGCGACAGAGTTTAAAAGATATTAGAAAGGGCCAGTGATATTACAGGAGCGAAAAATGAATAATAGGGAGAGGGGTAGACGCTAGTTACAAGAGAGCTATAGACAGATGGCAGTAGAGCTAAAACACAAGTTAGAGGCAGACAGCCCAAAGTCGTGCTTATAGAAGGCGGAAGAAAGAGATGGAGAGAGAGGAAAGAAAGGGTACATGAACACACATATGAGGGAGAAGGAGATGGACAGAGGTAGGGGAGAGGAAAAGGGGCAAAGAGAAAAGATGGGCAAGAGGAGACGGACAGAGAATGTGTGTGTGTGTGTGTGTGTGTGTGTGTGTGTGTGTGTGTGTGTGTGTGTGGCGGGGAGGGGGGGGGGGTGAAGAGATGAACTGGAATAAATACTTATTATTTATTATCTAGCCCCCTTCTTACTTTATTTAGGAGAGTCCTTGTGCTGTTAGTAACTGAAATTTTTTAAAGTTTTAAAGGCAGAGTAGACGAATTAAACAAATTCTGCTGCCTTAGAAGCAACATAACGCATGGTGGACAATGCAAGGAGGGAATAAGTAGCAGGGTAGCATAAGCCAAGAGAGCATTCCTCATGAAAAGAAGTCCACTGGTGCTGGAGAGAGAGAGAGAGAGAGAGAGAGAGAGAGAGAGAGAGAACGCCTTTCGCCAGGGCGTGTGGAATATTTCAGCGTGTCGGGTGAGTGGTAGTCGCCGTGATAGTGGGACACAAGATCGTGGTGCTCCATCTCCGAACTTGTGTGGACTCTGGGCTCTTTATGTCCCCGTGTCGAGAGCGTATCGTAAGTACATATACCTGACGAAAGCGGCAGCCTCCTGAGTCTGCTGCCAGTTGATAGCAACAGCAGTAAGAGCGATATGACTGATGGTGAGTCAGCTGCCATGGGCAGCAGCGTCATAACGACGGCGGCATCTGTCGCATGTCGCGGGTTATATCTGCCTACAGAACGTACCAGAAGTAAAACTCCAGTTTATTTCTGGGTACCAGCCTCCCTTGTCATACACAACTACCACTTCGCCGTCCTACACGCATTCCTCTGGCTCAAATGGCTCTGAGCACTATGGGCCTCCGGGAGGACGACGGTTCAATCCCTCGTCCGGCCATCCTGATTTAGGTTTCCCGTGATTTCCCTAAATCACTCCAGGCACATGCCGGGATGGTTCCTCTGAAAGGGCACGGCCGACTTCCTTCCCCATCCTTCCTAATCCGATGAGACCGATGACCACGCTGTCTGGTCTCCTTCCCCAAACAACCAACCACTATGGGCCTCAACTTCTGAGGTCATCAGTCCCCTAGAACTTAGAACTACTTAAACCTAACTAACCTAAGCACATCACACACATCCATGCCCGAGGCAGGATTCGAACCTGCGACCGTAGCAGCAGCGCGGTTCCAGACTGAAGCGCCTAGAACCGCTCGGTCACAACGGCCGGTCATTCCTCTGGTCGCGAACCAAAGGACACTGAGCGTAGAGATACGTGTAGGATTAACAGCTGCGTCTTCGGAAGCACAAAATACAGATAAGCCTCACCACAACTGATGAAGCGCGATAGCAGGTAAGCGTACGTTTTCTGTCACATTAATTGATAAGTTCCGCTTGTCATCAGGACTCCACTCAGACAGTAGGTATTTTTATGTGCGTCACATTTACTCGCGATGAACTTGGGCAGTTGATAAGCCTTTAATCGTCTCTGACAAGAGAACACTGCGAGAATCTGCTGCCCCTCACGTGCACCCGTTCGTTCGCCTACAGCAGCTGTCAGAAATTTCACTTTACTCTAAAGGTCGACTCGCTTTGTGGCATAATGATTTGAGGATGCTTGTGTAACGCGGCCTCTCCACTCCCCATAATCTGACATGAAATCAGTCACATCGAGCACATCTGGTGCCCCTTTGATCACAATGAGCTCGCCTTAGGCTCAGTTGCGGCCAATGTTCGTGTGAGTTACGGGCGGCATGCTGAGCAATCATGTTTCAGAAAGCTTTGGGAGTCTCGTGGAGACCATGCCACGGTTCATCACCGCCTTCATCGTGATGGAAGTGGAGGCTACAGCTGTTAATACACACGGTAATCCGGCTTCCCCTACCGATGTCGTTTTAAGCAAACATCAATACGCCTGGCCCTCGAAAACAACGTTCGAGATTTTCGTGTTATCTCGCTCGCTACGCGTGAACTATTAGGCCAACAGAGAAAACGAAAAAGTTCTTTTTGTAGGTAATTTAATGTGGTTCAGTTTTGTACTGGCACACGTTTTCGCAGCAGGCCACGGCTTTCGAGTTATTCAATAAAAACGTATAGCAGTGACCTTCAAACGCACCTCCAACACTTGCTCTCATTCCTCACTAGGCAGGATTTCTAATATGTTGTTCGTGGCACTCCCTCTTAACACCGTACAATAATTTCCCACTGTTCCCGATATTCGACCTTTTTTGGTGTCCATTGCTTGGGCTATTACGCCACCAGCATAGTCCGCTGTTTCGTTAACATTACTGATTTAAACGAGCTTGTCAGGGTAAACGTAAGCTAAAACAAATTACGTTGACACTTCGATCCAAACTTTACACTTTCAAGAACAGTAGTTTCGTAGTCACGTGGCCTGACGAATAGAGTAATGTAATTTTTTATTTTATGTTACTAGCATTCACAAAATTGTTAGAGATAATTCACACAAACCTGAGTTCTACCATTTGTAAGCGCTCGACTAATCTGGTGGCGTAATAATGCCAGTCAGTGATGAATAAAATTGGCCGAATATGGGAAATAATTCCTGCAGTCGCAAATTTTTGTACAGTGGTAGGAGGGAGTGCCGTGAACATCGTACTAGATATTCTGACCAGTTGGAGCTGAGTGTAGGAGTGGGTGTGCATTTGAAGGTCACTTTGGTACATTTTCCTAGAATAACTTGAAAATAAAGGCCCCTAGCGAAAATGTAGCCCTGTACAAAATTTAACTAATTTTAATTTCCTACACAAAAGTCATCTTCATTTCTTCTGTAGGACTAATAGTTTATGCGTAGCGAGCTAGAGAATATGAATATCTCGAGAGTGGTTTTTGAAAGCTAGGTATAGAATTGCAGGTTGCATAGAACGAGGTCGGTAGGAGCAATCACTCTGTATGGTTAGTGCAAATTTTTTCATATAAGATTTTCAAAAAAATGGTTCAAATGGCTCTCAGCACTATGGGACTTAACACTTGACGTCATCAGTCCCCTAGACTTAGAACTACGTAAACCTAACTAACCTAAGGACATCACACACATCCATGCCCGAGGCAGGATTCGTACCTGCGACCGTAGCAGTCGCGCGGTTCCGGATTGAAGCGCCTAGAACCGCTCGGCCACCAAAGCCGGAGAAAATTTTCACCTCAAACAAAATGGATTTAAACAAGTTTCAGTTTAACTTCAACTTACCATGACCATCAGTGTCTTGAATCCTCATAACAGAGGAACCATAAACTCTGTACGAAACGTTTCTGTGGGTAGTTATCAGAATGGTGAAACATATCAGTGAAATTGACAAGGACATTGCGAAGCTGTCTTCAGCACGGAGTATGCATCTCAACTCGAAATGCGGGACTGAACTTCGTTGTTTGTGTGGAGACACAGCTTACATCGTTCGTTATTCGCTCCGGTAAGGAAAGGGAAGAATATCAGTCAAATATTCTTCGGACTATCTACCTCAGGATGTTGACGCTACATTACAATATCATAGAGAAGACATTGATGTTTACAATTCCACCTCATTCGATTTAAACTACACGACAGCATTGCCCTAGTGAGGGCACGTAAACACCATTCACCGATTAGGCCTGTTCCGACTGGCCGAACGCTGTCTGCAAGGCTGTATGAGGAGCGATCTGTGATCAGCCTGTCGCCAATTCCTCCGGACTTTATTGCCAACAGATGACTCTTGATGAAATCGCTGCTTTTTCATTCAAGCAACTCCTAATTTAGCCTCAGCAAGAATCTGAGGTGATACTAGGAATCGAATGCGGATTCTTCCGCAACGAAGGCAACAACACTGACGTTTCTTTCTCTTTTCCGATTGTTTCTTCGTCGCTTGTCGTGAACGATTGCGTGCAAATGTAGCGTGACGTCTTTCAAATTTCATCCGTTCACAGCGCCAGATTTGCACCTGGTGACCAAAATTGGAACTAACTTTTTTCCAGCGCAAATCGGTTCCACATTAACGAATTAGCATATCTACCAAGTTTCGCCACCATACGATAATCACGTATGAACATCAAGAGCTCAGATGGAAACCCAGTTCTAAGCAAAGAAGGGAAAGCAGAAAGGTGGAAGGAGTATATAGAGGGTCTATACAAGGGCGATGCACTGGAGGACAATATTATGGAAATGGAAGAGGATGTAGATGAAGATGAAATGAGAGATACGATACTGCGTGAAGAGTTTGACAGAGCACTGAAGGACCTGAGTCGAAACAAGGCCCCCGGAGTAGACAACATTCCATTGGAACTACTGACGGCCTTGGGAGAGCCAGTCCTGACAAAACTATACCATCTGGTGAGCAAGATGTATGTAACAGGCGAAATACCCTCAGACTTCAAGAAGAATATAACAATTCCAATCCCAAAGAAAGCAGGTGTTGACAGATGTGAAAATTACCGAACAATCAGTTTAATAAGTCACAGCTGCAAAGTGCTAACACGAATTCTTTACAGACGAATGGAAAAACTAGTAGAAGCCGACCTCGGGGAAGATCAGTTTGGATTCCGTAGAAATACTGGAACACGTGAGGCAATATTGACCTTACGACTTATCTTAGAAAAAAGATTAAGGAAAGGCAAACCTACGTTTCTAGCATTTGTAGACTTAGAGAAAGCTTTTGACAATGTTGACTGGAATACTCTCTTTCAAATTCTAAAGGTGGCAGGTATAAAATACAGGGAGCGAAAGGCTATTTACAACTTGTACAGAAACCAGATGGCAGTTATAAGAGTTGAGGGACATGAAAGGGAAGCAGTGGTTGGGAAGGGAGTAAGACAGGGTTGTAGCCTCTCCCCGATGTTATTCAATCTGTATATTGAGCAAGCAGTAAAGGAAACAAAAGAAAAATTTGGAGTAGGTATTAAAATCCATGGAGAAGAAATAAAAACTTTGAGGTTCGCCGATGACGTTGTAATTCTGTCAGAGACAGCAAAGGACTTGGAAGAGCACTTGAACGGAATGGATGGTGTCTTGAAGGGAGGATATAAGATGAACATCAACAAAAGCAAAACGAGGATAATGGAATGTAGTCGAGTTAAGTCGGGTGATGCTGAGGGTATTAGATTAGGAAATGAGACACTTAAAGTAGTAAAGGAGTTTTGCTATTTGGGGAGCAAAATAACTGATGATGGTCGAAGTAGAGAGGATATAAAATGTAGACTGGCAATGGCAAGGAAAGCGTTTTTGAAGAAGAGAAATTTGTTAACATCGAGTATAGATTTAAGTGTCAGGAAGTCGTTTCTGAAAGTATTTGCATGGAGTGTAGCCATGTATGGAAGTGAAACATGGATGGTAAATAGTTTGGACAAGAAGAGAATAGAAGCTTTTGAAATGTGGTGCTACAGAAGAATGCTGAAGATTAGATGGGTAGATCACATAATTAATGAGGAAGTATTGAATAGGATTGGGGAGAAGAGAAGTTTGTGGCACAACTTGACCAGAAGAAGGGATCGGTTGGTAGGACATGTTCTGAGGCATCAAGGGATCACCAATTTAGTATTGGAGGGCAGCGTGGAGGGTAAAAATCATAGGGGGAGACCAAGAGATGAATACACTAAGCAGATTCAGAAGGATGTAGGTTGCAGTAGGTACTGGGAGATGAAGAAGCTTGCACAGGATAGAGTAGCATGGAGAGCTGCATCAAACCAGTCTCAGGACTGAAGACCACAACAACAACGATAATCACAGCTAACACTGGACCTCTGTGAATAGGTGAACTTTAAATATAACCACCCCGTACTTAGTCTATGAGCCCAAAACAGAGCGTATTTCACAGCTTCAAACATCTTAATACCTTTCAACAATCACTGTCGTCATAATATAGTCTGTTCTCCTCGTTAGACATCTTAACACTTCTCCGCACGATGGGGAGTGTGTTTCCACTCGACGAAGCCACACCTTCCAAAGTCTTTAACATTCAGTGAACTCTGTTCACACAGTGGCCTCCCATCATTTAATAGAAACTAAATTTTTTCAGAATTCCCTCTCTCCATTCCAGTTTATACAAGTGTTTTCTCATCAGTGACAGTCTTTGCAAACATACATGTTATAAAATTAACACCATAGATCTCGGAAGGTGTATACATATTGATTTTAAAATGTCACTCTGTAATTGCTAGCACTGCCTGGCAATGGCCAGTGAGTCAATTGCACTACTATGCTAGTTGCGCTACTTGCCTCAGGTATTCGCGCACCTGACGATATTATTCGCAAGCACTATTGTCGATTCATACACGACTCATTACCTCAGCCGCTGACGGCTTGAGCATCACTTCATTCTTTCGAATGCGATGTGATCCACTGATGCATTTCAAACAACACTGAGTCCAAAGCCGCATTCCTTGCAAAAACATTTCGATTACTTTTTTTTGATCGACGAAAACAAAACAAGCAAATGCAAAATACACTCAGATCCGAATGCCCTTCAATTGCTTTTGCGCACTTGGGTAACGAGAGTGGCTTCGTCTACCATCTAAAAACAAAAAACAAACGTCTCGGTAAAAGTAGGTCGTACATGGAATTGTTGCTTCTACCAGCGCCCCTTTGCCATTCCACTCCGAATCACGTGAATTCCATTCAAACTTCTCCTCCCTGGTCCCATTTTCTTTTCCATAACATCATGATTATCATGTTTTTCTTCTCCGTCTTGTTCTCCCTCCTACATCTCCCTTCCTCGTCCCTCTCCTTACTTGTCTCAACAGTCACAGAATTGCGCCGCCACGGAAACGACGCTTGGGGCTGTCGTACGCTGATTACGCACCTGGTTTTTACTGCACAGTGAATAGTATCACTGTATAGTTTATTGATGTGAAAATTTCTGAATATGCGCACGCGAACGCGAAGCACGCAATAATAAGGAAACGTTACGCAGATCGTGTAATCGGTTTTCATGAGTAGACAGTGACACACGCCAGGGAGAAGGGATCAAGCGTGAAAAAGGAAACAGACCTGCTGGAAGGCTGTTTACAAGCTTACTGGGCAAATTACACGTACGCAATGGCCCCTACGTCGACAGGTATATTCATCACTTGACGAGACGACTCTGTCGTTTTTTTCTCGTGTCTGTCTGCGGTACGCTAGCTGTTGACAGCATTATCTCGGAGATTAGCGCACTAGGCCGAGAAACTCCTGTTGCTTCTTTAATGTACTACGTTGAGGCACCTTTTTATGTGCTGTTCTTTTCTGCCATAAACATTGATTCTCTACGCCTAAAACTAATTTTAGTTGTCCAAGGAAACTGAAAATTTGCCACCTCTTTCCTTCTGTCATGTTCTGTAACGAGAGAATGAAGCGTAAAATCAATACTGAAAGATAATCGTTCATTTTCCAGCTTTACTGTTCCGCCCCCACTGAAACACATTTTCACACAGAATCCAAATGTCTGTTTCAAATATTTATTGCAAAATTGTTGAGATAATCATTTATCGGCAGTGCACATTAAACAAGCGATGGAGAAGAAATCTGTCACAGAGAGATCATTCCTTTACATTTAGTACAGAATCAGTCAATACCGATGTAATGAATTATTTGAAAATTTGGGCTTCAGATTGAGCTCTATTACTTTCATTGATATCAGAAGAACCGACAAGAAAGTCAGCTGAGTAAATGGTCGTAGTAATGTGCAACTACAAAATTTTCTAAATTCTGGTTAGTCCTAATATTAACGGAACGGAAGTTATCAAGGACAGGTACTTTAACATACTGCTTTGAGCACATATTGGTTAAAAGTGCTCTAGGCAGTTCTATTTCATACAAAATGAAGCAAAGATTTTTTACTCTCAGCTAGTCTTACTGATATTTCTTCCTTCAGTGGCTTTGTAATAGACACCTGTTCCACTGTAATGAGGAACAGATTGCAGGCTGTAAAATTATATGCAGCTACGCGGTATGGGAGAAATAAATACAGCACGTGTTTTTAATATAGAGAAGCGGCAGAAATGAAGACTCTTCCATGAGTGCCAGTGAAATCTAACCTTAATTAAAGGTTCACGGAAAGAAATTTTCTGGTCCCTACTGAGCAACTGTCAGATTTAAAATTTCGCGAATATTCTTTCGTCTTGCCCCTTTGCAAACTAGGCCACATAGATGTTGCTTCGCCCGATCATTTTCATCCCATGGTGTGTGTGTGTGTGTGTGTGTGCGTGTGTGTGTGTGTGTGTGTGTGTGTGTGTGTGTGCGTGCGTGCGTGCGTCGATCAATCAGGTTTCACATTTACGGCCTGCACCCCTCCCCCCCCCCCCTCCCTCCCCCACCACGTCCTCCACACACTCGCACAAACACACACAGTCGTGGGATCATTGCCTTGCCTCCAACAGAATAAGCAATGCACTCTATATAGGCTGTTGTGGCACCATTGTTAACTGTGAATGTAAATATTATCTAGAAAATATTTGAACGCAGTGTCGAAGACGATCTCTGGATGCGCAAAAGTTAAGAATTGTTTCCCCTGAGGGAACGATTTAGTTTCATGGCACGGAAAAGACGATTAAAATTACAGCACATTCCATGAACGGACGCGTCACGATTAATAAAGAAAATCTTCAACGTCCTAAACGGGACCCGTTAGTCGACACCCGAAGGCATTCACTGTTGACCTGCTGACAACTACGGGAACATCTTAGAGCTAGAAATCGACTCTCGTAACTTCTGGGCTATAAAACTAACAGAATGTGAAACTAAATAATGGCCAAGTGCGAGCAGGACTCGCGTGCTGAGGCATCTATACAAACTTCATTATATATTTCATCCAGGGAATCAAAATTCTCAACAATTTTTGCCTGATTTCGATAGCGCTACTGGCAAGTTATTGGTTCCGATAATTTCAGGACTGCGTCAGAATCTCTAAAGCAGTTCCTCAGACTAGCCCGGACATACAAAAAGAAGCGAGGAGGCGACTTCAGTTTATATATGTAGAAAGAGAAGATTTAATAGAACATCTTTTACTTACTTACTAAGACTTGACTACAATTATTACACTTTGTGTTTATATGCAGTAACGTTCGTCTGTTTTGCTTTTGAAGGACGATGAATGCAATATATGTTCAAATGGAGAAACATATTTTTATGTGAGATAATTACAGTTTAACAAGTTTCAGATTTGTTACTTTAGCTGTTCTGTGAAACCTTGCTTCTTTCCGAATTTCATGATTCTAAGTCAACGGGAAGTGTAGCCTGTAGATTTTGGTGAGTGAGTTTGCGAGTATCAAAATGTGTGACATAAATTACAGTACATTTTGATTGCATTGACTGTAAGCTCAAAATTTAATACCGCCAAGGGACCATAGACCTTAGTATGTAACAAGTTTGAACACGATACGCCAAACTGTTCCGCAGAAAGAAGGTCTTAATAGATGGACAGAAAGTGAAAAAAAAATATTTGTTCGTGTTATGTAATTACAAATTAACAGTTTTAGGATTTTTTTTCCTTTACTTGCGCTGTGAAACCTTGCTTCTTGCCAAATTTAATGATTCCAGGTCAACGAGAAGCTTCCTACAGGTTTTATGAGTGAGTTTTCTCCACAATATGTGACATTCATGAGCGTATCTTTTTATTAAATTGACTAGAAATTTAAAACTTTTACACCACCAAAAGACCGTAGACCTTAACGTGTAATATAAATCTGAACGTGGTACGTCTAACCGTTCGTGAAAAAAGAGGTTCCTAACAGACAGACGTACAGACAATAAAAGTGACCTATAAGGGTTCCGTTTTTACATACTGAGGCAAGGGGCTCTAAAAACGCATGGACACTAGAACGACCGACCTGTAGTGATTATGAATTAATTTTGGGAAGAGAAGAAGAAAAAATCTCCCTCTCCCTCTCTCCCTCTCCATCTCTCCCTCTCCATCTCTCCCTCTCCACCTCTCCCTCTCCACCTCTCCCTCTCCACCTCTCCCTCTCCCCCTCTCCCTCTCCCCATCTCCATCTCTCCCTCTCCATATCTCCCACTCCATCTCCCTCTTCCTTTTCATCTCCATGTCTCTCTCTTCATCTCCATCTCTCCCTCTCTCCTTGCCCTCTCTCTCCCTCCCTCTCTCTCTCTCTCTCTCTCTCTCTCTCTCTCTCTCTCTGCCGGGCTCTGGTGGCCGAGCGGTTTTAGGTGCTTCAGTCTGGAACCGTGCGACCGCTACGGTCGCAGGTTCGAATTCTGCCTTGGGCGTGGATGTGTGTGATGTCCTTAGGTTAGTTAGGTTTAAGTAGTTCTAAGTTCTAGGGGACTGATGACCTGAGATGTTAAGTCCCATAGTGCTCAGAGCCATTCTGTGTGTGTGTGTGTGTGTGTGTGTGTGTGTGTGTGTGTGCGCTCGCTGAGAGCATGAAATGTTTAGAATAATTGCATTTACACGTTTTTTTTGGCCTTCCGCAGTCGATATTTACATGCATCCTTATCATCCGGTCCTCAGTTATTCTTTCTTGATTTCATTGTCAGTTCTCACTAACGTGTGTTTTAAATTTGCAGGTATGGAACGCGAGCTACGTCACTGCTTCTCAACTCTCAAAGCGACAACGCGAACCCCGTTACTACTGCCGTCTGTGAGTATGCGACATTTAAGAAGTCTTGTATTGAGAACATGCCTTCCTTTTGATGAATTGTATTATACATATGGCCTGAATCAAGCCTTGCAGCAGGCTTCAGTGGGTATCACGGCGTAGTTTTTACCGTTAGATAGTGTATCGCTCGTTCATTCTGACGATTAGGAATCACTTAGAAACGTTACATAACGCCGATTTGGTACTCGGCTGGTAAACCGAGAAGATTCAATATGCAAATTTCACCGAAAAAGGGAAGGCAGGGAAATTCTGCTCTCATTAAAATCGAACTTGTTGTTTTGTTAAAATCTGGAACAGCTAGAGGAAGAGAAGAAAATATTTACCATTTTCTTGTGAAAATTGAGGAAAGAAATAAATGCCTGTTTCAAATCGTCGCTTGTAGTTCCTCACTCTGGTTATTTCATCGATAGGATGCTGGAAAAGTGCGATCAATCAACAAAGGAGATTTGTTACTAAACATCAGTCAGTCCCATTCTAGAACACTGCTGTAGTGTGTGGGATCCGTACCATAAAAGACTACCGGCGGATACTGAGCGCGTGCAAAGAAGGGTTACATGAACAGCCACAGGTTTTTCTCACCTGCGGGAGTGCATCATGCAGATACTGAAAGACCTGAATTGGCAGACACTTGAAGATAGACGCAAATTATATTACACTTCGTACTTGAACGGAATCCTCGTACGCCCTCCGATGGCAAGTACCCTCCGCCATGCACTTCACAGGAGTTTGCGGATATAGATGGCGCCCGAGAAAAAGTGCCAACGAGGAACAGCTCTTTAAGCTACGACACCGCTAGGCGGCTAGAGTGACGCCCGAAGCAACCAATCACAGCTCGAGTTTCAGGATGGCTGGCAATGGTCGCAACTCGAAAACGAAATACAAACCAATTGATATCTACTCGCCTCGCGAGGATCGTAGCTGGCGGCAACGGTGCAGGCTAATAGTGCCGGTAAACAGACTCGGCGAGCTTGTTTCATCGACGGCAGGCCACGCCGGCGATGTCAGAGTGCAGCACAAAAGCACACTAGAAGGGCAGACGACCCTCTGTGCTCAATCAGCTATGTTTATCTTAAAATTAAGAGATACTGTTTCGCTTCAGTAAGGCATTCAGTGTTCCTGCCGTATTACTTAGTGTGAGTAGGAAAAAACAGCAGCCAACAACCATGCAGTTCGAGCAAGGTGCGTTGCAGGCAGTGTAGACAGGCCGGTGCTCGGAAAGCAGTGTGCCTCGTAATTCGCCCTGCTCCCTCAGCTCCCCCCACCCCCTCCCCAATCTGCCACCCTTTCCGTCGTGTTTCCGATAACCAAGTATTGACAGTAGGAGATAGTGACACCGACACCCGTCACGGCGGCATTGGCAGCTGTCAGCCTGATGCGCCGCATGTCGCGAACAAGGAACGTTCGATAAGAGCCTCGCGTAAACACACAGCTAAAGTCGTCGACACACGGACCGTCGTTTCGAATGTCAACTTTTGAGCGTGCCGAGTTCAACTCGCTGCTGAACGCTCAGAAACGATGCGACTTGGACATACGGTACGTGTGCCTCACCGTGGTAAATGCGATCGCAGCGCGCTCCAGTGGCAATTGTCAACTGTATCTGGCTTGCAGATCACACTGTTTACGAAATGGACGGGCATAAAATTTCTACGCTGGCCATATTAAAACGCACTTCTGATCGCCTGTCCATATGCTAGTGATGTTGTTCTGTCTGAAGTATACATAAATAAAAACTTCAGTATCCATGAACGTGTTAAAAGGCAAAAACGGAAGTACCATATCCAGTTAATGATATCGCCTTACAAAAGTTCCATTACAAGTAGTGCGATACAAATTCACATTAGTACTCCACATAAGATAAAAGTTATTTCATAATTCTCACTTTTTAGTAAAAAAAGGTCATTGTTACTTGGTAAGTGTTACTGATCTGTAGCAGAATCTTAATATGTGAAATACAAAACTTAAAACAAGAATGTGCAAAATACCTTACAGCAAATAGTACGGAGGTTGACTGAAAACTAATGCTTCCACCTTCGTAACTCTTCAGCAGTTTGCAGCATTGGTATGCGGCAGGTACTGGCTTGTTCCGTAGCACCGGCCGCAGTGGCCGAGCGGTTCTAGGCGCTTCAGTCCGGAACCGCGCGACTGCTACGGTCGCAGGTTCGAATCCTGCCTCGAGCATGGATGTGTGTGATGTCCTTAGGTTAGTTAGGTTTAAGTAGTTCTAAGTTCTAGGGACTGATGATCTCAGATGTTGTTAAGTCCCATAGTGCTCAGAGCCATTTGAACCATATTTTGTTCCGTAGCCTCTTCTCTAAAGCTCCAGTTGGCGGGAAGCCTTAGCACTGAACGGTTGTATTGTTACAGTGTAAAGTATGGAACCCTGCGCAGACGGTCGGTCAATGCGATTTAAGCAACGTGCAGTCATTGAATTCTTGACAGCAGAGGATTCACCCCAAAGGTGATTCATCAGAGAATGAAAGCAGTTTATGGTGATTCTTCATTCAAACGCGAGTTCAGCTCATTGGGAAAGACCCGAGCGTGCTTTTCCCACGGTATGCTCAACGTTCCAATACACAGTCTGTGTGCCGACGGATTAGATCAGTAACTGCATAAGACTCGTTTCTTAAGAGACCAGATTTTCCAAAATCCATGACGTAATGAATACTACAGACCCATCAGTTTAATAACTTTTGGTTGCAAAATATGACAAAAGTTATTTACAGAACACGGAAAAACTGGTAGAAACAGATTTCGGAGAAAATCAATTTGGGTATGAGAGAAATGCAGGAATACCCGAGGCACTAGTGACCCTCCTATTGAATGCAGAATAGAGGCTGATGAAAGGCAAACCTCCATTTATTACGTTTGTTCGTTTAGAGAAAGCTTTTGACTGTTAACAGGAATATGCTCTTCAAAATCCTGGAGGTAACAGGGATGAAATATTGCAGGAGAAGAGTTATTTACGTCTAATACTGAAACGAGATTTCAGTTGTAAGAATCTTATGGCAGGAAAGCGATGCAGTAATTGAGAAGAAAATGAAGTTCTTTGCCTACCCCGTGCTATAGTCTCTACACTGAGCATGAAGAAAAATGAATTTAGCTGTACATCAAAGGTCCTCTGAACGTCAGTTGAACAGAATGACTAATTTTGAAAAGTGATTGTAAGATGAGTATCAACAAATATAACAAGAATAATGGAATGTAGTCGAATAAAACGCATCTAACATGAGATATTTAGTTTAGTGTGTAAAACACTGAAAGTAGCAGACGAGTTCTACTAGGCAGCAAAGTAACTGATGACTACCGAACTGGAGGACATAAAATGCAGATTGGCAATACCAAGAAAAAGCTTTTCAGAAAGAGAATATTAACATCAAATACAAAATTTTAGTGTTCGGAAGTATTTTCTGAAGGTATTGCACGGAAGAGAAAGGTGAACGATAAATATTTCAGATAAGAAAATATAAGCATTCAAAGTGTGGGTCTTTAGAATAATGCTGACCGTCGGCCGGTTAAGTAATCAGGTGCTACTGAATAGAATTGGAGGGGGGGGGGGTAAATAAATAAATAAATTACCACTGGAAATATTTGCTGTGGACTGCTAGACGGTCGTAGTGTTTAATGACAACTAGGAATGTTATGTGTGAGGATTCCCAGGCTAGTCATATTCCTTCCCCAAAACCAAACTTACTGCATATATTTTTTTGTTTCATTTTCTGTCTGTGAGGTTCATGAAGTCTGTGGAAGAATCTCAGGTCTCAGAGTGTTGGGAATAGTACTTGCGGGAGCACATCTCTAAGCAACTGAATCGTTACTGGCGCATGAGTGGTACTTAATCACTGTTACACATTACAATCAGACTTGTCCGTAGCCATGCATCGGAGGATTTCCGAATCCACAGTGTTGAACAGTTTCGTGCTCACTGCCGCATGAGTGACAAGCACCCAAACAAAGAACATTTCGATATAGTTTTGAAGTGGATTCTGACGATAGTTATGCAGCCACATTTTTCAGTGATTCTCTAAAAACGTAACCTTTCAATCCACAGGCTGGTCTGTTCAGCACAGTAGATGTTATGATGCTATTGCCCCTGACCTCCTCCGAGCGTTATACTGAAGTAACCAGTTGGTTACAGGTGGATCTACAAGTTAACATTCACAAATCTCTGCCAGAGGTAAACGTCACTAAGGCTGTTGTACTGTTATCGGTTGCACTTTACCAGGCCCAGGTGAGTTCGGGAGTGGAGCATGCGGTCTCGTAATCGAGAATATGTTGGTATACTTTCAAAGACAGAAAAAAACACGCCTAATATACAGCTTAATGCTTTCCTCATCGAAAAATGACTCTGTGTATATATTTTTCCTCACTTCTATACTTAATATCGCGGGGATTCCAGCTTGTATAGCGCAACGGGCAACGCGCTAGCTTGAGAGACGGGAAGATGACCGAATAATGCACGCAGAAGATTAACGACCGTGGGCTGGTACACCGGCCAGGTTAACAGTGGTTTTTAGGTAGTTTTGCACACGTGTTTAGCCAAATGCTTCACTGCTCCCCAACTTCCACCTCAGAGAACAAAATTCACGAACAGATAAAATACGGTAACACACAGAACAAGGTTTACATTAGTCACTAATAGATGGTGCAGGTGCTTCCTTTATCTTACTTCCAAGACTGTTACATTAGGCAGACGCGACGCACCTCGAAGGAATAACCCGAATGGAACCTAAATCGGCAGATGTGATGTACACGCAGATTTAAACAAATTGAGCAAGTCAGTAAAGTGTTGATCCACCCATGGCCCTTAGGCAAGCAGTTATCCGGCTTGGAACTGACTGATAGTCGTTCGAGGTCCTTCTGATGGACTATATTGTAAGCTCTGTTTTGTTGTCCACCATGGCAGGTCATCTAGGGCTTACATTTCAGCAAGATAATGCCTGCCTGCACACTGTGAGAGTTTCTACTGCTTGTCTTCAAGCTTTCCAAACACTGCCTTAGCCGGCAAGGTCGCCAGATCTCTCACAAATTGGGAACGTTTTGAGCATTGTGGGTAGAGCCCTCCAACTTTCTCCAGATTTTTACAATGTAATGCGCCAGTTGGACAGAATTTGGGATATCTCCCACCAGGAGTATCAAGCCAAATGGTTGCTTACATAAGGGCCAGAGGGAGGCCAACATGTTATTGACTTAATTCGTGAAGCTCTTTCTCTTGCATTAATCATCCAACTTTTCTGAAATTATAATCATTTGTTTGTCTGTGCATGTACATCACATCTACCGTTCATCACCCCGTTCGGATAATGCCTTCATGGTGCTTCCTTTGTGTGTGTGTGTGTGTGTGTGTGTGTGTGTTCTCCACATCTCCTAAACCACTAGATGGATTTTAATAAAATTTGGAAGATACACTACTTGCTGTCTGGACAGAAGTACTATGGGAGTCAGAACCACGCTAGATTCCATAAGGGTGGGAGTGGAGGTAAGAAGGTTTGGTAAAACCAGATATATTGGCTGCCTTGCACGACTGGTATGTTGTGTGGGGTTGTATCGGAATGCATTCTGGGCGATGGATGTGCACGCGGGCCCGGCAAAGCTGAGACATGTGGTAGTAAGTGATGGGCAGAGGCGGAGGAGGAAGTGCCCAGGTGGGGAGAGGAGGATATAGACAGAGAGATGGAAGAGGAGGAGATGGACAGTGAAAGGGAGCGGAAGGAATGGTGAGAGAGGGGAGAATGCAGTGTGTGTGTCGTACGCATACTCGGGCGAGGCCGTGGGTAAAAGGCTAGAAATAAAATATAATCTGCAAAATCCTGAAAAAGCGGACACCATACTACACAGGATAAACACTAGGTAAATGAATCATATCGCGGGATGTGTGTGGGAACAACGGAAGTGCTGCCGAGTCCTTGTAATTACGTATCAGTCTTCCTGGAGTAGTCGCATTCACTAGAATACATGTTCGCAAAATAAATCGACATAAACGCAGTAGACGGTTAGTTACCAACTACGAAGTCTGTGCTGCAACAATCGGAGAATCATTAGTCGGATCCAAATTTTGTTTGTCTTAAAACTTACATCATCAGAACAACTATAACAAAAATTATCTCAGTGATATTAGGGCCCCACAGGAATACAGTTAATGTCACGTTAAAGCACACGGCGGCGATAACAAACAAAACGTGTGCTATGATCTCTCAGTCTTTGTTGTGTGGAGGATTTACTTCGTTGGAGTACTTGACCATCAGTCATTTCAGCTGTCATCTGTCACATTCTGCGATAATATTGCACTATCTACTGGCGAGACACATATATAGAGCAGTGTTATTGGTCGTCGTAATTCTAGTTACGGATAAACCAAGTGATGTGTGCTTCGGAACTGACAGCTAAAGCAGTGATCAGCGTGACTGATTTTAGCATCACAGTGACGTACCCCCTATTCTAATGTGCCTCTAAAGTCATTCGGGTAGTTATGGGAGGACTGACGTCGTCAACACGATGCGAATCAGCAAGAAGAGTAGCAAGTCCAAGCTAGTGACGTTCATCTTATTGGAGTGCAGTTGCTGCGGACAGTCTGTAACAAATGTGACATAAGAGTGAGAAACACAGCATTTTTGAAGAATTCAAACGATAACTTACTTGTGCCAATAGCCATGCGGAAGTTAGAAACTGCTAATTTCTTTTCTTAAATAATTAGCATCGGTTGTTCCAAGGCTCATTGAGGAATTGTGCCAGCATCGCTAACATATCACTCTATCTATAGCTATGACCCGTACAATTGTCACGTATGTTAATACACTCTCAATGCGAATAATCATTTTAAATTGGCGTCACATCCGTTTATCTGCAGACTTCTATTCTTTTTCCTGGGATAACAGGACTCTTTCCTATCAGAGATTAAACAGCTTAAAAATATTCTGTTTTCAAAGCTTAGTGAAAACTTCTGTGTTAATATTTGAAGAAAGTATTACCTACACAAGTGTGAAACAGATGTGCGAAAGTTTTGAAGTTTAATTTAACTTTATTATTGTTGTTGTTACCTTATTATTATTATTATTAAATGTTATCTTTTTATTGATTATTATTGTTATTGTTACCCAGAAAATGTGAACGTAACAAAATAAATACACAACCACTGGCGAGTGGTGTAAGCCTTCGAGTAAGCTAAAGTGTGATTATAAAACCTTCATTGACTGATCAGATCACCTGTTAAAATCACACAGATTTCGAATGAAACGTAGCTCTCTGTCATTACACCAGGAGTTTGGTGGATGTCGGATATTTTGTCCGTCCAGTGCTCTTGTTAGGTTCATCCTTATCGGTTAATCAATAGGGTACGTGGTTAGAGAATATCCGATGAGGCTTGCTACTCGGTCGAGGACCTATTATGGGATACCAATCAATACGTAGTTTTGGGCGGAGAGCCATCACCAGACAGAAACATGGCAGCGCCCAGTCCGTATCCACGGTGCGCACTAACGTCTTAACCTGCAGTGTCTTTAGCTGTCTAAGATGGCTTGCTCATGATCGTATCATTTGTAGAGAGGGGTTCAGTCGTTTGAACAGTTGCGACATTCAGGGCGATGTGGCGAATAGGGCCCTGTCACCAACAACACCATCCCCCATTCGACGTCCGTAGCCGGATAGAGGCCCCCCTCTAGACGTTACCTGGCACAACGGTATTCATGTATATGCGTCTGCATATTTTGTAATCGTCACTTTGTTCTATGCCTATCTATTAGAATGCAATACATCAATATGAGTACGCTCCCATTCACGTTTAAGTGCCTGGCAGAGGGTGCAGAGAACAGATTTCACACTATTTCCTTACTGTTCCACTCTCGAGTAGGAGAGAGGTGGTCATTGTAATTTGGTGAAAGGATCTCGCTGCGCCGCAACGAACAAGTATTCTCTCAACGACAGCCAACCCAACTCCTGTAGCACTGTCTCCGCTGTTTCGCGATAATACGAGGGTTGGAACTTAAATAGTGGCAACTATTTATTCACAACCGATACAAAAGAGTTTCGTGTGTTACTGTCCTTCAAAGTAGTCACCAGTGTTGTGAGGACACATTGACAGCGATGTGGAAGATGTAGTATACCGTTAGCAGAGCCTGTTCTGTTGATGGTGCGAATGGAGCGGGCTACTGCCTGTCGAATCTCTGGAACAGTTCTGAAGCGAATGCCACGAAGTGGTTCCTTCATCTTCGGAATCAAATCAAAGTCACAATGACTTAAGTCCGGGGAGTACGGTGGATGGTACAGTAAGTCTGAGTCTCATCGACCGAACAGAGCAGCCACAGCTTGCGCTGTATGCGCCCGCGCATTGTCGTGCAAAACGATGGGTAGGTTGCGGAGAAAGTGTCGCCACTTCTTCAGCAAAGCTGGTCGCAGGTGATGCTCCAAGAACGAACAGTAATACCACTTAAGTCCTTCCGACTTCGATTTGATTCCAAAGATGAAGGAACCACTTCGTGGCATTCGCTTCAGAACTGTTCCAGAGATTCGACAGGCAGTAGACCGCTCCATTGGCACCCTCAACAGTACAGGCTCTGCTAACGGTATACTACGTCTTCCACATCGCTGGAAATGGGTTCTACGCAACACTGGTGACTACTTTGAAGGACAATAACAGGTGAAAACATCTAAGTCTTTTGTATCGTTTGTGAATAAATAGTTGCCACTATTTAAGTTCCAACCCTCGTACATAGCGAGCTGCGCGTCTTTGAACTTTTTCGATGTCCTCTATCAGTCATATCTGTAAAAGGATTTCATAATGCGTAGCAGTACTCCCAGAACAATACAGACAAGCGTAGTTTAGGCGATCTCTTGAGTAGATTTGTTGCACCTACTAAGAGTTCTCGTACTAAAATGTTTTATTTGGTACGCCTCCCCGTATAATTTTCTGCGTGATGGATCCAGTTTAAATAGTTCGTAATGGTAATCCTTAGCATTTTTGTTCATTCAAAAACCTTTAAAATTTGTGTTTTATAGTGTACCAGAAATTTTTGTTTTAGTGCTTGTGTGGAGGATCTCACACTTTTAAATTAGTATGAACAGCAGTCATTTTGCGCACCATCCGGATTTCTTGTCTAAACCATGTCGTCATTCGTTTTGATCTCTTAATGACTGTACTAATCATCATCTGCAAACAGTCTCAGGAGGGCTGCTCAGATCGTCTCCTAAATCGTTCATGTACAGGGTGTAAACGATAACTCTTTACTACATGCACAGTGGTGTTGGTAAGTCGAGATGAGCAAATTGTAAAAGGAGATTTGTGATAAATCTGTGGACCAGAGATGGCAGTGCCATATCGAAGTCGGCATCGCGAATCGATAGCACAGTCATTAGCGAGGGCTCGCTACAGTCCGCATCGGCGTATGCTAGGTGCTGCCGGCTGCGGTGGCCGAGCGCTTCTAGGTGCTCCAGCGGCTGCTACGGTCGCAGGTTCGAATCCTGCCTCTGTCATGGATGTGTGTGGTGTCCTTAGGTTAGTTAGGTTTAAGTAGTTCTAAGTTTAGGGGACTGATGACCTCAGCTGTTAAGTCCCATAGTGCTCAGAGCCATTTGAACCATTTTATGCTAGGTGCTCTGGAAGACCACAGGCTTCCTCTCAGCACAGCAGCGCCCTCAGGTCAATAAAGTCTCGGGCTAGCAACAGCTCTGCCGCAGTTCGAGACCCCAGGTACCACAGTCAACATCATAGTGCAGGACCAACGAGTTTCAGATAAACTTGTATTGTTGGTAATGTTGAACATTGTACCTCAGGTGAACTGTTTGTTAATTAGTACATCAAGTGATCATTTGCTACTCCATTACAGTTGCAGAGTATCCAGTAATCCTGTGGAAAAGAATTGTATCAAAATTATGTAAGCCTTTCATTCATTTATATAATATAGTGAACTAATAGTTCTACCTACCTCCAAGAACCATGGACCTTGCCGTTGGTGAGGAGGCTTGCGTGCCTCAGCGATACAGATGGCCGTACAGTAGGCGCAACCACAACGGAGAGGTATCTGTTGAGAGGCCAGACAAACGTGTGGTTCCTGAAGAGGGGCAGCAGCCTTTTCAGTAGTTGCAGGGGCAACAGTCTGGATGATTGATTGATCTGGCCTTGCAACACTAACCAAAACGGCCTTGCTGTGCTGGTACTGCGAACGGCTGAAAGCAAGGAGAAACTACGGCCGTAATTTTTCCCGAGGGCGTGCAGCTTTACTGTATGGTTAAATGATGATGGCGTCCTCTTGGGTAAAATATTCCGGAGGTAAAATAGTCCCCCATTCGGATCTCCGAGCGGGGACTACTCAAGAGGACGTCGTTATCAGGAGAAAGAAAACTGGCGTTCTACGGATCGGAGCGTGGAATGTCAGATCCCTTAACCGGGCAGGTAGGTTAGAAAATTTAAAAAGGGAAATGTATAGGTTGAAGTTAGATATAGTGGGAATTAGTGAAGTTCGGTGGCAGGAGGAACAAGACTTTTGGTCAGGCGAATACAGGGTTATAAATACAAAATCAAATAAGGGTAATGGTGGCCAAGATAGACACGAAGCCCATGCCTACTACAGTAGTACAAGTTTATATGCCAACTAGCTTTGCAGACGATGAAGAAATTGATGAAATGTATGATGAGATAAAAGAAATTATTCAGGTAGTGAAGGGAGACGAAAATTTAATAGTCATGGGTGACTGGAATTCGAGAGTAGGAAAAAGGAGAGAAGGAAACATTCGGTGAATATGGATTGGGGGAGAGAAAAGAAAGAGGAAGCGGTCTGGTAGAATTCTGCACAGAGCATAACTTAATCATAGCTAACACTTGGTTCAAGAATCATAAAAGAAGGTAGTATACATGGAAGAATCCTGGAGATACTAGAAGGTATCAGATAGATTATATAATGGTAAGACAGAGATTTAGGAACCAGGTTTTAAATTGTAAGACATTTCCAGGGGCAGATGTGCACCCCGACCACAATCTATTGGTTATGAACTGCAGATTAAAACTGAAGAAATTGCAAAAAGGTGGGAATTTGAGGAGATGGGACCTGGATAAACTGTCTAAACCAGAGGTTGTACAGAGTTTCAGGGAGAGCGTAAGGGAACAATTGACAGGAATGGGGGAAAGAAATATAGTAGAAGAAGAATGGGTAGCTCTGAGGGATGAAGTAGTGAAGGCAGCAGAGGATCAAGTAGGTAAAAAGACGAGGACTAGTAGAAATCCTTCGGTAACAGAAGAAATATTGAATTTAATTGATGAAAGGGGAAAATATAAAAACGCAGTAAATGAAGCAGGCAGAAGGGAATACAAACGTTTCAAAAATGAGATCGACAGGAAGTGCAAAATGTCTAAGCAGGGATGGCTAGAGGACAAATGTAAGGATGTAGAGGCTTATCTCACTAGGGGTAAGATAGATACTGCCTACAGGAAAATTAAAGAGACCTTTGAAGAAAAGAGAGCCACTTGTATGAATATCAAGAGCTCAGATGAAAACCCAGTTCTAAGCAAAGAAGGGAAAGCAGAAAGGTGGAAGGAGTATGTAGAGGGTCTATACAAGGGCGATGTACTTGAGGACAATATTATGGAAATGGAAGAGCATGTAGATGAAGATGAAATGGGAGATACGATACTGCGTGAAGAGTTTGACAGAGCACTGAAAGACATGAGTCGAAACAAGGCCCCGGGAGTAGACAACATTCCATTGGAACTACTGACGGCCTTGGGAGAGCCAGTCCTGACAAAACTCTACCATCTGGTGAGCAAGATGTATGAGACAGGCGAAACACCCTCAGACTTAAAGAATAATAGAATAATTCCAATCCCATAGAAAGCAGGTGTAGACAGATGTGAAAATTACCGAACTATCAGTTTAATAAGTCACAGCTGCAAAATACTAGCGCGAATTCTTTACAGACGAATGGAGAAACTTGTAGAAGCCCACCTTGGCGAAGATCAGTTTGGATTCCGCAGAAATGTTGGAACACGTGAGGCAATACTGATCCTACGACTTACCTTAGAAAATAGATTGAGGAAAGGCAAACCTACATTTCTAGCATTTGTAGACTTAGAGAAAGCTTTTGACAATGTTGACTGTAGTACTCTCTTTCAAATTCTAAAGGTGGCAGGGGTAAAATACAGGGAGCGAAAGGCTATTTACAACTTGTACAGAAACCAGATGGCTGTTATAAGAGTCGAGGGGCATGGAAGGGAAGCAGCGGTTGGGAAGGGAGTGAGACAGGGTTGTAGCCTGTCCCCAGTGTTATTCAATCTGTATATTGAGCAAGCAGTAAAGGAAACAAAAGAAAAATTCGGAGTAGGTATTAAAGTCAATGGAGAAGAAATAAAAACTTTGAGGTTCGCCGATGACTCTGTAATTCTGTCAGAGACAGCAAAGGACTTGGAAGAGCAGTTGAATGGAATGGACTGTGTCTTGAAAGGAGGATATAAGATGAACATCAACAAAAGCAAAACGAGGATAATGGAATGTAGTCGAATTAAGTCGGGTGATGCTGACGGAATTAGATTAGAAAATGAGAAACTTAAAGTAGTAAAAGAGTTTTGCTATTTGGGGAGCAAAATAACTGAAGATGGTCGAAGTAGAGAGGATACAAAATGTAGACTGGCAATGGCATTGCAAGAGTTTCTGAAGAAGAGAAATTTGTTAACATCGAGTATAGATTTACGTGTCAGGAAGTCGTTTCTGAAAGTTTTTGTATGGAAGTAAAACATGGACTATAAATAGTTTGGACAAGAAGAGAATAGAAGCTTTCGAAATCTGGTGCTACAGAAGAATGCTGAAGATTAGATGGGTAGTTCACATAACTAATGGGGAGGTATTGAATAGAATTGGGGAGAAGAGTAGTTTGTGGCACAACTTGACAAGAAGAAGGGACCGGTTGGTAGAACATGTTCTGAGGCATCAAGGGATCACAAATTTAGCATTGGAGGGCAGCGTGGAGGGTAAAAGTCGTAGAGGGAGACCTAGAGATGAATACACTAAGCAGATTCAGAAGGATGTAGGTTGCAGTAAGTACTGGGAGATGAAAAAGCTTGCACAGGATAGAGTAGCATAGAGAGCTGCATCAAACCAGTCTCAGGACTGAAGACAACAACAATATTTCTTGTGTTCTAGTTTAATGTACCACCTCAACAAGCGATCAAAGAACGCACAGCTATGGCCAGATGATTGTATGAGGTTCATTCAAATGAAACCTGGTCAGTGCTTCTACCTTTGCCTTACACGTAAGGTGGCACCACGTAACTGCGCGTATGGTGGCGCTATCTATTGGTAAAGAGACTGACGCGTGCGCACCGTTTGGTGTTGCATAGCGCCGATGTGGTTTCACGCCGAATAGAAAGAGGTCACACTAGTTATCGTCCACTATCGAACATGCAGGCGAGTAAGCAGGAATAACGAGGAGTGATTAGATTTTCGGCGGCGGAGGGAGTTGGAAATGTGTCGACGGATGAAGGCTGCGTACGGTGAGTACAGTCTGAGTCGTTAAAGTGTTGTGGAATGGCGCAAACGATTCCTTGAGGGGCGCGAGTCACTGAAAGACGATGCTAGTTCTGGACAGGCTCATCGTGTGATCACAACGAAAATGATTGCGGAAGTGAATGCTTTAGTCTTGTACAACCGCAGAATCACCGTGGGCAAGATCCATCGGTTACTGGGTATTAGCACGGGCACCGCCCACGACGAAGTGTGCCGGCCGGAGTGGCCGAGCGGTTCTAGGCGCTACAGTCTGGAACCGCGCGACCGCTACGGTCGCAGGTTCGAATCCTGCCTCGGGCAGTAGAGTACAGTACGCTTGTTCGCCCACTGCTTGAATACTGCTCAGGGGTGTGGGATCCGTACCAGATAGGGTTGATAGAAGAGATAGAGAAGATCCAACGGAGACCAGCGCGCTTCGTTATAGGATCATTTAGTAATCGCGAAAGCGTTACGGAGATGATAGATAAACTCCAGTGGAAGACTCTGCAGGAGAGATGCTCAGTAGCGCGATACGGGCTTTTGTTAAAGTTTCGAGAACATACCTTCACCGAAGAGTCAAGCAGTATATTGCTCCCTCCTACGTATATCTCGCGAAGAGACCATGAGGATAAAATCAGAGAGATTAGAGCCCACACAGACGCATACAGACAATCCTTCTTTTCACGAACAATACGAGACTGGAATAGAAGGGAGAACCGATAGAGGTACTCAAGGTACCCTCCGCCACACATCGTCAGGAGGCTTGCGGAGTATGGATGAAGATGTAGATGTAGATGTGTGTGATGTCCTTAGGTTAGTTAGGTTTAAGTAGTTCTAAGTTCTAGGGGACTGATGACCTCAGCAGTTAAGTCTCATAGTGCTCGGAGCCATTTTATTTGAACCAAAAGTAAGCTCTCCTATTTTTTTTATAAGTACAGAACTCTGTTTGTGTGGCATCTGTGTAAACATGCCACGCCGCGCTGAGGCGCTGTTTTGGCTTGGCAGCCGTTGGGAATGGAGCTCCCGTTGGATGTTACCGCCAAGTGCGAATTGCGCGCTTGTTATTCGGTTTTTGAACGCAAGGGGCACTGCGCTGATTGAAATCCATCGCCAATTGACGGAAGTATATGGTAAATCGTGCATGGATATCAAAAATGTTCGTAAGTGGTGTAGAATGTTTGCAGCTGGTCGGACCTAAATTCACGACGAACAAAGGAGCGGGAGACCGTCTATTTCTGAGGAGACAGAGTTGAAGGTTGAGCAAAGCGTGCGTGAAGATCGGTGTATCACTCTGGATGATCTCGGCAAGTTGGTTCTGAGAGGCAATTCAGAACCGGACAGGAGGAATGTTGAGCGAGAGCGTACACATTCTCCGTGATAACGCTCGCCCACACATCGCTCGGCAAACCGTTGCTCGCCGGCAACAGTTCCATTGGGACATAATCACCCACCCACCCTATATTCCTGACTTGGCGCCCAGTGACTATCGCCTGTTCCCTAGGTTAAAAGAACATTTGGCCGGAAAGCGATTCAGCTTCGACGACGAGGTGAAAGATGTTCATAGCTTTTTGAACAGCGTGGCGGCGAGCTGGTATGAAATGGGCGTACAGAAAACTGCTACAGCGTCTACAAAAATGCATCGACAGAAATGATGATTATGTCGAAAATAGCTAAATGTTCAAGCTGAAAACTGATGTAAACCATTGTAGAAATAAACAGGTGTACGTTCTTGTAAAAAAAAAATTGGAGACCTTACTTTTGGGATTACCCTCGTAGTTCCATCCGGTCACAACACTGCCAAGCCGGGAAACAGCTTCAAAGAGGCCTATGAAAACCACCTAAGCCACAGTTCACACCAGTGCCTCGCGCGAGACTTTGGCAAAAATCTCCCATGAATATTAAAAATTCCGCGCACTTGCAAAACGTGAAAGTAACATTTGTGTAAGTTTTATGTCAAAATATTGAATACAACAGCATAAAATTATATCGTTTAGTTTCTCTGACCTTCTTATTAAGAGACTATTGTGCCTGTAAGAACTAAGTTTAGATCTAATTGTCAGTGTAATTAGTTTTTGCATAAAGTTTACAAAATATCATCTGTCTTTCCTTACCCTCGCGCTAAATTTTAAATGAGTAATGTCAAGGAAATAACTGATTAAGCGAGAGGCGTAATAGAGCGAGAGGATATTGAAAATCTTGCGAGACGAGCATGCGCTGCAGCCCAGGTGGCCTTTGTTGGCCAGTTTGAGGCTGTTTCCCGACTTGATTGGTCGCTGGTGACCTGCATGAATTTTCTCGCCTCGCCTCGACTTCCACGAATTCTGAATTCGTGCTGGTTAGGTGACAATGGATCGTTTTCTTCAAGGTAATTCTTGAAGTTGGAATACAGTTCGTGTTCCAGAGTTCTACTACAAATTGAGTCAATCATGTATGTCTAAAATTCATTGGATTAATTATTTCTATGCCCTTTCTTCTCGACTGGTTGGGCTCTGCAACTTTTCAGTCTTCAGGTACGCACTTGCCGAGCGAGCGGTTGTATATGATTGCTAAACATGAAGGACTTCCATCGGGACGCTCTGGCAGGAAGCTAATTTGTAGGCAGTGTAGACCAGAAGAGATTTCTTACTGAGTGAGTTAAGTTCCTTCACTACGCGAAAGGCACGTACTTCCAGATTACCCATGTTGGCAGTAGTTATTCATTCTAAGTCTTTCTTGTTCAATCTTCAACTCATTTGCCCGAGTGTGCGTCTTGGCTATCTCCATTTCTTTTTCGTTGCGATCAAAATTACGTTTTCACGCCATTCTATTCCCTGATAGATTTGTTTGTTTTCCGGTCTCCGCTTGTAGCTCGCAACATGCTTAACACCATTATCTGCAGAACCACTCTTTGTTACCAAATGGTTTTTCCATTGTATGTCCGTGTCACTGCCACTGATCAGAACTACAATATGGAATCACAGCGGCCAGCCGAACTCCGTTGTTCACGTTTCCATTAGATTTTCAGCTTTCGTACGGGAAATGTAGCGTACAAGGCAACAGCGCGGCACTCGGATTTTTGTAACTTTTTATATTTGTGGTACGTGAAGTTCAGAACTCAAATGTGAATTCCTCAAAGCAGTTCGATGCAACTCTGAAAAATTCTTTAGAAAATCGACTCTGAAGTTCTCCGACTGCTTTCATATCCTAAAGTAAGGCCGAATTTCTGGAGAGAGAGAGCGTTGCTCTGTGGTAGAATGCTCACCTTCCACGGAGAGATACCGTTTCGATTCTAGGCTGATGCAAATTTTTCAAAGAGGTGGATGTTCTATTAGCATTTTCGCCAAGCCTAAAATTTATAAACATGAAAAAAGTCAGCACTCGAGACAGGTAATCACTGGTTCGAGTCTCGTTTCGGTCATTACTTTTTCCGTTTTCTCCCATTCAGGTCGAATACATACATCATTTAAAAATAAAATCCATCAGTACGTACGTGATAATTAACACACATGTATTGTTATGTTTATGAAAAACGCACGTCACATACAAAAATACAGTCTAAATTGCCAATAAAAATTTTTAATTATTGATGTTTAAATTTTTTAAAAATTACAATTTTTTCATCGTGGTGTATTTTACTCTTCACGAAAATGCTCATGGGACATGCACCTATGTTTAAAATTTTACCACGGCCAAGAATCGAACCCAGAATCTCACCGTCGCATGCGAGCATTCTGCAACATAGCAACGCTGCCTGTCGAGAACACTGACCTTACTTTGGGATATTAAAGGCAGTTGGAAAACCTAAAAATCGATTTTGTTGAGAATTTTTGAGAGTTTCATCGAACGGTTTCGTTGGACTGATATCTGTGTACTGAAATTCAGTTACCATACATATAAAATTTTTTAAAAATTCCATTACTGTGTGCCCGCATCTCGTGATCGTGCGATAGCGTTCTCGCTTCCCACGCCCGGGTTCCCGGGTTCGATTCCCGGCGGGGTCAGGGATTTTCTCTGCCTCGTGATGGCTGGGTGTTGTGTGCTGTCCTTAGGTTAGTTAGGTTTAAGTAGTTCTAAGTTCTAGGGGACTGATGACCATCGATGTTAAGTCCCATAGTGCTCAGAGCCATTTGAACCATATGAGCCATTACTGTGTGATCTTATTAGAGAAGTTCGTGTAAGACATTATCGAGACCTCGTCTGTCGAGGATTTGGATATGATAGCGATTAAAAAAGCTGGAAAGAATTGTGAATAAGGACTGCATTGTTTTGGACAGGATTTCCGAGGGCTGGTCACAAAGTCTTAGTTGTCACCTCAAATAAGAAGTCTACATCTACATCTACATCTACATTGATACTCCGCAAGCCACCCAACGGTGTGTGGCGGAGGGCACCTTACGTGCCACTGTCATTACCTCCCTTTCCTGTTCCAGTCGCGTATGGTTCGCGGGAAGAACGACTGTCTGAAAGCCTCCGTGCGCGCTCTAATCTCTCTAATTTTACATTCGTGATCTCCTCGGGAAGTATAAGTAGGGGGAAGCAATATATTCGATACCTCATCCAGAAACGCATCCTCTCGAAACCTGGCGAGCAAGCTACACCGCGATGCAGAGCGCCTCTCTTGCAGAGTCTGCCACTTGAGTTTATTAAACATCTCCGTAACGCTATCACGGTTACCAAACAACCCAGTGACGAAACGCGCCGCTCTTCTTTGGATCTTCTCTATCTCCTCCGTCAACCCGACCTGGTACGGATCCCACACTGATGAGCAATACTCAAGTATAGGTCGAACGAGTGTTTTGTAAGCCACCTCCTTTGTTGATGGACTAAATTTTCTAAGCACTCTCCCAATGAATCTCAACCTGGTACCCGCCTTACCAACAATTAGTTTTATATGATCATTCCACTTCAAATCGTTCCGTACGCATACTCCCAGATATTTTACTGAAGTAACTGCTACCAGTGTTTGTTCCGCTATCATATAATCATACAATAAAGGATCCTTCTTTCTATGTATTCGCAATACATTACATTTGTCTATGCTAAGGGTCAGTTGCCACTCCCTGCACCAAGTGCCTATCCGCTGCAGATCTTCCTGTATTTCGCTACAATTTTCTAATGCAGCAACTTCTCTGTATACTACAGCATCATCCGCGAAAAGCCGCATGGAACTTCCGACACTATCTACTAAGTCATTTATATATATTGTGAAAAGCAATGGTCCCATAACACTCCCCTGTGGCACGCCAGAGGTTACTTTAACGTCTGTAGACGTCTCTCCATTGATAACAACATGCTGTGTTCTGTTTGCCAAAAACTCCTCAATCCAGCCACACAGCTGGTCTGATATTCCGTAGGCTCTTACTTTGCTTATCAGGCGACAGTGCGGAACTGTATCGAACGCCTTCCGGAAGTCAAGAAAAATAGCATCTACCTGGGAGCCTGTATCTAATATTTTCTGGGTCTCATGAACAAATAAGGCATAAATAAGTCATATGGACTGGTCTAACACAGCTGCAACCTTCCACTTTTGCCGAAAAAGAATGACCGCACCATGCCCCACTTCATCTATGGACTGTGCCTTTTTATTTTGGCTCCCTTAGTGGTGTCCTACGATGGTGCTGTGGCGCGGTGATTTCAATTTTTACCAGGACTGAAGTCATTATCTGCGAACAAACAAAAATTTAACCATTTAACTCTGTTTCGTTGCCATACTGAAAACGTGGTGAGGACTCGCGCACCGAGGGTCCGTACAAACTTGATCTGTACCCATATGTAAAAAGCTTATGTGTGAGTAGGTACTGACGGACTTTTGTCCTTGACCATCCACTCGTAGTTGTGATGGTAGATAGCCCTTGGTCTCATGCTGTTAGTGAGGGAATTTGGTTGCATGGTGGTGGGTGAGTCAGGCGAACAAAAACCGCGAAACATGGAGCAATGAATACTCTTAGGAAAAGCTATATTCTCTGTGAACTACGAACTCCATAGTGCATGAGAAAATACGTTTATTGTTTGATTCGACCGGCATAATATTATGCTTGCGCAGTTTCATCACTCGGATTTTAATAACGACATGTAATATGAAATAGTTTAATATTTTTCAGTAATTTTTCGTCAACAACACTTTACCGACAATCAACAGACATACAAAGAAAAAATCCGAATAGAGACAAAGATAAAAATACTCATCAGTAACAAATGAATAATCGAACGGTATACTACAGTGATTTCGAACAAATGTTACGCTTATTCTTCGTGAGTATAATCACTTTCATAATTTAGCGCGTTTTCATCAATTACTTCACTTATTCTTCCTTTGCATTATTCTACGTGAGTAGAATACTTATCATAACGATTTTAGCTACTGTGGATGAATTAATATTACTTGCACTCCTTTCTAGCTTCATTTAAATACTATTGTGTTAAAACACTGTTACTGAACTAGCATTGGCCTCGTGGTGTTGCCATCGTAACGTAATGTTAATGCCAGTACGGATGGAACAGGGTGAGGATTGTATAAGATATTATATTCACTAATACGATGAAGTTCAAAGTCAGAAAGAATATAACTTTCCTAAGAGAACTGAGGGTTACACATCATATATTGTATTGAGTTATCCGCCAATCACCATCATCCGGTTCCACCCACCACAGTACGGATGAAACACGTTGACGACTCTGTCACCATTACACTGCATCATTAATCAAAAAATAAAAATAAAAAATTCACACGTACGGTAAAGTTAGTTAATCATATATTGTTTAGCTTTATCTATCAGTATTTATTGCTCCATATTTGCCTGATTTTTGACCACGACATTCACCCACTGCCACGCACTACGACCGAACTACCTTACTAACTGCATTCATAATATCCTTAATGAGGTATATGTCTGTTTGCATCTCGTATCCAGAATGGTACTCATGCCCTCTCCCGTGCCATTTTCTGACCCGGGCAACGCCGGGTTTCTCAGTCATTTACATATATAGACATTTCACCATTCCGGGATTCGAGTATATCGACCATTTTTGCGTGTAATCGACACTGATACTGGCAAGATATCGGTCCTAGGGATTCCAACACTTTCGAGAATGTTTCAGTCACAAGTTGGAAGTCGGATAACAAATGACAAAACAAATATTTTTTCTTGTGATATAATTACATCCTAAAAATTCTCTGATTGTTTTCAGTTACTTCTATCATGAAACCTTTTTTCTTCTCTAATTTCACGATTCTGTGTCAACTGGAAATGCCCAGTAGGTTTTAATGAGTGATTTTGCGAGTATGGTAGTATGTGACAGAAATGGCCGTATCTTTTGATTTAATAGATTTAGAATAGTGACATTTTTACACCACCAAAGGACTATGGACCTCAGTATTTCAACATGATACGTGCAACCGTTCCTGAGAAAAAGGGGGTTTAACGGACGGACAAAAAGACAGTCTGATAACAAATGACAGAAAAATTTTTGGGCATAACTACAGGTTAACAGTTTTCTGATTTTTCATTTAGTTGTACTGTGGAACCTTGCTACTTGGGAAATTTCATGATTCTAGGTCAGCGGGAAGTGTATGTTTTGATGAGTAAGTTTACGAGTACGAAAATATCTGACATAAATGGCCGTAACTTTGATGTGCATAGAGTTGAGAATGTTCATCTGTTTACACCGCTAAGAGACGGTAGACCTTAATCTGTGACACAAATTTCATCTTGGTTCGTCTGCCTGTTGCTGAGAAAAAGGCGTTTGAACACGACAGACTGACAGACGGACAACAAATTGATCCTATAAGGGTTCTGTTTTTACCGACTGAGCTACAGTACCCCAAAAATAGGAACTGTACAGTAGCTGAAGGCTTTTTTTAACTTCTGAGGTGTTCTGAGTTGTTGTCGTTGCTGAAAATTATTGGGAATTTTCCATAATCGTTGTTACGTAAATATTGACAATAATATCATCGGAGATGTAGAAACGTATAGCCAACGTTTTTCCCACTCGGCTGACGCGAACGGAATACGAAAAGGCGACCTGTGACTGAGGGGTTACAACTCGCGCCCCTACTACAGCACGCGGAGAAAACGTATAATAAGCAATATGGCACACAGGAGCTGGCGCGGAAAGTGGATCGGCAGGTACCGGCGCCAGCTCCCCTCGGTTGCTAGGCGACAGAGAAACAAGTTGCGGAGACAGGTGAACTACCTGTTCGTGTGGCTGTGCCTTGTCCTCGGCGGTGGCGATGACCAGCTACGCTGACCTTGCGCTCCGCCGAGGCCTACGTGAAAGGGCTCCGCCCGTCTGCAGGCGACGCTCCGGAGCTGCGCTGGACAACCGAGACACAACGCACGAGGACCGCGCCAGCTGTACGCGGTCTCCAGCAGCAGCAGCAGCAGCAGAAGGTCTTCTGTATTTATTTAGAAACTGTCATTTCGACTGTTGTTGGCCGCCACAAATGTTCCAGTATGTACAATGGTTTGTT
The DNA here is from genome assembly GCF_023864345.2 of Schistocerca serialis cubense. Lineage (NCBI taxonomy): Eukaryota > Metazoa > Arthropoda > Insecta > Orthoptera > Acrididae > Schistocerca > Schistocerca serialis. Next base: position 207,491,337 of record NC_064642.1, read on the forward strand.
GTTGGAGGAATAATACACTGCCGGAAAAAGCAGCAATATCAAAAACAAATTAATTATGCTAGATTTATGAAATTTCGGAAATACATTTGTCTAGCTGACATATTTAAGTGATTAGCAATGCAAGATCACTGGTTATAAGCGCGAGATAAACAATTGCAAATGTGAAATGCTGGTACATTAACAGAGGGAGTAACGGCCAGAATGTTGAATGCAAGAAATCAAAAGAGCATGCATTGTGTTGTAAAGATGCCGGATGTCAATTTGTGGGGCGGAGTCCCATGCTTGTTGCGCTTCATCGGTACATACAGGGGCAATATTGCTGCTTGTGTTCCTACATTTCTGCGAACCTAAACTGATCTTCCATAAGATCGGCCTCTACCAGATTTTCCATTGTTGTATAAATAATTCGTGTCATTATTTTGCAACCATGACTCATTGCACTAACAGTTCGGTAATGTTCATACCTGTAGTTACCTGTTTTCTTTGCAATAGGAATAACTAGACTGCCTGTTTCATGCATTCTGTGTGCCATTTGGAATAGTTTTGTCGTGATATTTTCTCTCAAAGATCTTAATACTTCTGAGGGAATGTCTTCTAGTGCGGTGTCTTGTGTCTTCCACTGCTCAGTCAGTTTTTTGTCGGATACATACGAAACATAAAACCGTACAGTGTACTACACATAAAAAGAACTTAATAAAACAAAACTTCTTTTAACCTTCTTCTCCCTGCTGTGGGGGAGTTAAAACCGTTGGAGATCTGCTTCCTCCACCGCAAGGAACTCGGCAATAATTCGAAAACATACATATCCGCAATTGAAAAAATCGTTTCCCGCTGAATCGACGTAAGTCACGTGCTCCTCAATGCCTCGCTTGTTTTCATCGTCGATAGCCAAGTATCATATGAGTAAGGTCTTCATCACCTCCATATTTATAATTGGATTTTAAAAAACTATCCATGGCTATATTTAAGATGTATCACTGTAACGTGGAATTCACGTGAAATGGTTAGCTTCATGTGCCACAGCGACCGAAGTTTGTCTCGTGTACGGAAGGCTTTGACTTGTTGTCGGGAGACATAAGTTTCTGCAGGATTCTAGAACATACTCTGAGTTAGAATATGATAAATTTCCTAGAGACCGTAAAGCTTATGTCCACGAAACTGTACGGTTTTCGAAAACATCGCTCACATGATGTACTTCAATTTGTGGATGAAGGGCAACAGGCAGATTCCATATTTACAGATTTCTGAAAATCGTTTGACACGGTACCTTACCGCAGACTGTTAACTAAGGTACGAGCATACGGAACAGGTTCCCAGGCTCGTAAGTGGTTTGAAGACTTCTTAAGTGACAGAATTTAGTACGTTTTCCTTTATGGCGTGTGTTCATCGGAGACAAGTATATCGTCAGAAAGGCCGATGGAACTGTGATAGGACCGCTACTATTTTCTATGTACATTAATGATGTGGCGGGAGGGCAGGGCAGCAATCTGTGGTTGTTTGTTGATGACGCTGTGGTGTAGGGAAAGGTGTCGAAGATGAGTGACTGTAGGATGATAGGTTTCTTAGACAAATTTTCTAGTTGGTGAGGTGAATGGCAGCTGGCTCTAAATGTAGAAAAATATAAGTTATGCGGATGAGTAGGGAAAACAAACCCATAATGTTCGGATACAGCATTAGTAGTGTCCTACGTGACAGTAACGTCATTTAAATACCTGGTCGTAACGTTGCAAAGAGATATGAAATGCAACCAGCATGTGAGGATTGTGGTAGAGAAGGCGAATGGTCGACTTTGGTTGACTGGGAAAATTTGAGGAAAGTGTGCTTCATCTGTAAAGGAGACTATATGTAGGTATGGTACGACATATTCTTGAGTAATGCTCGTGTGTTTGGGATTCTCACAAGGTCGAATTAAATGCAGACATACGAGCAAATCAAGGCGGGCTGCTAGGTTTGTTACCAGTAGGTTTGAACAACACGCCAATGTTAACGGGATCTCAGATGGAACTCCATGGAGGGAAGGCGACGTTCTTTTCGAGGAACACTATTCAGAAACTCTATAGAACAGTCATCTGAACTTGACCGCAGAACAGTCGTACTAACGCCAACATACATTTCGCGTAAGAACCACGCAGGTAAGATACGAGAAATTAGGACCCAAACGGAGACAAACAGTCTATTTTTTTTTCCTCACTCTTCTTGCAAGTGGAAGAGGAAAGGAAACGATTAGTAGTGATGCAGGGTACCCGCCGCCACGTACCATACTGTGGCTTACGGAGCGTAGATGTAGATGTCGACGCAGTACTTGCTGGGTATTTTGAAACATCAGAATCTGACATGATTTCTTCCGATTCTCACTGAGCGTTGCCAGTACAGGGGCTAGATAAAAATTTCCTTGCATGGCATCGAAGGAAATTTTGTTATACAACTGCGTATTGTGGCAGGCCCACTCGTCGCTTATAGGGTGTCTAAAGGATACTGCTTTCCCAGTTAGCTACACAACAATTCAAGCAAATCACATTAATGCTATTTATTACAATAAAGTTGATAGACAACACTTAAATTGGTTTACGATAATGTGTCGCAAGCGATTGGCGACATGTAAACAGTCAGTGTCGTTCGCTGTATGCAGTGTCCATACAAGCAATTAATATAAGGCACAAGTCTCAGTGTAACAGTTAGGATGACGGCTCTTCTAATGCTCTCTTCTGGCCTGGGTCTAGCAGTGTGCGTCTCTTGCTGTCCGACGGAGGCTGGCAGGAGGGGCGGTTATACGAGATTCTCATACTATAGAGGCCGTTCCTGTCGTGGTGCGATCCTAGTCAGCATGCTATTGGCTAACGTCGTCTCACAGCCTTCTCTGCTCTTGCTTTCTTCATCTTCGGCCCGGCGCTAATTGTTACGCCGGAACACGTATGAAAGAATTGGACTTGAACATGAATTAGCTGTTTTTCCTGGGGAGTGGCCCTTTCCATTACAGGTGCCGTAGTGCACCATTAAAGGTTTCTGATCTCGAGTTCAAGCTCACCAGTGCCTTACTTACCGCGAACATAACAAGTGTTAATAATAAAGAAAGAGTTTTCCCGTAAGAAGAGGGACAAAACGATTTCGAAACTGCCTGTAATAAAGACGCGTCTAATAATCAATAGCAGATAGCAGTTATTTGGAACATTACGCCACCTTTAGTGTAGATGAGAAATTTTGCTCTCTTGTTCCTTGTACGAGCGCAAACGAAGCGGCTTTTAGGATCGATAGCTTCAACTAACGGCTGGAACAATTACTTCCCGCCCGAAAACAATGGCCTGCTATTAACTGTAGTAAAGTTTGTTGTCGTGACCTCGCATAGCGCCATTGATGGAGGAAACTTCTACGTATTTGAGTAGTTGGCGGTAGGCTGAATGTGCGAAGTATTGGCGCAAACTTCACAGCGCTTTACTTTGACAGTTAGGATAAGTAATTAAATTGCTGTACGTTTCACTGCATAACATTTTAAGAAATAATTAGGAGAAGTCACAGTTTCACTGCCTGTGTCATTTCTGTAAGGTCCTTTTTTAAATCACTATCAGTTAATTTCAACAAAACAATTATTTACAATTGTAGTTACTAACATTACAAGGGACAGATATAAAGAGATGAGGAAGGAGAAAATTCCACATAGAAAGTGATAACCAATATGATTGTACAGTGTCGATTAGCGTACGAGAGATAAAATAATCAAAGTAATAAATCCATATTACTTACATGTACTATTAGCAGTTTATGTATTTGTTCTATGTGGCGCCTTGAGTGTTTTTTTATTATGTAAGCAGTTACCTGGTATTATGTTCCGCTGTGCGATATATTTTCATTTGATAGGGCTATGGTGCTGTAGATTAGATAGATTTCTTGGAGTATTATTTACATCCATCTTCATATTGAGCTGTTCTGTGTTGTACACATGGGCGACACTGTGTTGGGGATATCTCTGGGTATTTTCTTTTCATTTCTGATTTATTCGAGTTCGGCTTGCTCGAGACTGGTTTTCGCACAATTTACTATTACGAGTCGCGAGAATACTGTTGATTTATTTAAGAATGTAATAATTATGTATACAGAATATTCTGTAAGGCAAAATTGATTTTTGAAGATCATTAGTTACGGTACTTTAAAAACTATACGCTTTGAATTACTGTCAAGTGCGTGGCAGGGGATACTTTTTATTGTATCCTATGTTAACCCTCTAGTGCACTATTTTCACTGGTGTGGATAGCTTTTAGTGGTCACATCTCCGGTGTTTCCAGTCGTCCTGAGGCCGTAAGTGCAGACAGAGCACACCACCAGTAGGAAGTGCCCACTGCACTGTGCATTCGTAGCCCCAGGACTGATTGAAAACGCTAAAGAAGCGACCACTTGCAGCTGTCACAAGTTATTCGCTTAATTTTATCTGCACGATTTCCACAAGGTAAGTACGTAGGGATCACAAGAGAAACTTCTGTGATGTTTATTTTTTAGATAAGAATAACTTTTATTCCTTTTTGAAATTAAATTGTTAGTATCGTTCATCACCCAGACGCGTTTCACGTAATTATATCAGGCATCTTGAATAGATTTATTTAGCTGCTGTGCTTTAAACGGGAAGAATAACCAGTACTGCGGCGACTGAGTAGCATTGGTGCATGGCTGTCGCTTACGCCACGAACTAGGGCGGCGCGCGAGTTGCCCTTGTGTAGTGGATGACTGGAAACTAGCGATTTGCAGTAATAAATCACGCTACACCGTGTGACAGTTCGAGGGAAGGGTCTGAGTTCGGCGAATGCCTGAAGAAAGCTACCTGCCACCATCGTCATGTGTAGTGCCGACAGTGAAATACGAAGGAGGTGGTGTTGCGGTGTGGGGGTGTCTCTTGTGTATAATGTGTGGTATCCTTATTGATCTTAAGAAAGCCAAAAGCTGAAAGCCACGAGTACATTTTACAGCTTGGCGTATTCCTTACAATAGAACAAGTAGGAGACGATGGTTGCTTTTATCAGCATGACATTGCACCCTGCCATAGAACAGAGTCTGTGAGGCAACGGTTTGTGGACGTAAAATTCCTGAGATGGACTGATCCACCCAGGGACCCAACCTGGACCGAACGGAGCACCTTTGGGGTGAATGAGACGCAGACCTCGCTCCAAACTGGTTTCTTGAGGAAGAATGGGTAGCCATTCCTGCACTGAAATTCAGATATCTCGTTGAAAGTGTGCCCGTAGAGGTCAAGCAGTCATAAATGCGAAGGCTGGGCGCACCCCATATTAATGCCCACTGATAGCTGTCCGGATACTTTTGACCAGATAGTGTATGGACAAAAATAAGTGCGCGCTGAACGTAATGTACTATTAGACCGAAGACGTTGCATAAAGAAAGGCTTGTTGAGTCCTGTTCGATTGAAATGCATCGGCGTAAGCGAGTATAGCGTTCGGCGTACCGAAGGCAGTGTGACAGGGGCGCTACTGTACTTGTAAAGCAAGGAGAGGTGGGGGGGGGGGGGCGGGGGGGAGGGGTGATGTCTGTAGCGCCAGGAGGCTGTTTCCACACGACGCTGTTCTGTACAGAAAGGTGACGTAGTTAGTTATTGCGAAAAGATAAAGAAAGAAACCAGCAAATGATTAGAACCTAGGAAAAACTTGTTTGTTGAGCTTAGACACGGGTAAACAAAACACAGTGCACGTAAATAGAATAAAAGAGGCGGTATCCTTCCGCTGCGCGATGGGTGATCAGTCACAGGAATTAGTCATAATTTTAAAGTGTCTGAAAATTTCAATCTGCAGCGATATTAGGTTGATCGTCCACTTAATATTGCCATGTGGAAAGAAGACACTAGACCAGGAATTATTGGAAGAAACCTAAAGTGTGTTATTCAGGCAGAAAGATCTTTCTTTCCTTGACTGGGTTCAAATGCTTCAAATGGCTCTGAGCACTATGGGACTTAACTTCTGAGGTCATCAGTCCCCTAGAACTTAGAACTACTTAAACCTAACTAACCTAAGGACATCACACACATCCATGCCCAAGGTAGGATTCGAACCTGCGACCGTAGCAGTCTCGCGGCTCCAGACTGAAGCGCCTAGAACCGCTCGGCCACACCGGCCGGACCTTGACTAGGGGCCATAGTAACAATATTCTATTTGAATGAAATCATTGACATATTTGATTGTAAGTTCTTATTACTTACTTATTTCGCTATCGCGATGTTTGCTATTGAGATTTTTCCATGTGCAAAGGTGGAAACAATCAGTAAATATCTTATATGTCTGAATTACACGTCGTCGTCGATATATTATCATTCCGGCCTGTTGGATATTTACCGAGTTTTCTTTCTCTTTTGCGCTTGAAAATGACTGTATATCCAAAATTGCGGTAGCGAAATAAATAATAAAAATTTAACGTGAAATGGCGGCAAAAGAGGTCGCTTACATAATCCTCACACAATATTTCCTGAGTATTTTTCGTCAGTCTGTGGTCCTTACCGAGTTAGATGAACGAGGGAGATAGATGAACTATCCGATCCGTCAGGGTTTGCTTAGCCAGTGGCAGTGTGCCAAAGAATGCTCCAGCCGCAGTGACGGACTTCTTGTAATTAATTTATTGGTTTTGCTTTTTGCATTCTTACACACTGATAGCATCACGTATTCAAGCCAGATACGGCAATCCATTCGCATATTCGCTTGACGAGTCTGCCGCGGCGTACTTGAATGTCAGTGGTTTGGTTCAGCGTTGTTTTAATCCAAAAACGATAATCCACATATATAAAGTATAAAAATATTCAAAGTCGTATACGTAAGCAATAATTCCTTTAACGTCCCATCACTGTGATCTGTAACGGCTAAGCGCAGTCACAGTTTCACTTCCAGCGCCCCAAAGGAAATTCGACAATAATCTGAAAATCTTGATGTCCGTTGCTGAGAGAAGCGTTTTCCTCTGAATGGGCCGCAGTGTGGATTACGCTATTCATAAATTTCTAAGAAATAAAAGTTCCAGAGTGAGTCAAATTACGTGCTATTTCCAAAACGTCATCTTTCGGCCATCAGTCTTTGGACTGGTTTGAGGTACGAAAAGGAAGGCGAAAGAGAATTCGGGATTGCAGACAAATTTTTGTATTCTCCCCAGGTAACTTTCCAAGAAAGGGTGAGAGTTTAAGCGTACAGGACTTCGTATTCCGTTGGTTTCATTTTGGCCTTAGAGTAACCCTCGGAAGATGCAGGCGAACAACAGGTTCCCAATGGACGTAAAATCGGCTCATCGGGAAAAAAATAAAGAAATCACAGCCTGGCAAGACTGCATCAAAATACATTCGATTGTACATCACCGGTTATCCTCGCCAATATGTGGCGGAATGATTCGCTGGGCGTGGTTTGCTGCCAAACCGTGCAATGAGAGAGAACCTTTTAGGAATATAAACCACCTTCGTTTTTCTACAGAAAACTTTAAATACCCGCGTAATTGTAAAAATGTGGCGTTCATAACGTGTGCAGGATACCGAGAAAAATTACTGGTTCCTCTGTTTCTACGATGAACATCACCCCATCACGTGTAAATAATCTACTGTAAACTAATAAAAGCATCTAATTTTATGTATGAAGTTCTCATGTGCTCCAGAGCCTCTTGGAAAATTGTTTGCAATCCTAACTTTTCGTTTGCCTTCCCTTTTCATGTCTTGTATCACAATATTATCATTGCATTAATTTTGGGATAGGGACTCTACCCCACTACCCTCGAATTACCGTTCTGTACTCTTTCCTGAACGCCAAACGCCGTGTTACAGCCGCTCCAATGAAGTGTATTCGTAGCTGCGAACAACCATCAGCTGTATAAAGGAACGACGACAGTCAAAATCTGTGCCGCACCGTAACCCGAATCCGTTTTCCCGCTTCACGCGAGCGGTCGTCTTAAACACTTTGTCTATCTGTGCACGACTCACGACCATACCCAAACTTTCATACGTCGTCGTTCCTGTGCAACTATGTAATTCCTGTCCGGAGGGAGGGGGGGGGGGGAATTTTAATTGAAGGTTGCTGCCTGGTATCGACCGACGGATATGTAAGATACTGCAGTGTTCGAACTGTACAATATAAACTTTAATTACAGCCTGAATTGTCACAACTGATGAAATATTCCGGGCTATTATGCCGTGATCGAAGGCATTTCACTTTAAAGCCCAACGTTTGCATGGGGGCTTAATTATTTAAAATGAAAATACTTTTTAAATTTTTAGTAGCTGTATGTCCGATTACGCTGTTTCGTAAACGGTTGGCCCTGACTAGTTTTTGTACGCAATCTGACTGCATAGAACAACAACAAAGAATGAAATGAAAACTTCCGTTAATACAATTAATTAATTAAGTCCCCAGCAACTATAAAACGTACGAAACCAAAGCACAAGTGTAACTGTTCTGTGTGTGGGAGTGTGACTCAACGTACACATCTGGCACGGTTCTTCTTCAACAAGACAAGAAATTTTAAATACCATTTATGCTGAAGCAATTAAAAAATAGAAATACTATAATTGCGTAAGAAAACCAGAATTACACTCTAATACAAGAACACACGCCAGATGCTTTGTTGACTGAATCTGTAATGACGCATTATTCAGGACACTGAAATAATTAGAGAGAAAAGAAAATTTTTTTTACCTTCATTTATATTGACGAAAAGCACTCTAATCATTACAATATCTCCACACCGACTCGCTACTACCACATCTCAACAAGAACTCTCCACCACGACCTCTCGACAAGCATTCTTCACTACCACATCTCAGCAAGCACTTTTCACTAGCGCATCTCAACAAGCACTCACTACTACGAGTTCTCCCCAAGCACTTACTACTACGAGTTCTCCCCAAGCACTGCCAGTGGAGGCGGCTGAATAATACTCTTTCGCGCAATCTCTGGCGCTGTGGCTCAGTGTAGCCACCTTTCACGTTTCGTCCCCATATGCGGATGACATTTTCAAGGGGTACTGTAGCTTTCATCACTTCACACTTCCGAGCTGAGATGCCGCGGTCCATACATAAGACTCTCCCCTCACGTTTCGCATTCGACTGCGTAAGGCACTCTCCGAGGACAATCGGTGAACTGCAACGAGAGGGCGAGTGAGCGCCGTATATACACTCCTGGAAATGGAAAAAAGAACACATTGACACCGGTGTGTCAGACCCACCATACTTGCTCCGGACACTGCGAGAGGGCTGTACAAGCAATGATCACACGCACGGCACAGCGGACACACCAGGAACCGCGGTGTTGGCCGTCGAATGGCGCCAGCTGCGCAGCATTTGTGCACCGCCGCCGTCAGTGTCAGCCAGTTTGCCGTGGCATACGGAGCTCCATCGCAGTCTTTAACACTGGTAGCATGCTGCGACAGCGTGGACGTGAACCGTATGTGCAGTTGACGGACTTTGAGCGAGGGCGTATAGTGGGCATGCGGGAGGCCGGGTGGACGTACCGCCGAATTGCTCAACACGTGGGGCGTGAGGTCTCCACAGTACATCGATGTTGTCGCCAGTGGTCGGAGGAAGGTGCACGTGCCCGTCGACCTGGGACTGGACCGCAGCGACGCACGGATGCACGCCAAGACCGTAGGATCCTACGCAGTGCCGTAGGGGACCGCACCGCCACTTCCCAGCAAATTAGGGACACTGTTGCTCCTGGGGTATCGGCGAGGACCATTCGCAACCGTCTCCATGAAGCTGGGCTACGGTCCCGCACACCGTTAGGCCGTCTTCCGCTCACCCCCAACATCGTGCAGCCCGCCTCCAGTGGTGTCGCGACAGGCGTGAATGGAGGGACGAATGGAGACGTGTCGTCTTCAGCGATGAGAGTCGCATCTGCCTTGGTGCCAATGATGGTCGGCCGGCCGAAGTGGCCGTGCGGTTAAAGGCGCTGCAGTCTGGAACCGCAAGACCGCTACGGTCGCAGGTTCGAATCCTGCCTCGGGCATGGATGTTTGTGATGTCCTTAGGTTAGTTAGGTTTAACTAGTTCTAAGTTCTAGGGGACTAATGACCTCAGCAGTTGAGTCCCATAGTGCTCAGAGCCATTTGAACCATTTGAACCAATGATGGTCGTATGCGTGTTTGGCGCCGTGCAGGTGAGCGCCACAATCAGGACTGCATACGACCGAGGCACACAGGGCCAACACCCGGCATCATGGTGTGGGGAGCGATCTCCTACACTGGCCGTACACCACTGGTGATCGTCGAGGAGACACTGAATAGTGCACGGTACATCGAAACCGTCATCGAACCCATCGTTCTACCATTCCTAGACCGGCAAGGGAACTTGCTGTTCCAACAGGACAATGCACGTCCGCATGTATCCCGTGCCACCCAACGTGCTCTAGAAGGTGTAAGTCAACTACCCTGGCCAGCAAGATCTCCGGATCTGTCCCCCATTGAGCATGTTTGGGACTGGATGAAGTGTTGTCTCACGCGGTCTGCATGTACAGCACGAACGCTGGTGTAACTGAGGCGCCAGGTGGAAATGGCATGGCAAGCCGTTCCACAGGACTACATCCAGCATCTCTACGATCGTCTCCATGGGAGAATAGCAGCCTGCATTGCTGCGAAAGGTGGATATACACTGTACTAGTGCCGACATTGTGCATGCTCTGTTGCCTGTGTCTATGTGCCTGTGGTTCTGTCAGTGTGATCATGTGATGTATCTGACCCCAGGAATGTGTCAATAAAGTTTCCCCTTCCTGGGACAATGAATTCACGGTGTTCTTATTTCAATTTCCAGGAGTGTATAAGCCATCCAGCGGGCGCCGCTATCAATCTCGTGACGTCGGCTGTGCTATGATCTCTGATATTGGCAACTTTTTCAGTTGAAATTAATCGATTGTCACGCTGTTGCTGCAATGTTGACATCCGTATTCTACCCAGCTTAATGCCTTCATCTTTTCTATTAAAATTATTGCAGTGTTTGGCAATCTCAATGACATCTCTGTACATTCGCGCAAAATAATGCGACGTCTTTGTTATGACGGTCGTCTCACTAAACTTTATTTCATGATCACACTCCTGAAACACATCTTTCGCTACAGCCGATTTATCAATATGACCGAGACGGCAGTTCCTTTTATGTTCACCCAGACGTGTATTAACGCTTCTTTTTGTTGTGCCTATATACACATTTTCACAACTGCACGGAATTTTATAGACACCTGGTACAGCTAGAGGATGTCGTTTATCTTTTTCGGATCTTAAACATTCTGTCTCGGACATATTGATAAATCGGCTGTAGCGGAACATGTGTTTCAGGTGGATGATCATGAAATAAAGTTTAATTAGACGACCGTCATAGCAAAAAAATGGCTCTGAGCACTATGGGACTTAACAGCTATGGTCATCAGTCCCCTAGAACTTAGAACTACTTAAACCTAACTAACCTAAGGGCATCACCGTCATAGCAAAGACGTCGCATTATTATGCGCGAATGTACAGAGAGGCCATTGAGATAGCCAAACACTGCAATAATTTTAATAGAAAAGATAAAGGCATTAAGCTGGATAAGATGTGGATGTCAACACTGCAGCAACAGCGTGACAATCGATTAATTTCAATTGAGAAAGTTGGCAATATGAGAGATCATAGCACAGCCGACGTCACGTGATTGACAGCGGCGCCCGCTGGATGGCTTGTATACAGGGTGTTACAAAAACGTACGGCCAAACTTTCAAGAAACATTCCTCACACACAAATAAAGAAAAAAAGGTTACGTGGACATGTGTCCGGAAACGCTTAATTTCCATTTCATTTTAGTTTCGTCAGTATGTTCTTCCACCTACGCTCAATGGAGCACGTTATCATGATTTCATACGGGATACTCTACCTGTGCTGCTAGAACATGTGCCTTTACAAGTACGACACAACATGTGGTTCATGCACGATGGAGCTCCTGCACATTTCAGTCGAAGTGTTCGTACGCTTCTCAACAACAGATTCGGTGACCGATGGATTGGTAGAAGCGGACCAATTCCATGGCCTCCACGCTCTCCTGACCTCAACCCTCTTGACTTTCATTTATGGGGGTATTTGAAAGCTCTTGTCTACGCAACCCCGGTACCAAATGTAGAGACTCTTCGTGCTCGTATTGTGGACGGCTGTGATAACAATACGCCATTCTCCAGGGCTGCATCAGCGCATCAGGGATTCCATGCGACGGAGGGTGGATGCATGTATCCTCGCTAACGGAGGACATTTTGAACATTTCCTGTAACGAAGTGTTTGAAGTCACGCTGGTACGTTCTGTTGCTGTGTGTTTCCATTCCATGATTAATGTGATTTGAAGAGAAGTAATAAAATGAGCTCTAACATGGAAAGTAAGCGTTTCCGGACACATGTCCACATAACATATTTTCTTTCTTTGTGTGTGAGGAATGTTTCCTGAAAGTTTGGCCGTACCTTTTTGTAACACCCTGTATACGGCGCTCACTCGTGCTCTCGTTGCAGTTCGCCGATTGTCCTTGGAGGATGCCTTCCGCAGTCGAAGGCGAAACGTCAGGGGAGAGTCTTACGTATGGGCCACGGCATCTCAGCCCGGAAGTGTTAAGTGACGACAACACTAGTCGTGAAAGCCTTCATTCTAGGTACTGTAGCTTTGTTAAATGCCAGATTGACATCCTGTCTAGGTACTGACTGATCCCCCTTGAAAATTTCGTACGCAGATGGGGAAAAAAAAGTCTGGTTTTAAAATTAATTCCCTTCGATCACGGCATAATAGCCCGGAATATTTTACTACATTACTGGCCATTAAAACTGCTACACCACGAAGATGATGTGCTACAGACGTGAAATTTAACCGACTGGAAGAAGATGCTGTGATGTACAAATGATTAACTTTTCAGAGCATTCACACAAAGTTGGCGCCGGTGGCGACTCCTGCAACGTGCTGACATGAGGAAAGTTTCCAACCGATTTCTCATACACAAACAGCAGTTGACCGGCGTTGTCTGGTGAAATGTCGTTGTGATGACTCGTGTAAGGAGGAGAAATGCGTACCATCACGTTTCCGATTTTGATAAAGGTCGGATTGTAGCCTATCGCGATTGCGGTTTATCGTGTCGCGACATTTCTGCTCGCGTTGGTCAAGATCCAATGACTGTTGGCAGAATATGGAATCGGTGGGTTCAGGAGGGTAATACGGAACGCCGTGCTGGGTCCCAACGGCCTCGTAGCAGTCGAGATGACAGGCATCTTATCCGCATGGCTGTAAAGGATCGTGCAGCCACGTCTCGATCCCTGAGTCAACAGATTGGGACGTTTGCAAGACAACAACCATCTGCACGAACAGTTCGACGACGTTTGCAGCAGTATGGACTATCAGCTCGGAGACCGTGGCTGCGGTTACCCTTGACGCTGCATCACAGACAGGAGCGCCTGCGATGCTGTACTCAACGACGAACGTGGGTGCACGATTGGCAAACCGTCATTTTTTCGGATGAATCCAAGTTCTGTTTACAGCATCATGATGGTCACATCCGTGTTTGGCGACATCGCCGTGAACGCACATTGGAAGCGTGTATTCGTCATCACCATACTGGCGATTCACCCGACGTGATGGTATGGGGTGCCATTGGTTACATGTCTCGGTCACCTCTTGTTCGCATTGACGGCACTTTGAACTGTGGACGTTACATTTCAGATGTGTTACGACCCGTGGCCCTACCCTCCATTCGATCCCTGCGAAACCCTACATTTCAGCAGGATAATGTACGACCGCATGTTGCAGGTCCTGTACGGGCCTCTCTGCATACAGAAAATGTTCGATTGCTGTCCTGGCCAGCACATTCTCCAGATGTCTCACCAATTGAAAACGTCTGGTCAATGGTGGCCGAGCAACTGGCTCGTCACAATACGCCAGTGACTACTCGTGATGAACTGTGATATCGTGTTGAAGCTGCATGGGCAGCTGTACCTGTACACGCCATCCAAGCTCTGTATGACTCAATGCCCAGGCGTATTAAGGCCGTTATTACGGCCAGAGTGTTTGTTCTGGGTACTGATTTCTCAGGATCTATGCACCCAAATTGCGTGAAAATGTAATCACATGTCAGTTCTAGTATAGTATATTTTTCCAATAATACCCGTTTATCATCTGCATTTCTTCTTGGTGTAGCAATTTTAATGGCCAGTAGAGTAATTGTGAGTGCTTGCACTGCTAAGGAGAACGATGCAATGCTCCTTCGGACATGCTTGTATGTCCGAAGGAACGATGTGTTGTTCTTCTTAACAACACACTCTTCCCAACATCTTAACTACGCTGCCATAAATAGCTCATATATCGCCCTTTCTCGCTAGTAACGCTAATTTTTTGTCACTTTAATTTCTGACTAACCCCAGCATATATCATAAATTTGGACGGAATCGGTGATGGGTAGGCGCAGTCCGCTTGAGACGGTAGTACATCTACATCTACACCAGTATACCGCAATCCATTTTACGGCGCATGGCAGAGGGTGTCCCGCACCACTTTTAACTTTCTTTCAAAAACATAATCTTTACGATTACGTTGAATGAATATCTGATCTGTGGACTGGGTGCTGAAGTCGAATTGTCGTGTTGCGTGTTGTAAGTGCAAGTGGTGTGCTTACTCTGTGTTATTGTTAGCAAAACTTTACTCAATTGATTGGGCAATGCAACACTCAATATTAGTAAAGAAATACAGTCACTGCAAAATACATTCAGCCCCTTAGACACTGAATCATCTGGCCCAGTTCAAAACTGATAACTTTGGTCCTTGTGCACATAACAAACAAATTAAATTATCTTACCTCTAGAGCAGCAACGATGGAACGCAATATATTGTGGTCTCTCAGAAAAATATAAATATGCTAGCTACGGGCTCAGCAGTGTGCACTGCTGGCCATAATAGTTTGAAATGCATATGAAATTCTTTTGGCTGATAAACGAGACCATTGAAGAAAATCCGACTTCCTTAAAAAATATATGACCTGGACAGGGAGGCGGTACTGATTGTGGCAAAAATTATATTGCAAGTTAAGTTTGTCTTTTCAAAGACATCTGACAATTGAAGTTACATTACTCTCAATTGATTCAGAGACAATGAGATTTAAACATCAAGTAAACTTCATTAATCCAACATATATGCAAATCATCAAATAAAATATAGCTCTGTTAACAAATCTTAGAAACATTACAAAGTGAAACATCTAAGTAGCCTTTTTATCAAAACGGTTTACGTACATTCTGGGGTTACTCAGCAATTACAAATTATTAGGCAACTCAGCTACACTAACGCGCTGGCAAAATCTGAAATTATAATTACTTAAAATCTTTACTTTGCTTGCATGAAGATTCTGCTTCCATGTTTAACAATACTGACATACCTAAATTAGTATAACTCTTGTTGGCTTCACACGGCACACCACAAAAACTGCCTCCTCCACCGTCTTTCGCTCACCGACAGCTACCTACAACTGTGCGCCCAGCGCTCTCTTACTCCAACACTGGCAGTATCTCTGGGTCTGCGGTGGTACACAGTCAGCGATATAAAGCCTATCGAAGACATAGATCGTTTATAAAATAATATTCGGGTGCCACGTACAAATGTGCCCCAGTATACTCCTTTCACACTATTAGTTGTTTTCTTTCCTGTTCCATTCGTAAATAGAGCGAGGGAAACACGATTGTCTATATGCCTTTGTAAGAGCCATAATTTCTCTGGTCTTATCTTCGTGGTCCTTACGCGCAATGTACGAGGGAGAGTCAAATGAAAACCTTAAATATTTTTTAAGTATTATTTATTGTGCAGAAGTGGTACAAAGCTGTATCGCTTTTCAACATAATCTCCTCCACGCTCAATGCAAGTCCTCCAGCGCTTACAAAGTGCATAAATTCCTTCAGAAAAAAATTCTTTTGGTAGTCCGCGCAACCACTCGTGCACCGCGTGGTGTACCTCTTCGTCAGAACGGAACTTCTTTCCTCCCATTGCGTCTTTGAGTGGTCCAAACATACGGAAATCACTTGGGGCAAGGTCTGGTGAGTATGGTGGATGAGGAAGAAACTCAGAATGCAGGTCTGTGATTGTTGCTACTGTTATACGGACAGTGTGGGGTCTTGCATTGTCATGTTGCAAAAGGACACCTGCTGACAGTAATCCACGTCGCTTTGATTTGATTGCAGGCGGCAGATGATTTTTTAGGAGATCTATATATGATGCACTGGTGACAGTGGTCCCTCTAGGCATGTAATGCTCCATAATGACGCCTTTTTCGTCCCAAAAGAGTGTCAGCATAACCTTCCCTGCTGATGGTTCTGTTCGAAACTTCTTTGGTTTTGGTGATGAGGAAAGGCGCCATTCCTTGAACGCTCTCTTCGTTTCCGGTTGGTGGAAGTGAACCCAGGTTTCGTCCCCAGTAACGATTCTTGCTAGGAAGCCATCACTTTCTCGTTCAAAGCGCCGAAGAAGTTCTTCACAAGCATCAACACGTCGTTCTCTCATTTCAGGACTCAGCTGCCGTGGCACCCATCTTGCAGACGCTTTGTGAAACTGGAGCACATCATGCACAGTGTGGTGTGCTGACACATGACTGATCTGTAAACATGCTGCAATGTCATTCAGTGTCACTCGACGGTTTTCCTTCTCTGTGGCTTCAACTGCTGCAATGTTCTGTGGAGTCACAACTCGTTGTGCCTGACCTGGAGGAGGAGCACCTTCCACGGAAGTCACACCAGTTGCGAACTTCCTACTCCATTCGGAGACTTACTGCTGTGACAAACGTACATCACGGTACTGAACCTTCAATCGTCGATGAATTTCAATAGGTTTCACACCTTCACTACGCAAAAATATAACAACAGAATGCTGTTCTTCCCTGGTGCAAGTCGCAAGTGGGGCGGCCATCTTTATACTGATACTGCGACGGTATGTGTGCATCTGCCCTATGCTGCCACCTACATGGCGTTCTGCACGCTTTTTGTAGCACACTTACCAACTTACAGGATAACGGCGCGAAATTTCGATTTGTTATTACAAATTTAAGGATTTCATTTGACTCACTCCCGTATGTTGATAGAAGTAGAATCATTCGGCAGTCAGCTTCGAATGGCGGTTCTCTAAATTTTCTCTGTAGTTTGTCTAAACGAAGTCGACTTACATCCGTGGTTTCCCATTTGAGTTCCCGAAACATCTCCGTAACACTTACGTGTTGTTCGGACCTATCGGTAAAAAAGCTAGCAGCCCGCCTCTTGAAGTGCTTCGATATCATCCTTCAGTCCGACGTGGTTCGCATCCCGAACACTCTAGCAGTACTCAGTAGTACGTCGCACCAGCGTTCTACATGCTATCACCTTAACAGGTGAACCACTTTCGTAAAATTCTCCCACTAAACCGAAGTCGTCGATACGCCTTCCCTACCACAATTCTCACATGCTCGTTCCATGTCATATAGCTTTGCGACATTACGTCCAGATATTTAAACGACTTTTGAAGCAGGGCACAAGTAACACAGTAACCGAACATTACAGGCTTGTTCTTCCTGCTCATTCGTATTCTTACATTTTTCCAAATTAAATGCCATTCATCACACCAACTAGAAATTATGTCTAAGTCGTCTTGTGTCTTCCTACTGTCACTCAACTTCGACACCTTACCATACATCACAGCATCATCAGCAAACAGCTGCAGATTGCTGCCCACCCAGTCCGCCAAATCATTTATATGTGTACAGAATAATAGCGGTCCTGCCACAGTTCCCTGGAGCATTCCTGATGATACCCTTGTCCCTGATGAAAACTCGCCATCGAGGACAATATACTGGTTTCTGTAACTTAAGAGGCCTTCGAGCCATTCACGTATCTGTGAACTTCAACAGTCTGCACTGGAGCACCGTGTGAAATGTTAACTGGAAATCTAGAAATATGAAATCTGCCTGTTGTCCTTCATCTATAGTTTGCAGTATATCGTATGAGAAAATGGTAAAGTGAGTTTCGCGCGAGCGATGCGTTCTAAAACCATGGTGTTTCGCGGACATTAGCTTCTCAGTCTTAGGAAAATTTATTTTATTCGAACTGAGAAATGTTCAAGGGAGTCACCTGTCGCTTGAGACTTTGCGCTGGGAGGGAGATTCACGATAAATACAAGCTTAATATGGGGCTAATGCCGTAAAGTACTCTTTAAAAACAGAATTTGGGTTCCATTCGGACCTGGCTCTTCACTTGTTTTCAACTCTTTCAGATGTTTCTCTACTCCAAGGATGCTTATCACTGTGACGTCCAGAAGGGTGTCTGTTCGATGGTTAAATGACGGTAATTTTTGTCCGATTCTGCTGCGTTAACGATTTCTTGAACGTGAAATTTAGAATTTCTGCTTTGCGTTTTACTATCTTCAACTATCACATCGGATTGGTCAACAAGAAACTGGATGGAAGCCTTAGACCCGCTTTGTGATTTTACATGGGAACAGAATTTTCGCGGTTTTTTTCCAGATCGTTTGCTAAGGCAAGACGATGGCAGATACTTTATGGTTCGCGCATAAATCTTTTCACACACGCACGAATCTCTGCTCTCCTTTGCTTGTCGTCATTTGCGTGCTTCTTGTGAACCGAGAGTGCAACACCAATACGTTAGTGTGTCTACAAGAAACGTCTCGCATAGTTATTACGAAGCTACTACGACTGGAATATGGAGGTAGGAATAGGGAGGTAAACGCTAGTACTACAATAGACTCTGCGCCACACACTTCACGGTGGCTTGCTGGGATCAGGTGTAGGTAGACGTACGTGGACGAGGCTTAATTATCTGAAGCGTTCTGGCATGCCACAAGGACCAGCACAAAGCTTCTTCCCAACCAACTCTCTTCTAGCCATAGAGGAAAGTACAGGGTGTATCGTAATCAATAGCAAAAACTGACAAGAGTGACAGTACAAGACAGTATGTGCAAAAACGTTACAGTAAGGATTTGTCCGCAGAAGAGGCGTTTGCTCGATAATCTCCAATTTGTGGCTATGAGCCACCACTAACTATGCATTAAGTCCCCATATAATTTGGCTCAAAATTCACTCGTGGCGTATTTTAACAAGCAGTAAAACGAATGTCTTGTCCAGTTTATGGAGAATTGTGGAGCAGGTTCCGCAACTGTTGTATTGATGTGCAATCTAGTAAAAGCACCAGTTCCACTTTCATTTTTAATTGCCACGACCGGCCCCTACGCCATTTTCCAGTGTCTTTATGTCTAGCGTCGTGAGAGTACAGTCTGTACACTGCTGCGATAGATGTAAAGCTACTGGATATTGGACTTGGGCACCGAAACCGGTCATGGCAATCACAATGCAACTGTTGTTTTAATTTGATTGCAAAAGGGCTCGTTACATGTTACGATTTACAGTACGCTCGTATGTGTTAAAGGAGACTTCGTCTTTGTATTTGAATACAGTATTGTACTCCTCTCTGGAATAGTTACGAATTCATTCCAACACTGGCGAATGATCCGTAATGCATTGAAAAGACTGAAATTTGCTACGCCATTCGTGCAAACGTATCAGTGAAACTGCTGGGCATTTCACTTTCCCGCTGACACAAGACCGAAAAATCCAGAAGATTGATATCAGGTGATTTCGAGTGCCTCTGCATAACTTAGCCACCTTCATCCATATTGGCACGTTAGAGGCCTTACATTAGCAGCAAAATATGTCCATGACCCTATCATGCGAGTGCCACATTGCCCAACCACTGGCCACGGGTGAAATTTCAACCAAATAGCCGCGCGGTTTTAGCCGAGCGGTCTTCAAAATCCTCCATAAAAAGGTTGGCCACCAAAGGAGACAGGGGACTACCCATGGCGACACTGTCAGTCTGTTCAAAATATTATTGATTAAACATAAAATAAGTTGAGGAAAGAGCGTGCCTGAACAAAGCAGTGATACCAAGAGAGAGCGCTTGAATCAGCTGCCCTGAAGCCAACAGTTTTTTGGCGGTATGTGGATGACACTTTCATAGTGTGGCCTCATGGAGAAGATAAATTAATGGAGTTTCTACATCACCTCAACTCCATTCATAGCAACATCCTGTTCACCATGGAAATAGAGAAAGATGGTTGTTTGCCTTTCTTGGATGTCCTGGTTCGAAGGAAGAATGATGGTTCTCTAGGGCATTCATACTGATTTGTGCCTGCAAGCATCGAGTTGCCATCACCCATCGCAAACCATGAATTTGCTTAAAACACTTGTTCATAGAGCTCATACTGTCTCAGATCTAGATAGCTTACCTCAAGAACTCGCCCATCTAAAGACAGTATTCAGCGAAAATGGGTATTCCATCCGGCAGATTAACAGGGCACTAACAGTTAAAACTAAGAAGCAGGAAGTGAATAAAGAGGAGAACATGCCGGAACAATCTTTAGCTTTTCTTCCTTTCGTTGGCAACACTTCGTTTAAAATAGCAAGAATCCTCCGAAAATTTCAGGTAAAAGTGGTTTTCCGCCCACCATCGAAGATTGCGGACCTTGTGGGATCAGTTAAGGACAATCTGTTACTACGAAAGGCCGGAATTTACAAGATACCGTGCCAATGTGGTATGGCTTATATAGGTCAAACCACACGCACCGTGAAAGAACGCTGCACTGAACATCAACGTTACACCCTCCTTTTGCAGCCAAGCAAGTCCGCTATTGCTGAACATTGTATTTCTACTGGACATTCAATGGAGTATGAGAAAACAATGATTTTGTCCACAGCAACGTCTTTCTGGGACTCCATTATTAAAGAATCCGTAGAAATACGACTGGCGGAAATTCTGTTACACCGTGACAGCGGCTACCAGCTGGACAGTGCATGGAATCCCATCATCTCCACGATTTGCTAAAATCGAAGACGACAGAGTGCGTCGACGGTCGTGGCAAACAGCAACGCAGAGGGCGACTGAGTTCCGCTATTCCACCAGCGAGGGTGCTGCCGGCGGGCAGTGTGGTTCAACTATCAAGTTTTCGACGCATGCGCAGAATACTTACAGTACGCTATATATTGCGGAACGGAGGACGTTTTCGCCAGTCTGCGACGGCTCACCTGAAGATGACTGGCAGGTGCCCAGTTGAAATATCGTGCGAAGTATCGAACGACGATCGGCTGCAAGCCCGAAATTTGAAATGATCTTACTTACCGTCAAGCCGCGTATACACTGACGGAAAAAAAATCGCAACAGAAAGGAGGAGTTGCACGACATAAACGAAAGTTGGTAGGCGTGTTTCTACATTTGAAACATTTTGTACCTTCAAATTTCGCACCAGACGCATAAGAATGGCTCTAGTAGTGCCCCTATGAGGATGCAAATCAGAATTGCTTTAAATACACGCTCTAATGGTTGTGAGCGTTAGTTAGCTTTGAGACTGGACATGATGAGTTGATATAAGACAAGAACGCCATTAAGGCGAGAAAGACATATGAACACGTCACTTGAGTTTGAACGAGGTCGTAAAAAAGGGCTACGAGAAGCTGTATGTTCTTTCTGCGATTTTACTGACAGGATAGGCAGGAATGTAGCCACTGTACATGACCGCTAGCAGCGGTGGACAGGAGAATTTGCGGTAGCAAGAAGACCGGGCTCTGATAGGGAAGACCACCGTGCTCGGCGTATGGCTCTAGCGCATCGTACTGTATCTACAGCAGCAATTTGAGCAGCAGTTTGTACCACAGTGACACAACGAATTGCTGCAAATTGGTTACTTCAAGAAAACCTGCGAGGTAGACGCACTCTAGCGTGCTTTCCACTGACCCCAAACCGTCGCCATTGGCGATTTCAGTGGTGTCAAGCGAGAGCTCATTGGAGGGCAGGGAGGAGGTCTGTTGTGGTTTCTGATGAAAGATGGTTCTGCCTCAGTGCCAGTGATGGCCGCGTTTCGGTTGAAAGGAAGCCGTTTGAGGGTCTACTACCAACGTGTTTGCGTGCTAGACACACTGGACCTGTCTGCTGGTAAACCTTTCGGGATGTAAAGTCGTAGTCCAAGAAACTCTTCTGTTCCTTACGTTTCGTCCAGGTCTGCACTGGACGTCCTCAGAGGCGCTGCTCCGCTGAGTCTTGTATGTCAGTCGGGTGCCTCGACCCGTCGTGCTGCCATTCATGAACACCACTCCAAATGGGCGTTTAGCAACAGGATAACGCTCGCCCACATACCACTGTTACAACCCAACGTGCTCTATAGAGTGTCTAACCGAGCGAGGTGGCGCAGTGGTAAGACACTGGACTCGCATTCGGGAGGACGACGGTTCAATCCCGCGTCCGGCCATCCTGATTTAGGTTTTCCGTGATTTCCCTAAATCGCTCCAGGCAAATGTCGGGATGGTTCCCTTCAAAGGGCACGGCCGACTTCCTTCCCCGCCCTTCCCTAATTCGAATAGACCGATGACCTCGCTGTCTGGTCTCCTTCCCCAACCAACCAACTATAGAGTGTCTACATGTTGCCTTGGCTTGCTCGATCACCAAATCTGTCTCTTGTTGACCACATATGGGACATCATCAGACGACAACTTCAGCGTCATCCACAAGTAGCATTAGCCGTCCCTGTATTGCTGGCCAACTGCAGTAGGCATATAGCTCCATCGCGCAAACTGACATACGCCACCTATACAACAGAATGCATGCATGTTTTCACGTTTGCATTCAACAGTCTGGCTGTTACACTGGTTATAAATGTGCCAGTATTTTACATTTGCTATAGCGTATCTCGCGCTTACATTAACGTGTTATTTTGCAATGTCAATCAATGTTAAATAGACAAATGTGCTCCCAAAATTTCGTTACTCTACATTAATCATTCCTCGGACGTGTCCAAAACAACAGACACCACAGAATTATCAGATACCTTTGTTTAACTCGAACAGTGTTTCATACTAAAATCAGCGGTAGCTTGTGTAACCACGGATTCGCAGCCATCTCGCAATCGGCTCCTCTGCGGATCCCTGTTTAGTGGGACGTTTTTGCTTCTGTTACCATATAGGTCTACTTTGCTATGATACACCCCGTAGAACTAGTCTGATAATCATGCAAGTCAGAAAAAGGCAAACTTAAATGGAAGCTCCCTTGTAACACTTCGTCAGCTACGTAGTGAGATCTCACACATGATTTGTTATCGCCTCATGTACACAACGAATGTATCGTGTTGAGCAAACTGTGATAGCAGCGAGCGACAAGGCCGATTACAACATGTAGGCTACTGCACGCTCTTCACGGTCGGTGGCAATGAATGTGAGGGGGGAAGATACGGATGTTGGAGCTATGTACGCATCACTGCGCCTGCAACGGCTGATAGGAGGGGAGACAGAGCGCGGGCTCTGTGTGGGGGCGGTTGCACTGCAGTGCGGGACTTCGCCTGCAAGCCCATGTTCTGCCCTACCGGAGACACAATCACCGAACAAATTGATTTTGCCCTATGTATTAACATGGACGTGACAGTAGCGAACATGAAACCAAAATTACTGTGCGGCCGAGTCTTCAGAACACGACTTACACCGATCATTACATTCTGCGAATAACTGCCATATGAATAGTTTGGAGGGTTAATGTACAGATTTACCGTTTCTTCCCGACGAGACTTAAAAGTGCCGTTCACTTTTATAAAACAACATGGAATTCATTTCAGGACTGGCTTCCTTTCAGGGTGTCTGTGTACCCCCGCTGTAGCACTCGAAACTTTTTGGCTGTGACAGTTCAATATCTCTCGGCACAGATGACCGAAAAAAAAAAAGACTGTCACACCATTGAGCTCTTAATTTCGTCATAGGAGTTTACTGGCCCTGTTGGAGGGAAAGGACATTACTGTGAATGAGTGTTAAAAATGTTTGCAGTGTGGTTTCCTACCGCCGTAGTTAACGTAAACTTATCGTACTAACCGGATCAGATACGATGACTGTATCTCGAGTGAAGTCAGAAGTCTTACTTGGGTTTCGTACATAAATCAAAGAAATATATGTATACCGATGCACAGCTGTTTTATTAGCTTTGGTAATATTCTCTCCAAATATTAAATCAGGGGTGTCCAAGCCAAGGTCCTTGGGCCGCATGCGGCCCAAAGCAAGTATCAATGCGGCCCAAAAATTGAGCATCTATCACACGATCGCTAATAGAAAATTCCATTAAATTCCTTTAGTGTAAAGTTATGATCAACTGAAAATTTTCAATTTGAAAGCATTTCCAAACGATGCTGTTCTCTCATTGGTCCATATCTTCTTCTATTCCTTCTTAATTTTTTTCCCTCAGCGGTTATTGTTGTTGTCACTTATATTATGTGCAGCCCAAAAATACTCGTCTCCTTCCAATGTGGTCCAGGTAAGCTAAAAGGTTGCGCACTCCTGTGTTAAATCCGTAGTTAGCCTTTTTACATATTTTGGACAGGAACGGGATTAAACTTCTATCCCGTTCCTTTCACCAATTCAGCTTATGAAGAGCGACTGCTTCTTCGTCTCTATGGCAGCTGTTTCTTGCCTAATTTCACCTGTACGAACTCTACCGGAGCCGGCCGCGGTAGCCGAGCGGTTCTAGGTACGTCAGTCAGGAACTACGCGGCTGTTCCGCTCGCAGGTTCGAATCCTGCCTCGGGCATGGATGTGTGTGATGTCCTTAGATTAGTTAGGTTTAAGTAGTTCTACGTTTAGGGGACTGATGACCTCTGCTGTTAAGTCCCATAGTGCTTAGAGCCATAAATGTTTATACGAAGAGTACTCGTAGTATGTGCCCCAAAGGAGTGTTCTTTTGGGCTACTGAACAGTAATGATTAAATTTTCAAAATTTGTTACTCATTTTCACCATTCACATAAGCCTGTGACCCTGCCTGACCTAATAAAGTTTTCCACCGTGCTCAGCTGCAGTGATACAGTATTTTT
This sequence comes from Schistocerca serialis cubense, assembly GCF_023864345.2. NCBI lineage: Eukaryota > Metazoa > Arthropoda > Insecta > Orthoptera > Acrididae > Schistocerca > Schistocerca serialis. The sequence goes on from NC_064642.1 coordinate 207,516,185, forward strand.
TAAAGAATACACCGCCACTTCACTGTGTCTTACTGTACTTTTGTACAATCTAGATTTCGAATTTTACGCCATTATCGAGTAAAGTGTTCTTTATCTGCTTCGGTCTGACCTTACCAGATATGGCGTGTTCATGGCCTAAGAACATTGTACTCAATAATGGCGTAAAAGCCCAAATCTGGATTTTACAGAAGAAAAATGCAGTAAGGTACAATCAAATGGCGGTGTACACCTTCGAAAAATTCTTGAACTTCTTAGTACACAGTCAGTGTCCCTCGTTAGTACGACCTGATACGGGTCTGATACACATGAAGAGCATTCTAGTATAAGCCCAACAAGTATTTTATGCTATTACTTCTGTAGGTAACTGCACTTCCCCAACGTCCTACCAATGAATCGTAGCTCACCATTTGATGTCTCTGCAACTGAGTCTATAAGGTCGTCCCAGTTCATATTTCTACGTATTGTTACTCTTGAGTACGAGGGACTTTCCGATGATAAGGTTCGTCACTTGTTTTGAAAAAGAAGAGGAGGCAAACGAACGCCTTATCAATCCTCACTCGTTGCTGGTTCAAAGACGGATGGGGCGTCAGTGGAGGAGGAATGACGCATACGCAAACTGCCGAAGAAGAGCGAGTAGCAGTGGACCCACGTGCCCAGAGTTATTAGACTACAAATCACGTTGCTGAGAGACGTGTACTGACTACATGGTCGCCGATGGCAGCAAGTGCTGTTATCTGGTATGAATGGCGACGTGGGACTAGGGTGTCCGTCATCCGTGAACGCCTAAGGATCGTGTATGGTAAAAGGGGTCGTGTCTCGCCAAGTAGTTGGTCGCAGGTGTTGTATATTCAGAAAAGGAAGGCGGAGTGTGGAAGATGAAGGTCGATGTGGGAGTCCTTCTTACATCCACGAATGAAACAACATGGCTAGAGTACAGAACATGGCGTTAGCGGATAGGCCACCGAGTTTTATCAGAGTTGTTTCTTCAAGCTGATTGCACGCTACGACAAATGTCTCGAGGTCAAGTGCATAGTTCATGATGCCACGGTGTGTTTGTTTACGACAGTAAAGTTTCCGTGTGAAAGATAATGACGAAACTTACTTTCGGAATGTCCTGTGTACTTGTCAGTGATGGCTGAATCTACCTGCGAGTCATTAATCCAGTTGTCAAACTTGGTAAGTCTACGTCCATCTGCATTAAGAGCAAATGGCGAGTTTTTGCCTCAGGCTGATATTTTCTCAAGATCTGAGTATCACAGCACTTTAGCGTATGTTCCTGTAGATAATTGTATCATTTGCGAAAAAGTCTGAGATGGGAACTACTACTAAGTTATTAATTTATAACGTGTTCAAAAACGATACTATCACACTCTCCAAGAACATGAACATCACTTGAGAAGGTGACTCTCATTCCGGAGTTGGCCGTTGTGGCCGACGGGTTCTACGCGCTACAGTCAGGGATCGCGCGACTGCTACGGTCGCAGGTTCGAATCCTGCCTCGGGCATGGATGTGTGTGACGTCCTTCCGTTAGTTAGGTTTAAGTAGTTCTAGGTCTAGGGGACTGATGACCTCAGATGTTAGGTCCCATAGTGCTCAGAGCCATTTGAAGTCTCCTTCCGGGATAGTGTGGTACGTCCTCCACGTCAGCAAGTTTGCGATTCATTCGCCAACCTGGTAGCTGCCCGCCACGAGATTGAATGCCTACGTACGAAGTGTGAACAAAAAGTAAAAGGAATTTTAATGTTTCTTAAAGAATCTTTATGTACTCATCAAGATCACCTTTGTCCCCTCAGAGTAATCCTCAGATGTAACACGCTTATGCCTGCTCTTTTTTCAATCATGCAAGCACTTCTAGAACTCACTTATCGTTTGGTATTCAGCTCTTTCAGCAATTCCGTTTTTATCTTATTAATGGTGTCAAAACGACATACTTTCTTGGTTGTCTTCAGCCGCGGGAATAGAAAAAAATCGCAGGGGCCATGTCCGAAGAATAGGATGGCTGAGACATTATAACGGCTTGGTTTCTTGGCAAAAAGTATAATGAACAAGTATTCAGAGTGAGCATCACCGTGATGCAATTTCCACTAATGGTTCTGCAGTTCTCGTCGTTTCCTTCAGATTTCTTCACGTAGACGGCACATAACTTCCCAGTAGTATCCCTTGTTGACTGTACGATCATAAGGCAGGAATTCATGAGGCACTACCCCATTCTAATCGAAGAAAACAGTGAGAAGAACCTTCATATCTGTTCTAAGTTTGCGAATTTTTTTTCGGTCGTGGCTCTTCAGGTAGTTTCCATTTGGAAGATCGAGCCTTGGTTTCGTCATACCCGTGTTCCCACCTGTTGTAACTCGCCTGTATCTTCTTAAAAATTGTGGATCGATGTCGACTTCATTCAGCAGTTTCTGAGGAATATCTACGCGACGTCGCTTTTGGTAAAATAATTCAACAATTTCACAACAAATTCTGCTGCTACACTTTTCTGGAATGGGCAAATTACGCCCCACGGGAAATCTAGGAAAAACACTTAGACGGTAGGACTTGACCCCAAGGTTGTTCAACACCATTCACTATTTAACACCACACACGAGGTGTATTTATCATAACCATTCAGAAAACAACCAGTTTAATTACAAGTTAATCAATTAAGGAAGATTGATTTAAGCCATCAGTTGATCCAGGATTTGTTTTATCAATCTCAAAACGATGTGATGTGACTAATTTATAGAATCCGAATCAAGATTCACAAGTTGGTTGATACTCAGAATAAAACTATATATTAAAATTTATTTCTAAAAAAAAAATGCTCTTATCAGCCCCTGAGGTACAGCTAGAGAAATGAAAGTTGCTTTAATAATTTACAGGAATAATTAACATTTGACCAACAATATTTCCTTAGAGAAATATGGGCCAGAACAATATACCATCAAGGAATTAGTGGGCGCATAAAATTATTAGTGAACACAGTAACATACGAAATACAAGAAAGTGAAACGTCACAGCAAGCAACTTCATGGAACGTGAAAACTGAAATTTTAATTACTAAATGAAATATTTAATATCCCTGGGCAGTTTCAAACGGCAATCAAGAAAAACATAACTTTGCCCGTTAGGTGGGTGGACTAGTTGCAGTAGGCACAATATACAGACGGGGCCTATGGTATGATCACACACATTGATGTGTTCCGTATGTTCAAGTGTCCCTCGCAGATCGCAGGTGTGCGGACTGCGTAGCGCGATCGTCTCAGCGACACAATCGTGGACGATTAACGCAAACAAAGTGGCCCCACACAAGCAGGTACATAGAACTAGGATTGGGGGCAGACAAGAGGCTTACTATCTTGAAGTCTCAGTAACATGAATGAGCTCATAAATGCTATAAAATGCAATTAATTTGCTGATTTGACAGCACAAGAAATTTACAGAAATCTTAAAAATATAATTTGCAACAACATACTAACTAGGTTACGAACGTACATTCACCAAGGTCGGCAATTTTCCACAGTATGCTACCGTCAAATTCCTTAACTTAAAACAAGGCAAAGTAAGCTTCAGTATATTACAGTTTTCCACAATTCCAGCAGTGAGCCCACTAGTAAATAATAGACCAGATACGTCCAGTAGAACAACCGTCCACTGACGTAACTGTAGTTCAAACTTAGCATTCCACGTGAGCAATACTAGAACACACGAAGTTTTCCATCAATTTTCAATACAAATAAATAGATGAATTTAAAACAAATTGCTGACATGCAAACTTAACCATGTCACATAGCGCATAGCAGGAGCCAAGAAGGGGGAGGCAGTCTTTTAAAATACCCAGCCAGACCTCAGCCACGCTGGCAACAAATACGCAGCACGAAGCAATTTCAATGATTGGATACGGAGTTCGGGACAGTAATACTTTCGTTCCCAGAAGAATGGTTTCGTTATCCTCATAAATGGCTTTAATGGACAAACGGTTCTTTCTTTTGCCACTGCCTTTATCCCGCATTGTGCGCAGGGTCGGCATGGTTAAGTTTAAGGGTGGCTGGATGCCCTTCCTGCCGCCACCCCATAAACCGGCAAAGTGTGCAGGGGACAACTGTGAAGTTTGCAAAGAGTCACAGCGCCATGGACGCACGCCTTTACGTCGCGCCCAGCCACGCCTCCGCTGGTATAGTGAAGTGCGTGCAGGCGCCGGTCACGCACAGTCACTGACCCGGCCTAGGCGTAGGCCGCCGCCTACTTTCACCCTGCCGACAGGCGCCGTTCTCCAGATCGCTGGGAAACAGCCGCTCCACACCCAGGCAGCGTTCTGTGGCGAAACACCGCTGAGGTAGTGCTGGCCACTCTAAATGGCGATGGAGGTCATCCACAGATGTTCCTCATAGACTGAAGGTGTCGGCTGTTCCTTCAGGGGCACATTACACGGAGCACGAAAGTAATGGGATAGCGATATGGACATATACAAATGGCGGTAGCATCGCGGACGGAAGTTATTAAAGGGCAGTGTGAGAGGTGGCATGAGCCCCCTCTCATATTTCTATCTTACTCTGAGTAATTCGATTTTCCTCTCTAATTGCATGCGGTGAAAAGTTGCTATTCCTTCACACGCGGACTTCCCACGCCGCGTCTCTCGTCACCCGGGTGGTCCGGCGACAGCCGAGTTATGCTGAGCTTAGAAGGGTTAAGCCGACGGGTGTGAGGGAGTCGAGTGGATGCTTTCCAGACGCCGACATTGTCATAAGAGCGGGAGCGACACGCCCAGAGGGGCCAGAAGGGGCGGCTGGGTTAGAGATTTCGTTACTTCGCAGAAACTTTGTGAAAACACTTTCTGGCGGGCTACCAGCGAAGCGTGGGAATGACTTGTATTCCCAGGCAGTCTTGGCGGGCAAATTCCCGCGTTTTCTGCAAAATCGTAACTGTGATTGGCTTGCTCAGGGTATAGCTCCGTGACGTAGCAAAATCGGCGCAGAAATTGGCGCCAAGAATCTCCATTGGTGGAATGGTAGTACTTCGGCAATAGAGTGGCATTTTCCGCCGCTTTTCGAGTTGTTGATTGGAACGTTTAACCACGGTCACTGTCGTGGAGGCGGGAATGTTCTGTGTTCGGCTTGTACTGGTACTCTTGAGTGAGTCGGCTCTCGCCTTTCGGTCGGAGTAGGTTACAAGACTGAGCTCTCGCTGCTCTGGACAGCCTGCCTTCCGTTGGCTTTCTAATATACTTTAATTTAATTGTAATTGTTTCACGAAGTTGCTGAAGTTTCGACTTCAACGTAACTTTCCGAGTACAGTTGGCAACTGAGTGTTCTGTGTACAAGCGGCCTATGTTGTCCGTCTGGAGCAGTTTTGGCTAAAGTTGACTGTAGCGGAGTTACTGTGTGACCTCGCTTGTTAAAATCAATCACTGTACCGTCAGTGATTGTGTGGCGAGCCTTCTTCGTCTCCCTCAGAGGCGCATTTGTATTGATAGGAAGTCTTTAGTCTGGAACAACCAGACCAGGATAATTTGTTTCGGGCTATACTCGCGACATTATCAACACCATGACTGGACGTCAAAGCAACCAGCCATCGCTTCCGGTACGCCAGATCGTGTCCTTGCAGTTAAGAAGACAGCTTGGTAATGTGTGTCCGCAGCACCGGCAGATTAGGGAATTTTGCTCTGTGATAAGCAGACCTCAGCAGAGCGCGCATGTTCCCGTCTTTTCTTACGTGGTTCTGTCTTGGGTGTTCATTGTCTGAGTTCTCACTACTGTAACAGCAATTAATGTTGGGTTGGCTGGGTGTTTCTCTTCAGATTTGAGTTGCAAGGAATTGGCTCCACATACCACGTCATCATAAACGTCATAAGCTAGTTTACGGACAACTTCACCTTCACAGCATTTATTTGAGTATCCAATTCGACGTGTTGTAAATGTTTCATGTGTTGTTTATTATTTTGAGTTTAGTCATCATAAATCAAATTGTTATTTTGGACAGAACTTTCATTCTGTAGATCGGTAGAGCAACCCTTTCATTTCCCACCACGTTAATGAAACTTATTTATCAATTTAAATTATTGCAGGTGCCAAACTCTTTTCTACTCCACTTGCAGGGTCGATTACAGTCAGTTCGAGTTTCTTCTTAATCCGTGTGGAACAGCAAAAGTCGGAGTTAGAAAGGGGGGGGAGGTGGCTTAGAGCATCATTTCCTTATGAATATTCTAGAAGAATTTAGTATTAGATACACTGCTAACCCCGGCACCTCGCAAGTGGATTGTCAGAGCTGCCATTTGTACTTGGTGATTCGTGTGAAAAGGTTTCTGAAGTGATTATGACCGCACCACGGGAGTTAACAGAATGGTAGGAGCTAGAAGCGTCGTTAGAAATTCAGTACTCAGAGACCCACAGGGTCAACAAGAGTTTGCCGAGAATAACAAATTTCAGGCATTACCTCTCACCACGGACAACGCAGCGGCGTTAATGTAGAACTGTCAGTGATAAAAGACAAGCAACACAATCAATGTGGAACGTACGACGCACGTATCCGTTATGGTAACGCACCGAAATGTGGCGTTCATAGGCTATGACAGCAGACGACATTAGCCTTTGCTAACAGCACGAAATCGCTTGCAGTACTTCTGCTGGGTTCCTGACCGTATCGGTTGGACACTATATCGGTTGGATCGTATACAACAGGGAAACAATGGCGTTGTCAAATGAGTTCCGGCTACAGTTAGAAGACCTGGTGATAGGTTTCGAGTGTGGCGTAGACCCCACGACGGCATGGACCCAAGTTCTCCACAAGGTACTGTGCAAGCTTGTGGTGGCTCCATAGTGATGTGGGCTGGTTTTACTTAGAGTAGACTGGTTCCTCTGTCCAACTGAACCGGTCATTGATTGGAAATGGTTATGTTCGGCTACTTCACCATTCTCAGCCATTCGAGGACTCCACGTTCCAAAATAACGATGGGATTGTTGTGGATGACAGTGCCCGAGTCAATGGGTTAGAATTGTTCGCGATTAGTTTGAAGAGCATTCTGGAGAATTCGAGAGAAAGATTTCACTACTCAGATCGCCTAACAAGCATGCCATCGAACATTTATCGGACGTAACCGAGAGGTCACTTGGTGCACAAACTCCCGCACCGGCGATACCTTCCCAATTATGGACGGCAGTAGAGGCAGCATCTCTCAGTATTTCTGCAGGATGCTTTCGACTACTGGTTATGCCAATTGCAATAGCTACACTACATGAGGCAAAGAGGATCCGACACGATATCAGCAGATGACCCGTAACCTTATTTACCTTAGTGTATAATTGTCCTTATCCCTCACTCTGTTCTTACACGGGGTCCTTAAGAGCTGCCCTTTTCAGTCTTCTTCGTACTTACAGAATTATTGATGACAAATTGCTGGAGACACTATCTTCCGTAAAATATGTAGGAGTAATTAACCAGAGCTACCTACAGTCGAATGACCACATACGCTAGGCGATGAAAAGTATCCGGACACTTGGTTGAAAATGACTTAAAAGTTAGTGGCGACCTCCATCGGTAATGCTGGAATTCAATATGGTGTTGGCCAACCCTTAGCCATGATGAAAGCTTCCACTCTCGCAGGCATACGTTCAATCAGGTGCTGGAAGGTTTCTTGGGGAATGGTAGCCTGTTCTTCACGGAGCGCTGCACTAAAGAGAGGCATCGATGTCGGTCGGTGAGGCCTGGCACGAAGTCGCCGTTCCAAAACATCCCAAAGGTGTTCTATACGATTCAGGTCAGGACTCTGAGCAGGCGAATCCATTACAGGGATGTTATTGTCGTGTAACCACTCCGCCACAGGCCGTGCATTATGAACACGTGCTCAATCCTTGTGGAAGATGCAATCGCCATCCCCGAAGTGCTCTTCAACAGTGGGAAGCAAAAAATGGTTCAAATGGCTCTGAGCACTATGGGACTTAACAGCTGAGGTCATCAGTCCCCTAGAACTTAGAACTACTTAAACCTAACTAACCTAAGGACGTCACACACATCCGTGCCCGAGGCAGGGTTCGAACCTGCGACCGTAGCGGTCTCGCGGTTCCAGACTGAAGCGCCTAGAACCGCTCGGCCACCATGGCCGGCAGTGGGAAGCAAGAAGGTGCTTAAAACATCAACTATGCTGTGATAGTGCCAGGCAAAACAACAAAAACACGAACACACCATAACACCACCTCCTCCGAATTTTGCTATTGGCACCACACACGCTGGCGGATGACTTTCACCGGGCATTCGGCATACCCACACCCTGCCATAGGATCGCCACGTTGTGTACAGTGATTCGTCTCTCCACACAACGTTTTTCCACTGTTCAGTCGTCCAATATTTACGCTCCTTACGCCAAGCTAGGCGTCCTTTGGCATTTACCGGCGTGATGTGTGGCTTATGAGCAGTCCCTCGACCATGAAATCCATGTTTTCTCACCTCCCGCCTAACTGTCAAAGTACTAGCAGTGGATCCTGATGCAGTATGGAATTTTTGTGTCATGGTCTGTATAGATGTCTGCCTATTAGCCGCGCGGGGTAACGGAGCGGTCTCAGGCGCCTTGTCACGGTCCGCGCGGCTCCCCCCGTCGGAGGTTCGAGTCCTCACTAGGGCATGGGTGTGTGTGTTGTCCTTTAAGTAGTGTGTAAGGTTAGGGACCGATGACCTCAGCAATTTGGTCGCGTAAGACCTTACCACAAAATTCCAATTTGTCTGCCTATTACACACTACGACCCTCTTCAACTATCGACGGTCTCTGTCAGTCAACCGACGAGGTCGGCCTGTACGCTTTTGTGCTGCAGGTGTCCTTTCACGTTTCCACTTCACTATCACATCGGAAACAGTGGACTTAGGGATGTTTAGGAGTGTTGAGATCTCGCGTACAGACGTATGACACAAGTGACACCCAATCACCTGACCACGTTCGAAGTCCGTGAGTTCCGTGGAGCGCCCCATTCTGCTCTCTCACGATGTCTAATGACTACCGAGGTCGCTGATATGGAGTACCTAACAGTAGGTGGCAGCACAATGCACCTAATATGAAAAACGTATCTTTTGGGGGAGTCCGGATACTTTTGCTCACATAGTGTATAACAAACAGTAGGAAAAGCAGCTGCCAATTTTCATAGGAAGTACCTTAAGGAAGTACAACTCATCCACGGAGCAAGGGCTGACAAGGCGCTTGTTCGACCGATTCTTGAGTAGTGTTCATCAATCTGGGATCCTTATCAGGCAAGACTGATAGAAGAGACAGAGACGATCCAACGAAGAGCGGCGCATTTCGCCACGGGATCCTTTAATCGGTGCGAGAGCCTTACATAGATGCTCCACAAATTCCAGTGGCAGACATTACAATAAAGACGTTGCGCATTAGCGACAGTGTGTACTTTCTGGGAAGCGTCGGACAACACATTACTTCATCCCACTTCTCACGAATTGAGCACGATGAGGAAATTGGAGAAATTAGAACTAATATGGAGGCTTACCAACAATAATTCTCCCAATGTGCCATTCGTGAGTGGAATAAGGAGGGTGAATCATAGGCTAGTGGTACCTGAAGTACCCTCCGCCTTACACCCTTGGGTGGCTTGCGGAATATAATGTTGATGAAGATGTGTAATTAGGTTAGTGCCGTAGTCATCAAATTCCTAAAGCTGTATGATGACACACTTCTCAGAAAGCTCGAAAAAATCTCGTCTTCCAAAATCTTAAGATTTGAGTGCTGTTAACTACGAAAAATGTTAAGACTTTAACTGGGCCGGTGGTAGATGGGTGTATATCGTGTAAGTCTTGCAATCGCGAAGGACTTGGTTCGACTCTCGCTAGTAACATCCATTTTGTTTTTATTTGAATTGCGTGTTGATCACCAAATAAAATTTGAATATTGAGTCATATTTTTGATCAAATACTTTTCCATCTTTAATTAGCAATTACATCAAAGAGAGTACAAAAATAACAAATATAACTTACTTAGCGGTTGACGACCCTTCTTCTTCCAGCACGACGGAAGCAACGAAACACGAGAGTGTATGTCTAACGCTTCCAACTGTGTGCTATTGTGCTCCAGATGCAGCTCGTTGAGTTTTTTTGAGATTAATTCACTGTCTACGAATTCTTTGACACCGCCTGTGTTACCTAAAGAAGTACTACTGTTAGCGAGAAATGAAAATTTGTGCCAGACCGGGACTCGAACCAGGTTTACCAGAGGTCCGAATCAGTTACAAATACTTACTATCAAAAACAGTGTTGATCACAAATTATTTGTTCTGATGACCGGTCTCGACCACAACTGTGGTCACCTTTAGACCATTGAGTAAGAACCTCCTTCTGTTGGTAAATCACACGACCATCAGTAGGAGGTTCTTACTCATTGGTCTGAAGATGACCACAGTTGTAGTCGAAACTGGTCACAGGAATAAATAATTTTCGATCAAGACTGTTTTTGATAGTAAGTATTTGTAACAACATTGATCACTGTTCACTCCCACGATGTATTCGAAAGTAGTCGAAAGGATTTGCCTTAACTACCTCGTAGTCTCGTTCTGCCGGGCGCGGGATTCGAATTCATAGTGATTGCGAGCTTTAGCTGATGACCGATGATGGCATAGCGATATAGACAATGTGATGTGGAGATTTGGGTCGGTCTTGGATAGCCGAATTGGTTAAAGCGACCGCTTGCGATAAGCTGGAAGTCTCGGATTGGATCCCTGTCAGCGAGAAATTTTTGTATGTCAATAATAAACTGAAGAGCCAAAGACGATGATACACCTGTCTAACATCGTATAGGGGCCCCGCGAAAACGCGAGCACACGACGTGGCATGGACTCGACTAATGTCTGAAGTAGTGCTGGAGAAAATTGACGCCATGAATCCTGCAGATCTGTCCATAAATCCATAAGAGCATAAGTGTACGCCGGCCGGAGTGGCCATGTGGTTCTGGGCGCTGCAGTATGGAACCGAGCGACCGCTGCGGTCGCAGGTTCGAATCCTGCCTCGGGCATCCTTAGGTTAGTTAGGTTTAATTAGTTGTAAGTTCTAGGGGACTGATGACCTCAGAAGTTAAGTCGCATAGTGCTCAGAGCCATTTGAACCATAAGAGTACGAGGAGGTGGAGATCTCTTCTGAACAGCAAGGCATCCCAGATATGCTCATTAATGTTAATTTCTGGGGAGTTTGGTGGCCAGCGGAAGCGTTTAAACTGAGAAGAGTGTTCCTGGAGCTATTCTGTAGCAATTTTGGACGTTTGGGGTCTCACATTGTCCTGCTGGAGTTGCCCCAATCCGTCGGAATGCGCAGTGGACATGAATGGATGCAGGTGATCGGACAGGATGCTTACGTACGTGTCACCTGTCAGAGCCGCATCTAGACATATCAGGGGTCCTATGTCACTCCAACTGCACCTGCCCACACCATTACAGAGCCTCTATGAGCTAGAACAGTCCCCTGCTGACATGCACGGTCCATGGATTCGTGAGGTTTTCTCCACACCCGAACATGTCCATCTGCTCGATACAATTTGAAACGATACTCGTCCGACCAGGCAACACGTTTCCAGTCAATCAACAGTCAACGTCGGTGTTGACGGGCCCAGACGAGGAGTAAAGCTTTGTTTCGTGCAGTCGTCAATGGTACACGAGTGGGCCTTCGGCTCCGAAAGCCCATATCGATGATGTTTCGTTAAATGGTTCGCACGCTGACGCTTGTTGATGGCTCAGCATTGAAATCTGCAGCAATTTGCGGAAGGTTTGCACGTCTGTTGCGTTGAACTATTCTCTTCATTCGTCGTTGGTCCCGTTCGTGTATGATATTTTTCCGGCCGCAGCGATGTGGGATGTGTGATGTTTTACCAGATTCCCGATATTCAAGATACACTCGTGAAATGGTCGTACGGGAAAATCCCCACTTCATCGCTACCTCGGAAATGCTGTGTGCCATTGCTCGTCCGCCGACTATAACACCACATTCACACTCACTTAAATCTTCGTAACCTGTAATTGTAGCGGTAGTAATTGATCTAGCAGCTGCACCTTACACTTGTAGTCTTACATAGGCGTTGCTGATGGCAGCACCGTTTTGTGCCTGTTCACATATCTCTTATTGAATGCGCATGCCTATAGCAGTTTCTCCGGCGCTTCAGTCTACATGTGTCACCGCGCCAAATATAGCTGATGGCTAAGAATTCGAAGTCACCAATAAATTTCGAATATATCGGATAGTCAACAACTTCTAATGATTCAGACGTGCAAGTAAGTCGCTGAGAATTGACTGAAAACAATTGAAAGTTTTGTGCGCTTAGGCAGAGAATGGAAAAAGCGATACTGTCAGGGGACCTTTGAAGTTTCTCTTTTCACTTTCAACAACATTGATTTTGGATGTAAGGCTCAACGAGTTGGCTGGTATGATAGAGGTTCTTTCTGTGGCGGAGGAAGTAGTGAGAGAAGCACTTGATGAAAAACCTTACGAAACCTCGTTGTCGTACAATTTTTTTAAAAAATTTCAGATCTCATTTAAATAAGAGTGAAGTAAAGTGGACATTATAAATTAGAAAGCGTAATATATTTACACCCGATCAAACCAAATTTTTTGTGTAAAATGATGACTTCGTTTTTCCGTTTTTGTATGTTTCATTAGCTTGGTGATTATTTCCGTGGCATCTTTATACTTATTACTGATTTCTCAAACACAGATTTGCGCCCTAGTAGACACAACCAGTCACTATCTGGAGGTGTTTGCCTCCAGACCCAGAACTGCTGCGTCCGCTGGTGTCAGCGCTTCTGGGCTTCAGCAGAATGGAAAGTGCCATGCGGGCACAACACGTGGCTGGCAGAACGCGTCTTCAGCCGGGGTGTGCCAGTATAAGAACGTCAGCGTGTCGAATACCACGGATCAGCAGCGTCCTTAATAGCAAGTAAGAGATGTGTAGACAGGACAAGCATCGAGGAGCTGCTTGCTATCAGGGAGAATGATTTTAAACGACGAAAGAAAAGTCCTGGATGAATACACTCGTGTGACTGGTTTAACACTTACTAGATAAGAAGCCATATCTGCGTCAGGTAATCTGACGTCTGCTAAGAGAGGTGGTGGCAAGCAAAATGAAGTAGCAAATCCGTGAGCCATTCGATTTCTGGCATGTAGCCGCAGAAACACACTGTCTCAAACTGATTTCGGCCACATACCTTCGACCATCTTCCAAATGATCCTACAGGCAATTGCCTTCGGTCGTTATGCGTTTGTTGACACTGCATCTTCCGTCAGTTTCGTGGGAACATCGATTGGTAACGCTAAGTGTTACCTCTACACGCTGTAAAGGCAATTTCCTCAATCTATTAAAGTCATTCTCTAGTGGAGGAACGTACTTCAGATGGTTCAAATGGCTCTGAGCACTATGGGACTTAACTTCTGAGGTCATCTGTCCCCTAGAACTTAGAAATACTTAAACATAACTAACCTAATGACATCACACACATCCATGCCCGAGGCAGGATTCGAACCTGCGACCGTAGCGGTCGCGCGGTTCCAGACTTTAGCGGCTAGAGCCGCTCGGCCACCCCGGCCGGAGGAGGAAAGTACTGCGCACGTTTACCAATGGAATCCTGGGTTTGTATCATTGCTGGACACGCCTCGGTTGAAAGGACATCGGTTGAAAGGACGATGTTAATACCGATGGGTTAGCTCGCTCGATATCGTATCGTCATATTTGCCCTACTCTTTATCAGGACTGATTAAATAGAGAATTACTTAACGAATCGCGGACTAACGTAACATCCCTTTTGTGAAGCGATGGTCAATACACAGGCCCCAGTTAGGCGTGAAAATGCCAGGTAACATGTTAGTCATTAAAATATCCTAGTAAAAACACATCACGCAGTTAAACTCACTGTTTGAAAGAGCTAGTTGTTCATAAACAGTATTACGAGCCACGCTGAAAATGTCACGGAGTATCAGTTAACATTTTGATGTCACCAGCCATGCATGTAGGGCTTTGTGGCATTAAAATAGTTCAAACGCTACGTAAATGACGTCAATGCTACGCCGCTCTTCAGAGTGATGTCCGTCTACATACTCTCTGATCATACCTCTAGGTTTGATTTTTTAGCGAATGAATGCGCCGTCCATAGCTGCGGCTAGTTACCAATATTACTCTGCGCATACACCTACATCTCTACGCTAACAGCAAGATTATGTTTTATGGAAATGAACTTAATTCCACACGTTAGGTACAGTAGAATATGAATACGAATAGGATCACAACAGATACGAAATTCTGATTTCTGTCCTCAAATGTCCCTTCACAAAGGAAAATTAAATGTTGCTGTCAGTCAGTAGCACTGTACACACGCGGATGAGTAACACACTCATTCTTACCACTCATATCTGTAAAAAGAAAGAAGATCATATAAACAGAACTATCGTCCTGTATATCTCACACCTATTCGCAGCAGAATTATATAACACACTCTGAGTTAAAACATTGTGATTTACGAGGAACAAAATAGGTTTCTCCATTATAATCAGCACGAATTCTGAAAACGTCTTTTACCTGCAACTCATTCGGTACTAAGGAGAGAGAAAACCAGGTTTACACCGGATTCCTATGGTTTCGAACTGTTTCCACTTCAGTGTCACATCTATGTCTGTTACAGAAATCTTGTTTCTATGGTATATCAAACCAGGTTTAAGATTCGAACGAAAATTTCCTCACAGGACGCAGTATTTTATCCTGAATGGAGTTTCATCTACAGAAACTGAAGTAACATCTCAGATGCCGCAGATAATCAGAGCCATTGCACTTCAGATTTTACGCTCACGACTTAGCGGAGATAGTTTCAGTCGTAGGTGATGTAGTCCAGAATAAAATTCTGTCCGCTAAAAAACTTGATGTGTTACACGTTCTCTGCGTATTCACCGTTCACTGCAACACGTTTTCCCCATTGTGAATAGCTTGGTGGACACCATTCTGAAAGTCTGAATTTTGGTTGTTAAGAAAACTTTACCGAAAACCACCTCGTCGTCGTTCTCAAAATGTCGCCTACACAATGGTTTATTCATCCTAAGAAAGAGGAAGAAGCCCCCGGGTGCAGTGTCAGGAGAGTACGGAGGGGGGAGGCGATAAAACTTGACAAGCCATAGAAACATCATGTGTGTCCATCCTGTGCAGAACCACTATGGCGTTTTGGTGGAGCAGAAACACACCCGTTTTACAAGTTACTGCAATATTTCGTCTTGACAGCATCCCTTAACCACGTCAGTAGAAATTTTGGTAATATGCTCCTGTGACAATATGAACCTTCCGAGCGTAATCTGTTAGCACTACAATTAAAGCTACGGTCACTTCCTGACACATCTGCCAATTTTTTGGCGGCTACTCTCCAACGGATCTTTGGCAAACAAATTTCGAATCGCGCAACAGGAGACGCTGTAAGTGAATGTATTTTTTTTGTCCTAGTTTGAATTCATTTCCTTCATTCTTCCTAGAAGCTACGATATTCATCGGCTTACTTTGGTGCGATGCGACCTGTTCAAGGTTACCAATATTGACAAACTGCCTACTGGCTTCTGTCTCGAGTTCTTCGGCCGACGTTAATCAAATGATTTTACTGGCGTTTCGCCAGCATGAGTGTCTGGCATTGTCAAAGCTTCACCGTCCATTGCCGGTGGTGAACTGGAGCCGACTCGCGGCCGCAGACTGTATGTACCTGGCGCGCCAACGTCCGGGGGCTTCTCCGAGGTCATTTCCGGTGCGGTTCTCCTCTTGCTACCTGCGACGGTCGTTCGCTGCAGTACGGGAGTAGATGAACGTCGGCCGAAGAACCCAAGACAGAAGCCAATAGGCAATTCGTCAACAAGTGGCCACGAAAGCCTTAACAATTTTGTATTACCAACATTCTTAGCAAACGTAAATACAAAAAGACTGTCGACAATGTTGGCTGGAATAAGCTCATCGACATTGTGATATCAGTATAACAGAGAGCAAAAATTATCGAAAACTTTCCAGAAACAAACTTACATTCTGCAGCAGTGTGTGTGCTGATACGAAACCTCCTGGCAGATTAAAACGGTGTGCCGGACCGAAATTCGATCTCGGGACATTTGTCTTTTGGGGGCAAGTGCTCTACCAACCGAGCTACCCAAGCATGACTCACAACCCTTCCTCACGGCTTTATTCCCGCCAGTACCTCGTCTCCTACCTTCTAAACTTCACCGAAGCTCTCCAGCGAAACTTGCAGAACTGGCACACCTGGATGAAAGGGTATTGTGAAGACATAGCTTTGCCTCAGCCCGTGGAATGTTGCCACGACGTGTAAATTTAGTTTGGGTGCGGAGAAGGAAGCTAACAATTCCCTTTCACGTTTAGTGTTCAGTGACGAGGCTGAATTCCATTTAAGTGGAAGAGTGGACCGCTACACAGCAGAAATATATCACAGTAGAGAGCGAAAGATACGCTCGAAAACTTAATGCAGTTACCCGAGAAATTATTAGGGGCCCATCGTTGCTTGCAGTGAGGTAGTTACAGCAATCATGTACCTGGAAACGTTTGATATGTTTCTTTTTCCGGAATTGCGAGAACATAACCAAAAGTTTCAGTTTTCAACGGTTAAGGAGGTCAGTTGTTTTTTGTGAAGGACGCAGTCCTCGTCCCTCCTCTTTGGACAACACTGGGTGAAGTTCGACGCTACAGAGCTGCAGAAATTGAAGTAAATCCAGACATCTTCGTATAAGTAAAGGAGGAGTCTGACTATCGTGTGTATCTTTGTAGTGCGTAAGGTATTGTTGTTGTTGGGGTCTTCAGTCCAGAGACTGGTTTGATGCAGCTCTCCATGCTACCCTATCCTGTGCAAGCTTCTTCATCTCCCAGTACCTACTGCAGCCTACATCCTTCTGAATCTGCTTAGTGTATTCATCTCTTGGTCTCCCTCTACGATTTTTACCCTCCACGCTGCCCTCCAATGGTAAATTTGTGATCCCTTGATGCCTCAGAACATGTCCTACCAACCGCTCCCTTCTTCTGGTCAAGTTGTGCCACAAACTTCTCTTCTCCCCAGTCCTATTCAATACTTCCTCATTAGTTATGTGATCTACCCATCTAATCTTCAGCATTCTTCTGTAGCACCACATTTCGAAAGCTTCTATTCTATTCTTGTCCAAACTATTTATCGTCCATGTTTCACTTCTATACATGGCTACACTCCATACAAATACTTCCAGAAACGACTTCCTGACACTTAAATCTATACTCGATGTTAACAAATTTCTCTTCTTCAGAAACGCTTTCCTTGCCATTGCCAGTCTACATTTTATATCTTCTCTACTTCGACCAGCATCAGTTATTTTGCTCTCCAAATAGCAAGACTCACTACTTCAAGCGTCTTATTTCCTAATCTAATTCCCGCAGCATCACCTGACTTAATTCGACTACATTCCATTATCCTCGTTTTGCTTTTGTTGATGTCCATCTTATATCCTCCTTTCAAGACACTGTCCATTCCGTTCAACTGCACTTCCAAGTCCTTTGCTGTCACTGACAGAATTAATATGTCATCGGCGAACCTCAAAGTTATCATTTCTTCTCCATGGATTTTAATACCAACTCCGAATTTTTCTTTTGTTTTCTTTACTGCTTGCTCAATATACAGATTGAATAACATCGGGGGTAGGCTGCAACCCTGTCTCACTCCCTTCCCAACCACTGCTTCCGTTTCATGCCCCTTCGGTATAACACACAAGAAAAGTACGTGAAAGGTGAATGAAAACTTTGATCCTAAACGTAAGTGTTGAAAGTACCCCCACGGCTGTATGTGCATGCTTGTAAAATCGGTGGTTCTTTTGTAAAAGACGTCAGCGAAGAAATAACACAGCCAACCGGTTGCAGATAATAGTTAATGTATTGACAGAGGTTTCGGCGCCTCTAAGGATGTAGTCCTCAGAATGAAATTTTAGTAGCCGTAAAGTAAAACTGCGAGTAGGCAACAGTAAGAGTATGGAACAGACATGCAAAAGTCAAAAATTAAATTAATTCTTTACTTGACCATGTCTTCCCTATACTTCGACTGTTGCATTCTCGCAATGTAACATTGAAGCTTAAAAATTTCATTTTGACTAAAACATCCTTAGAGTGTCGAAACCAAGGTCAATGTATTTAACAGTTATTTGCTACCGGTTGGCTGAGTTGTTTCACCGTTTATACATACACTACTGACCGTTAAAATTGCTACACCAAGAAGAAATGCAGATGATAAACGCGTATTATTGGAAAAATATACTACACTAGAACTGACATGTGATTACATTTTCACGCAATTTGGGTGCATAGATCCTGAGAAATAAGTACCCAGAACAACCACCTCTGGCCGTAATAACGGCCTTGATACGCCAGGGCATTGAGTCAAACAGAGCTGGGATGGCGTGTACAGGTACAGCTGCCCATGCAGCTTCAACACGATACCACGGTTCCTCAAGAGTAGTGACTGGCGCATTGTGACGAGCCAGTTGCTCGGCCACCATTGATCAGACGTTTTCGATTGCTGAGAGATCTGGAGAATGTGCTGGCTACGGCAGTCGAACATTTTCTGTATCCAGGAAGGCCCGTACAGGACCTGCAACATGCTGTCGTGCATTATCCTGCTGAAATGTAGGGTTTCACAGGGATCGAATGAAGGGTAGAGCCACGGGTCGTAACATATCTGATATGTAACGTCCACTGTTCAAAGTGCCGTCAATGCGAACAAGAGGTGACCGAGACGTGTAACCAATGGCACCCCATACAATCACGCCGGGTGATACGCCAGTATGGCGATGACGAATACACGCTTCCAATGTGCGTTCACCGCGATGCCGCCAAACACGGATGCGACCATCATGATGGTGTAAACAGAACCTGGATTCATCCGAAAAAATGACGTTTTGCCATTCGTGCACCCAGGTTCATCGTTGAGTACACCATCGCAGGCGCTCCTGTCTGTGATTAAGCGTTAAGGGTAACCGTTGCCATGGTCTCCGAGCTGATGGTCCATGCTGCTGCAAACATCGTCCAACTGTTCGTGCAGATGGTTGTTGTCTTGCAAACGTCCCCATCTGTTGACTCGGGGATCGAGACGTGGCTGCACGATCCGTTACAGCCATGCGGATAAGATGCCTGTCATCTCGACTGCTTGTGATAAGAGGCAGTTGTTATCCTGCACGGCGTTCCGTATTACCCTCCTGGACCTACCGATTCAATTTTCTGCCAACAGTCATTGGATCTCTACCAATGCGAGCAGCAATGTCGCGATACGATAAACAGCAATCGCGACAGGCTACAATCCGACCTTTATCAAAGTCGGAAACGTGACGGTACGCATTTCTCCTTCGTACACGAGGCGTTACAACAACGTTTCACCAGGCAACGCCGGTGAACTGCTGTTCGTGTATGAGAAATCGGTTGGAAACTTTCCTCATATCAGCACGTTGTAGGTGTCGATACCGGCGCCAGCTTTGTGTGAATGCTCTGAAAAGCTAATCATTTGCATATGACAGCATCTTCTTCCTGTCGGTTAAATGTCGCCTCTGTAGCACGTCATCTTCGTGGTGTAGCAATTTTAATGGCCAGTAGTGTGTATACGGTTGCTGAAAATCTACCATGTTTAGAACTGGTAAATAACAATGTCCTAGTCCCATGCGTTAGATAAAATTTGCACGAATTTTGTGTCCTCACTCATTTAGAAGAGAAAATCTTAGGAATCGGATGGATTTTGTCTGTAACGTGCTATGTATGAGACGCAGTACCGTGTCATATTAAATAATCTGTACGCTGTCAGAACTTTCGTTTGCAGCTATTTCTCGCACTCAACATTTGCCTTTCGTGCATGTTAGCGTAACGCGTATCGTTTTCGCTCAACGAGTGGTGTGTGACATTTGACATTCGTGAACGGCACCATCGCCGTAGCTAATAGGCGGGAACATCTGCTCAGCGTTCGTAATTTCCGATGCAGTAAGGAAAGTAGACGCTGAAATCGGGCGTGCATTCTCAGTTAGTAGAACACTTTTTTGTGTGAAAGGACGTCAGTATGTCCCAGGGTTCCATTAACTCCCCTGTGATAGAATTTCTTGTGCCGTTTAAATAAAGTGATCCGCTGCGTAATAATGAGCGTCGCTCGGTTGAACGCTGAGTCTGCAGGTCGGGGACAGCTCCAGGGGCCATCCAATTAGCTGGAGTACCCTTCACTGCCGACGTGCCCACTAAATGTGGCGAAACATCAGCAGATATTACAGATATAACGACCAAGGCTGCGTCTGCCAGGCTCATTCCGGTCTTCTCAACGCAACGACATCGTTCATCGTACCACAGACGCCTCGGTGTTTCACGTAATCAGTTGTACAGCGATGTCAGTAAAGCTGTCTGTGCGCAGTTCATTTTACGACCTAATGTGTCAGGTGTTACTTGCTAATTCATGGAGGTTACGTACATGATTTAGTCAAAAGTAACGGGACATTTGTCAGTAGACATTACTATGCGGCGTGTCCACCTTTTCTCTTTATGACCGCTTGAACTCAGCTGGCAGCCCTTTCAGTGAGGTGTGTGAATGTCTCTGGAGGAATGGCAGCATATTCTTCCTCAAAAGCTGAAGTCAGAGAAGGCAGTTCTCCGGGATCTGAAGTCAGCCTTCTAACCCAACCCAATGTTTTTCCATTCAGCTCCGAACGGGACTATTAGGAGACCAGTAGTTTTCAGGGATGTTACCGTTCACTTATCTTAGAAAAAAGATTAAGAAAAGGCAAACCTACGTTTCTAGCATTTGTAGACTTAGAGAAAGTTTTTGACAATGTTGACTGGAATACTCTTTTGCCCGCATCTCGTGGTCGTGCGGTAGCGTTCTCGCTTCCCACGCCCGGGTTCGATTCCCGGCGGGATCAGGGATTTTCTCTGCCTCGTGATGGCTGGGTGTTGTGTGCTGTCCTTAGGTTAGTTAGGTTTAAGTAGTTCTAAGTTCTAGGGGACTGATGACCATAGATGTTAAGTCCCATAGTGCTCAGAGCCAGCCAATACTCTCTTTCAAATTCTAAAGGTGGCAGGGGTAAAATACAGGGAGCGAAAGGCTATTTACAATTTGTACAGAAATCAGATGGCAGTTTTAAGAATCGGGGGACATGAAAGGGAAGTAGTGGTTGGGAAGGGAGTGAGACAGGGTTGTAGCCTCTCTCCGATGTTATTCAATCTGTATATTGAGCAAGCAGTAAAGGAAACAAAAGATAAATTAGGAATAGGAATTAAAATCCATGGAGAAGAAATAAAAACTTTGAGGTTCGCCGATGACATTGTAATTCTGTCAGAGACAGCGAAGGACTTGGAAGAGCAGCTGAGCGGAATGGACCGGGTCTTGAAAGGAGGATATAAGATGAACATCAACAAAAGTAAGACGAGGATAATGGAATGTAGTCGAATTAAGTCGGGTGATGCTGCGGGAATTAGATTAGGAAATGAGAACCTTAAAGTAGTAAAGGAGTTTTGCTATTTGGGGAGCAAAATAACTGATGACGGTCGAAGTTGAGAGGATATAAATTGTAGACTGGCAATGGAAAGGAAAACGTTTCTGAAGAAGAGAAATTTGTTAACATCGCGTATAGATTTAAGTGTCAGGAAGTCGTTTCTGAAAGTATTTGTGTGGGGTGTAGCCATGAATGGAAGTGAAACGTGGACGATAAATAGTTTAGACAAAAGAGAATAGAAGCTTTAGAAATGTGGTGCTACAGAAGGATGCTGAAGATTAGATGGGTAGATCACATATCTAATGAGGAGGTATTGAATAGAATTGGAGAGAAGAGGAATTTGTGGCACAACTTGACTAGAGGAAGGAATCGGTTGGTAGGACATGTTCTGAGGCATCAACGGATCACCAATTTAGTATCTGAGGGCAGCGTGGAGGGTAAAAATCGAAGACGGAGACCAAGAGATGAATACACTAAGCAGATTTTGAAGGATGTAGGTTGCAGCAGGTACTCGGAGATGAAGCAGCTTGCACAGGATAGAGTAGCATGGAGAGCTGCATCAAACCAGTCTCTGGACTGAAGACCACAACAACAACAACCGTCCATAGACCATTGCCACACAGATGTTATTTCGTGAAGGGTGCATCGTTATTCGGCTGCTATCAGTCTCGTCTCTAATTTGTTCCGCTACTGTGCACTGTACACAATGCCGTAAATGTGTTTGTATCTTTCCTCAGTATTTTCTTAAGTGCAGAAAACTAGATGACTTTCATGGTTTAAAGTTCGTGATTAATACTCAAAAAGGACGGTGTATCGTCAGAAACCAGATGACGTTTACGATTTAAAGTTTGTGATAAATACTCATTCTGGAACAATTCCTAAGCTGTGACTAAGTCATTTCTTTGCGCAATTCATTCGCACTATTGTACTAGTTTAAGAGTGTGTGCAGGATTGTTTCGAAAGTAGGAGGTAGGTCCTGGCAGAAGTGAAACTGTGAGGGGAAGACGTGAGTGGCGCCTGCTTAGCTCAATCGGTAAGAGCATTTCCCTTGAGAGGCTAGGTTCTGGGTTCCATTCCCTCTCCAGCACACAGAGGGATGTTCCGAAAGAGTGCACAGACCACCCTGTGAGCTATTCACTCTTGATAAGATATTCGTTCTTGACATTTGTTTCCTATTTGGTGGGATATCCGTTCTTGATAACTGTATTTGGAAGTATTTCACGAGTAGCCTTTTTTCCGCTCCTGTTGCACATAGGCAGCCGAATATTTGCAGACCTAGCGTCGTTTGCCTGTCAACAGTGTGATTACTATCATTTTTTTTGCTTCTGACACTCTGCTGTGTGAAAGTAAAGAAAGTACATTGCCCATGCAGGAAAAAATGTCGCCGTAGCTTATACTTTTATTGCGGAGGTATTACAGGGTCTGCTTCAATGGCCGTACCCCTTAAAGCTGTTTATAGCCGCTTCTTAAAAGCTGCACGGACCATGGAACAGTTTTTCCATTACTTGCTTTAAAAGCAGGGGAGGAGTAAAGAGGTACAATAAACAACAGGACGTTTCCTCATTACAGAGAAAATGGGGACGATTTGTTCAGCGTTGCCGTGAGACTCTATGCTGTGCATATTACAGTGCACCGTGGCAACCATATACATGAATGTACTCACCACCGAGTGATGTAGCGCAGTGGTCCGCACACCATACTCGGAAGGACGACGTTCATCCAGATTTAGGTTTTCCATGGTTTCTCTAATTCTCTTGAGTCAAATACCGGGATGGTTCCTTTGAAAGGGTAAGACCGATTTCCTTCCCTATCCTTGCCTAATCCGAGCTAGTGCTCCATCTTTAGACCCTCGATGTCGAAGGTACGTGAAACTCTTATCTCCTCCTCCTCCTCCTCCTCCTCAAGCAGTTTCCGAAACTACGACCCGGTTTATCTACAGGCTTTCTGCACTACATTTAATTCTCATTTTGTGTAACAACCCAAGACACTGCCACGAAGCCCTATGTACGGAATTTTGTGCTAAATATTTTCGGCTTCAGTGATCTGCTATGCCTTAGGCATAGTAAACAATGAACATTCGCAACTCAATATTTCCAAGTGGGAGGGCAGAGAAAACTCTTTACGGGGTTAACACAGAAACTACATAACATTCAGAATGACATGTTACAGCCGTCAACTCGGATCTGAACAAGACAGTGCTGATGCCTTCTTTAGATTGCTCAGATGTCTGGTAATTTGCACAAAGGATAAAGTAGCAGGTGGGAGACACTGGAGGAGTCCTGATGCTTGGCAGAGGAGGGCAGGAAAAGTTAGGCCTAATGGAACATCTAAATATTAGGGCACTGTTCATTGTCTTCTGGAAGAGGGACTGTCAGCAGTTTTATTGGGAGAAGACAGAATGGGATATACAAAGGTGTTTAATGTGACTTCCACGTGATAATACACTAGTATGGAAAGACATGAACGAATGCAGAAGATGAGACAGATCCGGAAGAAGTGACAGAAATTGACTCATTTGGATCATTACCGTACCAACGTTTATCACTGAAGGTTCTGTCATGTGTGATACCAAATGAAATTTGTGACTGGACAGAGAACTTTTTGGTAGGGAGGATGAAGCACATTTATCTTTTATGGACAAACATCAACTGATTTACAAGTAACTTCAAGCGTGCTCCAGGGAAGTGTTTTAGGACACTTTCTGATAGTGCTGTACATTAATGATCTGACAGACGATATTAATTGTAATATCAGAAATTCTACAGATGACGCAGTTACGTCTAGTCAAGTACTATGCGATAAAAGCTGACTAAATATTCATACAGATTTCAGAGTGGTGCGAAGATTGGCAACTTGATTTAAATGTTCTAAAATGTAAAACTAGACTTCACAGAATGAAAAAGTAGTATCCTATGACTATAATATCTGCACTCATAACTGGACTCATTCAACTGTTACGAATACCTGTGTTTCGCGATTTGTGGGGATATCAAATAGAATGATAGCATACCGGGGGTACATAAAAATACGATAAAATCGGAAACAAAACACATTACCATGCCTAATACGGTGCAAAAAACTATTGGCATTCCAAACAACTTTGTCATCTCGGAATGGATAGATGTAAGTCTTCTGCGGTTTTCAAGGGAATTTTATACCATTCTTTCTATAAGATTGTTGAAAGTTCAGACAACGGTGATCAAGATGGGTAGCGATAATGCACCCTTCTCTCCATAGTAGACCACAAAACCTCAGTAATATGGTAACTGTGGTCACAAAACAGTCCTGGGTCCTGGACATGTGAACTGTGTGTACAGGGGCCCTGGACCGCCATAGGGGAACAAATATTGTACTACTGGATGTACCTGATAAGCCAAAACGGTCACATAATTGATGACAGTAATGTGACCTTGCAGAGTAACCTTCGGGGCCCATTGAATACCACGACATGAAAGCACAAACAATCACCAAACCCCCACCATGTTTCACTCTTGGGACATAAACTCGACCAGAAGTTGGAAACATTCTGAAACAAGACACATCCGACCAAATGACGTTGTTCCGTTGCTGCAGAGACCAGGTTTTATGGCTTCGACCCCACGTTTTCCTGTAGTAGCCATTCGCAACATTAATGTGTAGTTCTGGAATTCCAGCTCACCCTGCAGTTATCTGCTTAAGGAGCTCTCTTCGTGTTGTTTTGGTGCTGACAGCGTTCGCGAGTGAGACATTCACTTCTGCAATGACTTTGCAGCTGTCGTCGTCTTAATTTTCGTCACAATCCTCTTCAGTGACCGTCTTTCGATCATAGAACGCACACTTACGTACGTGCTGTGATTTAGGGGATGGTGTTTTTCTCCACTTCCCCATACGCGGTATAAATCTCGATACAATGCCTCTTGTAACACAAGCACTTCGACTAGCTTGTTTCCAGAAGCACCCACCAAACAAGTACCACGTTCGAATGCACTTAGCTCCGACATAATGGGCTCACAGTTACACGGAATACTGTTCTGACAATGACTGACACTTGCATTGTATTGGGATCATTGCGGAGGTGCCGTTCTTGGTCCAGTACCACAGCGCAGTCTGCAGGCCTGGCTGGCATCTGAATTTATTTTCAAGCATGCATTTTCCGCGATGTTTGATTAGTTTTGTCCAACCCGTTTCGTTCGTAGGTAAAGAAGGTGACATTACAATGAAATGAACACCCTTAGCTGCTTACAGGCGTTGACATACGTGAACGGGGACAGATGAAAATGTGTGCCCCGACCCGGACTCGAACCCGGGATCTCCTGCTTACATGGCAGACGCTCTATCCATCTGAGCCACCGAGGACACAGAGGATAGCGCGACTGCAGGGATTTATCTCTGGCACGCCTCCCGCGAAACCGACATTCTCAACGTATTGTCCCGCACTACATTCGCAGTGCCCCCGCCCATTATACTCATTACTCGCGGCGCGTTGCCGATTCCCGTAAGAGTTCGGGCACTGTTTGTGCATTCGCACAGAAGATG
Organism: Schistocerca serialis cubense; assembly: GCF_023864345.2. Taxonomy (NCBI): domain Eukaryota; kingdom Metazoa; phylum Arthropoda; class Insecta; order Orthoptera; family Acrididae; genus Schistocerca; species Schistocerca serialis. The sequence goes on from NC_064642.1 coordinate 207,542,145, forward strand.
GTCAAGTGGCCGGTTAGCCTTAACTAGTATACTAATTTGGTATGTGTTCTTTCGGACATGTCCGAAAGAACAGATACCATCTTAGTACATAAAGAAGGTGACAGGCTTCGAATCGTTGGTAGCACATTGAGAGGGTGCATTCTGTCTACATAGAAGATACCTTCCAAGACACCAGTGGCACACATTTCCGAGCATTGCTCCCGTACCATGTTGCACTAACGGGAGATACTGAACAATCGCAGGAAAGGCCAGCCGGAATGGTGCCACGTGTGTTTCACTGCTGGGAGAGAGTCACGGAAATGCTGAAAAGCCTAACCTGGCAGAGTTTTTTAGATCAGGACCTTCTATTCAGCGAAAGCCACTTGCAATGTTTCAAGAACCAATTACAAGTGAGTAGTGTAGGAACGTACACATCTCCTGTTAATCGTCTCCTTAGGTACAGTGAAGCGAAACTCAGGCTTTTTGCTTCTGCTAACTTATATTTTTTGTTATTACATGCCACATAAATTTTATCTTGAGCACCTATGAGTTCAGTGGAATTTAAGCGGCAGTGGTACGTGGCTATCTGCAGTGCCTATACACAGGGTGGACCATTTTAATCCATAATAGAGAGTAAATCGGAATGGAGATGAGATACAGCAACATGTTTTAGATTACTGTTGTAGATGGCAAAGAGGGCCGTGCCTTGCTACCAATGGCCGTGACCTTGAACGTGATTTTTAAGATGATCTGGAGGTTAAAGGGATTTTTTCATGGGAACTTTAATATTTGATTCAAGATTTCAAAAGAGCGGCAAATTTTACGTTTATTGTGATACATTATTCAAGGTCATGGAAAGGTTCAGTTAAGGTCTAATTAAAAAAATCAGTTTTTAGTTCTAGTAGGGATTAAGTCGGAATAGAGGTGGGATACAGCAAAATACAATGTTAGATACAAATCTCAAGAGGCATCCGGAGGAATGAGAGGCGAGAAGGCTCATCCAGCGACTTGTAAATCAACGATCTAAGCTTCATTTGTGTTTGTTCTGTCTTGCAAATGCCACAGAAACGTATATACACTGATACATTTATTTTTGCCAATAAACACGTTAATTAAAACTTAAAGTACAAATCTGTTTTCCCTTTCCAAATCCGACGTCACAAACAGGGATTGCCGTGAAACACAGCTCAACCTTCGAATGACCTTCAATAATTACCTTTAAAATCATGGTTGTTGGTAATGATTCGTGACCCCTTACGCCTCTTCCAATCTGCGTCTGACATTGTATTTTGCTGTATCCCTGCTCTCAAAAATGGCTCTGACCACTATGGGACTTAACATCTGAGGTCAACAGTCCCCTATGCCGAAGTCGAGCATCAAGTCGAACCTGCGACTGTAGGTATCCCTGCTCGATTCCGAACTAATCCCTACTAGAACCAAAAACAAATTTACTTATTTGAACTCGACTGAAACTTGCCATGACGTTAAATAATGCACCATTTCATTTGTAAAATTAATTGGCCACTCTTTTCAAATCTTGAATAAAAAATTAGGGTTCCCATTTTTACAAAAAATCACTCTAACCTCCAAATCACCTTGAAAATCACGTTCAAGATGAGGCCATTAGTAGCAATGTGTGACCCTCTTCGCCACCTACAGCTTTTATCTAAAACGTTTTGCTGCATCTTACCTCCATCCCGATTTATTCCTCATTATGTAACTTATCCACTCTTATATATCCAGTTAATCTACAACATTTAGAGGTCTCGGAACTAACGGGATCCAGAAATTCGCCCTTTCTACAGTCGTCTGGTATGGGAATACTCTTAGTTGTAGCCAGGAGATAACGTCTTATTTCTGGAAGCTACTGTTAAGTGCCGTACCAAGGAAGCCGAATCATACGAAACGTTATCCATAACTATTATTCAAATTGTTCAAATGGCTCTGAGCACTATGGGACTTAACATCTGAGGTCATCAGTCCCCTAGAACTTAGAACTACTTAAACCTAACTAACCTAAGGACATCACACACATCCATGCCCGAGGCAGGATTCGAACCTGCGACCGTAGCGGTCGCGCGGTTCCAGACTGAAGCGCCTTGAACTATTATTAAAGGCTTGCTCAAGTTGATCAAAAGCGAGTCCTTAAACTATCGTTAAAATGTCTGTTTTCTTCGTTCTAGACAACATACAGTTTTCGATGATGGCTACATTTCGTTAACAATAAGATACGATATTAAGTCCAGTAAAAGTATCAAGCGACCACAATTTTCACTGCAAGCTCCCCGAATGAACTGCTGTGTTTCTTAATTTCAAAACACCGTAATAACTGTGACCACAAAAGGCAAGCTACGATGTGAGACTATAAGACACGAAAGAAAGTGAATCACCAAATAGTCGATTTAGGACCTCTTGACAAAGATTGGGGATCTGAAATTGTTCTTTTTAATATTTTTATTCCGTATAACATCAACCATTGTACTACCTTAAGCTGTAGATACAGTTCTGCTTTACTGGTATGAAAATATTTTCGTAGTGACGCAACCAGAACATCCAAAAATCACAGCGTACTTGGCGGTTCGTTCCCTCACTTGCCATCCTTGCGTCCTGACCCCTTTCATTCTCTGCAGGCTGCTTCACTAGGCAAGTAAGGTGCGGGCAGAGCAGGCAACACAGCGAGATTGTAGAGCCCGAGAAAAAGCTGCGATTGACTGACGACCGTAGCGTACCACTCAACTAGCCGAAACGTCAGTCACAAAGCAGTTTTAATCAGTGTATAACGACAGAATACAGGGGCAATTAAGAAGTCACTATCGCTTGCTCCGTACGCGAAATGCCTACAAGAAACCAATACGCGGTACAATGAGAAATACCCTCAGTCATGCACTTCGAAGTATTATTGGAGAGTATTGTTGTAGTTGCAGAAGTTCGGTGTAGCTGATATCCAGGCAGCGTCCTTGTCGTAACGCAAACAGTAACAGAACTTGGACCTAGCGGTGAGCGGCGCCGCGCCGTTAGCTGTGAGGCGGCCTTGCCCGGCTCCTCTTTTAACAGCCCGCCTCCCTGCGCCACGGGCACTGGCAGTGAAGGCCACGCCGACCTCATCCGGAAGCGCGCCGCCAGCGCCATCTGGTCGCGTGCTGCGCCTGCCCCTGGCGGCGCTCCAGCCACTCAGCACTGGGTCGCCGCACCCAGCCTAGCGGTTCCCTCACCTGCTCTGCAGCGGCGACAGACTCAAAGCTCGCTGCAACTTCGCAGCAAACTGTGCCCCGGGCCAGGACTCAGCTATCCGTGCACGACTGACGGCTCGTCCTCACATCTTTACTTCCGCCAGCACCTCCCACGGTGCTTTCCAAACTTCACTTCGCCATACACCTTACTTGAAATATTATGACGATATTCTTATCATATACGCAAATTCCGCCCCCCCCCCCCCCCCCACACGAACCATGGACGTTGTCGTTGGTGCGGAGGCTTGCGTGCCTCAGCGATACAGATAGCCGTACCGTAGGTGCAACCACAACGGAGGGGTATCTGTTGAGAGCCCAGACAAACGTGTGATTCCTGAAAAGGGTCAGCAGCCTTTTCAGTAGTTGCAGTCTGGATGATTGACTGATCTGGCCATGTAACACTAATTAAAACGGCCTTGCTGTGCTGGTACTGCGAACGGCTGAAAGCAAGGGGACACTACAGCCGTACGTTTTCCCGAGGGCATGCATCTTTATCCCAAAGAAAGCAGGTGTAGACAGATGTGAAAATTACCGAATTATCAGTTTAATAACTCACAGCTGCAAAATACTAACGCGAATTTTTTACAGACGAATGGAAAAACTGGTAGAAGCCGACCTCGGGGAAGATCAGTTTGGATTCCGTAGGAATGTTGCAACACGTGAGGCAACACCGACCCTACGACTTATCTTAGAAAATAGATTAAGGAAAGGCAAACCTACGTTTCTAACTTTTGTAGACTTAGAGAAAGGTTTTGGCCATGTTGACTGGAATACACTCTTTCAAATTCTGAAGGTGGCAGGGGTAAACTATAGGGGGCAAAAGGCTATTTACATTTTGTACAGAAACCAAATGCCATTTATAAGAGTCGAGGGGCATGAAAGGGAAGCAGTGGTTGGAAAGGGAGTGAGACAGGGTTTTAGTCCATCCCCGATGTTATTCAATCTGTATATTGAGCAAGCAGTAAAGGAAACAAAAGAAAAATTCGGAGCAGGTATTAAAATCCATGGAGAAGAAATAAAAACTTTGAGGTTCGCCGATGACATTGTAATTCTATCAGAAACAGCGAAGGACCTGGAAGAGAAGCTGAACGGAAAGGACAGTGTCTTCAAAGGAGGCTATAAGACGAACATCAACAAAAGCAAAACGAGGATAATGGAATATAGTCGAATTAAATCGGGTGATGCTGAGGGAATTAGATCAGGAAGTGTGACACTTAAAGTAGTAAAGGAGTTTCGCTCTTTGGGGAGAAAAATAGCTGATGATGGTCGAAGTAGAGAGGATATAAAATGTAGACTGGGAATGGTAAGGAAAGCGTTTCTGAAGAAGAGAAATTTGTTAACATTGAGTATAGATTTAGGTGTCAGGAAGTCGTTTCTGAAAGTATTTACATGGAGTGTAGCCATGTGTGGAAGTGAAACATGGACGATAAACAGTTTGGACAAGAAGGGAATAGAAGCTTTCGAAATGTGGTGCTGCAGAAGAATGTTGAAGATTAGATGGGTAGATCACATAACTAATGAGGAGGTATTGAATAGAATAGGGGAGAAGAGGAGTTTGTGGCACAACTTGACTAGAAGAAGGGACCGGTTGGTAGGACATGTTCTGAGGCATCAAGGGATCACAAATTTAGCATTTGAGGGTAGCGTGGAGGGTAAAAATCGTAGAGGGATACCAAGAGATGAATACACTAAGCAGGTTCAGAAGGATGTAGGTTGCAGTAGGTACTGGGAGATGAAGAACCTCGCACAGGATAGAGTAGCATGGAGAGCTGCATCAAACCAATCTCTGGATTGAAGACCACAACAACAACAACATACGCAAATTTTATGGTTTTTAAGGAATTTCTTTTGACGTCGACCAGATGATAGCTCTGACTTTCGAGTATGTTACACTCTACTACAGTAGGTCCAAGTTTTGCTGTGTGGCTCCAGACCCCTGGAAAATGTATTCTAGTGCTACTACATTGGTTGTTTTATTCAGTTGGTGTACCTCATTATTTAGAAGGCTTTGATTTAGTATTGTCCCACTCTGTGATTGTGTGTAGTGTTAGGTCGCTTACCACACTCTCTTTGCGCTCGCAAATATTGCCACTTTTCGCGCCAGTATATTCCGTAACTAGTGTGCTTATACTTTGTATTCTTGTGAGTTTCCGCATACTCGCCCTAGTTTTAGCTTGGTCCATCCGCACGCTGCCTTTTGCGAAACTGCTTGCTGTGTGTAAGTTCATATTTCGATGGGTTCCGTCAGTCTGTAAATAGGTCGACAGTATGACACGTTATATTTCCCAGGGAATAGTAATTACATAGTCAATTGAGATTTTTGGGGACTCTTCTTGGTTTGGCATTTGGGGATCCTCACTTGTTCTGCCCCGGTATTTGCCCGCCGATTAATTGTTGTTTAACGGACTCGATGTCTATCTCTTTATTTTTTATTTGACGTATAGCATTAGGCCCTCTAGGTATTTCAAGACTATTCCTCTCAGTTTCTTTTGTTTTGCGTTATTCAATTGGTAATTTGTCAGCTGTAGAGTTTGGCCTCTGGTTGCACTTTATGATATTGTGACAACTAATCCTGATACATAACTAGTGGTGATATTACTTGGGCGATAGATGTGCACACTGTTGGTTACCTTATAGGTCAAATCGTGACTTTTAATTTTGAGTGAGTAGAGCGTTTCCTGAGAACTATGGTGATTCTCGTCTATACGAGTTATGAAACTTTTTGCAAGAATAAAAGGACTAGGAAAACTTTATTCGTGTATGCGTTCGATTTATTATATTTTTTGTTTTTGGTAATGTTCCATTGTGACTCCGTTAAGTCAAACTAGTTAGTACCGACGTTGACTGTTCGATGGGCATATTCTGCTTTGTTGTGCTTTGCGTACACAGGTGCTCCTTATAACGCTGCTTGGTGGATTTTGTAGGTTTTAAGAACTTTTATTATTACGCTTCGTTGTCTGTAATGTCAACTTGTGGTAGACCTTGACGTATACAGAATGTATACTTAGTGTTTTCAACATGCAGGTGCCTGAAGATCGCAGTAACAAGATGCTGAAACTTGTCGCGTAAATAAAATAACTTCTGAAAGCATAAGGGAAATTCACAGACGTTCTCTTGCATACCTTGCGGGACAGCACACGTGGAGAGAGGATATCGCGGAGAAATGGATAAAGCACAGTGTGGGGAATTGTCTGCATTCCCTGCAGCGGAGTCTGCGCTGAAATGAAGCTTCCTAACACAGAATTACTCGAATCTGTGACTTTCACTAGTTCCGTAAGGTATGCAGGAGGAGGACTGGAGCTTGGAGCCGGCCGAAGTGGCCGTGCGGTTAAAGGCGCTGCAGTCTGGAACCGCAAGGCCGCTGCGGTCGCAGGTTCGAATCCTGCCTCGGGCATGGATGTTTGTGATGTCCTTAGGTTAGTTAGGTTGAACTAGTTCTAAGTTCTAGGGGACTGATGACCTCAGCAGTTGAGTCCCATAGTGCTCAGAGCCAGTTGGAGCTTGGAAGGTAGGAGGTGATGTACCGGCAGAAGCAAAGCTGTGAGGGCGAGCTGCGAGTCGTGCTTGAATAAGTCAGCGAATAGATTGATTGCTCGCGAAAGGCAAAGGTCACAGCTGCGACTTCTCTTACGGCACACATCTTTAATCTGGCGTGAAGTTTCACATGAACGAACACTCCACTAAGACTGGAAATTCATTCTTGAAAGATACCACTGCTAAACGTCTCAAAAAGTAACAGGATTCGGAATGACGACTGCAATCGCAAGGAAAACAAGCTTCTGTCAAAACTGAGTGTACTGCAACCTGAAAGAAGCTGATCAGTGACGCTCATTTTGACGTGCAGCAATACTTCTCCTCAAAGCATCCCACACGTGCTCGATGGGATTTAAGTCGGAAGGGGGGAGGGTGGGGGGGAGTGATGGGCAGGCCAATCCATTCGCCGAATATCTTCTCGTTCCACGAGATACTTCACTTGCACTGTTCGGTGCGGTCGCGCATTGTCATCCGTAGAAAAGAAATCAGGGCCGAATGCACCCCTGGAAAGCCGCACATGGGAAGCGCTACAGTTTCACAATAATGTTGAAGCGTGAGTGTACCGTTCTCAAAAATTTGAAGGCCAATATGCACATACAATATTGTTTTCCCAGACCGCAACACCTGGACCACCAAAACGAACATGTTCGATAATGCTGGACTTGACCTCATTTTGCTGCTGCATTGTGGTGGGTTCCCAAACTACATACGGGTAGTGCAGTCCGAAGCAGATCTGCGTCCCTCAGGGCCCATTTACGTCTAACACTCCAACATGATATCATCGTTATTCTCTACATAATACACCCAAAAACATTGTCGAAAACGATAGTTTTGGTGGTCTAGGTGTTAAGGTGTCGGAAGGCATAATGCTGTTTGAATGTACTGACGTCTAAATTTTTGAACACGGTTCACTCAGTGGTCAACAATGACGAGTTGACATTGACACAGCAAGTACAGATAGGTTTACAGATGGAGAGCAGGCCGAAATACCCATCGTGTATGAGTTCAGTGAATGCATTGGAAGATTGAGACAACGCCATTATACCCTGGGCTTTGTTTTGTGTGGTCGAACTACAGACTTTTTTGATGTTGCGAAGGTGTTTTCCCATAAATAAAGGTAAATGGTGTGTCAAACCGAATAAATCATAACTATATTATTACTCTGTAATAAGCCATCGGGAACCACGTGCCCCTTTTACCAAAATACTCTTGAAATAACCCATGAACAACCTTCGAAATTAGGTCGGTGGGGTTGTGTTCCACACTTGATACACTAATAGACTACGTTCTGTGGTACTACACTGTCTTAAATTTTCCACACAAGCATTACTTGTATAAATACACACATTCACACAGTCAAACCATGCGTACAAAAATAAAGTAAACACAATATCTGTGGAATGTAGTGAACATTATTTATTCAATGGCTGCGCGTTTTATAACCTTCATTTATTATTCAGGCTCATGTGAAATACCAAGAAGATTGCCTAATATTTAAATGTACAGTTTACTCTGTAGTTAATATGTAAATGAATATGTCGTTATCGTATCCTGATTCCGAAACGTTAAGACGTCGATGATTACTGTATAAAAAGTACACGGCGTATGAGTGTGAGGTAGAATTTATCGAGTAATAACAATCAACGTTGACACATTTGACTAGATTCATGTGTAGTAAAACGGTACTAGGGCAACTGCGGCTGTAATTACGTGATGTCCTGAAAATAATGTACTATAACAAATGAAAGCTTTTAAAATTCTTTTTTTGAGTTATCAATCTTCTGACTGAAATGATGGTGCTCGTCACGAGTTTTTCTTGTGTCATCTTCGTCATCTCAGAGTAGCACTAGCGCCCAACGTCCTCGATAGTTCATCGGATGTATTCCACACTCTGTCTTCCCCTACAGCTGCCGTATGTACCATGGAATTTATTTCCTGGTGTATTAACACATGTCCTATCACTCTGTTCCTTCCTCTTGTCAGTGTTATTCATATACAATGATGAGCAAAAGAAAGTGGTACAACTGCCTAATGTCGCGTAGGACCCCGCGAGCACAGAGAATTGCCGCAACACGATTTGGTGTGGACTCGACTAATGTCTGAAGTAGTGCAGCAGGGAAACGACACGATGAATCCTGCGGGAATCCATAAGAATACGAGAGGATGTAGATCTTTTCAGAACGGCACGTTGCAAGGCATTCTAGATATTCCCAGCAATGTTCATGTCAGGGGAATTTGGCGGCCAGCGGAAGTGTTTAAACCCAGAAGAGTGTTCCTGAAACCACTCTGTGATAATTTTGGACATGTTTGGTGTCACATTGTCCTGCTGGAATTGGCCAAGTCCGTCAAAATGCACAATGGACATAATGGATGCAGGTGATCAGACAGGATGCATACGAACGTGTCATCTGTCAGAGTCTATCTACATGTATCAGTGGTCCCATATCACTCCAACTGCACACCCCCTCCACCACCTTGAACAGTCCCCTGCTGATATGCAGGGTCCTTGGGTTCATGAGGTTGTCTCCATACTAGTACACGTCCATTCGCTCGGTACAATTTGAAACGAGTCTCGGCCGACCAAGCAACATATTTCCGGTCATCAACAGCCCAGTGTCGGTGTTGACGGTCTCAGCGAGGCGTAAAGGTTTGCCTAGTGCAGTCATCAAGGGTACACGAGTGGGCCTTCGATGATGTTTCCTTGAATGTTTCGCACGCTGACACTTGTCGATGGCTCAGCACTGAAATCTGCACCAGTTTGCGGAAGGGTTGCACTTCTGTCACGTTGAACGATTCTCTTCAATCGTCGTTGGTCCCTTTCTTGCAAGATCTTTTTCCGGCCATAACGATGTCGGCGATTTGATGTTTTACCGGGAAAATCCCCACTTCATCGTTACCTCGGAGATGCTGTATTCGATCGTTCGTGCACCGACTATAACATCACGTTCAAACTCACTTAAATGTTGATAACCTGCCATTGTAGCAACAGTAGCCGATCTAACAACTGCGCCAGACACTTGTTGCCTCATATAGGCGTTGCCGACTGCTGGAGCCGTGTTCCGCCTGTTTACATATCTCGGTGTTTGCATATGCATGCCTTTACCAGTTACTTTGGTGCTTCAGTGTATTTGTTTCTTCACCGGTTCGCTGAGAACCTGCTCATTCCTTACCTTACAAGTCCACCTAATTTTAAACATAGTTCTGTAGCGCCACATCTCAAATGCCTCGATTCTCTCCGGTTCAATGTTTCACTAACATTGAGTGCTGTGCTCCAAACGCACATTCTTAGAATTTTTTTCCTCGAGTTAAGGCCTGTGTTTGACACCAGTTGTCTCCTCTTGGCCAGGAATGATATTTTTGCATGTATTTGTTTTCCTTTTTATGTCCTCCTTGCTTCGTCTGTCGTGTGATGTTTTGTTTCCGAGGTTGCAGAATCCGTTAACTTCATTTACTTCCTTCTCAACAATTTTCATGGTTAAGTTTATCGCTAATTTCATGTCTGTTACTACTCATTTTTGCTACTCCCCGTGGCTCTCGTCTTTCTTCGGTTTACTGTCATCGATATTCTACACTCATTAATCTGTTCATTCCATTAAACACATCCTGTAGTTGTTTTTCACGTTCACTGACGATAGCAATGTCATCTCCGAATCTTACCATTGCTATCCTTTCACCCTGTATTTTAATCCCACTCTTGAATCCAGCCTTGGTTTCCGGCTTTGCTTCAGCGATATAGAGATTGAACATTACGGTTGAAAGAATACTCGAACATACACCCATTTTAACCCGAATTCTTCATTCTTGAAATTCCTGAAAGTGATGTAAAAGATTTGGGAAAATACTCTACATAGTACAAGTAACGTCAATAACAACTCTAACTTGTAAGTACACAGAACGAATTAAGCATTTATTATTTAAATGTTGTTTTCAAATAGAATTCGAGAGTCAGATTGTCTGGTGAAATTACCTCTCTGTCAGAAAAGTCGGTTCGTCATCCCATATTGGCCGCCCAGAAACCATACTGAAATGGAGTTGTCCATATTAAAAGCTGGGACCGTAATTACGCTCTCGAACGATCGTTTGTATCACGAAAGTGAACGAACAGTAGACGTTGTTTACAACCTCCTTGCGAATTTCACTGCACTTTGTAAACCTTTCTCTCCACTGCATTGATTTTTGAGACCTTGCTCTATGATGAAAAGCGCTTGTATATACACTTAAGTTTGGTCGTAACAGTCTTCATGTACTATGTGATCAAAGGTACCCGGACACCTGGCTTAAAATGACTTAAAAGTTCGTGGCGCCGTCCATCGGCAATGCTGGAATTAAATATGGTGTTGGCCCACCCTTAGCCTTCATCAGTAAGTTAGAGGTGCGCTAAGAACTTGAATCTTAAATATAGTTTTACTAAAATGGACGAAAATGTGTGTGTTGTATCGCGTATTGTCAGTAGATATGTTTGTATGAAGAACCTTTTTCTCCATTCCGAATGTTCCTCATATGTATTCCTCCAGCGGGGAACAGCAACGTGACGTCCAATATTCGTATAGGAAAGCCGTCTTCAGAAGTTTTGGGTGGCATCCATTCCCGTCACGACTCGCGCAAAACTGTTTGGCGGCTCTCGGGCCACTGGAGACGGACCGTCGTTGTTTTTTCGTCTCTGGCATATGCGACCGGAGGCGAACTAGCACAGGAGTTACACTTCGTAAGTTACCGACTTCACCGAGTTATTGTCCTGCGCTGCAAATGGATCATTAACGCAAACCGACTTCTAACATCTCTCCCAAAACTGCAGAATTTATTTTTGAACAGAATATACGTATTGTATGTAGCCAAACGACTTTCAATCAATCGATATTAGTTCATTCATTCTAGATACTTCATACAGCCTCTCTCTACGGGTTCGTCTGGGCATTGAGATACTATCGTTTTTCACTTAAAAGTTGAATGTGTGTTCTTGCTTCCCAGATTGGCTCTAAGTACTTTTAAACTTGTTTAGGTAACACCATGATAGTTTTTAAGTTAAATCTCTATATGTTAAATAATAAGTTTTAGGCTGTGTTTTCCGTAACTTTTCGGCATACCTTTGGTTCTGAAATTACACGCCGTACTACGCCCTTGAGCTCTGGATGTGATCGTTGTTGGCTGGCATACACAAACACTTCCGCAGAAAGAAATCACATGGTGTCAGCTCATAAGATATGGATGGCCAATTGAAGTCACCGTTGCAAGAAATCACCCGGCTGGGCTCTGTCGTAAGAAGTCCATTGTCGTAATACGTGTGTGACAGGCCGAGCCATCTTGTTGAGACCAAACCTCTTCAGCATTCGCGCGATCCAGATGAGACTACGAAAGCACTGTTAAGATACTACCCTAGCGTTCGCTGTGCACTGTGAATACGTTTCCGGCGCCATCTTAGAAGTAGTACGGCCAATTACTCGACGTTTCTCTGTGCCCCAAATCCAGCAATTTTGCTCGTTCACGATGCTGTTGCGCCTCATCTGTGAAAATTATGTTGTTGATTGAATTCTTGTCGGCTCTTTGTTTCACAAGCATAATGGCCAAATGCTCCGCCGTTTTCATACTGTAATCGTCTGGTTTCAGTTCTTGTGTCAGTTGAATCTTACAGGCCCAAACGGGCAGATGTTCTCTCAAAATTCGTTGCAAGCTGGTGCTGAGAATATCCAGTTATTGTGAACAATACATTTCACCTGACTAATGGCAAGATTACCACTCACGACGCCGAAGTTTCCCGCAGTAGGACTAATACGAGGACGCCCTCAGGGTTTAATGTCCAGAACCAAAGACGTTTCCTCAAATTTAGCGATCAGTCTCATCACAGTGAACTTACCCGGTACATTACGTTGACCACACATTCCACGGAGCTTGCCAACAGTCTCAGCACAACATTTATCATATTTGTAACAAACTTTCACTATTACAACTCGTTGTTCTGTCGTGAAACACCCGATTACTACTCACAAAGAAAACGGATGAAACACGTATAATTGATGAAAACTTATTAGAACAGAAACGGCGTTCACTTCAAAACATGCTTTGTTTATGGTATGATTTTAGTATAGGCCTAAACAATTTTGTAGCATACAGAAATTGTTTCGTAAATCTTTAAATCCTGTGTTAAGTGACCTATTGTATATCACTTTGTGGTAACTGTACCGAATATAAATTCAGCTTCTGCGTAGGCACTTTGTGTTATTAACACTATAAGAATCATTTTTAGTGTGTGCCTTAATTATTAATTTAAAATAATTTTGTAAACAGGTTATAAAACTTATTTTCGTCCACAAAATGTGTAGCACACTGTAATTCAATCACATAAATGATTTTAAGTAAGAAATACACGTTACAATAGCGGCGTTTCCAGTTATCAACGCATATACGTAACTGGTCATCGGTTCCAATGATATACTCTGTTGTGAGTGACGTAAGACAGAAGTACGTGGTGAAAAACTTTGTACATGGTAGTTTTAATTTTGGGTTGCCGATGCATCAGTCTTCTGGTCTGTTACATACCTGCCAATTCACGAGAAAGAGCACTTTTACTGCTATTTTAAGACATAATTATTCAATAGCCTATCTGTCGAGGTATGTTGTTATTCTGGTTTCTTCTTTTATATTGTACCTGATACTGTACATTACAACTGTTTTGAAGATAGTTACACTGTGTAAATGATTTCCAGATGTGAGTGAAGATGGTAACACTGATTACCGAAACCGGTTATCGAGAATAAAGAGTAGTATTACCGATCTTGGCAAATAAACTTATCTTCTCTAATGTATTACCGCAGAGCGTCCTTGCTTCTCAAAATAAGTAAACTAAAACAAAAATATGGTTACTTTTAATTTCAAATGGTTCAAATGGCTCTGAGCACTATGGGACTCAACTGCTGAGGTCATTAGTCCCCTAGAACTTATAACTAGTTAAACCTAACTAACCTAAGGACATCACAAACATCCATGCCCGAGGCAGGATCCGAACCTGCGACCGTAGCAGTCGCGCGGCTCCGGACTGAGCGCCTTAACCGCGAGACCACCGCGGCCGGCTTTTAATTTCATTCACATCCTTATACGTTGTGTTAAATATAATGTTACGTAATATTAGGTACTTTAACTGAAAGATTATTAGCTTTGTGTAAAATAAAAGCAAACTATAGTTCCTTTACGCACGGATTTGCAGCCACATTAAATATCTTGGAAGTAGTCATTTTCCTGCACGAAGCCGTGTATTTCGGTGATTAGTCAATTCCACCCACTTGGAAATATAAAAAATTACAGGTTCTGTCCATCAGCGTGTCATCATTCACACAGCAGTGTGATGGTTTTCTATATTCCCGTCGAATACTCAGTGTAGAAACACAGATGGGAGGTTCCGTATCTAGAACGAAAAATTTGCAGTTTGAGCCACCGTAACATTAAAACACTCTCATACAGGGAAATTTCTTTTGAGATACAAGGCAATGAAAGACATTAGTTGCCAGTGGACATTGATTTAAATCAATGAGGAAAGTTGAAAATTTGCCCTGAACTGGGATTCGAACCCAGTTCTCCTGCTTACTTAGATGCACAGACAAGTAGGCCATCCGGACACAGTGGTCGTCGCAACGGCACGAAGTACCGTAGCACACCTGCTGTCAAACCCAAATTCTCAACTTATCCACACACTACTGACGTAGTGCCCTTTGATCATTGTCCGTATTACTCCCAGGTCTGAATCCTGATCCGGCACAAATATTCAGCTTTCCCCATTGATTTAAATCAATACCCACTGGCAGATAATGCCTTTCATTCTTTGGTAGCTTTATTCACAGTGCAGTATCAAAATGTTTACCACATATATACGCTACTGGCCATTAAAATTGCTACACCACGAAGATGTGCTACAGACGCGAAATTTAACCGACAGGAAGAAGATGCTGTGATATGCAAATGATTAGCTTTTCAGAGCATTCACACAACTTTGGCGCCGGTGGCGACACCTACAACGTTCTGACATGAGGAAAGTTTCCAACCGATTTCTCATACACAAACAGCAGTTGACCGGCGTTGCCCCCAACGGCCTCGTATCACTAGCAGTCGAGATGACAGGCATCTTATCCGCATGGCTGTAACGGATTTTGCAGCCACGTCTCGATCCCTGAGTCAGCACATGGGGACGTTTGCAAGACAACAACCATCTGCACGAACAGTTGGACGATGTTTGCAGCAGCATGGACTATCAGCTCGGAGACCATGGCAGCGGTTACCCTTGACGCTGCATAACAGACAAGAGCGCCTACGATGGTGTACTCAACGACGAACCTGGGTGCACGAATGGCAAAACGTCTTTTTTTCGGATGAATCCAGGTTCTGTTTACAGCATCATGATGGTCGGATCTGTGTGTGGCGACATCGCGATGAACGCACATTGGAAGCGTGTACTCATCATCGCCATACTGATGTATCACCCGGCGTGATGGTATGGGGTGCCATTGGTTACACGTCTCGGTCACCTCTTGATCGCATTGACGGCACTTTGAACAGTGTACGTTACATTTCATATGTGGTACGACCCGTGGCTCTACCCTTCACTCGATCCCTGCGAAACCCTACATTTCAGCAGAATAATGTCCGATCGCATGTTGCAGGTCCTGTACGGGCCTTTCTGGATACAGAAAATGTTTGACTGCTGTCGTGACCAGCACATTCTCCAGATCTTTCACCAATTGAAAACGTCCGGTCAATGGTGGCCGAGCAACTGGCTCGTCACAATACGCCAGTCACTACTCTTGATGAACTGTGGTGTCGTGTTGAAGCTGCATGGGCAGCTGTACCTGTACACGCCATCCAAGCTCTGTTTGACTCAATGCCCAGGCATATCAAGGCCATTATTACGGCCTTAGGTGGTTGTTCTGGGTACTGATTTTTCAGGATCTATGCACCCAAATTGCGTGAAAATGTAATCACATGTCATTTCTGGTATAATATATTTGTCCAGTGAATACCCGTTTATCATCTGCATTTCTTCTTGGGGGTGCAATTTTAATGGCCAGTAGTGTAGATTTCTTTCAAGTCAAAGCGAAGTGATAAGAATATTCGCAGAAACGTATTTGTAAATAGATAACCAGAAGCAGCCATGAGCGTAGCTCCAAGAGGAAAAAGGGATAAAAGGAGGACATGGAAGAAATGGCACTGGAACAGGCTCCGTCCTAATCACTGAAGACGAACAACAATACTTATAAGGAGCGATGCGCTCTGTGTGGAGTAGTTTCGCTCGGCATAAACTTGGAGATGGCAGGCTTTTGAGACTGGATGTTGGAGTGAGTGTTACGAAGGCGTGGGAGGGGGTTGGGGCCAGGGGAGTGCGTGACTAATGGACGCGCCAAGGTGCAGCTGGAGGAATTGTCGCCGCTGAGGAAGATGTACGTAGGAAGGAGCGGCGGCGCACAAAGCCAGCAGCCGGCAACAATCAGGCGGACAATGCGGCAGAGTAGCAAGTTGCAGAACAATGCCAGCCAGGCGCGCCATTAGCGGAGCTCAGCTCTGCGTCTGCCACAGTTGGTGGGGGACACAGCTTCGCCAGGGTCCCCTCTCTATGGGCGGTGGGCAGGTGTGCGTTAGGGGAGGGAAGCAAGAGAGCGCTGGCGTAGTGGGCACGGGTAGCCTAGTCTGTGTGGGCCACAGTCTCATATAGAGGGTGCTCCACTGATCGTGACCGGCCCAAATATCTCACGAAATAAGCGTCAAACGAAAAAACTACAAAGAACGAAACTTCTCTAGCTTGAAGGCGGAAACCAGATGGCGCTAAGTTGGCCCGCTAGATGGCGCTGGCATAGGTCAAACGGATATCAACTGCGTTCTTTTAAATAGGAACTTTACATGTTCAAAAATGGTTCAGGATTCGAACCTGCGACCGTAGCAGCAGCGCGGCTCCGGACTGGAGCTCTTAGAACCGCACGGCCACCACGGCCGGCTTTACATGTTCGTTTAGTACGTAAATAAATATCAATGTTTTAGTTGGACCACTTTTTTCGCTTTGTGATAGATGGCGCTGTAATAGTCTCAAACATATGGCTCACAGTTTTAGACGAACAGTTGGTAACAGGTAGGTTTTTTAAATTAAAATACAGACGTAGGTACGTTTGAACTTTTTCTTTTGGTTGTTCCAATGTGATACATGTACCTTTGTAAACTCATCATTTCTGAGAACGCATACTGTTACAGCGTGATTACCTGTAAATACCACATTAATGCAATAAATGCTGAAAATGATGTCCGTCAACCTCAATGCATTTGGCAATACGTGTAACGGCATTCCTCTCAACAGCGAGTAGGTCGCCTTCCGTAATGTTCGCACATGCACTGACAATGCGCTGACGCATGTTGTCAGGCGTTGTCGGTGGATCACGATAGCAAATATCTTTCAACTTTCTCCATAGAAAGAAATCCGGGGACGTCAGATCCGGTGAGCATGCGGGCCATGGTATGGTGCTTCGACGACCAATCCACTTGTCATGAAATATGCTATTCAGTACCGCTTCAACCGCACACGAGCTATGTGTCGGACATCTATCATGTTGAAAGTACATCGCCATTCTGACATACATTGAAACGTAGTAACATCGGTAGAACATTACGCAGGAAACCAGCATACTTTGCACCATTTAGATTACCATCGATAAATGGGGGCCCATTATCCTTCCTCCCATAATGCCGCACCATACATTAACCCGCCAAGGTCGCTGATGTTCCACTTGCCGCAGCCATCGTGGATTTTCCGTTGCCCAGTAGTGCACAATATGCCGGTTTACGTTACCGCTGTTGGTAATGACCCTTCGTCGCTAAATAGAACGCGTGCAAAAAATCTGTCATCGTCCTGTAATTTCTCTTGTGCCCAGTGGCAGAACTGTACACGACGCTCAAAGTCGTCGCCATGCTATTCCTGGTGCATAGAAATATGGCACGGGTGCAGTCGATGTTGATGTAGCATTCTCAACACCTACGTTTTTGTGATACCCGATTCTCGCGCAATTTGTCTGCTACTGATGTGCGGATTAGCCGCGACAGCAGCTAAAACACCTACTTGGGATCATCATTTGTTGCAGGTCGTGGTTGACGTTTACATGTGGCTGAACACTTTCTGTTTCCTTAAATAACGTAACTATCCGGCGAACGGTCCGGACACTTGGATGATGTCGTCCGGGATAGCGAGCAGCATGCATAGCGCACACCCGTTGGGCATTTTGATCGCAATAGCCATACACCAACAAGATTTCGACCTTTTCCGCAATTGGTAAACGGTCCATTTTAACAGGGGTAATGTATCACGAAGCAAATACCGTCCGCACTGGCGGAATGTTACGTGACACTACGTACCTACGCGTTTGTGACTATCACAGCGCTATCTATCAGAAAGCGAAAAAACTGGTCCAGCTAAAACATTCATACTTCTTTACGTACTACACCAATATGTAATAAAAAACGGGGGTTCCTATTTAAAAAAAACGCAGTTGATATCCGTTTGACCTATGGCAGCGCCATCTAGCGGGCCAACCATAGCGCCATCTGGTTTCCCCCTTCAAGCTAGGCAAGTTTCGTTCTTTGTAGTTTTTTTGTAGTTTGGCCCGGTCACGATCAATGGACCACCCTGTATACTGCCGCAACCAGTGATCTCTGTGCAACCTTGATGTAGAAGTCTTGTCCCATAGTATAGAACTGCAGAGTGTCTGCAGAGTCATGCACTTTGCATCGTACGCCATGTTGTAGTTTGGCAAAGAAATGTCCATCTTTCTGTACTTAACTAAGAATTGCAGATTGATTTCTTGTTTGAACTTTGTCAGCATGTGATGTAATAGGCTGATGTGGGAGCAGAATTGAAAAGTATTTACTTTGCGTGTTCTAGTGGCATTTACTAGCAACCATGTTGTACTTAGGCAAGAAGCGAGATATGAGAATCTATGGCTGGCACCATCAGACAGCTGAAGTTCAACATTCAGGTAGTGTAGAGTTCACTGTCTGCAGCACTCACTGCTGTCAAAGGTGTTACTGTCTGACGGAGCGACACTAGCGCCCCAGGCGGCAAGAAAGTCAGCCAGCTTATAACGTCGTATGCACCGTACGAATAACTTTAACAATTGATAGTTTTTTTTGTAATTCACGATTTAACTAAACGGGGTGATGCAGTAAGAGAGAACAGATTTCAGTTGTTTATTACAGACAAACAGTGGAAGATAGGAACACATTGCGCGTATAGGGAAAGGTTGAGATTTGACACAGCTGCGATGTTCTTTGTTTGTAGCAACGTGGCGAGTACCCTACAAGAGAAATCATATTGTGTGGTGGAATTTGCACGAAATCAATGCATTGTTCAAGCGCAAAGTGCACTCTTGTCATCGATTTAGTAAGGAACTGCCTCTGCACAAGCAGATTTATAACTGGCATACAAAAGTTCTTGGGAGCTGGTTGCATATGCAAAGGGAAGAGCACTGGTCGCCCACAAACATATGGTGGAATGTCGAGCGTATCCGAGATGCGTTCACACGGAGCCCACGATATCCACAACACGGGCAGGTCAGGAGCTTCAACTTCCTCATGCAACGGCGTGGCGTGTTCTGAAACGACGCCTGCCTTACTAGTTGCAGTTACTGCAGCGGTTGCGTCCCGGCGACCGTAACAGAAGATACAGATTCTATATTTCACTTCTACACAATACGGCATAGGACACTTTTTCCGAACGACTCATCTTTTCGAACGAATCGGTTGTCCCCCCCTGCGGGTCCGGGGATTGGAATAGGCCCGAGGTATTCCTGCCTGTCGTAAGAGGTGACTAAAAGGAGTCCCACCCCCTCAAGGGGGTCGTTAGCGCCTGCGTCCGGAGACGGACGGTTCCACGACCTCTATTTGCGGTCATTTTGCTTTTTCACTTCTCGTTTCTTCCTTCCTTTGGTTGGTTCCTTTCTTTGCTCTTTTCCACCTCACTGTCTTCCTTACTCTTTCCCTTGTGTTCTTCTCCTTGTCTTCTCATTGCCTTCTTCTCATTGCCTTTTCATTGCCTTCTTCTCGTTGCCTTCTTCTCCTTGCCTTCTCTGGTCTCCGCCTCAGCGTTTGAGACAGTCTGTCCTCTCTCTCCCTCTCTCTCTTCTTTTTCCTCTTCTTCCTTCCTCCCTGTGCGTGCCTGAAGGCCGACCCACGCGTTCGCACGCGTAGCCGGTGACGGGGTAACGCGTAATTCCCCGCCCTGGGTAGACATGTAAGGCACGCACGTACCCCCTGGTAAAGGCCAGGCCCAGGGAGGGGTGATTGCCTGAGCTGATACCTTCTGACCATGCCGATTGGTCCCTCCGTCTGTTTCTCGGGAGGTGTGACCTGAGGTGTAAACATTCACCTAAGGCGGGAGTGCCCTCTGAGAGGGTCCCCACAAGGAAGGAGCGCGCCATCGGAGACGCTGGCAATCATGGGGGATTCCTCCGCAATGGATTTCACTCCATCTGTCTCGACTTCTGCCCAAAAACGGAAACGTGACCAGCCACCAGTGACAAAAGTACTACCGCCTGCCCCACAGTTCCTCGTCGTTTCTCGATCTGAGGACGGAAAGGATTTTTCCTCTGTCAACCCTTTCGTTATCCAGAAGGGTGTAGATGCCATAGCCGGATCTGTCAAATCTTGTACCAGGTTGCGTAACGGTACCTTATTACTAGAAACTGAGAGCGCCTTTCAGGCACAAAAACTGCTTCGGGCCACACTCCTGTACACGTTCCCTGTGCAGGTGGAGGCTCACCGAACTTTGAATTCGTCTCGTGGTGTGGTCTATACTAGCTCCCTCGACGGATTGACTGACGAGGAGATTCAATCATTCCTCGCTGAGCAGGGCGTGACGGCTGTCCATAGGGTCATGAAAAAGGTCAACAATGACCTTGTACCGACCCGGACACTTTTCTTGACCTTCGATAGTGTTAAGCTGCCATCGCGCATCAAGGCGGTCTACGAGGTTATTTCTGTTCGCCCCTATGTCCCGACACCTACGCGCTGCTACCAGTGTCAGCGTTTCAATCACACTCGACAGTCTTGTTCCAATGCGGCTAAATGTGTCACTTGTGGCAGGGATGCCCACGAGGGTGACTGTCCACCTCCGTCTCCTCGTTGTGTGAACTGTCAGGGTGACCATGCCGCATCCTCCCGCGACTGTCCTGTCTATAAGGAAGAACGCTGTATCCAAGAAATTCGGGTCAAGGAGAAAGTGTCCACCTCGGCTGCTCGCAAGCTATTGGCTAGTAGGAAGCCCACGCTGCTCCCAGCGGGGAAATACAGTACTGTCCTCGCCTCTCCTCGGACTACCAGGGAGGTGGCAACCCAGACATGCGATCTGACCTTCAGCACCACGGTCGTCCGTTCGGCCAGTGCTAAGATCGCCCGGTCGACGTCTCCTCTTCCTCCCGTCACCCCTCAGACACAAGCACCTTCATCAGCTTCTGCCAAGACGAAGACCCAGAAGTCAGATGCACGGGCCTTCAAGAAGGAACCGTCCCGTGCAGCCTTCCTACGTACCTCAACCTCCCAGCCTTCGACCGGTACTTCCACCAAACGTCCTTCCAAGAAGGCTCATAGGAAGCACAGTTCTCCTTCTCCGCCACGGCGCATTTCTTCTCCTGCGCCACCCAGCGGTTGCCGCCCCAGGCCGTCATCCGTTTCGCCTGGCCGCACCGCTGGTAGCCGAACATCTGGCCGTTCACCGGCGGAGGAAGCTCCTCCTCCCGGCCATCTTCCCAAGATGGCCAATGAACCTATAGACCCAATGGACGATGACTGTCCGCCTACTGATAGCGGCGGCAGTGCTCGCTCGAAGCCAGGCCCTCAGCGGCCTTCGAGGTGACCCCTTCTTTCATCTTCCTTTTCTTCTTACGATGGCACTTATTCACTGGAATATTGGCAGCATTCGCTCCAACCGAGAGGACTTGAAGTTGCTGCTCCGCTTGCACCGTCCGCTCGTCGTAGCCCTCCAGGAAACGAAGCTACGCCCATGCGATCAAATTGCCTTGGCACACTACACCTCTGTGCGTTTTGACCTACCCCCTGTGGTAGGTATCCCGGCTCATGGAGGGGTTATGTTGCTGGTCCGGGATGATATTTACTACGATCCCATCACATTGCACACCGGCCTGCAGGCAGTTGCCATCCGCATTACTCTCCCCACTTTTACATTTTCCATTTGTACCGTTTACACTCCATCGTCATCTGCCTTTACCAGGGCAGACATGATGCAACTTACTGCTCAGCTACCTGCACCATTTTTGTTAACTGGAGACTTCAATGCCCACCATCCCCTTTGGGGCTCTCCAGCATCCTGCCCGAGGGGCTCCCTGTTAGCAGACCTTTTCAACCAGCTCAATCTTGTCTGCCTCAATACTGGCGCCCCTACTTCTCTTTCGGACACATCTCACACCTATTCCCATTTAGACCTCTCTATATGTACTCCCCAACTTGCACGCCAGTTTGAGTGGTATGCACTTTCTGACACATATTCGAGCGACCACTTCCCGTGTGTTATCCATCTCCTGCAGCATACCCCCTCTCCGTGCTCCTCTAGTTGGACCATCTCCAAGGCAGACTGGGGGCTCTTCTCTTCCAGGGCGACCTTTCAGGATCAAACCTTCACAAGCTGCGATCGTCAGGTCGCACACCTCACGGAAGTCATTCTCGCTGCTGCTGAATATTCCATCCCTCACCCTACTTCTTCTCCACGTCGCTTACCGGTCCCCTGGTGGACTGCAGCATGTAGAGACGCTTTACGTGCTCGTCGACGTGCTTTACGCACCTTTAAACGCCACCCTACAGTGGCGAATTGTATCAATTATAAACGATTACGTGCTCAGTGTCGTCGTATTATCAAAGAAAGCAAGAAAGCCAGCTGGGCTGCTTTCACAAGCACCTTCAACAATTTTACTCCTCCTTCTGTTGTCTGGGGTAACCTGCGCCGGCTATCTGGCACTAAGGTCCACTCACCAGTTTCTGGCTTGACGGTCGCGAATGACGTCCTTGTGGCCCCTGAGGATGTCTCCAATGCCTTCGGCCCCTTTTTCGCCGAGGTTTCGAGCTCCGCTCATTACCACCCTGCCTTCCTCCCCCGCAAACAGGCAGAGGAGGCTAGGCCACCTAACTTCCGCTCCTCGAATCGTGAAAGTTATAATGCCCCATTCACCATGCGGGAACTCGAAAACGCACTTGGCCGATCACGGTCCTCCGCTCCAGGGCCTGATTCTATTCATATTCAGATGCTGAAGAACCTTTCTCCTGCGGGTAAAGGTTTTCTTCTTCGTACTTACAATCGCATCTGGATTGAGGGACATGTTCCCGCATGCTGGCGCGAGTCTATTGTTGTCCCGATTCCTAAGCCGGGGAAGGACAAGCACTTGCCTTCCAGTTATCGACCCATCTCGCTTACCAGCTGTGTCTGTAAAGTGATGGAGCGAATGGTTAACTCTCGATTGGTTTGGCTGCTCGAGTCTCGACGCCTACTTACCAATGTACAATGTGGATTTCGTAGGCGCCGCTCTGCTGTTGACCATCTGGTTACCTTGTCGACCTTCATTATGAATAACTTCTTGCGGAAGCGCCCGACCGCGGCTGTGTTCTTTGATTTGGAGAAGGCTTACGACACCTGTTGGAGGGCGGGCATTCTCCGCACCATGCATACATGGGGCCTTCGCGGTCGCCTCCCTCTTTTTATTCGTTCTTTTTTAATGGATCGACAGTTCAGGGTACATGTGGGTTCTGTTCTGTCAGACACCTTTCGCCAGGAGAATGGGGTGCCACAGGGCTCAGTTTTGAGCGTCGCTCTCTTCGCCATCGCGATCAATCCAATAATGGATTGCCTCCCAGCTGATGTATCAGGCTCCCTTTTCGTGGACGATTTTACCATCTATTGCAGCGCGCAGTGTACACGTGTCCTGGAGCGCTGTTTTCAGCGTTCTCTTGACCGTCTTTACTCCTGGAGTGTCGCCAATGGCTTCCGTTTTTCTGCCGAGAAGACGGTCTGTATTAACTTCTGGCGCTACAAAGAGTTTCTCCCACCGTCGTTAAGACTCGGTCCCGTTGCTCTCCCAGTCGTGGAGACAACAAAATTTTTAGGTCTTACATTTGACAGGAAACTTAGCTGGTCTCCACATGTGTCATATTTGGCTGCCCGTTGTACCCGTTCTTTAAATGTCCTCCGTGTTCTCAGTGGTATGTCGTGGGGAGCGGATCGAATCGTCCTGCTTCGTCTATATCGGTCGATCGTCCGCTCCAAGCTGGATTATGGGAGCTTCGTATACTCCTCTGCACGGCCATCCATCTTACGCCGCCTCAACTCCATACAACATCGGGGTTTACGACTTGCGATCGGAGCGTTTTATACTAGTCCCGTAGAGTGTCTTCATGCTGACGCTGGCGAATTACCACTCACCTACCGGCGCGATATACTGCTTTGTCGATATGCCTGTCGGCTACTGTCAATGCCCGACCACCCGTCTTATCGTTCCTTTTTTGACGACTCTCTCGACCGTCAATATGGGTTGTATGTCTCTGCCCTGCTACCCCCTGGGGTTCGCTTTCGTCGCCTCCTTCAACTCCTTAATTTTTCACTCCCTGCAACCTTTCGAGTGGGCGAGAGCCACACGCCACCTTGGCTCCAGGCTCAGGTCCGCGTTCACCTTGACCTCAGCTCGCTCCCAAAAGAGGTTACCCCCGGTTCGGTCTACCACTCCCGTTTTGTTGAACTTCGTTCGAAGTTCATCAATATGACCTTCATTTATACAGATGGCTCAAAGACCAATGACGGGGTCGGGTGTTCTTTTATTGTCGGGGCACAAAGTTTCAAATACCGGCTCCATGGCCATTGTTCGGTCATCACAGCTGAGCTCTTTTCCCTCTACCAGGCTGTTCTTTACATCTGCCGCCACCGACATTCTGCTTATGTCATCTGCTCCGATTCCCTGAGCGCCATCCAGAGCCTCAGTGATCCGTATCCGGTTCACCCTTTCGTGCACCGGATCCAACGCTCTCTTCAGCGGCTGGTGGACGTCGGTTCTCCGGTTAGCTTTATGTGGGTCCCTGGCCATGTCGGTATCCCTGGGAACGAAGCTGCAGATGCCGCGGCCAAGGCTGCGGTCCTCCAGCCTCGGACAGCTTCTTGTTGTGTCCCTTCATCAGATTATAGCAGGGTCATTTGTCGGCACATTTTATCGCTGTGGCATGCTGATTGGGCTGCACTTACAGACAAAAAGCTTCGGGCCTTGAAACCTCTTCCCGCGGCTTGGACGTCCTCCTCCCGCCCTTCTCGGCGGGAGGAGGTCGTTTTGGCCCGGTTACGCATTGGACACTGCCGGTTCAGCCATCGCCATCTGCTGACGGCTGCGCCGGCGCCGTTCTGCCCATGTGGGCAATTGCTGACGGTCCGCCACATTTTAATGTCATGTCCTGATTTTAACACACTGCGTCAAGATCTTAACCTGCCATGTACTTTAGATGCCATTTTAGCGGATGACCCACGAGCAGCTGCTCGTGTTCTTCGTTTCATCAATTTGACAAACCTCTCTAAGGACATTTGATGATGCTGTTTTTTAATCCTATGCCTGTCAGTCTGTCTTTTATCGTGTTTTCCCTTTTAGTTGTTGTTTTAAACTTATGCCTCGCGATGCATTCTTAACGTAGTCAGGGCGCTAATGACCATTGAAGTTGTGCGCCCTAAAACCAAAAAAAAAAAAAAAAAAGACTTACCGAAAATGAAAGTGTTTTTTTGCCATTTCTGTTCACAAAGTGTATGGACATTATTTTATTGCAGACGAAACTGAGACAGGAATGTCATACCTGGACATCTTGCAAAATTGTTTTCTCAACTTCATGAAGGTTCATATGATTTCATTTTTATGCATAACGGCGCCCCGCTTCACATTCACGAATGGAAGACGTGGACAACAAGATCTTTTCCATTGTTTTTGGCCTCCCAGATTCAGAAACCCGGGTTCCCAGGTTCGATTCCCGGCGGGGTCAGGGATTTTCTCCACCTCGTGATGACTGGGTGTTGGGGCTGTCCTTAGGTTAGTTAGGTTTAAGTAGTTCTAAGTTCTAGGGGACTGATGACCTCAGATGTTAAGTTCCATAGAGGTCAGAGCCAGCCAGCCAGAAACCTCATACATTGCGATTTTTTGTACAGAATGAAATGGTCAACCGTTTCGATGTTTCTCGAGAAACGCATGGTGTTCGTGCTGAGTATATGATATAGTGTCTGTGCGAACATAAAACTGTCATTCTGCCCGTATACAGCGACATGCCAACTGTGTTTCTGTCTTTCATAGTTCGTGTGTAATAAACAATTGAAACTGTTCTTTATTTTTGAATCGCTCTGTATTACAGAGTACCAAACGTTATTAAAACACAAATAAACGTATAGGGTCACAAGAATGTAGAAAGTCATAATTCGTAAATAAAATGACATAAGCTATAAGCAGCAGTCAAATGAAAACGAGACACGGCGGAAAAAAGTAAAGTGCTTAATATATCAAAAGTGATCGCCATAACTATAATCCATTTATCCCACTGTTTTTTAAGACGAGACAGTAAAGGCTTTGTGGATAAATGTTTGCAGTTGCCTATGGAACCATGTTTGTACCCAGGCGTACACCTCTTTTACCGAAGGAAATCGACGACCACGGAGGTCTTTCTTCAGGGCTCGAAAAATGTGGCTCGCACGTGCAGAGATGGGGACTGTACGGATAATGCGGTTGGTCACAGCCAGTGTGCTCCCTGCCGCCGTTGGATAAGCAGCTGCAGCAGCAAGTCGTATACTCTTAGCTCACTTATTTGTTTCGTAGTTTAATTCTTAATTTCTTTGCGTGTTTTTGGTATTTGCGTTGTTTAATTCATAAATTTCGGGCGTATTGTAGTATTTGAGAGTTGTAGCATCGCGTTTTAGTACCTGAATAGTGTAAAATCACGTAGTCTCCTTCCGCCGCAGAGCAGTGTGTCACAGTGCGCAAGTAGCAGCATTACTACATCTACTAGGCAATATTGTATTTTAATAACCGTTTAAATTTTGTGTCGAATTGTTTGTGCTCTCTGTAGATTAGTTCAGACGTTCTTTGCACAACAGTTTTTAGCATGGATAGGGACTGCAACTGCTGTGTTCGGATGCTGGCTGAGTTGGCATCCCTTCGCTCCCAGCTTCAGGCAGTGTTTGCGTCGGTCACACAGCTTGAGGCTGTTGTTAATGGGCATCACTGTGGGGGTCCGGATGGGGGTTTGTCGGGGACGGCCAGCTCGTCCCACGCATCCCTCGATCGGACTACGACTGTGGCTGCCCGGGATACTGCCCACATTGAGGCTGATCTCTCACCTGTGGTAGAGTGGGAGGTCGTCTCGAGGTGTGGCAGGGGGCGAAAGACATTCCAGAGGGCTGAACGGAAGGCCTCTCCAGTTTGTCTGACGAACCGGTTTCAGGCTCTGTCTCAGGCTGATTCTGATCTTCGGCCGGACATGGCTGCTTGTCCTGTTCCAGAGGTTGCTCCTCAGTCTGCAAGATCCGGGCGGTCGCAGAGGGTGGGCTTACTGGTAGTTGGGGGCTCCAATGTCAGGCGCGTAATGGGGCCCCTTAGGGATATGGCAGCAAGAGAGGGGAAGAAAACCAATGTGCACTCCGTGTGCATACCGGGGGGAGTCATTCCAAATGTGGAAAGGGTCCTTCCGGATGCCATGAAGGGTACAGGGTGCACCCATCTGCAGGTGGTCGCTCATGTCGGCACCAATGATGTGTGTCGCTATGGATCAGAGGAAATCCTCTCTGGCTTCCGGCGGCTATCTGATTTGGTGAAGACTGCCAGTGTCGCTAGCGGGATGAAAGCAGAGCTCACCATCTGCAGCATCGTCGACAGGACTGACTGCGAACCTTTGGTACAGAGCCGAGTGGAGGGTCTGAATGAGAGGCTGAGACGGTTCTGCGACCGTGTGGGCTGCACATTTCTCGACTTGCGCCATAGGGTGGTGGGGTTTTGGGTTCCTCTGGATAGGTCAGGAGTCCACTACACGCAGCAAGCGGCTACACGGGTAGCAGGGGTTGTGTGGCGTGGACTGGGCGGTTTTTTAGGTTAGATGGCCTCGGGCAGGTACAGAAAGGGCAGCAGCCTCAAAGGGTGCAGGGCAAAGTCAGGACATGCGGGGACCAAGCAGCAATCGGTATTGTAATTGTAAACTGTCGAAGCTGCATTGGTAAAGTACCGGAACTTCAAGCGCTGATAGAAAGCACCGAAGCTGAAATCGTTATCGGTACAGAAAGCTGGCTGAAGCCAGAGATAAATTCTGCTGAAATTTTTACAAAGGCACAGACGGTGTTTAGAAAGGATAGATTGCATGCAACTGGTGGTGGCGTGTTTGTCGCTGTTAGTAGTAGTTTATCCTGTAGTGAAGTAGAAGTGGATAGTTCCTGTGAATAATTATGGGTGGAGGTTACACTCAACAACCGAGCTACGTTAATAGTTGGCTCCTTTTACCGACTTCCCGACTCAGCAGCATTAGTGGCAGAACAACTGAGAGAAAATTTGGAATACATTTCACATAAATTTGCTCAGCATGTTATAGTTTTAGGTGGAGATTTCAATTTACCAGATATAGACTGGGACACTCAGATGTTTAGGACGGGTGGTAGGGACAGAGCATCGAATGACATTATACTGAGTGCACTATCCGAAAATTACCTCCAGCAATTAAAGAGAGAACCGACTCGTGGAGATAACATTTTGGACCTACTGATAACAAACAGACTCCAACTTTTCGACTCTGTAAGTGCAGAACTGGGAATCAGTGATCATAAGGCCGTTACAGCATCCCTGAAAATGGAAGTTAATAGGAATATAAAAAAAGGGAGGAAGGTTTATCTGTTTGGCAAGAGTAATAGAAGGCAGATTTCAGACTACCTAACAGATCAAAAAGAAAATTTCTGTTCCGACACTGACAATGTTGAGTGTTTATGGAAAAAGTTCAAGGCAATCGTGAAATGCGTTTTAGACAGGTACGTGCCGAGTAAAACTGTGAGGGACGGGGAAAACCCACCGTGGTTCAACAACAAAGTTAGGAAACTACTGCGAAAGCAAAGAGAGCTTCACTCCAAGTGTAAACGCAGCAAAACCTCTCAGACAAACAGAAGCTGAACGATGTCAAAGTTAGCGTAAGGAGGGCTATGCGTGAAGCTTTCAGTGAATTCGAAAGTAAAATTCTATGTACCGACTTGACAGAAAATCCTAGGAAGTTCTGGTCTTACGTTAAATCAGTAAGTGGCTTGAAACAGCATATCCAGACACTCCGGGATGATGATGGCATTGAAACAGAGGATGACACGCGTAAAGCTGAAATACTAAACACCTTTTTCCAAAGCTGTTTCACAGAGGAAGACCGCACTGCAGTTCCTTCTCTAAATCCTCGCACAAACGAAAAAATGGCTGACATCGAAATAAGTGTCCAAGGAATAAAAAAGCAACTGGAATCACTCAACAGAGGAAAGTCCACTGGACCTGACGGGATGCCAATTCGATTCTACACAGAGTACGCGAAGGAACTTGCCCCCCTTCTAACTGCAGTGTACCGCAAGTCTCTAGAGGAACGGAAGATTCCAAATGATTGGAAAAGAGCACAGGTAGTCCCAGTCTTCAAGAAGGGTCGTCGAGCAGATGCGCAAAACTATAGACCTATATCTCTGACGTCGATCTGTTGTAGAATTTTAGAACATGTTTTTTGCTCGAGTATCATGTCGTTTTTGGAAACCCAGAATCTACTCTGTAGGAATCAACATGGATTCCGGAAACAGCGATCGTGTGAGACCCAACTCGCTTTATTTGTTCATGAGACCCAGAAAATATTAGATACAGGCTCCCAGGTAGATGCTATTTTCCTTGACTTCCGGAAGGCGTTAGATACAGTTCCGCACTGTCGCCTGATAAACAAAGTAAGAGCCTACGGAATATCAGACCAGCTGTGTGGCTGGATTGAAGAGTTTTCAGCAAACGGAACACAGCATGTTGTTCTCAATGGAGAGACGTCTACAGACGTTAAAGTAACCTCTGGCGTGCCACAGGGGAGTGCTATGGGACCATTACTTTTCGCAATATATATAAATGACATAGTAGATAGTGTCGGAAGTTCCATGCGGCTTTTCGCGGATGATGCTGTAGTATACAGCGAAGTTGCAGCATTAGAAAATTGTAGCGAAATGCAGGAAAATCTGCAGCGGATAGGCACTTGGTGCAGGGAGTGGCAACTGACCCTTAACATAGACAAATGTAATGTACTGCGAATACATAGAAAGAAGGATCCCTTATTGTATGATTATATGATAGCGGAACAAACACTGGTAGCAGTTACTTCTGTAAAATATCTGGGAGTATGCGTGCGGAACGATTTGAAGTGGAATGATCATATAAAATTAATTGTTGGTAAGGCGGGTGCCAGGTTGAGATTCATTGGGAGAGTCCTTAGAAAATGTAGTCCATCAACAAAGAAGGTGGCTTACAAAACACTCGTTCGACCTATACTTGAGTATTGCTCATCAGTGTGGGATCCGCACCAGATCGGGTTGACGGAGGAGATAGAGAAGATCCAAAGAAGAGCGGCGTGTTTCGTCACAGGGTTATTTGGTAAGCGTGATAGCGTTACGGAGATGTTTAACAAACTCAAGTGGCAGACTCTGCAAGAGAGGCGCTCTGCATCGCGGTGTAGCTTGCTCGCCAGGTTTCGAGAGGGTGCGTTTCTGGATGAGGTATCGAATATATTGCTTCCCCCTACTTATAGCTCCCGAGGAGATCACGAATGTAAAATTAGAGAGATTCGAGCGCGTAAGGAGGCTTTCAGACAGTCGTTCTCCCGCGAACCATACGCGACTGGAACAGAAAAGGGAGGTAATGAACGTGGCACGTAAAGTGCCCTCTGCCACACACCGTTGGGTGGCTTGCGGAGTATAAATGTAGATGTAGATGAACATCTGCGTCCTAGTCGCAACAACCATGACAACATATGGGGCCCACCGTCTATTGCATTCCTGTCCCCTGTTTCCGTCGTTCGTTCCTAATTTTCGCTGTGAAATTCTCAACTTCCGATCCTTTTGACTCTTCAAGGACCTGTTCTCTTTATTTTCTACCTATCTGTAATTTCTTCAACTTGTAGTTGTTGTTGTTGTGGTCTTCAGTCGTGAAACTGGTTTGATGCAGCTCTCCATGCTACTCTATCCTGTTCTAGCTTCTGCATCCCCCAATACTTACTACAACCTACATCCTTCTGAATCTGCTTAGTCTATTCATCTCTTGGTCTCTCTCTACGATTTTTACCCTCCACGCTGCCATCCAATATCAAATTGGTGATCCCTTGATGCCTCAGAACATTTCCTACCAACCAATCCCCTCTTCTAGTCAAGTTGTGCCACAAACTCCTCTTCTCCCCAGTTCTATTCTATACCTCATCATTAGTTATATGATCTACCCATCTAATCTTCAGCATTCTTCTGTAGCACCACATTTCGAAAGCTTCTATTCTCTTCTTGTCCAAACTAGTTATCGTCGATGTTTCACTTCCATACATGGCTACACTCCATACAAATACTTTCAGAAGCGACTTCCTGACACTCAAATCTGTACTCGACGTTAACAAATTTCTCTTCTTCAGAAACGCTTTCCTTGCAATTGTCAGTCTACATTTTATATCCTCTCTACTTCGACCATCATCAGTTATTTTGCTCCCCAAATAGCAAAACTCCTTTATTACGTTAAGTGTCTCATTTCCTAATCTGATTCCCTCAGCATCACGCGACTTAATTCGACTACATTCCATTATCCTCGTTTTGCTTTTGTTGATGTTCATCTTATATTCTCCTTTCAAGACACTGTCCATTCCGTTCAACTGCTCTTCCAAGTCCTATGCTGTCTCTGACAGAATTACAATGTCATCGGCGAACCTCAAAGTTTTTATTTCTTTTCCATGCATTTTAATACCTACTCCGAACATTTCTTTCGTTTCCTTTACTGCTTGCTCAATATACAGATTGAATAACATCGGGGAGAGGCTACAACGCTGTCTCATTCCCTTCCCAACCACTGCTTCCCTTTCATGTCCCACGACTCTTATTACTGCCATCTGGTTTCTGTACAAATGGTACATAGCCTTTCGCTCCCTGTATTTTACCCCTGACACCTTTAGAATTTGAAAGATAGTACTCCAGTCAACATTGTCAAAAGCTTTCTCTAATATGAAACTTCCTGGCAGATTAAAACTGTGTGCCGGACCGAGACTTGAACTCGGGACCTTTGCCTTTCGTGGGCACGTGCTCTACCAACAGGCTGTGGCTAAGCCCGCGAAATGCTAAGGTCCCGAGTTCGAGTCTCGATCCGGAACACAGTTTTAATCTGGCAGGAAGTTTCATATCAGCGCCCACTCGGCTGTAGAGTGAAAATTTCATTCTAGCTTTCTCTAAGTCTACAAATGCTAGAAACGTAGGTTTGCCTTTTCTTAATCTAGTTTCTAAGATAAGTCGTAGGGTCAGTATTGCCCTACGTGTTCCAACATTTCTACGGATTCCAAACTGATCTTCCCCGAGGTCGGCTTCTATCAGTTTTTCCATTCGTCTGTAAAGAATTCGCGTTAGTATTTTGCAGCTGTGACTTATTAAACTGGTAGTTCGGTAATTTTCACATCTGTCAACACCTGCTTTCTTTGGGATTGGAATTATTATATTCTTCTTGAAGTGTGAGGGTATTTCGCCTGCCTCATACATCCTGCTCGCCAGATGGTAGAGTTTTGTCATGACTGGCTCTCCCAAGGCCATCAGTAGTTCTAATGGAATGTTGTCTACTCCCGGGGCCTTGTTTCGACTCAGGTCTTTCAGTGCTCTGTCAAACTCTACACGCAGTATCGTATCTCCCATTTCATCTTCATCTACATCCTCTTGCATTTCCATTATATTGTCCTCAAGTACATCGCCCTTGTATAAACCCTGTACATACTCCTTCCACCTTTCTGCTTTCCCTTCTTTGCTTAGAACTGGGTTTCCATCTGAGCTCTTGATATTCATACAAGTGGCTCTCTCTTCTCCAAAGGTCTCTTTAAATTTCCTGTAGGCAGTATCTATCTTATCCCTAGTGAGCTAAGCCTCTACATCCTTACATTTGTCCTCTAGCCATCCCTGCTTAGACATTTTGCACTTCCTGTCGATCTCATTTTTCAGACGTTTGTATTCCTTTTTGGCTGCTTCATTTACTGCGTTTTTATATTTTCTCCTTTCATCAATTCAATATTTTTTCTGTTACTCCAGGATTTCTACTAGCCCTCGTCTTTTTACCTACTTGTTCCTCTGCTGGCTTCACTACTTCACCCCTCAGAGCTACCCGTTCTTCTTCTACTGTATTTCTTTCCCCCATTCCTGTCAATTGTTCCCTTATGCTCTCCCTGAAACTCTGTACAACCTCTGGTTTAGTCAGCTTAGTTTTACGATTTTCAATTTCGTTTCTAAATCTCTGACAATTATGTAATCTGCCTGAAACCTTTCTATATCTCCAGATTTCTTACAGATACACAACATTCTTTCGTGTTTCTTAAACCTAATTTCTGCAATGATTAAATTGTGCTCTGTACAAAATTCTGCGAAGATCCTTTCTCCTAGTGCGTTTTAAACTATTTTTCTTGATATTCAGCAAAGTGATACGGAATGCCAGTTCCACAACACAACTCACGTCATTATCTGTAGAGATAGTAGCCATACACATGGTGTTCAAAAATAAATTCTCTGAGTGATATTACGAAGGAACCAATAACAAAGATTTTTCTTTAAGCAACCAGGTGTAGAAAACGCATATTCAGTATGCTCTAAGCATGCGTAAGTAAGCCCGTTGCGAAGAAGATAATATGTACCTTCTTTTTTCTTGTGCCTTTATCCCACATGGCTCAGGATCGGCATACTTGTGAACAGATTTGGCGTGGATAGTTTAAGGGTAATCGAATGCCTTTCCTATCGCCATCCCAGTACACCGCGGGACGGAATATGTGTACTCTGTCTGCGTGTAGTAGTGTTGGTCATTTGAAATTGTACGGAATTTTCTAAATGTTTGCGATCGTGGAAGTGTGGCGGGAATTGGGTACCAGCCCGGTACTCACGTATCGCGACGTGGGAAACCTCATAAGAAACACATCCAGGTTGAGCCCTCCCTCCCTCCCTCCCTCCCTCCCTCCCACACAGACCCTCATCGTTGTGTAGCCGGGCGGATTAAATCCGGTGCCGGCGCAGCTCGCCGGCCAGGAAGCGGGCTTTAATACACACGACTATACTCTGTTCATCGTAAGAATAAACTTGTATTAAACAAAACAAACATGATGACTGGTCAGAAGCCGTTCATCATAAAGAATAAACCTGATTTAAACAAAAACAAACACGACGATTGGTCCGAAGCCGTAGCGTACGTACACTTGTGTTGTCACGCTCTTGGAAGTAGGATCTACTTATCTGTTAGATAGCTCATTACTAAGTTATATTAAAAGAAACTTAAGATATTCTAATGTTTTAACAGCCGTCAACATTTTTCTTAGTGATGTTTTAGCTGTGTAGTTTTTATCTCAAAAATCGTGCACTGTTGGGCTGTGATTGTAGCGCTGTTAATACGCCATATGAAAATGGCTGAGGTTCAAATGGTTCTGAGCACTATGAGACTTAACATCTGAGGTCATCAGTCCCCTAGAACTTAGAACTACTTAAACCTAACTAACCTAGGGACATCACACATATCCATGCCCGAAGCAGGATTCGAACCTGCGACGTTAGCGGTCGCGCGGTTCCGGACTGAAGCCCGTACCCCTAGAACCGCGTGGCCACCGCGGCCGGCAAAATGGCTGAGGCTGCCTCTTGCTCCGTAGTGAAACATGCCTGTGGAAGACGGTTAAAAAGTACCGAGAAATAGGTTGTTCTTGATGTTTCTCATAAAGTTACAGAAAACAATCGCCTTTGTAGTTTTCCTAGGGACTGTATTTGATACAGCTGATACACAATTATACACCGGATGTATAGCGCAATCGGTAGCGTGGTGGATGAATAGTCTGGTGCAATTCATCGATCGATGATTCTAGTGTCGCCGTAGTAGTCGTTTTTTTTTTCGTTCAGTTTGAAATACCTACACCCCGTAATTGTAAAATTCATCATTTTTTATGAATAATGCACTCTTCAAGTTTCTGATAACTTACGCCAAGTTCCTGTTTTCTTTTAAAACGTAAATTCTTAACGATATTTTATGAAAGGTTG
The DNA here is from genome assembly GCF_023864345.2 of Schistocerca serialis cubense. Taxonomy (NCBI): domain Eukaryota; kingdom Metazoa; phylum Arthropoda; class Insecta; order Orthoptera; family Acrididae; genus Schistocerca; species Schistocerca serialis. The sequence continues at coordinate 207,577,176 of NC_064642.1, forward strand.
TTAATGAAGGTAGCTTAAATTAAGAAAACATAACAATTTACTTTCTTGAAGCAAAAATGAAAAACCAAGTACATTTCATTAGGACTATGTTCATCCTTTTATGCGACAGATGTAGTGAAATATGAACCAGAGTAATAAGTTTCGTAGACACATGAAAAACAATCATTTTCACAGCATCGAGCACAGCATGCAAATGGTGCATTTTTACGTTTTCCACTGTCCAAATTAAGGGACCTGTCGCGAGAAATGACAAAACTGTTAAGATGCTAGACGTGCAGGAACTAACGGTCGCAGCTTTTTCACATCTCACTGGTAAGCGCTGGCGGCATGTCACAAAATGCGGCGTCTGGGTGGCTTTGTGGATTCTGTTGCTGATCGACTCGTTATGAACGTTGCAGGCGACAGTTACAGAACAGAAATTTATTTCTCGGATTCGGATAAGGAGCGAGCTAAGAAAGTACCAGACGGCTGACTGTACTGAATACCTCCAGTGGTTTCCGTATTCAACAATACTGTGAAATCCTTGCAGTACGCTTTTGCATCACACATAGCTCGCTCAGAAAAATTACCCAGTGTTTAAATTAGGAATTTTTATCACTCATATTTGCAATTAGAAAACTATCTCAGGTGGGAACGAGAGCATTTTATGCTTTCTGTATTGTCACCTAAAAAGTGTGCGGTAGTGCTGAAGTTTTGTCGAATATTATTTCATTCTCTTTAAAAATTAAATGATATTCGAAGCTATTTTGTTTCTCTTCTCGTCTCTCTTTAAGTCTGAACCGCATCTGCTCACGTCATTTTAGCTTAGTTGGGCCAGCTGGCTGTCCAGTGCTGTAAGAGTTCAGTGCGCTTTTAAAGCTGTTGTCCCTCATTGTCAGTCAGTCTACGTGCGTGTAACACAGCATAAAAAAGCATGTTCTTACGGTCGTATTCGACTGTACTGCACACAGCTTGGCTCCCGCTTCACGCGAAACGAAATCCAATGAGACTCAAGCAAACGCGGAAGAATATATGGCCCACTGTTTACATCATGTTTATTCTTATGATGAACAGAGCGTATTATGGAGGGTTGCATAAAAAATATCTTCCACAAATATGACAGCAAAGATGATTTGAGGTTCCGTAACTGCCCTGTTAAATTGTTAGAAACTTAGCCGGTGTCGTAATTTTGAAATGAGAGTTAGTATGACTGTCACGTAATAAATATTTCGCCTGAAGCGCCGTTAGACACAGGCAAAGGTCAATTGTGGAGACTAAGACACTGAATATTAAAAGTAATGTTATTAAGGAATACACCCGACTGACTACACAAAATAAGAGAGTACATACAATCGCGAGTAAGTGGTTCAAAGTAAGAATTAATACTGTAAAGGAAATGGTCGTAAGTATAGTTACGACGGTACACACTCAGTTGTATGCGAACATACGATCGGGATAGAGGCACGTACGTTCTGTAATTCCGCGTGGCCTGGGTAAAAGGAATTGTGGTTAAAATGCATTTATTCATCAAAGAAAGGAAATAACAGGACTTCGTAATTAAATGAAAAGAAAGACAGCAGGTTCTGAATGTCGCGGCAAATACGACCTAAATATTGAAATTTACATTGGCGGCCACGAAGGGAAAGAGATAAACACATCCACATACCTATATTGTTGAGCAGCGCTGTCGTGAATATCGTCGCCTCCATCTAAATTCTCCATAGGAAATAATAATAATGATAATAATAATAATAATAGTAATAATAATAATAACCTTCCAGAGTTACAGGACCTGCGATCCACGGCATCGTAAATGAGAAAATCGTATTGTTTCCGAAGTTGCTTTCATTATTTATCACAATTTCATTCGAATTTGACGAACGCTTCCTTTATGCATCTAGTCACCAGGACATAATAACAACGAAAGGTATCTGTACTAAAACTAAAAAACGAAGAGCGTAAATCTATTTTGTGCATCAGTGCTAAATACTTTTCAAATTAATCTTTGGCGTTGAGAGTCGAATAATAATCTACAAATTTATCAATTAGAAAAAATCAATAAGTTCCTTTATATCACGTTGCGTTTCTATGTCCTGACGCTCACATTGAGCCAGTAGACAACATGCAGCGCGTGGTGAGTGCGTGACGATCACAGAATGTAACATGGAGCGCTACACATGGACGGAACTGCGAGACGTTCTCTTCGTTCACTGTTTAGCACGTAGATGTTCGCGTTATCTCACCATCTACCAGGCAATACTGCCACATTGACGGTAATAGCCGGCCGAAGTGGCCGTGCGGTTAAAGGCGCTGCAGTCTGGAACCGCAAGACCGCTACGGTCGCAGGTTCGAATCCTGCCTCGGGCATGGATGTTTGTGATGTCCTTAGGTTAGTTAGGTTTAACTAGTTCTAAGTTCTAGGGGACTAATGACCTCAGCAGTTGAGTCCCATAGTGCTCAGAGCCATTTGAAGAACATTGACGGTAACTTGGCCCAGAGCAGGTAGACTGCTGAGGACTGTTCAGGATGACGTTAGTATTTCAGAAAATGCCCGAGGCAAATACAAGAGCAATTTCCGCCGAGTTCGGTTTTCACCATATTTTAGTACGGAATGTGTTGCGCTAACAGATGTTTCGTTCTACTAGAGTACAGGTTCTGACACCAGATGATTTTTCATCTCGGTTTCAGTTTGTACGTTGGTTTTTGCAACAGATGTCGGAGACCGATGGTTTCCTGAAGTTGTTCTGATTACAGATGACGCTCAATTTACCTGGGAAGGCATGTGCAATCGTCACAACTCGCTTGTATGTGCGGCTGAAAATTCACGGACAGCTGCTATGCGATACATGTTCTCCAACCAACACGGGACGCTCTGCAACGTCACTCCGGCCCTGCAGTGATGTTAGAGATGCTCATTCGGAAGATACTGATAAGAACGACGAACACATATCACAGTGTTTTCTTCCCAGTCACACTCGAAGACCTAGTGGATAGTCCTACACACTCCATATGCATTTCCGAACCTGGTTATTTACCGAAATATTTTTGTTGTCTCCGTCATCGTATCTGTCAGTTTGGCCGCTGAATTTTTGAACACTCTCGATAGTTGTACTACTGTATATGTAGACCTAGGTATATATGTATGTCGCATTTCATTCCTAAAGGCCCGCTACTCACTAACGACGGGACTGCGACCAGTCGTACAAGAACCGAACGTGAGCATAACCAGAAACCTTACGTTCCAATGAAGTTAAAAAAGCTACACTAATTAAAACACAAAAGCGGTGAAGAGAAGTATATGAATGATTTCTTGCGTTGGTAGAAAAAAATATCAGTAGGAATCAGAAGTTAGTTAAAGAGTTTGAATTTTGAACTAACAATATTAATGAAGGACACTACTGATTCTAAAACACGGAAAAGTTTATCATAATTACACAATCTTCTAAGCAACGCTGATTTTAAGTTGTTTTCCTGAAAGTTAAAAATTCACGATGTCCGTCCCCTTGCATTATTCATGGCTAAATTTTGATTGTAGACCCATTTCATTGTCCTAAGCGGTGCTATAATCGCGTATTAGCTAACAATTGGCTCAAGCAGCGTTCATAAACGGTGTGTAGTTTTCAACATATAATTTCTGCTTTGTGATAAGTCCCAGAGTTTTTGTATGGGAAGAAAAACCAACCGTTAACAGATATATAGCTATTCAAGTCGGATAATTGGTATGGGGATTGGTATGGATTTTTTGACCCGTACGGTAAATGTTAAAAGATTTCCATGAAATATGCGTTGAAACTGCATCTTGGCGACATTTATTATTCGAATTTAGACATCTTAGGATTTGCCAGAAGCAACTGTTGCCTGAAAACCTCTAACATAAAAGGAAGAGGAAGATGTATATAAAATATGTAAGCATGTAACAAATGATAGTTTTTAATCTGGGCCACTTAATTAGCATGCATCGTGTAATGAGTGACTTTGTGCTTTGGTCTTTCAATGACAATGACTTACAACGTACGAGAACTGTGTATAAGTACTCGCTTCTAAGCGAGACGACTGGTTGATTCGGTTAAGGAAAGGCGTGGATAATAGAGATGATACCACGCTCATTACTGGGGGCTTTAAACTTTACGGCAACCGTTATTTCTGGGCTTTGCTCGTGAACTTCTATACTGAACAAAAGGTCATTTTCCTCCTCCAAGTGGGCCATTTCCCTGTCGTCTCATTATTTCTGATATTGCGCCATTTCCGAGCGCTGGCAATAGAAAACTGCTCATGACTCCAGTCTATTTCATAAAGAAGAAAGCATTCTAAGAGCAGTAATTTTGTGAATGGCGGTTTGGCCAGTATTTCTTTTTACTGGAGTAGTGCTAGTACCGGCGCAACAAAAATTGTACCGTTTGCGTACTCCAGAGTAATTACGCAATGAAGACAGTCTACTATACTTAAAGCTTATCACAAGGCGATTGTTCCGGAGATGGTAATTTAACACGATTTAACGCCTACACGAGGCAACTGTCATATAATGGGAATGTGGGAGTGTGTTTTTGCTATTAATTTCCTCTCAAACTTTCTACAAGTCGACCACTTTGTTTCTTGACTCTGCCACCTGATGGGAGACGAATAGTTACCAGTGAATAATCTACTGAATTCTTGGTATGTGTTGAATGTAAACTTAAGACAGGCTGAAGTATTTAGTAGTACCAGAAATGAGATTAACGACAAACATAGCATTAACATTGGGGACAACGGAGTGTACGAAGTGAAGAGGTGCTGCTATCTTCGAAGAAGAATAACGCATTACAGACGAAGAAAGGATGACATAACGAGCAGAACAACTCATGGGAGAGAGCAATCGTCGCCGAAAGAAATCTGCTGTTATCAACTTTATGCATTAATGCCAGAAAGAAATTTATTTGCCTATGGAGCAGAGCATTGTGCGTAAATGCGTCATGGGCTGTGAGAAGAACAGAAACAAGAGAATCGAAGCTTATGAGGCCTTGTTTTACAGATGGAAGCTGAAAATTGTGTGGGTGAGAAATTGGGATGTCGTCCGTATAACCCTTGAGGAAAGGAATATCTGGAAAACACTATCTAGAAGACGGGAGAGTACGAGAATCGTTCAATAAGCAATGCAAAACATTTTTTCTCACCCATTTTCGGTTGAAAAAAAAATGCGGTATTTTGTGTGGGACACCGTGGAGTATTCCCTCTTCGGCTCCTAAGTTTGATAGGTGGCAGCGCTGAATGTAGCCTCCAAAATTACGTCTGTAACGAAGGTGCGTTCCAAGCAGAGAGCAGTCATTGAGTCCCTTTTGAAGCAAAACCATAAAATTGTAGATATTCACAGGTGGTTGCAGAGCGGCTACGGAGATCTGGCAGTGAACAAAAGCATGGCGAGTCTGTAAACTTATTTGCCCGTCGCTCACATAGAAAACCGCAAGCCTCCTTTCCTGCCCGTCTGGGCAAGCTGTGCAGTGACTACAGTACATGTAAAGCTTACTGAGACAGTGTAAATGCTAGCTACAATGAAGTCGATAATTCGGTTGTAATATTGGCATTTTAATTTGATATCCCCCACAACTGACAAAATTTGCAAAAAAAAAGTTAATTTCTTTGTCCACCCCCACACTCTTGAGAATGGCACATTAACAATTTGCAATTACGCGCCCCCCCCCCCCCTCCGCTCCTATTACCGGCAGCTACGTCGATAAATACTCAGCACCTCGCAAGGATAACTACCAGATCAATAATATTAGGTAAGTTGTTGGAAGTGGTTAAGCGTTAGAGAAAATCTCGCTTCTGAGCACACAAAGAGCTCTAACCGCAGAACTCTGCACAGAACACGCGTTGGTGCAGTGCTGCGATACAGACCGTAGAAGACGATGCGGCGGAAGAATACTCTGTTTCGGCCAATGTCGAACGCTCTATCACCACCGAAATCCCTCCACCGGCATTTCTGAGATCCACCCAATGATCGAGTAGGTCATAACGCCCCTAGGCAAACGAAATTGCCGTCTTCGCCACGTGTTGCCCAGCACAGGTGGCTCCGGATGCCGGGCTACCCCCAAAAGCGCCGTATTGTCCCACGTTTCCGGTGACCGCTACCTGCCGCCCACGGCGCCCCGGCGAGCTACGACCATCTGCAGACTGTACATTCCGCAATTCTCAACTTCCGACGCTTTCACCAACGCTTTAAGTTAGTGGCTCAATCATGCAGACATGCAGGGAGTACTGCTCGAGAGTGCCTCATATTTATCATAATTCAATAGTGTCATGATCTGATGCCCTTGCCAGTCCCTTTATTATTAATACTGATGTTGCTAATGTTGGTAAGCTAACGAGATCTTACAAGTCGTTGGGTGAGGCGTCTATCATTATCGCTACAAGGTCGCATAGAGTTATCCGATCTCCCGCATGTCGGTCGTCCGCACACAGCTGAGAGTCCAGCGATGTCGGAACGTGCGGACACTCTCATTCGAGCTGATCGACGGATCACAATCAGACACCTTGCTACACAACTGGAGTCTCTTTTGGTAATGCTGACATACTCATTCACCGGTTGGGGTAATCAAAGGTGTGTGCCCGCTGGGTTCTCGCACCTTCCGACTTCCATCTTGTAACCTCCCAACAGAATTTATATAAATATTATTTGGTTAATGATTCTAATTTTAGTGTAACCTCAGAACAAAATTGGTTCCCATTTGATGTACCCACAAAATTCTTTTCTCATTTAATGTAAGCTCGAAACAGAAAAATTGCTAAACCTCGTAATAAAAATATATATTCAGTAACCTGGTAAATTTTGGACGACAGCAGTGCTGCGTCATGGCCCTGTAAGATCATTCTGAATAAAAAAGCAAAAATTCTTACCTCAATAAAGTCGCCAACTATCTGCTCTTAAAATAACCTTTTTCCGGCACAGCTCTGTGCAATGCTGGCCGATAGATTTGTCATTTATGAAAGGAAGCAACTGATTTTTCTTTTGCAACAATGGGAATGATCATGGATTGGAGAAATTAGTAAATTCTTTAAATTGAAATGAATACTTGTAAAAAAAAATTACTTTATATCACAAAGATTATTATTAGGACATTTTTAAAACATTTACATCGCAGTCCACATAACATTACTAGATATGCGCGAGGCTGCTTTTTACCTTATACAATAATACTCAGGCTCCGGCATCGCTGTACCGCGACCGGCCAGCCAACACGATACACCAGACCAGAGCAGAGCAGACTCCACACAAGCGGAGACTAGCACAGACTAGCAACAACTTACTGCTACAGCTACACAGTTCCAACTGAGTCAACACTGCTCTCTGGTCAGCGATTCTCTTATACCTTGCATATCGCAGGCAGCGCATGAGCAATACATCGAAATTACATCTGCTCGGACCTCTTACAATCTGTTTTATCAATTATTCAAAAAACAGTCTTCATCGCATTTATTATTATTATTATTATTATACCGTCAACCGGTTTCAACCGGACGTAGGGGTCATCTTCTGGGCGTTTACACTGGGCTCGTGATGTCACTCCTGTCTACATAACGGCAGGAACTATGTAGACAGGAGGGACACCACCAGCAGTCGACCAATAGTGTAAACGCCCAGAAGATGACCCCTACGTCGGGTTGAAACCGGTTGGCGGTATTATAATAATAAATGCGATTATGACTGTTTTTTGAATAATTGATTAATCATACTAATCGCTGCTTCGTCTCCACAACCATGTTGTCCAAAAATCCATCTGTTTGGCCCAATGAAGGATGGGCTCCGTGGGAAGCAGTACCTGGATGATGTAAAGGCCATTGAAGCAAGAAGACGTTGGCTCTGATGTCGACCAGTAGAGTGGTACCACGCGGGCATTCAAGCCCTTCCAGTAATGTGGCGTAAGGCCGTCGCCTTGAACGGGGTTTTGTAGCCAACGCGGGAGGAATAATAAGGTGTATTGGAATCGTGAATAAAACCAATTTGCTTTCAGAAATATGTGTGTATCGTTACTTATTGAATGTCCCTCGTTCATTTGTTAAGACATGAGGAAAAGTTTCGAACGTAAAAAAAATCTCATATGAGATTCTTGGGACCACGGTCGATGGGGAAGAGGGCAAGAATTTGTATGCAGAAACAGTTGTCACAGGATGGTGTCTGGCAGCTGGATAGTAGAGAGGAAGGAAAAGGATGTGTGCAATCGTGCAAACTGAGTGTAATAGTTTCTTCTTAAGACAACAAAATGTTCGTCGGTCACATCTCTGATAAAGTTTAGAGTAACTGATATTATGCACTGCACAAACGAAATGCTATAAAAACATGTCTGTTCAACTATATTATAAGTCAGGGCGACGTGGGTGCTAAAATTAAGAGATGATTCCCAGATCCAAGCGTGAGTAATGAGAGTCCTACTGTTCAATGCTGTTCGAAAAAAGCATCGCACAAGAAATTAGAACATCATAAAAGAACTAGACAAATTAACAATCTAAATTGCTATTGATCATCAGTTGACTCCCACATTATTTAATGAAGCACCGTTTTGATATGCATAAAGGCGATTCTTAGGATACAATAGCAATACAAAAAAAATTTAACAAACGTAAGCACAGGTATTAAAGTTGTTTTGTATGTTCTTGGCGTATGTTGTGACCATCTTTCTCCACTGGATGACGACTGCGCTTACCAAGTCCCCACGAAACAACTTTTATACAAAAGTCTAATTGTGTTACATGTTTCTGTATTGTCATTGTACCTTGATGACGAGGTTTATACCTCGAAATATGTTGCTTCATTAAATACACGGTGAGTCGCAGTTCCGTCTTAACCGTGGCTATGAAAAATAAAAGCTATGGATTGTGTTCATAAAATCAGTGTAGGGCCATTCCATGCCAATTAGTCTAAAAAGTTCTCGCATCAGCATTACAGATTTTGATGAAATTTCGTGGGAACATTTGCACATGGTCTGAATGAACACTGATAAAATTTTACTTTTACAAGTTTAATACTTGCAGATATACTCATTTGAGCCCATAGCGCATGAATGTACCAGTGAGTTTTCGGCTACTTTGAGACATAGTGTCCCCGGCAACAATTCCTTGAAAGAAACAGAACTAGGCCATCTTGTACAACTTTTTGCACCTTTTTAAGCGAAAGAGTGAAAAAGATTTGTCAGTTTTCGTATGGATAATTAGAAGCAAAGTCGGTCGAAAACAGAGCCGCTCGAAAAAAAATTAAGTTTAGCTTTCCCTATCCCCCAGTAGCTGCAGGACAAACCTGAAACTTTGCGCGTAATATCTTACCAATACAAAGTCTTAGAATATAAAATTTCATTCACCTACTACTTTCCAATAGCTTGTAAATGTAGGGCAAATTCACGATTTTTCTGAAACTGCCAAATATGGTTATTTTGGCCCACTTTTACAAAAAAAAGTCTCCCGCAAAGTCTTTGAAATCATTTTAGCGAGAAAGAACATGTTCTAACTAACACAATAATAGATTATGTTTTGCAATGAGAGCATATAAAAAAAAGACAGCAGAGTGATGGTGTACTGAAAATGGGCCTATATTCAGCTGGCACTCAAATCTGGCATCTTTTATTATGTTCTGAAATTGTGTAGTACTCTCTGATGAAGGAAATACCGCAAGTCTTGATGAGTAGGAAACGATGCTCAGGCACAAAAACTGGAAATAATTAGTCTTTTGGTTTTTTTATACATTTCTACAGCATTCAGCTCAACAATATTCTTTTAATAAAAGTTCAGTGGAATAAGGAATCCAATGAAAAGAAATGTTTTCTCCTTTTCTCTGGCTCTAATAATTTGAGGCATTCACATCTGTAACTTTCTGGTTCTGTCTTATCAAAATGTCTTCCCAAACAGTCTCATCAGTGACATCACATGCCCAGCAGTGTAGTTTTCCTCATGACATTCCATAGCAAATTAATGAAGTCTGTAAAAAAATTCAAGTTGCTTGAAGTAAACATAAGCGTAGGGTCCTTAAAGAGACCTCTTGTAGCGTTGTCCTCTGACACATACAGAAGTGTATCATCAGGCTTAGCAGGCTTGGGAACTTGAGATAAAGAAACCCACTCACGGCTGCTGTTGCAGAGCTATCGGGCGTGGCCCCTATCTCGATGGAAATAGTGGTTTTCTCAAGTTAGAAGGAAACAGCTGTACTTAAGCCACCATCGACCATAGCAACACATTTACACAATTTTTCGTCTGTACACTATAATGTTATACATAAATTGCAAACTATATGAACTTAAACTATTCCTTAAACAGGAATTAAGCTAGTAAATCAGTAGCATTACACAGTAAAAAGACAACCTAATGATTGTGTATAACATGAATCCATCCCAAGACATATCAGGAAGACTCTATGAATTTCACCAAAATTCCCCCAATGTGACAATGGTGTAAAGCCTGAAGACTGTTTATATGCTGTGTGCCACAGCTGTTACGCAACGGTCTTACTGCCAAGATCTCCACTGCCTTAGTAACGCACAGTTAATTTGTAAAGTTTGTAACTAGTTTGATTTCGTAGGTATATCAGAATAACAGACTGAAATATGTCACGATAAACTGTGACAAAAGACACCGCTTATCCTGATTATTATTGATTTTATAGGTTTAGTTATTAGTGGTAATGAGGGTGTGAATGCAAAATAACGTAGTAAATGAATATTGTTACGTGTTTTATGTGAGTTAGTTGTAGAGTGGAAATAGTCTTAGTACAGGGAGAGTGAATCATACTCTCAGGGGAAAATTGTAAGGTACAACTAGCCAGTTGATGGTACTGGGAAAACAAGAAACATGTTATGTTATTAAAAGGGGGAGTTACTTTGACATTTGTGCATTATCTAAATTTGTTCGTTTAATGAAGTGTTCCTAACAGCAATTAGATTGTGATTGGTCGAATGTAAACGACGTACATTTGCGTCGTTTAACAGTAATATCGGATTGGCCATGATGAGTATCAGCCAGAGTACGGTACCTTCGTGTCCCTTTTGTGGACTGAGAGAACTGATTCCAAAAATATAAGGGCAGTTCGGAGTTAAGCGATCATTATGTTCGGACGTGTACATTAAGAGCTCTAAATAAATGTGATAAATGTGATAATCTTGTGGAACTGTGAGTTGAACTTTACCGTTGCGTGCCGCAAGACGCGATCGGTTGCTAAATACGAATGTACGAAATTCCGATTTTTCTGTGTAAACTGTGACTTCTGGACTAACCAAAATCACCATGGCGTGCTACAAAAGTCGCGTTCGCAAAATGAACCTTCGTAGTGGTCAATTTGCGTAATATTTGAGCGAGCATTCTGTCACAGACAATCCGTTTTATAGTCTTATTAGTAATTGGTTTGGTTTGATACCACAACCTGGTTATTACGAGTGAATGTGATAGCGTGTGGGAGAGGAAACTGTCACTTAAGTGGGGAATCCACATTAGGAGGTTCAAAAAAATCCGATTTCTTTTTATTGCATAAATCGTTAGCTTAACTATCCAAGAATACGCTGTCAAAATTTCAAAGAGAAATTCGCATCCGCTTAGATTTTATATATACATGTAGATAGTGTTCAAGGCATGAAAAAAGCAATTATGGCGACATACTATCATATGATTTCCACAGATGAAAATCCTCTATAAGAGTATTGCCCAGAGGGAGAAGACAGCTGGTGCGAGTGGCAGAAACGAATAGCCCCTGGAATGGAACATGAACCGCACCCCGACGTACAGAGGGAAATTCTTCCAATATACGAAGATTTATCAAGGGATGAATTACTGGAGAGATGTTTAGGTGGCCACTCACAAAATGTGAATGGAAGTTTTAATTCCACTATTTGGCGATTAGCTCCTAAACACTTGCACTCCGGACTAAAAGTCGTTGAATTGGCATCGTATTTAGCAACGGGCTTATTCAGTGAAGGAAATTCATACCTTCTGATGGTCATGAACTAGGCAGGAATTGTAGTAGGCACGCAAAGCTTCAGTTATGTCGAACAAATGGGTAACCATCCCGTGAGCCGACAGAATCGACGTAGTTCATTGAAATCGAAGGAAGGTCAGAAAGCTCGGAAAGCACTGCTGCAAGCGCAAAACGAAGCCTGTGAGGAAGGAGGATTACTATATGGTGCTGGAACAGCATATTAATCGGTATGCATTTTGCATTATTATTAACTTCCTTGAATTTCTAGTTTCCGAGAATTTATTTTTCAAACCCTTTTGTCTCGAAATGATTTTTTTTCACATCTGCGTGCAGTCTAACTCTAGAAGCATTGAACCGATCATTATGAAAACTGATAGTATGATTCTTTATAAAATTACGAATTATATGAGCCAACTAGTGGGATATCATGATTTTAATGGTATTTTGCTTTGCATAATTAGAGAAAAAAATCGTGGTGCAAATCGAAGTAAATTGTTCCAACGCATGCAATATTTCATTATTTTCACCTGCATTCAGGTTCATATTCTTAGAAAATAAGTTATTAATGTAAAATCAAAACCTTTTTGATCTCCGATGAAAATCGGAATGGCTACACTGCACGCAGTGGGAGAACTATACTCACAACCTTTAGCGGACATCACAGCGTAACTTTGTTATTTTTGCCTGAAATTATTTAAAAAATTCACAAAAACTGTTAGAAAAATTGAATGAAACGTCAAAATTTGATTAAATTCTAATTAATTCTTCCCATGCAAAAAATACCAAAAAATCAGTGTCAAACAGCCTCCTAATATAGTTTCCCCCCTTGAGGTTAGCGAGGGCTGGGCAGTGTTTCTGCACCAAAGAAGTACAGTATATCGAAGTTATCACTCACAAACTACTTTCAGTTAATAGCTCGGTTAACGTGATGCGAAGAAAACGTTTCACGAAACTTTTAGAGATGTGTTGTGCAGCTAGTTTACACTGCAGCCTTGTCTAGCCGACGAACATTATTCATTTTCTAGCAGATCGGTGTTTGGACAATACTGCAGAAGAAGGAATCACCGAAGGAAGAGTGGACTGTTATCTGAAGGACGAACAACAATTAAAATCGCGCCAAGCGGTTGTCACAGTACAGAGATCGTCGTGACTACGTGCTACAACTGCCAACCGGCGAATACTGAACGTCAATCTGGCAATTAAATATGTTACAGCATGATGTCTGAGTGGCATGCTACCCGCGGCCCCAGCGGACAACGCGCGCTTGCTCTCCTTTTACTGCCGGACGGTAATTGCGAAATAATGGCCGAGTTGTCGCAGCGGCCGGGGTCAGGAGGGGCCACACACGCCGCGACGGCCGGGCAAAGCGGCGCCTCTCCGTCTGTGTGTGGCTGTCCCCAGGGTTAATCAGCTGGCCTGGAGACGGGAAATGCTGAGAGGCGGAGCGCAATAGCCCGCCAGGATTGGTCGTTTGCTTTCACGATCCGACGTTACGTCGTAAACACTGCTTACCTACTCCGCCTTCCCGGACAAAGTCAAACTCGGCGAGGTTTCTAGGCCGGATATCCGTTCCGACCGACTTCGCTTCATTACGTAGTAGCCCGTAGCAGCATGATTTTCCCCTTGAACATTAATTTCTTGCATCATGTTGAAATGAGGTAGTGTGGCGTTCGCTGTGTTATTCGGTGGTTTGGTATTTTATTAATTTCTAAATGAAAATGATGATCTTATTTTATTACATTGAGTAGTTACTAAATAATTTTTCTCCCGGCTAAAGATTTGGTCAAGTTGCTAAAGATCTCCAAGTTACCGTCGTGTTAAAGTGTTGTCTGTAAGTTGTGTAAGTGTCACTAAATCACAGTTCATACAACAGATTCGATACAACTATTAATTGTGATGGAAACAGTTATCTTCAGCAAAATGATCATTAAAACCACCGAATATCAGCCGCGCACAACACTGACGTATGTTACCTGAAACAATATTCTTCACAACTCGTGCTTAATTAATTTCGGCTCCATACATCAGCTAGAAAAGTTTGTTATAAGGATCGTGCTATGAGCATTGTTTTTAAAGAACCAATCTGACTCGAATTATTTTCATTAAAATGAGTTCGAGACTACCGGTGCACATTTATTTTTACACATTTTTATTACCTTCGGCATTAATGTCTGCAGAGTTGCGTAATTTGAATTTGCCTCTGAGATAATTGTTAAGATGGCGGCAGACAATTGATAGAGACTTTCTATTGTTAGAGCAAATAGGATAAGTATTTGAAATGCTTATTTAACTTTACTTTCGTATTGTGCACTATTTAGACTTCATCAAGCAAACATTTGATTTGTTTCTAAGGAAAACACAGACAAAAACGTGATACAAATCGCTATCATCAATGGCTGCGCTCGTTGCAGCGGAAAGAAATAATTAACACAGATAATGCTTACTGAGAGAGGAATTAAAGTTACAAATAATTATTCACTCATATTTATAATAATAATGAACTCTATTCTCAAGTAATAATTAACAAGTAATTAAAATTTCCTTAACAGCCCTCAGTTTGATATGTGTCTTGCGTCCTGAACCTACAAAAGTCAACCAACAAAAGGTAAAAACAAAGGAAGACAAACGCAGATCATAAAAGGAATTTACAATTATCATTGTCTTTGTATGATACACATCGATATGTCAAATTCCATCATAAAATATTATGTAAATAATTAATATTTATCATCGTTTTCACTGTTTTCTCATATGTCGAATAGATGTTTATAACTGTTAGAAGCATAATTTCCTCTCGTCGCACTGTAGCTAGAATTTATCTCGTGGGATGTTACAGTACGTAATGCGAATCTCGACCAGATTTCCTTCTCTTATCCGCCAGTTGTATGAGTACCATATCCGCTGGGAATAATCTTGATTATGCTGAGCACCGTAGCTCATTTACACTGATGTAAGTCACTACTGGAAACCCGCGACAGCTGTATAATTTAATGTAGTTTCGTCCTTAGAACATCATGAGGTTGCTGAGTTGCGCCAATACGATGATGTAAATAGTCTTTTTCTCACATGAAACGTTAGAGAGCAATCAAAAAACTGATCACGAATATTCTGCCGACGACCAGGTGTAAGCATGAGGAGTAGACTAGTCCGGTGTACACAGCGCATCTCGTCTGTGGGCGCAAACTGACACTTGCCAAGCTTTTCGCCAGGCGCTATGCGAAATATTTGTGATTATTTTTTTCCAGTTATTTGTGTGCGCGTGCGTTTTCAAGTACTTAATTGTGGGTCGAGACTCCAGTAGGCTACTGGAGGTTGGCAGAATCAGGAAGTCAACAGAGTTATATTGAATATCAGTGAAATAAGTGAAATATCTACGATACGTAGGAAGTAGAAATGTTACGAGAGGAAGAACTTTGATAAGAACGATAAAAAATCTGAATAAGAAGTTGCGGAAGAAGTAGCGTTCGATTTTAAGTAGTTACAGTGTTAAAAGTTAATGAATGCGGCTGCTTGATAAGAAACAGCAGTTGTATTTTATGAAGTTTTATTTAAGCTGTAGTAATATCTTGGCACTAACCAGAGTGAATAACATCGTAATGCAGGAAGCAGGGGAGACTGATTCTTGCTAGGCTTATCAGTTTTGTGTAACGAACAATGACTATAAGTTTCTTTTTTATTACTAAATATAATCTACCTAGTAAAATGGTCAGTTCATCAAAGTTAAAAAGTTAAAAACATGGACATAGAATTGATGATATACATGTCTCAGAGCTCTTATCATTCTCTTATTCACCCATTTGCGACCGTATTTAGTTAACTTTGCGACCTCTAATAATTCGAAATATAGCGAAAAGGGATGCAAGCGCGCACAATCCACTGCGGGTCAACTTCGAGTATGTAATTCAGTCTCATGTTTAGTGTCCACAGAGACAGTATATTGAACTGCAACAACCAGATTCATACTGTTTTCAGAACAAACTGTCACTACTGTAATTATTTATTTACAAAAATACTACGGAAAAAGTCTTGCTACACAGGGTCGATTTTGTACACCTTAAAATTTATTTCAACCAGGGCTGACCCTACTGTTGGGATGAGGGGGTGGGGGGGGGGGAGGGGGCTGCAAAATTTTACAGTACAGCTATCACTTTGCAACACTTTTGCTTATGTTATTGTGGTTCACAATTTGAAGGTAGTAACATTGAATTTTTTCCTCAAATCAAAAACCTGTTGCAATGATTGAAAAGCTATGCCACACCGGGACTCGAATCCATCTGCATGTATACAGGTGGCGGTAGTCTTGTCTACACAAGATATAAAAGGGGAATGCATTGACGAGATGTCATTTGTACTCAGGTGAAAAGGTTTCCGATGTGATCATAGGGACACAGCGGGAGTTAATGGACTTTTGAACGTGGAATGATAGTTGGAGTTAGACGCATGGGACGTTCCATTTCGGAAACCGTTAGGGAACTTAATATCCCGAAATCCACAGTGTCAAGAGTATGCCGACAATACCAAATTTCAGGCTTTGCCTCTCTCTACGGACAGCGTAGTGCCCGATAGCCTTCATGTAACGACCGAAAACAGTGGCGTTTGCGTCGAGTTGTCAGCGCTAACATGCAGGCCGACAGTTATTTAAGTACTCGTATATGAAATAAAATCTTCATAACTTTTGAGCGGTCTGCGTTAGGCAGTTCAAACTGCGCGGTTGGGCGCGGGAAATGATGGGAATTAGGATAAGGACATTTTTGGTTTAGTGACAAAGTCCACTTCCACGTGGATAGGTTCGTCAGTAGGCAAAATATGCGCGTTTGGGGGACTGAGAAACCGTATTTCGCGATCGAGAAGTCCCTTCACTCTCAATATGTGACTGTGTGGTGTGCTTTGCGATGCCAAGTTCCATTGGACATGCATGTCCAAAGAACAGCCACTGCGGCGACTACAGCCGTTATGAAATACATTAAATGTATTCGCAGTCACGGAATAATCGGTGCGCTATTCCTTCATGGCAAGGTGATGGTGTTGAAAGATGAATTCATCCCCATTTTCCGAAGTGACCCTGATTTCGACAAGACGTGGTTCATGCAAGACGGAGCTCGCCCCATCGAAGCAAGAAAGTGTCCGATGTCCTGGAGGAGCACTTTAGGATCACATTCTGGCTCTGGGGTACCCAGAGGCCACTGGTATTGGCCTCTACTGGCCGCCATGTTCTCCGTATCTAACCTGCGACTGGTTTGTGTGAGGCTACATTAAAGACAAGATAACCCCAAAACCATTTCCGAACGGAAAAGAGCCATTGGAGGTCATCGACAGCCACGATGTTCCGACACTTCAGCGGATCGTGCAGTATTTCGCTGTTCGTCTGCGCCACATCATCGCCAATCATATCAAACACGTCATAACCTAAATCCGAATATGTACAGCGACGTTTACATGTTGAATAAAGTGTGTGTACGCCGTAGTTAACTAATTTACTTTTTTTCATGTAGTTCAATAACTGTCGCCCTGTACAATCGACTCCGCGTCCAATAATCGCAGAAATGAATGTAGGACGTACGGTGAACGGTATCCGCTAGGACAGTGCCGCGAAGTTTGGTGTTCATGGTCTGTGGCAGCAGACGACCGACGCGAATGCCTTTGCCAATAGCACATTGCCTGCAGCGTCTCTCCTGGACTCGTGACCTTATCGGCTGGAACCTAGACGACTAGAAAACCATCATCTGGTTAGATCAGTCACGATTTCAGTTGGTAAGAGCCAATGTTAGGGTTCGAATGTGACGCAGACCCCACGAAGCCACGGATCCGTCAATAAGGCACTGTGCAATCTAATGGTGGTCCATAATGCTGTGAGCTATGTTCACGTGGAACAGATGGGTCCTCTGGTCCAACCGAACCGATCATTTACTGGAAATGGTTATGGTTATTTGTGGCCATTTGGAGACCATGGACTTCATGTCCTCAAACAACGATAGAATCCTTATGGGTGGCAATGAGCCTTATCGAAGATGTTGCCACTCTTCGAACCCCCGTGGAACATCATCCAGAGGTCAGTTAGTGCACCAAATCCTGCGCCAGCAACACTTCCACAGTTGTGGACGGCTGTAGAGGCACGAGGGCTCAGTGTTCGTGCAGGGGACTTCCAACGACTTGTTGGGTCCATGCCCTGCATTATGCTCGGAAAAGTAGGTCGGAGACGATATTAGGACATATCCCATGTATTTCCTCACCTACTGAGGTGACGAAAGCCATGGAATATCTCCTAATATACATCAGTATATATTTAAAATGTATGTTATGAATCAAAGTCTACGAAAATTGACAAAATTTATATCTTTTACATTTTTTTGTGGTGATCGCAAAGTATTGCCCCCCTTGAAACTTCCTGGCAGATTAAAACTGTGTGCCGGACCGAGACTCGAACTCGGGACCTTTGCCTTTCGCGGGCAAGTGCTCTACCAACTGAGCTACCCAAGCACGACTCACGCCCCGTCCTCACAGCTTTAGGAGACCAGGTACTGGCGGAATTAAAGCTGTGAGGACGGGGCGTGAGTCGTGCGTGGGTAGCTCAGTTGGTAGAGCACTTTCCTGCGAAAGGAAAAGGTCCCGAGTTCGAGTCTCGGTCCGGCACACAGTTTTAATCTGCCAGGAAGCTTCATATCAGCGCACACTCCGCTGTAAAGTGAAAATTTCATTCTATCGCCCCTTGGTTACTGAAATACGCGTTTGCATTTCTAACATCGTTCTGAAATAAATTTTCACGTTCTCAACCCTGCTTACACATCATTACCTATTTAAAAAAAGTATGTTGTCAGTGGTAGTTAACAACAGTTGACAAATTTTTCTAAAACTTTCTTGTGGCACCCCTTCCCTTGCTAATACGCGTTATGGAAGATACTTTGGTACTGCTAGGGTTAAGATAGTGTGTGGCTTAGTAGTGAGTTCCCCACATGTAACCAATTTACCGTCATCTTTTACTGTCAAGTTGCACCAAAGTAATACGACAACACTGAATTATTTTAATTGACTTCACTTCTAAAAACTTTACAACAATAGTAAATAACTAGGAGTTCACCAATGCACCCCTTCGTGTTGGGCGTAAATTATCGGTGCTGGCAACTGAACTTTGTCATTAAATAGTTTCCAGTAACACAGTCAACAAGACGGCAAGGACAGAGCGCGCCAGCTCTTGCCTGCCGCCGGTGTGTGTGTGTGTCTGTCTGTTTGGTCGCCGTCGTTATCGCTCGCTCGGCGTCCCTTCCTCCCTGTAGGGTGTTTATTTGTCGTTGTGCTCAGGACATCAGGCTGAATTGGAGCGGTGGAGCGAGGAACGACGTGTTTGCTGGGTGGGTTGTGAAGGGGCGAGAGAGGGAGACGGGGGGGGGGGGGGGGGGGGTTGGAGAAGGCGGCGACCGATGGCGAGAGCCCTTAGACCACAGAACAGCACAGCGGCGGGTCGATAGTCGCCGTGGAGACGGCGAGATAAACACGACAGCGCCCTACCCCCCTGGGGACACGCGTAGCCTTGAGGTAGAGACACGGTGACGCGGCAGCGCCCACCCGATTCCTTTCGTGGTGGTGGGAACCTACCTACCACCTACTAGGTGTTGCTGCAGGATCAGTGTGGTTGAGGTGAACCTACCCGTCATAGCCACGAACAGGCCTCGCATGACCGTTTCGCTGCTAAAGACGTGCTCTTTGCATTCTATGCTGAGGCGGCTTTTGTTGTGGTTACGATATTGTAGTACCTGTTGAACAGTCAATTAGGGCGATTCACAAACAATTTAAGGACACACGTTATTCCAAAAACGTTATCGTGAAACTAGGGGCCACGAGGTGCTGGTGAAAAAATACGCATTGATAAGCTTGTCTTTTTGTTTTAAAAGGCTTTCTCAGTAGTAAATTTTTAAGTCTGGCATTTCTTTAAAAAAATAATAATAATATCAAAACAATTTCAAATAGCTTGACAATTTTCATTATGAAAAGGAGATTACCAGGTATGAGATTAACAACTTGCCAATAATGAGATTTTAACTTGAGAGAGAGACACACACACATATATATATATATATATATATATATATATATATATATATATATGTGTGTGTGTGTGTGTGTGTGTGTGTGTGTGTGTGTCAACAGTTAAAGAACTCTTAAAAACAGCTCTATGTAAAGGATATTACAAGGTTTCACGTTAACAATAAGAATTATTTAAACTTGCTACATCAATGAGGGAACAATTAAAAAAGAACAACTTAAGTAGCTAGCTTGTACTAAGCAAAAATAGTTGTCTCTCGCCAGTTACTTAACTTGTATCAGTTACAATATAAATGTGAATAAGCCAGCACACAAACCTCCACATTAAAGGCAGTTCCCCAAAAAAAAATTTCCTTAGCTCGGTGAGGGAGTGACACGCATAATGGGGCCCAAATCACAATAGGCGGAATAGTTATTGGTGGTCTACAGGGCCACAGCAGATCAGCCCAAAAACTTCCATTATAAGCCACCACCTCCCATAGTTACCCAAAACTAGAAGATGTAGCAAGGGCGGTGCCTGTACAGACTCCGAACCATAGAGACACGCGACACCGACCCTAAATCAGCCAATTGAGGTGTGAATGAAACGGTCCGACCAAGAAGCAATTACCACATTCCCGCGGACAGGCAAACGTAAACCGTGGTGGGAAGACCCCAACGAACCACTGGTGAAGAAATTCCTACACTTCACTAGAACTTGAAAAACTCTGTTACTTAAAACAGTACTCAACTTCTCACACTCCACTACAGCGCCGGTAACACGTTACACTTCCTTATGATCATCAGAGCCAACCGCTGCCAGTGGTTTCAACGGCCGATAAGAAGACATACGGTCCCACGCGCTGATCTCCTGCACCACGGCTTCTAAGCTTCATAAGCCACGTACATGCGGGTAAGGCAGACTTAGCCCCTGACAGCCAAGAGGTCGGCCAAAGCCCGTGGCGAGCAGTTGACGACCCCCAACAACAGGGTCCCGCTCGCGCCACCACCTCTCTCGGTCACAGCCCAGTACGTACTCCTCGCTCGTCACGTGACTGTACACTTGCTCCACCTCCCGCCAGATGGCGGTAGCGATCCAAACAGCGCGCCAAACCGAAAGCGCCACCGCAAACACTAGACGCGAAGCGAAAGTACTCCGTCTGGCGCGCTTTTCGAAGAGCCGGACACAACTACGGCTCACCTGTGTTACTCTGGATTGCGATGCGAAGTTCCACTGGACATGCATGTCCATAGAAACAGGCACTGCGGCCGTTACGAAATACATTAAATGTATTCGTAGTTGCGAATATGGATAACCATCAACTGTACAATGGAATGACGACAGCGAAAATTTGTGCCGTACCGGGAATCGAACACGAATTTCCCGCTTATCAGGAGAACGCATGGCCAGAGGAACTTTGCATCGTAATTCAGAATAGCAAAGGCACTGGAACATCGTGTTTATCCACTAATGTCGGGCAAGCGACTTTCAAGTCAAATTTCTCATTTGTACGGGAATACACATAATGGATGTACGCGTACTGGTACTAGACGCTTGGTTGACGACATGTAATGTATTAGTTACGGCCGTACCACTCGCCAATAAGACACACTTGCCATCTGATTTTGCGAAAACTGTTTTGTGAAACAATTTGATTTTGCCACATATTACAGTCTGATATTTTCACTCGATAAAGAACACAATGCGCGAAATTTTAAAGAGCTTTGCATACGTAAAAACGCATTAGGTTAACTTTACGAATGTTTGATTTTAGGTCATACATTGTAATGAATGAGATATAGATAAGATTTACAATTGAGAGCAGAAAGTTGTCTCTTTTCGTTCTCGAGTTATTGGGTTTTACATTCGAAGAACACTCGCGCTCAGTGCGCCCATTCACGGCCTTCCACATCGGGAAAAACTTGGTGATAACAATCGTCATAGCTTACAGAACATTCAAGATACTAACACGAGGTTTTTTTTGCAAGTCAGAGAACGCAATGATGCACATATGTCGTATGACAAATATTCGAAACTTTTTATATACCGAGGTGTAGAAGCAACTCGTCTGCACTAGTGAGATGCGAGCGGCTCTGGCCGCCTTCAGACGTCCACAGCACTGTAGGAAAACCCAAGCGGCGCGCGTATGCACATCCACAGTACCTGGGGAACAGCGTAGCGGAACGTGTGCACACGCCCACGGTAGTGAAACGGCTAATGGGACGATCTGCCTTGGTGGCACAACCCACCGCTGAATGTTGATGTACATGCAGCTTTCTGTTCTCACATATAACTCCATAGTAAAAACGCACTTGATCCATCGAACGTAAGGGTGGCTGCGACCAGGCTACTAACGATGTTACTGATTAGGAGGGGGGCAGCACTCCCTGAAGCGTTCTTCCTCCTGTCTCTAAAGACTAAGACACTTCAATATAAAAATTCTCACTTAGTAACAACACGAATAGACTATGAACAGTAAGAAGTTCTGCATAACTTTAATATCGCGACATGTAAGAAAGATGACGATGAATGAGTTAGTCTCTTTTTAGATGAAAGGCTGCAAAATCTTAAATGGTGGTAAGCTACAATAAATAATTCATCGTCAAAAGTAAATCGTGAGGCGGGATACATCAGAACATAGAGGTGATTGACAGCGTGATTGTTCGGTGGTAGATGACCAATCAATTTAACAAAATTCGAACGTAATAAAGAATAAATAACGAAACAACACGTTAAGTGTCGCGTCGTATATACCACTGAACACTCCGCCTTCAATCTTTTCGGTGTGGTCACTGAGGCATAGAGAAATACATATAAAATTAAATTTGCAGAGTGCAGACTTTTCGTTGGGTTGGGTTGTTTTGGGGAAGGAGAACAGACAGCGAGGTCATCGGTCTCATCGGATTAGGGAAGGACGGGGAAGGAAGTCGGCCGTGCCCTTTGCAAGGAACCATCCCGGCATTTGCCTGGAGCGATTTAGGGAAATCACGGAAAACCTAAATCAGGATGGCCGGACGCGGGATTGAACCGTCGTCCTCCCATTTGCGAGTCCAGTGTCTAACCACTGCGCCACCTCGCTCGGTAGACTTTTCGTGGGCTGGTCTCAAGGCCTGTCATCTACCTGTACTGCTGCATGGTCCAGCTCAGTCACGAAGGGGAGTGTGCTCAGATTAAATTAAATCAGTAGTTTTGACTTCAGATTCGGGTTGACCGTGAAATTAACTTTAATTTGAAATACCGCTCGTGCTGATAAAACAATTATCCCAAAAATCGTTGTAATCAATCTTTAATTATACGATCTCAAATTAATTTCCCACGACGATTTGAGACCACCACCAGCTTGCCTAACCAGCCGACTATGGACTCGTGGGAACGGACGAATTTTCAGGGTGCAAATTTAATTAATTCTAAAATACCACAAGATGGCGAATATCGGCAGAGCCTAGCTAGCCGTTAGTTTCACATTCATGCCATGGCTACGCGCCACGGAAGAACACAGGAGGTTTCCGCGTAATTCTCTCCGCAGTAAGGGCACCAACCTCTGAGCCCGTGTCTCGGACCACTACACAAGGGTGCTAACGGTAACAGCCACGGTGGTTGGGTTGGTTGTATGCCCTCTTCTTGTCGGCGGAAGCATGCAGTGCTGAGGGCTCCTTGATCAACAAAAGTGACAAGAGATGGCGAGAAAAGGCCGTTGTTACCAGTGGACTGAGTGGAACGGGTGTGAACAGCTACGACGGTCGTTGGTTCAGAGCCAGCCGCCATCTTGGCATCGGTGATCAATTTTAACACCTCATTTTCCTCCGCAGTCGTTCCACTCGCAAGATGGTAAAAAAAAGGGTTCAAATGGCTTAGAACTTAGAACTACTTAAACCTAACTAACCTAAGGACATCACATACATCCACAGGTAGGATTGGAACCTGCGACCGTAGCGGTCGCGCGTTTCCAGACTGAAGCGCCTAGAACCGTTCGACCACTCCGTCCGACGTAAGATGATAGGAAGTTGTATCAGTACCTACATTCGGCGGCGTTCGCGGTTGTACTGGTTATCGTTCGGCACACCATGGGCTGGGCGCTGTTTAAGATTATTACTTGATAATTGTATGAAGTGCCCTGTCCGGGTTCCCTTATCTTCCTGGCTGATAATCAATGTTTTCCGTAGTTCCTCTCCTCGCACTCTCGCATAGTTCAGGAGCTGGACCAAGCTAATTCAAGATTTTACCGCCGATTGAAAGTTTTCTGTGTAATATTCTTCACCTGCAGCAAGAAGAGACAGGAACAACTTTTTATAAATGCACCGTCATAATTGTAAAACAGACTACCTCTCCTGTCTTTATTGTGCTGCTGGAAGTACAATATACTATTATCGGAACGAATTTTCTTTGGGCTGTAGCCTCCCTGTTGCCCCGTTCATTATTTCAGTTAACGATCAACTGAAGTTTGGTGCCAGTCACGGTCGGGACAGCAGCCGACGGGTAGGTGGATGATAGATCTCACCGCCTGCAGGGAACAGAGAATTCGTCTACTCCGGTAATAACCTTACGTAAAGTTCATTAGGTATCATGCCATCGTCTCTAGCGGACCTCTAACAGCTAGGCGTTTTTAAATAAATCCAGTTTTTATCAAAATTAAAATACACGGTCATTCTTTTTAGAGTTCAAAAACCCCCGAAGCGACGTACATGACGCTGAGACAATAAATTTAATATAAGACACAAGAAGCCGCAAATTTTGGGAAATACCCAAAAAGTGGATGACAAATTTTGAACATGTGACCTCGCCAGGTGTGAAACAGTAGGCATCGTCGATCCTGCTCTCGCTGGTAGGGAGCAGTCCTACACATCGCTCCACTAGGGTACTTTTTTTGCTTTATCCGCTGTGCTCGCGATAGTGGTAATACAAGACTACGATGAGTCTGTTTACATTTACGAAAGCAGAGTTTTCTAGCGGATTGGTCCCTACCAGGGAGAGTAGGATCGACAAGCCCAACCGGTTGGGTTCGGGGGTTTTTAAACGCCAGTAAGACTTGCCCTGTATAATCTGTCTCGACCCAGAACAGGACAGTGCCACTTAAGCTTTCACAGCTTGACGTCAGATAGAGAAAAGGGCGCAGTTATGCGGAAGTAAAAATTGAAGAGATCTATTTTCGTACATCAAAAAAATTGATCGTACGACTTCTCGATGCTTGTAATGGCGTGGCTCGTTAATTATAGTCCTGGCACTATATAAAACAGTTACTACTCTGACAATTAATGTTTTTCACAAGATAAAAAAGTACAATGTATTGAAGTAGATGCACAGTCACATACACATATTAGAGTGCTCGATACGTATATATCCCATATCAACGTACGTACAAAAACATTTATGATCTTCTCAAACGAAATTCGCATCTTGGCTCTTCACACTGACAGAAGTGTCAGTTCAGTGTAACTCTGAAGAAAGCCAGAGAAAATAATGGGCACTGAGTGGTTGCAGCTGTACAGTTAGTAGTTTTCCGTGAAATCTCGAACTATTTCGCCAATATTCTCTTTCAAATTCAGAATGCCAGATGACAACTTCCAACTGGGTTATGCTTCTTATTTTCCCAGGCTATGTCAAAGATACTAAAAAGTATAATAGAAACTATGGCGAATATCTCAACGCTACCTTCCTCATCCAGAAAAATATCTGAAGTATCGTGCAACCTCTGCTTTTTTAGTTAAATGCATGGTTGACAGATAAAGGGAACAGTCACCTAGGCTGTGACTAAGCCGCTTTTCCGCAATATCCTTTCTTCCAGGGATGTCGCTTCCACAAGGCACGCAGGATTATTTCTTGAAGTTTGAAAAGTAGGAAAAAGGTGCTGGTGGTAAGAAAGCTGTGAGAGTGTCACAGGTCGTGCCTGGATAGCTCAGTCGTTAGAACATTTGCTTCCAAAAGGCATAGGTTCCAGGTTCGAGCCCTACAGGAAGTTCCGACTACGGCTCTTTTTCCCATATGAATCAGTTATAATGGGATTTGAAAAATTAGACTTCACAAAGTCTTACTTTTTGAGCAGCAAATTATATGCTCTTAGTATATTCGTAGCAGTCCGTAGTTGAAACGGTAAATTGTAAGTCTCGTACATAGACAGGGAATGTAATGTGTCCCTACTCACTGTGTAATAGGCTGCATACACGTCTCTACTTAAAACTAAACAAAAATCTGAAGCTATTGCCCAAGCCGCCGTACCATTTTAACAAAATCCAACAACTTCTTGCAGTCTGAGATTCAGTGACAATAATAATAATAATAATAATAATAATAATAATAATAATAATAATAATGTGAAGTTTCCCCCATCTCATCCTACGGTCGTCTCTTCATTTTTTATCGATATTGTGACCATATTTTTCCACCCAAGAAGTAGATTGATGGTCTGTCCTGTGGTACCCTGTTTCTCTTCCCTTTTTCAGTCATTCGACGTATTTTACTTTTCTCTTTTCCCAACTTCTTTTGTGACACAGTCTAACACCATCTACCTTTATCGGCATCTGTCGTATTTCACTCTTGACACCCAATATTAAACTGTTATTATTTCCATTGTAGCTGTTACTCTAGTTTCTGCTAGTATCACTAAACATTATATTGCACACTAAATATATACTCATGAGACACTAAATTAGACTTACGTAGCCAACGGCGCTAATGTAGTTACTCATTCAAGGTTGTAATGTATAATATGAGGGGAAAAAAAAGCGGCTTGGTAGTGTGCAATTAAGTAAGGGGTACAATATTTTACAATGTGTGACATACACCAAAAACTTTAACTCTGTCCGAAAGAAACGTAGTACTTTTTGCAAAGTGCAAACAGGAAATGGAGTTACTGTGTAGGAAACATGGGGCAAGGCCAGAAGCTCAAAGGTATTGGCTGTGCCACAGGTCTATTCTGCAAGACGCGAGCAGCATGCAAAAGTCACACTGGAAAAATAAACGGGATGGATTGAATTTAAATTTATTAACATACACTCCTGGAAATTGAAATAAGAACACCGTGAATTCATTGTCCCAGGAAGGGGAAACTTTATTGACACATTCCTGGGGTCAGATACATCACATGATCACACTGACAGAACCACAGGCACATAGACACAGGCAACAGAGCATGCACAATGTCGGCACTAGTACAGTGTATATCCACCTTTCGCAGCAATGCAGGCTGCTATTCTCCCATGGAGACGATCGTAGAGATACTGGATGTAGTCCTGTGGAACGGCTTGCCATGCCATTTCCACCTGGCGCCTCAGTTGGACCAGCGTTCGTGCTGGACGTGCAGACCGCGTGAGACGACGCTTCATCCAGTCCCAAACATGCTCAATGGGGGACAGATCCGGAGATCTTGCTGGCCAGGGTAGTTGACTTACACCTTCTAGAGCACGTTGGGTGGCACGGGATACATGCGGACGTGCATTGTCCTGTTGGAACAGCAAGTTCCCTTGCCGGTCTAGGAATGGTAGAACGATGGGTTCGATGACGGTTTGGATGTACCGTGCACTATTCAGTGTCCCCTCGACGATCACCAGTGGTGTACGGCCAGTGTAGGAGATCGCTTCCCACACCATGATGCCGGGTGTTGGCCCTGTGTGCCTCGGTCGTATGCAGTCCTGATTGTGGCGCTCACCTGCACGGCGCCAAACACGCATACGACCATCATTGGCACCAAGGCAGAAGCGACTCTCATCGCTGAAGACGACACGTCTCCATTCGTCCCTCCATTCACGCCTGTCGCGACACCACTGGAGGCGGGCTGCACGATGTTGGGGCGTGAGCGGAAGACGGCCTAACGGTGTGCGGGACCGTAGCCCAGCTTCATGGAGACGGTTGCGAATGGTCCTCGCCGATACCCCAGGAGCAACAGTGTCCCTAATTTGCTGGGAAGTGGCGGTGCGGTCCCCTACGGCACTGCGTAGGATCCTACGGTCTTGGCGTGCATCCGTGCGTCGCTGCGGTCCGGTCCCAGGTCGACGGGCACGTGCACCTTCCGCCGACCACTGGCGACAACATCGATGTACTGTGGAGACCTCACGCCCCACGTGTTGAGCAATTCGGCGGTACGTCCACCCGGCCTCCCGCATGCCCACTATACGCCCTCGCTCAAAGTCCGTCAACTGCACATACGGTTCACGTCCACGCTGTCGCGGCATGCTACCAGTGTTAAAGACTGCGATGGAGCTCCGTATGCCACGGCAAACTGGCTGACACTGACGGCGGCGGTGCACAAATGCTACGCAGCTAGCGCCATTCGACGGCCAACACCGCGGTTCCTGGTGTGTCCGCTGTGCCGTGCGTGTGATCATTGCTTGTACAGCCCTCTCGCAGTGTTCGGAGCAAGTATGGTGGGTCTGACACACCGGTGTCAATGTGTTCTTTTTTCCATTTCCAGGAGTGTATTTTAAATCAGTACTCTGTTATATCAAGTCTTTCTCAGTGTGATGTATCCTCTTTTACGTTGAAGCTGTCATATATATTTTTCTAATTGTTTCGTGTGGCGCAGTCTTTTAGAGAGAATTTTATTTTTCTCGTTTTTAACCTTTGTTTGAAGTAACACGTCACATTCAATGTCAAGTCGGTATGTCCGATATTATATGAATTTTCATTTCGTAAAGCCGTCGCTTTTATCTTTCTCACCGAAGCTGCAGGGCGGGAAAGGAATAAACTTTGACTGTATGGTAGTTCCGTGTAATGAGCCGTTCGATTCTCTCCGTCCAGATGATAAAAACACTGGCCGCTCCTATAGCAATCGCTAATGCTGCGCTGTTCTGCCACCCAGAAATTCTGATTAAAATTTTTGCAATTCGTCAGCCGATTGAAAGAGAGCGCTGTAAATGGGGGGAGAGGGTAGGGATAGGGGTGGTGGGAGGAGGAAGGGGGGGGGGGGCGACTGGCTGCAGTACAAAAGCACGCATTTAGCGGGCACGTTTCTCAGCTCGGCTGGCGATTTAATTGCAGGCTTCAAATGGCCGCGCACAATTTAGCACTTTTTCGGGATGAAATGGCAGCAGTGGGCGGAGGGCTGACGTGTGTGTGTGTGTGTGTGTGTGTGTGTGTGTGTGTGTGTGTCAGAGGGGGGTACGAGCTAATTCGGCGCTCTTTTTTTTTGAAGCGCGGACTGATTGGAGAACTCCCTTCGGGGCAGCTGCTTTGTAACGTCGGTCGCAGCTGCGTACTCTCAACAGTCTGAAAGTTACTTACGTGGTAATTAAAGGGAGCTTCCGTTAGCAACGCCGCCGAGTGACCGTGGAGCTACAGGCGAAATGTTGAACGAGTGCAAATGCAGCTGCGCTGTAGATATCCCTCCGCTTTTCCACATGTCTGCGCACTCTGGCGGAACTTTTTATTTGTTTCAGTGCCATGAAGCCAATCATAGTTTATACATATTAGAAAATAACATCTGTTCTGACAGTTACCTGTGTAGAAAGATTAAATCTATTTGTAGTAAAAGAAGTATATTTTTATAATATGTATGTGCCAGACTTAGATCTGTATAAAATTCAAATCATACTCGGTTTCGACAAAAGGGGTATTGTTTTCAGGAAAACGTGTTGGTATATACAGCACATTGTGTACGAATTGTCTTCTCACGTGTGCGGCGCGGGGTAGCCGCGCGGTCTGGGGCGCTTTGTCACGGTTCGAGGCCCTTTGTCACGGTCCGCGCGGCTCCACCCGTCTGAGGTTCGCCCTCAGGAGTTTGGTCCCATAAGACCTTACCACAAATTCCCAAAAAATTTCTTCTGACATGTTGGGTAATTGGAATGCGTTCTGCAGGCAATACCGGATGATTCAAAAAGAAAGAACAGATTTCAGCTGTTTATTACAGACAGACACTGTTTATTACAGACAGACAATAAAAGATAGAAACACATTGGAAAGAAGAAGGTTAAGATTTTTGACACAGCTGTGCTGTTGTTCGTTTGTAGTAACATGGCGAGTACACCACATGTTTATAGTAACATGGGACTGCAGAACAAGAGAGAACATTTTGTTGGTAGAAATTGGGGCGAAGTCAGTCCATATGTTAAAGTGCAACGTGCATTCCACCCTGGATTCGGCAAGAAGTCATCTCTGCGCAAGACTGGCAGACAGAATTCTTTCGCCAGTATCCCGTCTCTTACCTTCCAAACTTCACAGAAGCTCTCCTGCTAATCTTGCAGAACTAGCACTCCTGGAAGAAAGGCAGAAGTAAAACTGTGAGGACGGGGCGTGAGTCGTGCCTCGGTAGCTCAGGTGGTTGAGCACTTGCCGGCGAAAGGCAAAGGTCCCGAGTTCGAGTCTCGGTCCGGTACACAGTTTTAATCTGCCAGGAAGTTTCATATCAGCGCACACTCCACTGCAGAGTGAAAATCTCATTCTAGAATTGTTTCGAATTGGTTGCGTATGCAAAGGGAAATGAAAATTTCGAGCATATCCTACATGCTTTCACACGGAGCCCTCGGAAGTCCACCAGGCGCGCAGGCTGGGAACTTTAGCTTCCACAAACAACGGTGTGGCGTGTTCTGAAACGACGCCTGCATATGAAGTATGGAAGTTGCAGTTATTGCAGCACTTACGTCCCGGCGAGCGTAGTGTAAGAATTCTGTCCGGACGAATCGATGTTAATCTATCTGGTAAAGTAAACCGTCATAATGTAAGAAAATTTGAGGGCCACAAAATCCAGACGTCGTTATCGAACATGAAAGAGACGTACCGGAACTGAAAGTGTTTTGTGCCGTTTCTGTTTACGAAGTTCATGGACCTTTATTTTTTACAGACAAAACTAAGACAGGAATGTCGTACCTAGACATGCTACAAAATTGTTTCCTTTCACGAAGATTCCAGTGACTTCATTTTTATGCTAAGTGGCACCCCATCTCACTTTCACCTTTAGATGCGTCGTTTTCTTAACAACGCTGTTCCACAATGTTGGATTGGAAGAGTGGACGACAGCATCTTGCCCATATTTTTAGCCTCCCAGATTACGAGACCTCACACCTTGTGATTTTTTTTTTCTTTTGAGGGAGGGGGGGGAGGGGGAGGGCTGCATAAGACAGAGTCTTTGACCCACAAATGGCAGCTACTCTTCATGAGCTGAGAAGTTGTTGAAGCTGACTATTCAACAAACAGAGACCTGTTGATTTGTTTGTGAAATGGAATGGATTGCCGTTTCGATGTTTCTCGAGCAAAGCGTGGTGCTCATGTTGAGTGCACGATATAGTATCTGTGCCATGATAAAACTTTAGCTGTCGCATATGGTCTCATATTCAAAACTAATTACTTGCCGTACTGCCTGCTCTCTAGCTGATTATGTGAACGTTTCTAGTTCCTTGAGAGCTGTGTATACAATTTTATACCCACCACCGCCCGTTGTTCCCAAAAGAGTGGTAACGCCGTTAGGGCCTTTGTCACCCGAGGCGCACCCTTGATTTAGTGTCCGATCTATCATGTCTGTCTTTTCGGGATATCCCAGAGTTACGTAGTTCTCTTTCTTCGTCTCCTCCTCCTCCTCCTCCTCCACCACCACCGTCACAAGTGTAAAGAAGATCGTCGATCAGCCCCAGACGATATTTTTTAAACGAGCGTGATTTAATTTTATTCATGTGATGGTTGTACAAAATCATCTTAATACCGTTTCCTTCGTTAATTATTGGTGTTACAGGCTGGATCGCTTTGTAGTGTTGCGCTTTGTCGTTCTTTCGTATCCATTCCTAGTCACATCGTCCTTCTAAGTCGTTGCATGAAACTTGTGTGCGGTACCATTGGATGGCACGGCGTTCCTGAAGCTGCACCTTGTTTAGACGGTTCGTCGGCCTCTTCGTTGCAGCTGATGTCGCTCTTGCCTTTGGCCCAGGTTAATGGGACTTCTTGTCGCTGCTTTTGTAGCCTATTGACTTGCTGCATAATTTCGTAAATGAGTAGGTTCTTGTATCGCCGCGTAAAATGGCTTTTCAAGATCATAACTGCTGTTCGGCAGTTGGCTGTTACTAATGTTGCCGTCAAAGAAGTTTTCTGGTTTCTTAAGTGCTTATAAAATGACTACTAGCTCTGCCGTCATAATAGACATTTCCACATGTACAGGATGGGGCAAATAAAAGTGGCCTGTATGGATGAATACGGTTGGACGTGAATGTACGCATATGACAATACCTGTGACACACCATGTGTACGCCCACCACGTGATCCATGCCGGTTCATGACGAAGTGCGGGCTGTATCAGTGTGAATGGAAAAATGCAAAGAGGACGATGGTACTCTCAGTGTGGCAGCTGGTGTTTGTTGTGGAAAGTTAAATGACAACAGAATCGTGGAGACGGTGTGGTTAGATTTTTGCTGTGAAATTTTATGGTATTAAAGTGCCGGCAAGAGTGTCATGCAGTGCTTAGTAAGAAAATGGCGTCAGACATGATCTGTTTTGAACAAATCAAAAATCATTCGAAACGTGTCCGCGCACCAGGAAATGTGGCTGCAGTTCACCAGGAAATGCTTCAGAGCACCAAATCAACCCGACGCCTGTCGCAAGAGACTGGCACATCACGTCGATCATGCGGACGAGTACTCCATCTGGACCTGCACAACCAGCAGGTGCTCCTCAGCGCCTCCATTTTTGTGAGTGGCTGTTCACTGAGATAGCAATGAATGGCTTGCCCATGGATCTGCTCTTTATGCCTGATGAGCCCTGGTTTCGCCAATGATTATGTCAACTCACAGAATCACAGGTTTTGGGCAGCGGAGAATCCGCATAATTTCAACGAAACGCCATTGCGTGGTCTGAAGGTTGGCGGTTGGGTGTGTAGTGTCTGTACGGCGTATTATTGGCCTCATCTTCTTTCATCAGACGCCGACTTCGGTGCGTTACATGGCCAACATTTTGAAACCATTTGTGGCAGCATTAACGGTGGAGGAAAAGACGTACAGTTACTTCCAACAGGATCGAGCAACTGCTCGTACAGCAGGCCCATCGTTGGAGCACATTTACGCAATCTTCACACCTGGCAGAGTTGTTACCAGAGGTCAGTCTGGTCGCGGCGCTAGCTGACCACCAAAGTCATCTGATCGACCAGCGTGCGATTACTCCGTGTGGGGAGCTCTCAAGTCTAAGGTGCATAGAAACAAGCCTCATAGTCTTCAAGAGCAGCAGCAGCAGAAGATACTGGATGAGATTGCAGCAATTCCAGCAGTTGAGCTTCGATCAGCCTTCAGCAACTTGTTGACCAGGACCAAAAATTGCCAAGACATGAATGGTAGTCCATTTCAACATCTGCTGTAGTCAGTACTGTACTTCGTTTTCTCTGTTGTGTTTCTTTGTACCCTGGAACTCTGTTCTCCACGCCACTTTTATTTGCCCCATCC
This sequence comes from Schistocerca serialis cubense, assembly GCF_023864345.2. NCBI lineage: Eukaryota > Metazoa > Arthropoda > Insecta > Orthoptera > Acrididae > Schistocerca > Schistocerca serialis. The sequence continues at coordinate 207,610,438 of NC_064642.1, forward strand.
TATTGTTTGTAGCGACCGCACGTTCGTGTTGTCTGCGAATGTACATCCGATGTCATATTCGTTACGTGCTCTAAGTCGCGTTGACATGGTGTGAAGGGGTATCATAGATATCATTCATATCGATTTATGTGGGGGATATACGATATGTCGTCGTAATGGGGTACAGCTGTAGCGCACATCAGCCCGGAATTGTTCTGTTTTAAAATAATCTAGAATGTATGTCGGCCCCTGTTTGCTTATCCAGAAGCATTCGTTATAATAGTCCATCGCCACTGTACGGACCTTCTGCATAACCAACGATCTCGTAAACTGGCTGTGTTTCAGCATTCACTTCGACGAGAGAGAATACTGGCGGAGGTGTAGTGGTGCTTGTCTTCCACAACAGTGCAATTGTTGGTGTCGATTTCATCGCGCCTAAACACGTACGTCACACTTCATAGTTTATTTAGTCCAATTTAAATAATGTGAATGTGCTTACAGGCCCGTAAAATGCATGCGTAGTATAGGGAGGGACGAATAAGTGCTCGATAAATGCTTCGCAACATTGGGGTCTGTTGTCTAGGTAATACCGTAATTTTTCGCAGGATATTTGTTGCTGTTTTGCGTTTTTGTATTACTCTTTCCACATGTAGGCCCCATATCAGTTTGTGATCTATTTCCAAACGTAAATCATTGACAGTTTTCTTGACTGAAAGTGCATATGTGCCTAGTTTTATTTGATTAAAATCTGTACATCTGTGTAGTGAATAAGCAGCGGAGGTCTTACCGAGAGACGTTTGAAGTAAGCTACTTAGCAGCCAACAAAGGAAATTGTCCATCAGCTGTCACTAGTTTATTGTCACTCCAGCTGCATAAATGCATAGACCGTCAGCAAATTGTAAGATCTTAATGTTACCCATCACTGGATCGTATCATTATCATATGTATTGAAAAGCAAAGAGGACAAAATAAAACCTAGTGGTAAGTCAGCACTTCTCATCCGCGGTCCGATTCTTTGTATGTCATTTACGATGACGATCTGTCGATGCGACAATACTGGTTGCTCATTTCGAGCAAATCTTTTGAGCAACCATACTTCATCAATTTACATGCTAATATCGGCAGTGATATACTATCGTAGGCATTTGTTAAGTCTCTGAAAATTGTCACTTTTATTTTCGTTTAGTAATTTGTAAACGCCAGTTATTAAAAGCATTAAAACATCGTTTGTGCCCACTCCGTCTCCAAACTCAGACTCGTACGGCAAAAGAAAATATATTTAAAGCTAACGAGGAATTGACACTTTATAAAGAACAGAACTACTGTAATGGCATTTACTAGAAGTTTCCAAAGAGGTATAAAAAAGAACCAATGCGCTGCACAGAGATGCTGTTAGATGAGAGAGATGCGACTGTCACTTTTTTTTTTAAATCGGTGGAAAGAGAGGAGTCTGTGGTGTGTCTTGAAGAAGAGAGAACGCCAACATTTTTATCTCTGTTCCTATTATAACAGTTTTGTTAATGAGAATATATTTAGCGTTCATATAAGGAAAATAAAATAAACTGCAGTGCCTGTCTTATTTATTTGACGAACAGTACATCTCACCGGATCTTCGAAATAGGAGTTTTTTCTCATTAGGGGACACGCTCAACAATTAGCAACGTCTGCGGTGGCTGCATTCAAGTTTGTAACTTAAAAGGAATTGTACGTTAATGTACAACATAGCTAGAATACGCGGTCACCCTAAACGTTAAACTTCGTCAATGTACTCCCCGCTTCTTAAATCAGACACAGCATTTCACGGCAGACACAGTAATTCGCCGATAAATGATTTCAGCATAGTTTCTCGGGTTTCTTTGGAAGATATATTATGCACAGTCGGTGTTCGCTGGATTACAAGAACTAACAACATTCACGTTACCCTGATCTTTAAGACAGAGATTCAACACGAGGTGGACGACGAAGACATTGAGTTCCTTTCTGGGAAATCTGGTCACAGTTAAGAAACGTAATTAATTCTATTTAATTTGCTTCGCTTCTGACAGACTACAAAAATTAATGCCAGCCAGACCAGGAACCTTGCCCGCATCTCGTGGTCGTGCGGTAGTGTTCTCGCTTCCCACGCCCGGGTTCCCGGGTTCGATTCCCGGCGGGGTCAGGGATTTTCTCTGCCTCGTGATGGCTGGGTGTTGTGTGCTGTCCTTAGGTTAGTTAAGTTTAAGTAGTTCTAAGTTCTAGGGAACTGATGAACATAGATGTTAAGTCCCATAGTGCTCAGAGCCATTTGAACCATTTTGAACCAGGAACCTTTATAGATATTCAATAAATTGTTTAGCTTGTCAGCCAGCATTCAATTATACAGATATTATTTAAATATTCTGGTTAGATATAGCATACTATTTATTTATTTAATCGCATGGCTAGAGCCCCCCGTCGGGAAGACCGTTCGCAGGGTGCCGCTCTTTCAATTTGACGCCACTTCGGCGACCTGCAGTCGATGAGGATGATATGATGATGACGAGGACAGCACAACACCCAGTCCCTAGGCGGAGAAAATTCGACCTAGCCGGGAATCGAACCCGGGCCCAGAGGATTGAAGAGCCGTCACTCTGACCCTTTTTTTTAATCGTTGTGTTTGGTCGTTGCGGAAGTCACATGACATCCGTTCAAGTTCGTTTGTTGATCCTTCCACTCAGTTTTTTTATTACAGGGGCTAACCAGCTCTCTGGCCGAACACGCTGAGCTACCGTGCCGGCTAAATCTCTTTTTGTTCGCTTTTGTTCATTGCATCTGGTCGGGGCGGACGTCGTAAGACATCCGTTTAAGTTCGTTGTTGATTGTTTAACTCAGTTTTTTCTTTATTACAGAGGGCAGCTAACCCTCTGACCGACCACGCTGAGCTACCGTGCCGGCATCCGTTCAGCTACGGTGGCGGACGATATAGCATTGTAACGAATGTAATTCAAAATATGTTGGGGCGCCCTGCCACGGTTCGCGCGGATCCCCACGTCGGAGGTTCCGAGTCCTCCCTCGGGCATGGATGTGTGTTTCGTCCTTAGAGTAAGCTAGTTTTAGATTAAGTAGTGTTTAAGCCTAGGTACCGATGAACTCAGCAGTTCGGTCCAATGGGAACTTATCACAAATTTCGAAAGAAAATTTTCTAAATGTGTTGAGTATCTGGTTTATGCGAGAGAAGGCCCGAAGGCATTTTGCAAAGTTAAATAAATCAGCGCATAAAACAAGTGAATAAATACACATTTGTTACAACTTGGCCCGTCATTTCGATTCGCTATTGAACGGCATTAACACGAGTGCCATAACTCGGTAAACACATAGCTTGTATGATAAGTGGAGCAATACTCCTGCGCTAGTGCCATAGGCGTATTTTCCATGTTCTTTCGCCAGCTGTCCACTGTGACCCCTAGTCTTTCCTCAGTGTACCCAGCGACCGGCAAGTGTAGAACAGTACTTCAGCGCTAGAGCAGGTGGCGGGCTAGCGAGGCACTGGGACACCGCCCGCTGCCCGCACTATCTGCAGCACCGCTGGAAAGTTGCTGCCCGCACACGGCCGGAAAGAAAGTTGGGCTCGCGTTCCGGTCGCTGTCGGCAGAGTGGCAGAGCTGCTGGTTCTCCTGTGAGCTCTTAGACACGCTCCCGTGCTCACGGCGTTCCACATACTCACAGTAGAAGGTAGCGCGCCCACTTCACTGTTGTTCACTCTTCATTCAGCTAACGCTCATCACAATGTTATCGTATTATTTCCAAATGTGTATTTAAAAGCTTCTGATAATGTGGACTGCATTAAACGCTTCCCTCTTCTGCAAGTAAGAGGGATAAGATACAGGGAGCAAAAGGTTGCTACAACTTAGACGGAAATCAGACTGCAGTTATATGATTCGGACGAAAGCGGTGTAGAGCCTACTGTTTGAGAAGACAGTGACGCAGCGCCGTAGCCTATACTCGATGTTATCTAAACGTTGAGGAAGGAAACCAAGGAGACATTTGGGAAGAGAATTAAAGATCAAAAATGAGAAATAAAAGCTTGGAAATTTACCTATGATTTTGTAAACATACCAGAGCAGACAAAGGACTAGGAACAAAAGTAAAGCAGGATGGATCATGTCTTCATATGAAGTAATCAGATGGAGCATTAACAAAAGTAAAACAAGGGAAATGGAATGTAGTCGAATGAGATCAGGCAGTGCTAAGAGAATTAGATTAGGAAGTCAGACACCTAAACAAATACAGGGCTATTATAAATGATTGAAGCGATTTCATAAATTCACTGTAGCTCCATTCATTGACACATGGTCACGACACATTACAGATACGTAGAAAAACTCATAAAGTTTTGTTCGGTTGAAGCCGCACTGCAGGTTTCTGCCGGCAGAGCGCTCGAGAGCGCAGTGAGACAAAATGGCGACAGGAGCCGAGAAAGTGTATGTCGTGCTTGAAATGCACTCACATCAGTCAGTCATAACAGTGCAACGACACTTCAGGACGAAGTTCAACAAAGATCCACCAACTGCTAACTATATTCGGCGATGGTATGTGCAGTTTAAAGCTTCTGGATGCCTCTGTAAGGGGAAATCAACGGGTCGGCCTGCAGTGAGCGAAGAAACGGTTAAACGCGTGCGGGCAAGTTTCACGCGTAGCCCGCGGAAGTCGACGAATAAAGCAAGCAGGGAGCTAAACGTACCACAGCCGACGGTTTGGAAAATCTTACGGAAAAATTCCATCATGATGTTCGGCATTTCTTAAACAGGAGATTGGAAAACCGATGGATCGGTCGTGGTGGAGATCATGATCAGCAATTCATGTCATGGCCTCCACGCTCTCCCGACTTAACCCCATGCGATTTATTTCTGTGGGGTTATGTGAAAGATTCAGTGTTTAAACCTCCTCTACCAAGAAACGTACCAGAACTGCGAGCTCGCATCAACGATGCTTTTGAACTCATTGATGGGGACATGCTGCGCCGAGTGTGGGAGGAACTTGATTATCGGCTTGATGTCTGCCGAATCACTAAAGGGGCACATATCGAACATTTGTGAATGCCTAAAAAAACTTTTTGAGTGTTTGTATGTGTGTGCAAAGCATTGTGAAAATATCTCAAATAATAAAGTTATTGTAGAGCTGTGAAATCGCTTCAATCATTTGTAATAACCCTGTAGAAGAGTTTTGTTATATAGGCAACAAAGTAAGTGAAGACACCGAAAGTAAAGAGGACTTGAAAAATAGACGCAATGACAAGGAAAACGATAATGATGTAGGCCGAAGTAATTAATTAAAATTTGTACCTCTACCAGGATTCGATACCAGGTCTCCTGTTAACAATGCAGATGCATTATCCATGAAGCCACTCTGTCACTGCAGCTACCACAGCTGCACAGATTGCTCTAGTGTGTCTCCCTCCCTGATACAAATTCCAGCTCACACCAGTTGTAAGTAGGCTGTTTAGGTTTTTATGTTGGTAACGCCACGTAGCGCTCTGTATCAAAATCACTGACTGTGCTGTGTGCAGTCTGTGGCTGGTTAGCATTGTTGGAATATTCGCTATTGTAGTGTCGGGCAGCTGGATGTGAACAGCGCGTAGCGTTGAGAAGTTGGAGGTGAGCCGCTAGCAGTGGTGGATGTGGGGACAGAGACGCCAGAGTTTCGAGAGCGGGCGATATGGACGTGTGTCCGTCAGAAAGAGGAAATTTGTAAGACTGGATATCGTGAAAAAAATTATATATATATATATATATATATATATATATATATATATATATATATATATATATACTCCTGGAAATTGACATAAGAACACCGTGAATTCATTGTCCCAGGAAGGGGAAACTTTATTGACACATTCCTGGGGTCAGATACATCACATGATCACACTGACAGAACCACAGGCACATAGACACAGGCAACAGAGCATGCACAATGTCGGCACTAGTACAGTGTATATCCACCTTTCGCAGCAATGCAGGCTGCTATTCTCCCATGGAGACGATCGTAGAGATGCTGGATGTAGTCCTGTGGAACGGCTTGCCATGCCATTTCCACCTGGCGCCTCAGTTGGACCAGCGTTCGTGCTGGACGTGCAGACCGCGTGAGACGACGCTTCATCCAGTCCCAAACATGCTCAATGGGGGACAGATCCGGAGATCTTGCTGGCCAGGGTAGTTGACTTACACCTTCTAGAGCACGTTGGGTGGCACGGGATAAATGCGGACGTGCATTGTCCTGTTGGAACAGCACGTTCCCTTGCCGGTCTAGGAATGGTAGAACGATGGTTTCGATGACGGTTTGGATGTACCGTGCACTATTCAGTGTCCCCTCGACGATCACCAGTGGTGTACGGCCAGTGTAGGAGATCGCTCCCCACACCATGATGCCGGGCGTTGGCCCTGTGTGCCTCGGTCGTATGCAGTCCTGATTGTGGCGCTCACCTGCACGGCGCCAAACACGCATACGACCATCATTGGCACCAAGGCAGAAGCGACTCTCATCGCTGAAGACGACACGTCTCCATTCGTCTCTCCATTCACGCCTGTCGCGACACCACTGGAGGCGGGCTGCACGATGTTGGGGCGTGAGCGGAAGACGGCCTAACGGTGTGCGGGACCGTAGCCCAGCTTCATGGAGACGGTTGCGAATGGTCCTCGCCGATACACCAGGAGCAACAGTGTCCCTAATTTGCTGGGAAGTGGCGGTGCGGTCCCCTACGGCACTGCGTAGGATCCTACGGTCTTGGCGTGCATCCGTGCGTCGCTGCTGTCCGGTCCCAGGTCGACGGGCACGTGCACCTTCCGCCGACCACTGGCGACAACATCGATGTACTGTGGAGACCTCACGCCCCACGTGTTGAGCAATTCGGCGGTACGTCCACCCGGCCTCCCGCATGCCCACTATACGCCCTCGCTCAAAGTCCGTCAACTGCACATACGGTTCACGTCCACGCTGTCGCGGCATGCTACCAGTGTTAAAGACTGCGATGGAGCTCCGTATGCCACGGCAAACTGGCTGACACTGACGGCGGCGGTGCACAAATGCTGCGCAGCTAGCGCCATTCGACGGCCAACACCGCGGTTCCTGGTGTGTCCGCTGTGCCGTGCGTGTGATCATTGCTTGTACAGCCCTCTCGCAGTGTCCGGAGCAAGTATGGTGGGTCTGACACACCGGTGTCAATGTGTTCTTTTTTCCATTTCCAGGGGTGTATGTATATATATATATATATATATATATATATATATGTACTCGCTGTATTGCAGTAGTTCGAGTAACGAAGATTTTTGTGAGGTGAGTGATTCATGAAAGGTATAGGTTATTGTTAGTTAGGACCATTCTTTTGTAGGGATTATTGAAAGTCAGACTGCGTTGCGCTAAAAGTATTGCGTGTCTGTTTATTGGTGGTCAGAATAAATAGAGAAAGAAATGTCTGAGTACGTTCAGTTTTACTCAGCTGTCTCTGTATTAAATAACGTAGCAGTTTACCAGCATAGTAATTTATAATTTTTCTAAGGGGACGTTTAGCAGTGTAGCGTTACACCAAGTAAAAGTGCCTTGTAAGCAGGAAACCTGGGTTTGAATCGTGGTGCTGGGGTATTGCTTCGGTCTACATCATTATAGTAGATATAGGTGAGATTCAACTTGTCTCCGGTATATCAACTGTATGTGATTAACAAGTGGAACGTTTCTGAAAACATAACTTTAACGTCGAATACAAAATACGGGGAGAACTTTTTAGAAGGTATTTGTCTGTAGCTTTCTATGGGAGCGTTGACGGTAAACAGCTCACACATAAGAATGTTAAAGATTCTTATTTAAGCCTGATAACTAATGAGGTGGTATGAATCGAATTGGGGAGAAATGAAGTTTATAGTACAGTTTGAGTAGAGAAGTGACATATCCTTAAGTGTCAAGGAATCGTCAGTATGAAGGTTAGCGTAGGGGTAAAAATTGTAGAGGGAGATTAAGGTTTTATCTGCAAAGAGCAGGTCAAGGGGGGAGAGATACACCAAAGTAGTCTTCACACTCAAGACGTCAACATCACCGCCATCAGCAACGACGTCACTCAACAGGTTTTGCTCATTTTCTGTCGAGGCATTGTAAAAGTTCGTAAAACAAGGAAGACGGCTTGGGCAGGCATATGCAGAGAGAGATGACAGTTTTCAAAGAACCAAATTTTTCTGTAATTGCTATTTATCGTATGAGAACACTAAATCATTTACTTTTCTTTACACGCGCCTGCAATTAGTAATTAAATGAACTCATATATAGTATAAATCAATATCAAGGAAATGCTCCATGTATTAAACAGTTCAAACTAGGACTGGGGCTCACCATCTGGTAATACTACACGCGCAAATTAATGCGACTTCTAGCAGTAATTTATCGTAGATAGCTTGAGCAACGAAAGGTACCTAACGACTGGTAAAAAGCGCAGGTCATTCCCGTTTTTAAGAAAGGCTGTAAGGCAGATCCACACAATTGTAGACCAACATCGTTGACGTCAGTCTGTTGTAGAATTATGGAACATGTTTTATGTTAAATAATTATGACATTTTTGGGAAATGAACATCTCCTCTATAAAAATCAACATGGATTTCGCCAACAGAGATCCTGCGAAACTCAACTCGCTCTGTTCCTCCGTGAGATCGACAGCGCAGTGAACAAAGGCGCTCAGGTTGATGCCCGGGCTCCTTGATATCAGTAAGGTATTTGACACCGTCCTGCATTGCCGTTTAATGAAAAAAATACGAGCTTGCGGAGTATCGGAGCAGATTACGATTGGATTCAAGACTGTCTTGCAGATAGAACTCAACACGTCGCTCTTGACGGAACAAAATCGACAGATGTAAAGGTAAAATCCGGAGGACCACAGGGACGTGTTGCTGTTTACAATACTTATAAATGATTTAGTAGAAAGCGTCGGATACTCTTTAAGGCTATTTGAAGATGATGCAGTTGTCTATACCAAAGTAGCACAACCAGAATATAGTAAGAATTTGCAGAACGACCTGCAGAGAATTGATGGATGGTGCAGGCTCTGGCAGTTGACCCTGAACGTAAATAAATGTAACATATTGCGCATACATAGGAAAAGAAATCCACTACTGTACAGCTACACTATTGATGACAAACAGCTGGGGACAGCATCTGCCGTAAAATGCTCTTGTGTAGGCGTAACTATCCAGAGCGACCTTAAGGAGAATGACCACATAGAACAGATAGTGGGAAAAGCAGACAGCAGACTCAGATTTATCGGAAGAATCTTAAGGAAATGTAAGTCATCCACGAAAGAAGTGGCTTATAAGGCGCTTGTTCGTCCCATTCTTGAGTACTGTTCATATCGGGGATTCCTATCCGGTAGGCCTGATACAGGAGATAGAGATAATCCAACGAAGAGCTGCGCGTTTCGTCACGGGGTCGTTTAGCTGGCGAGAGAGCGTTACGGAGATGCTAAACAAACTCCACTGGCAGACGTTACAAAAGAGGCGTTGTGCATCACGGAGAGATTTACTATTGAAATTTCGGGACAGCACTTTTCAGGAGGAAAAAATGGCTCTGAGCACTGTGGGACTTAACATCTGAGGTCATCAGTCCCCTAGAACTTAGAACTACTTAAACCTAACTAACCTAAGGACATCACACACATCCATGCCCGAGGCAGGATTCGAACCTGCGACCGTAGCGGTCGCGCGGTTCCAGACTGACGCGCCTAGAACCGCACGGCCACACTGGTCGGCGTTTCAGGAGTCGGACAACATACTTTTCCCCACATACGTCTCACGTATTGACCACAAGGAGGAAATTCGAGAAATTAAAGGCAGTACAGAGGCTTACCGACACTCATTCTTCCCACGCACTATTCGCGAATGGAACAGGGTTGGAGGGATCCAGATAGTTGTACCGAAAGTACCCTGCGCCACACACCGTTAGGTGGCTTGCGGAGTATGATGTAGATTAAAGACGTTCACTCCGCTGCAGACCCCACGTCCAACATCACTACTCATTTTGGGCGATACAGCAGCTGTAGTATCCAGAAAGGCCAAAGAAGACATCACGGTACACTGAACCACACGTCGGCCTGGAACCTTCCGGAATATATAGCATACCTCCACATGGAGAGGGGACAAATGACGCTGCAGACCAGTGAGTAACGTGGTTTCTCAAGAATTTACATTGCGTTCATGCAAGTGTTCGAGGAAGTAGGGATTCTAGGACGTAACAGTGAGTCGTGGAATAGCTTGTTGCAGTGACGTGCTTCCCTGTGGCCAAGGAATGTGGCTCGCAGTGGCTCTTGACCGAGTTAATATGAGTGCGGATCCGATAGCGAAAGGAACTATCTACGCCTTAGATGCAACCTAATAAATAAACAAAAACAGAACTGAAACTGTAGTACCAACAGTTCTTGGATAATTGGTTTGGGATTTTTATTGTAATTCTGTAATGGTAGATACTAGAATTGTATTAGCGTTTTTGTGCTGTTAGCTTTTATTTTGTTAACAAGTACGTCAAATAAATAATAATGAATATATACATTCATCACTAGCCATAAAGGTGTGAGTTGTCTGGCGCATTTTAGCTTCTCAGATAACACTATAATTGTGAAGAACAAATAAAACAAAAAAATCTGGTTCCGGCTCTTGAGGAAAAAAGGGTTGCCATTCGTCCACAGATATTCAGACACATCACTGAAAGTATCCTCAGCAGAGTTCAATTCGTCATAAAATCGAAGGATGGACACACACACACACACACACACACACACACACACACACACACACACACACAAAATATTAAAGTCCACTAAAGTGAACTTTTGATCAGATAGTGTAGGTTTCCTTCCACCGGTAAATTCCACAAGACGAAAGGAATTCTGTGTTGGCAGCGGCATGATTCTGTCAAATTTGTGTGTTGAGTGACCCGAAGGGTTGTGTTGCTGTTGTAAGAGAGGCGAACCGTTATTATAATGTAGAGAATTGTGGATCGATAGGGTGTCCAGGCATTGCGATTGAAGTTCGTAAAGGTTTGACGAGGGTAGTGCAGACAAGATGGACAGCGCCCATGTGTTTCTTGAGAAAACACACGACCACGGACTGTGACTTTCACTAACTCCTTGCGGAGGCGGATATTACGGTCTGGAGAGCTCTACCCGACGTAATTACTGCCTTGTTACCAGAAGCTCTGTTCCGAGAAACCAGCACAGTTCGTCGGAGGCTGAAATTTCTTCTCCCTCGCCACGCCGCGGCAGTTACTTTAAGTACTAAGACTGCCCCAAGTATGGTTTCGCGGAGGAAGGTTGCGTAAATGCTATGGTTTCGCAGAGGGAGGTTACGTAAATACTGGCTCCACAATAAGGCGAAGAAAATTATCTTTTTTTTGTCCAAAACCTAAAGGAGCATGGGACGCTTCTTTCTCTCAATCTGCATATCACTTCACCTTAAAACAAAGAGTGAGCCTCTTTCTTCATCCACTTCTAAAGACGATTTTGTCGTCGGGGCGCGAAGAGTTAGTCTGCTTACTTTCGTTCACTTTTCTCATCAGTACAGCCGTTACTTCGCGGAGGGTTCTTCATCATGTAGTCATAAACCATGCTGTGCTGTGTACCACTGTACCACGTACAACTAAAACTCCCCAAAAAATAAACACGAGACAGAATAGAGTAGCATTCAATGCTATTGGGTGGTTGTAACTAAAGCGCAGCTATTCACGGATGTCCAGTGAGGCAGCGAAACTTGGTAGATCCAGTAAAGCGGAAACGATTTACACTGGAAAAAAATTAGTTCCAATTTTGGCCACTAGGTGCAAATATGGCGCTGTTGATCACGTTTTACGAATGCAGTATCTCGGCGGCCGGAGTGGCCGAACGGTTCTAGGCGCTTCAGTCTGGAACCGCGTGACCGCTGCGGTCGCAGGTTCGAATCCTGCCTCGGGCATGGATGTGTGTGATGTCCTTAGGTTAGTTAGGTTTAAGTAGTTCTAAGTTCTAGGGGACTGATGACCTCAGGTATTAAGTCCCACAGTGCTCAGAGCCAGTTGAACCAAATCGCGAAGAGGATTCAGGACTCGTCGATGGCTTCAACAGCGAATGATGTACAACGATAGGACATAAATGTTAGTAGAAGTTATTCGCTAGCTCAGTTGAATCTTCAACCCAGTTCCGGTTTTAAATTGAATACTGTTAAGGTATAGTGGATAATGTCACTCTACGCATCTATAAACCCGTATTCCAAGCACAAAGGCCACCACTCTGAAGTAACGTGTTTCATCAAATAGATTTCAAGCTCTAGATTCGTTGCGTAATTTCATTTGAATGGAAGAGGATATTTTTTTCAAAGCTCTTCACCAGCACAGAAAAATATTTATCGACAAGATACAAACATGAGGCAGTCCATAAGTCAAGAGTTACGTGTACGGAGTGAATAATCTAAAACTTGATCTGCAGATATTGCGGATATGGAAGTGTTACTGATGTGCTGTTTTCACGGAATGTATTGATAGTAAGGGGCTCGTACTGTTAGCCAATGAACATACTGTAACAATACTTAGAAAGTGTATTTTTTGTGCACACGCACACTTCAGATGGGTCAACGCCTGTTAACATTAACAGACTAAAAGTCGAGTAAATCAGAAAGTCACTGGTGTTTGTGCAGATGCTAGTGCGAGTCGTTTACGAGATATCGTATTTGGAAAGTTTCCACACCGACACTTGTTTGTGCCATATAACCTGCGTAGTTGCTAGGTACGATGTTATGTTTGCTTTAGTGTGTGACAATCGAAGCAGTAGATCGTGAGTGGCCGATGGGATGTAACAATGCAGCGAAAGCCAACATGCTCATTGTACATGGTGAGTGTAGAAAGAATGTAGTTCGTTCTAGTATGCGGCAAGATATTCCAGTACATGTCAACCACATCGGCAATTATTTATCAACTTCTTCAACCAGTTAGGTGAAATCATAGGCTTAGGACCTAGACAACATAACAAAAGGAAACAAACGACGACAGTACAGAGGGTAGTTAATGTACGTACTGCTGTTGCAGTTGATCCGTACTTTAGCTCCCTCGCAATCACACGAGGAAGTGGTATGCGTCAGGCTAATGTCATACCCATTTTCCATCGACATTGGACCCGTATCTTGAGCGGCCAGTTCCCCGGATTTGACGCCCGTAGACTTGTTTCTGTGGGGAAAGGTGAAAGACGCCGTCTACAAAGACATATCAACTACACCGGGTGACATGCAACGACATATTACGGCAGTCTGTTTGTATATGTACGGTGAAATGATAGCACGTGCGGAGCAGCCGTTCCTCACCATACTGGAAGCGTACACTGCCGCTGTAGGTGGGCATTATAAATACAAACTATGATAGTCAAATGTTTCGTTACAGGGCAGGATCCATATAACTAGTGTTCGCATTTGTGTAGTTGTTTAGTGTGTGTGTTAAAACAGGTATTGTATAAGTGTCGGTGTGGGAACTTTTCAAAATATGATATCTTGTAAACGACTCAAATTAGAATGCTGCAACAAACGCCACTGACGTTCTAATTTGCCTTACTTTTAATTTGTTAGTGTCAGTAGACACTGTTTCATTTGAAAACATATATGTTTGCACAAAAATACACTTTCTAAATATTATTACAGTCTTCAGACAGGGCTTCAAACTAGCATATAAGCCTGGGCAAACCCTCTAATCACACCTAAGCCAGCCAGCTACCAAGAGGGACAAATTCCAACAATCAGGAAAATATAAACTTGAATGTCAAAATTGTGATGCAGTATACATAGGCATGACATGCAGGAATTTTGAAACAAGATACTAAGAACATATCAGATGTTGGAAGTATGAAACAAACGATTCCATATTTGCAGAACATTTAAAACACCATAACCATTATCCTACAAACATGGGACAAGAAATGAAAATAATGAGAATAAGCAACCATGACAAACATCTTATACAAATGCAAGAAAACTTCCACATCCAGAAAGCCATAGCAGAAAACAAACATGTGATAAATGAATACACACACATCAGCACAGGTTCCCTACTACCCTTAATAAAGGAAATAAGATAAAACAATAAAACTCTTCCCTTCACCATCTGGACAGACACACACAGCCCACAAAAAAAAGTGTACCACGCCAAAATACACACACACACACACACACACACACACACACACACACACACACAAATGTATACACGAACAGATCACAGCTACTTCAATAAGACTCGAAAGTTTGGCAATAACATTCGATCTTTGGCAAAAAGTTTGACAGTCGGCAACAGAAACCAAAACATTGCATTGAACCAAGCGTTCAGTTCATAGTGCTGTGGAATGTGGGGAAAATAAACGCAAATTGGCTTTCGTAATAAGAACAACAAGACTAAAAATGCAACAGGAGCGTAATATGCAAGAAATTGTCCACGCAACGTGTAAGTACAGTTCAAAACATTACTACTTAAATGGGAAATACCAGCCACCAGAACTGTTTATAACCTATAGGTACAGTGACAAAAATGCAAATTAAATAGCAAACATATGTACATATTCCAGGCCACTGATGATGCCTTGCAGAAAATAAAGGCGAAACGAGTATGGCACTAAAATTGTGTTTTATTCAGTTGCTGTCAGACGGTCGATAAGTACAAATTATCAATGTACTGTAATATTACACGAAATTGAGGAAGACAGGACTACAGAAGTTGAAGATTATTACAGTCGGTTGATTGGCTAGCAATACGAGCCTCTGACTACCAATCCGATGGGTGAAAACAGCACAACAATAGCGCTTTCCATTTATGCAATATTTGCGGTGCAATTTTTAGGTGGTTCACCTTGTATGTATTAAACACAAAAGTTTCATAATAATGCAAACTTCCAGTGTGAAACTTGTTTTACGTTTTGCCATAGATTGGCTGTTAAGTTGATTTTTGCCACTGGAAAAACATGCCAGTCGTTGGCCTTTGCAGCTACTTCTGTTAAATTGCTAAGAAAACAAAAGGCGGAAAAACTGAAAGAACTTGGGGTGAACTTGATCCGACTCACTTCACAGATCACGACACTAGTAGCTTTCTTTCTTCTTTTTAAATAAGGAAGTCGCACAGGATTGTTGTGAGGGGTCGCAACCCGATGCGACACCTGGCAGCCGCTGTGTCGGGTCAGGAAATGTATTGAAGCGAACTAGAATGGAAAACGGCAACCATAATTTTTTCTCCCGGCTGTGCTCAGTAGGGGTAGACTCCCCTAAGGCTCAAGGCCCACAAATATTGGGGCATGACACGTAAAAGGAAACAAAAGAGGAGGAATAAAGGAGAAAGCAAAAAAGTGGAGTGGTAGGCGTAACACGTACTACTTCGAGCGCGTCATGCACTCTCTCGCCGGGAGTAGGCTGGTACGCCGTACCGTTCCGAGAAATGGTGTCGTGAGGCGTAAGGCACGTCGGATGTGGGGTACGTCCCGCCTGAGAAGAGGAAGAGGCTGAGCTATTGCTTCTCCATGGCAGCTAGTCTCCGCATATGGCATACACTCTTAGAAGACTGTATCTAGAAATGGTGTTATTTGGTATGTAACTGTGGTAAACTGTACCAAAATCACGCGCTTTTGATACTTCATTTTTGCTCCGTAGCATACCACACCAGCTACAACAATAAAAACATCAATTACAGGAGGCCTTTATCTATCGAGATGTAGTTATAAGTCACTTTATTTTAACAAATCACGGCTAAAATGAGGGTTTTTCGAGATCTGCTGTTTGCTGATGCTTGCATTCTACCATGACTCTAGTTTAATTCAAAATATTGTGGCGGCGCGTCAGTTCTGCTTGTGAGGTAAAAAGCATGCCGCGTCTCACTGGACACGTTCCTCTCCACGCGGCAAAAATCTGGCATGCCAGATTCGTCATTTCACGCTCCGCTCTATAGGGAACGTCGAATTCCATGCTGTGACATTACCACCACCTCGTTCATGTACGTTTTTATGTCCCTTGAGAGGACTACTGTGGCTGTTGCCAGTGGTTGAGCAGTTGAACTTGTTGTCAGTGCTGAGCGGTCATTGAGGATTGCCCCAACGCTGGGATAAACGCCACAATGGCCACTGTTTCTGCTTCTGACTCTACCTCGATAACGCTGTAGGCTTGCTGTCGCATCCTGTTGTTGTTGTTGTTGTTGTTGTTGTTGTGTTCTTCAGTCCTGAGACTGGTTTGATGCAGCTCTCCGTGCTGCTCTACCCTGTGCAGGATGCTTCATCTCCCAGTACGTACTGCAGCCTACATCCTTCTGAATCTGCTTAATGTATTCGTCTCATGGTCTCCCTCTACGATTTTTGCCCTCCACGCTGCCCTACAATCCTAAATTTGTGATCCCTTGATGCCTCAGAACATGTCCTACCAACCGATCCCTTCTTCTAGCCAAGTTGTACCACAAACTCCTCTTCTCCCCAATTCTATTCAGTACCTCCTCATTAGTTGTGTGATCTACCCATCTAATCTTCAGCATTCTTCTGTAGCACCACATTTCGAAAGCTTCTATTCTCTTCTTGTCTAAACTATTTATCGTCCATGTTTCACTTCCAAACATGGCTACACTCCATATAAATACTTTCAGAAACGATTTCCTGACACT
Organism: Schistocerca serialis cubense; assembly: GCF_023864345.2. NCBI lineage: Eukaryota > Metazoa > Arthropoda > Insecta > Orthoptera > Acrididae > Schistocerca > Schistocerca serialis. The sequence goes on from NC_064642.1 coordinate 207,627,040, forward strand.
TAAATCTATACTGGACGCTAACAAATTTCTCTTCTTCAGAAACGATTTCCTTGCCATTGTCAGTCTACATTTTATATCCTCTCTACTTCGTGTCTCATTTCCTAATCTAATTCCTTCAGCACCAACCGACTTAATTCGACTACATTCCATTATCCTCGTTTTTCTTGTTGTTCTTCTTATATCCTCCTTTCAAGACACTGTCCATTCCGTTCAACTGCTCTTCCAGGTCCTTTGCTGTCTCTGAAAGAATTACAATGTCATCAGCGAACCTCAAAGTTTTAATTTCTTCTCCATGGATTTTAATACTTGCTCTGAGTATTTCTTTTGTTTTCTTTACTGCCTGCTCCATATACAGATTGAATAACATCGGGGAGAGACTACAACCCTGTCTCACTCCCTTCCCAACCACTGCTCCCTTTTCATGCCCCTCGATTCTTATAACTGCCATCTGGTTTCTGTACAAATTGTAAATAGCCTTTCGCTCCCTGTATTTTACCCCTGCCACCTTTAGAATTTGAAAGAGAGTATTCCAGTCAACCTTGTCAAAAACTTTCTGTAAGTCTACAAATGCTAGAAACGTAGGTTTGCCTTTCCTTAATCTATTTTCTAAGATAAGTCTTAGGATCAGTATTGCCTCACGTGTTCCAATATTTCTACGGAATCCAAACTGATCTTCCCCGAGTCCGGCTTCTACTAGTTTTTCCATTCGTCTGTAAAGAATTCGTGCTAGTATTTTGCAGCCGTGACTTACTAAACTGATAGTTTGGTAATTTTCACATCTGTCAACACCTGCTTTCTGTGGGATTGGAATTATTATATTCTTCTTGAAGTCTGAGGGGTATTTCGCCTGTCTCATACATTTTGCTCACCAGATGGTAGAGTTTTGTCTGGACTGGCTCTCCCAAGGCTGTCAGTAGTTCTAATGGAATCTTGTCTACTCCCGGGGCCTTGTTTCTACATAGGTCTTTCAGTGCTCTGTCAAACTCTTCACGCATCCTAACGTAATAATTGTCATGTTTGCTTTGCGTCACACGTAATGATGAGTGCGTGACCAAGTCCCTTTACGATACTCAAACTACAACGAAGACGACCGCTATGGCAGAATGGCGCCTTTGCCTCCAGTGTCACTTGGTACACCGTCCGTACTTAATTTGCGTCGCCGCACCACCCTACTTCTGACATGCACACCATTCTAAGACATGAAAATCTGAAACAGATTTTTCAGTCCGTTGCAGTCGATGAAGGCACTGCGGAGACTTCTGTGATATGCGCCAGAGCCGTAACACGGTGTCTGTGGCACGTTTTGAACTATTTCCGTCATGTGCCCTTCCTTATAATGGTATGAAACAGACACTTCGCTCTTCCCGAGGCTTGTAATTGGCAACCGCACTTGCTCGAAGTGGTCTGCACGTGTATCCTGGTTTTCTTGTCCCATTTCGCGCTGCCTCCTTCGCAACAGTATCGGCAGCTCAACTTCCTCCTAAGGCCCAGAACACTTTGAACCACATCGTAATGTTGTATTCACAATGACGAAGTAATTCTGCCACTTGATCTGGTATTTGATGTACGAAATAATATTTGATGTTATTGACTACAAGACTGTTCACTTACCCTCAATTTTAGGTGATAGTGAAACAATAGTAAGAAAATTATTGACAATTTGTGTGGCGTCAGGACTTCCGCATAATTAACTGGACGTGGGTTTTAAGGTGGGTGGCTGACTCGTCCCATTATTTCCGCGATCAGCCAGTCATCTTAGTGGCGTCCACTGTTTGAGTGATGACAACGGTATGAACAGATATACTAGAGATTGTATGTGAAACTTTTTACTATTGCTGCTGTAGTTATACGGCCTTTGCTTTTCGTTTTACTGAAAGTAGCTACTCGTATACCAGTACCGCGATCCTGAGAAAAGACGCTGATGACCACGATATTTAGTGCCCAACAATTTTAAATCTATCTATCTATCTATCTATCTATCTATCCATCCATCCATCCATTCTTCAATGCGTCTGTGCCGTCAAGAGTGAGCTGCACTCTTCTAGATAGTTTACTTTCTCACAATTGAGGATTGAAATGTTTCCTGCTGTGCTGTCTTCGTGTTGTGATCAAATAATCCTATAGCCGCTCCTGAAGGCGGTTGCTCTGATGTCCCATGAACGTCTTTCCCTGTTTCCCAGGGAGTGCACAATCCTGTAATTACACATCATGATACTTCACTCACGTTAGCCAATTCGTGAGGCTATTGAAGGCTTCCTAACGAATGATTCAAAATGCCATAGAATCAAGAAAATACGACGTTGAAATGCACTGCTGCAAAAAATACATAAATAAATAAAACAAAAGAAATAAAAAATAGTGCACATGGAAAGACGACCTCGATTTTGATCCGATGGCGACGTATGACAGACTACTCAAAATGGCTACCAGAGCGCCATCTGTGTATACCCTTTCTAGGGAATGCTTACAGTCAAAGGGCTCAGTGTGGTGCAAACGTGCGAAACATACAGGAAACCATGCCACGGAGATGCACTCTGCCTTTACAAGAGAAGGCGAAGTAAATATTCCAGAATCCGAATCAAGGACAGCTGCCAAATGACTAACGTAGAAATAAATATCTTCGGAGTAGTGAAGCAACTTAAATCACTTAATAAAGGCAAGTCGTCTGTTTGCTTTAGAGTATGCTGATGCATAGCTTCATACTTAACAATCATATACAACCGTTCGCGCGACGAAAGATCCGTAACCAAAGACTGGAAAATTGCACATACCACACCAATATTCAAGAAACGTAGTAGGAGTAATCCACTTAATTACAGTCCCATATCATTAACGTCGGTATGCAGCTGGATTTTGGAACGTATATTGTGTTCGAACATTATAAATTACCTCGAAGGAAACGGTCTATTGACACACAGTCAATATGGGCTTAGAAAACATCGTTCTTGTGAAACACAACTAGCTCTTTATTCGCATGAAGTGCTGAGTGCTATTGACAAGGGATTTCAGATCGATTCCGTATTTCTGGATTTCCAGATACCACACGACCGCCTTGTAGTGAAACTGCGTGCTTATGGAATACCGTCTCAGTTATGGGACTGTATTTGTGACTTCTTGTCAGGGAAGTCACAGTTCGTAGTAACTGACAGAAAGTCACCGAGTAAAACAGAAGTGATATCAGGCTTTCTCCAAGGTAGTGTTATAGGCCCTTTCCAGTTCCTTATTTATATAAACGATTTTGGAGACAATCTGAACAGCTGTCTTCGGTTGTTTGCAATGATGCTGTCGTTTATCGACTAATAAAGTCATAAGAAGATCAAAACAAATTGCAAAACGATTTCGAAAAGATATGTGAATGGTGTGAAAATTGGCAGTTGACCCTGAATAACGGAAAGTGTGAGGTCATCCACAGGAGTGCTAAAAGGAATCCACTAAATTTCGGTTACACGAGAAATCAGTCAAATCGAAAGGATGTAAATTCAACTAAATACCTAGGAATTACAATTACTAACAACTAAAGTTGGAAGGAACGTATAGAAAATGTTGTTGGTAAGGCTAACCAAGGACTGCGTTTTATTGGGAGGACACTTAGAAGATGTAAGAGCTCTACTAAGGAGACTGCCTACACTACACTTGTCCGTCCCCTTTTAGAATACTGCTGCGCGGTGTGGGATCCTTACCAGATAGGACTGAACGGAGTAGATCGAAAAAGTTCAAAGAAGGGCAGCACGTTTCGTATTATGGCGAAATAAAGGAGGGAGTGTCACTGAAATGATATCGGTTTTGGGCTGGACATCATTTAAAAAAGGCGTTTTTCGTTGCGACGGAATCTTCCCAGGGAATTCCAATCACCTACTTTCTCCTCCGAATGCGCAGATATTTTGTTGACACCGACCTTCATAGTGAGAAGCGATCGGCACAATCAAATTAGGGAAATCAGAGCTCGTACGGAAAGATATAGGCGTTCGTTCTTTCCGCGCGCTATACGAGATTCGAATAATAGAGAATTGTTAAGGTGGTTCAATGAGCCCTCTGCCAGGCACTTAAATGTGATTTGTAGAGTATTTATGTAGATGTAGATACAGTCGACTGAACGAGTTTGAAAGGGATCATATTACGGCCTTCCAAGTGGTGGGATGGTCTTTTCGGAGAATTGCCACACAAGCTGCATGTGGCATCAGTTGTTCAACGATGGTGTTATCCGTGCTCAGTGAACTTTCTCTCACCTGTAGAAGAGGTTCTGGACGTCCACGCAGCAAAGACCCCTGCCAATGATCGTCGTATAATAAGGGCAGCAGTGGCAGATCGTTCAGATATCACAACACACAGAATGAGGGCTTGTGAGCCCAGACGTATCAACACCAACTGTTGGGAAACGGTTATTAGCCTGTGGGATTACGGGCACACACACCTCCAGCTCATCTTCCACTCAACACAGCATCGACGTGCACGGCTTGACTGGAGCTGTCATAGGATCACTTGGAAGATGGAATGGCGCGCTGTGGTCTTCAGCGATCAAAGCAGATTCTGCCTGTAACAGGTGATAGTCATTTGCGCGTACAGCGTAGATCAGGTGAGAGCTATCTCGTAGAGTGGATTTGTTCTGACACAACGCCCCCACTCCAGGTCTTATAGTGTGGGGTGCGATAAGTTATAGCTCTCGCTCACCTTTGGTGTTCCTGGATGGGACGCTAATCAGCGCTCGGTAAGTGCAGAGTGTTGTTAGAACCGTTCTTGTTCTGTTCTTGCAACAGGAAGGTGATGTGTTGCTCCGTCTCGATAATGCTCGCCCACACACTGTCAATGAAACTCAAACTGCTCTGCAAGACGTACAGCAACTTCCCTGGCCAGCAGGATATCCGGAATTTTCTCCAGTCGAGCACTTGTGGGATACGATGTGTCGAGAAGTGGCTCATGCGCCTCGTCAACCAAGACATCTTACAGAACTACGTGAACAGGTCGAGCAGGCGTGAATAACGTATCCCAGGACAGTATTCGCCGTCTGTACGATCGACTGGATGCCAAAATCAGCGCCTGCATTGCTGCCCGTGGAGACTACATTATGTACTAATATGGATGTAACGATAATTAAATCAAGACCCTAAGCTGCCGACAGACGTTGATATATATCAACGGGAACAGTTGAAAATGTGTGCCCCGACCGGGACTCGAACCCGGGATCTCCTGCTCACATGGCAGACGCTCTATCCATCTGAGCCATTGAGGGCACAGAGGATAGTGTGACTGCAGGGATTTATCCCTTGCACGCGCCCCGTGAGACTCACATTCCCAACTTAATGTCCACACACTACATTCGTAGTGTCCCCGCACACTACACTCATTACTCGCGGCAGACAATCTTACCGAGTCCCGTAAGAGTTCGGGTAACGCGTGTGCATCCGCACAGAAGAAGGAAGTCAATCTCCGGCTAGCCTTAACTATATGAAGATGGTATTTGTTCTTTCGGACATGTCAGAAAGAACAGATACCATCTTCATATAATATGGATGTTTCGATGTGGGTGGTACCTCAGAACCGCTTGCGGTATTGATGTGTAAATATAATCATTTCACGTACTCCGTGTGCACTGTTGCAACAATAAATCTTGAGTGAACTGGAAAAGAGTATATTAACATTTTCCGGCAGTGTGTTTCAATACCATTACTACTATCAAAATTAGCTCCGATGACTCTTAAGCTCCAGCATTAGCCTAAATCATAACTGAAGCTACGACGTATGAGGGGGTCTGTGACCACCGGTGGTATAGCGAAAGAAAATGCATTCTGCAAAACTCACTACATCTATAACTTTCATTATCGATTTCTGTGTGATGAATGGATATGAAAGTTGTGCTAAAAAGTGCTGTTAGGAAACATCTGCAGGATATCAGCGATGTTTTGTGTTTAAAAAGATAAAACTGTTCGCTCGTAATGTTTTCTATGTGCAAAAATATATGAACAGAATATTTACTCTAGAGAATTAACAATTCTCAGTATTTCAGCGTAATGGTAGTTGTGTTTGAACTCGTCAGCAGTCCTCAACTCGTTTCGTAACAACATTTTTATTTTTACGAGTTCATTCTGTTATGAGCTGTTACGCCTTTACGTAACTGCATTTCCTACGCCCACACTCCTTTGTGTACTGAAATGACACTATCGTCGAGCGGACGCGAGAAACTGCTGTTTGCCCTCCGGCTTGCGATGCGGCAGATATCACTTGAATGAGCCTTAATGATATTTTGATGGCCCGTTTCGATGCGGCTGTTTAGGCCCATCAGGCTGTCCTGCCACCGTGTTTTGATTTATGACTCTGTCGACACTGACGGACAGCTGCCGCACTGGAAGCACGGCTGGTTCGACGTCAGCTGGATGTTTGATTTCTCATCAGAGAGCGCCTCTCTTCTCTAAATTGTCCCTGCCGAGCGAGGCGAAATCTGAACACTTTATTGTGGCTTCCTGCTATGTGACCACTAATGTAATTACGTGATTACGTATTTAATTTGCGGTTGGCGCAGTTGTCACTAACCGCATAGCAGAAATGTTAGATGTATATCAGAGAAAGCAAGTTCTGGCTATAATTGTTGATGTAGCGTAATGGATAATATGGGAGGCAGAAGTTGTAACTTATGGCCGCAGCCCCACAGGCGGTTTGCCCTGAGGCATTCGAGATGGAAAAAAATGCGGCAGCAATTTCAGCAAGTCTGCCGGCATCACAGAACAGGACGAGCTGTCTGTCGCTCGCCGTAGAAGCAACTTCTCGCGAAAAGCAGTGGACTGTGTTTCGTCGGATAACAGTTCTGTTCTTGCACTGTGTTCAGTATTCCCTCGTCGTCGTCGAAGTTTGAAACATCAGAGGAAGTGGTGAATCCAGCCTAAACGAAGTTTCACGTCAACAAAGCCGAAACTTCATTCTACTATGTCCGACTACCACACCGCGTTCAAAGTCTTAATCCCCGTTGTACAGCCGAGATCCACAGTGTCAAGAGTGTAGCGAGAACACAAAAATTTCACGCATTGCCTCTCACAACGGACAACACAGTGGCCTACGGCCTGCCAGCCGCTGTGACTGAGCGGTTCTAGGCGCTTCAGTCTGGAACCGCGCGACTTCTACGGTCGCAGGTTCGAACCCTGCCTCGGCATGGATGTATGTGTGATGTCCTTAAGTTAGTTAGGTTTCAGTAGTTCTAAGTCGAGGGGACTGATGACCTCAGATGTTAAGTGCCATAGTGCTCAGAGCCATTTGAACCAGCCTACGACGGAGATCAGTGGCGTTTGCGTAGGGCTGACAGTGCGAACGAAAAAGCAGCTGTTCGTGAAATAACCCTAGAAATCTATGTGGGACATACGACGGACGTGTCCGTTAAGACAACGCGGCGAAACTTGTCTTTAATGGGCTAAGGCAACACGACATCGCCTGTGGCGCTTCCCCTGGGCTTGTGACCGTATCGGTGGGACCCTAGACGACTGGAAAACCGTGGCCTGGTCAGATGACTCCCGATTTCAGTTGGTAAGAGCTGATGGTAGGGTTAGAGTGAGGGGCAGACCCCATGAAGCCACAGTCCCAAGTTGTTAACAGGGCCTTGTGCAAGCTGGCGGTGACTTCATAATGGTATGGACTGTGTTTACATGGAATGGACTGGGTAATCTGGTCCAACTTCACCGATAATGGTTATGTTCGGCTACTTGGAGACCATTTGCAGCTATACATGCACTTCACGAATTTTTATGCATGACAATGCGCCATATCACCAGGCCACAACTGTTCGCGACAGGTGTGAAGAACATTCTCGACAGTTCAGGCGAATAATTGGGCCGCTCGTCGAACAGTTATCGGGTATAATCGAGAGGTCAGCTCGCGCACGAAATTCTGCACCGGCAACACTTTGGCAATTATGGACGGCTACAGACGCAGCGTGGCTCAATATTTCTGCAGGAGACTTCCAAACGACTTCCAAACGACTTGTTAAGCCCATGCCACGTCGAATTGCTGCACTACACATGGTAAAAGGAGGATCGACACGATATGAGGAGGTGTCCCATACTTTTTCACCTCAATGTACAGTGAAGACTGATATTTCTAAAGCAAATACCGTGATCTGGAATTGTTGTTTTCGATTCTTGTAGAAGCTCTGGCATTTACTGTAGCAATTACTGTTTCACATACATTCATGTCAGAGGCTGTGGCCATGAAGGATATTCTTTCTTGAAAGCATCTTATATGGAGGAAAAAGACTTATGCGAGGACATTCATCTTGCCTCAGTCGAAATCTCGTGACAAAGTGTCATACCCATGTACATCGTCAATTTGTATTTGTGGCTGTTGAGGCATTTGCCCTGTGTGAAAACCTCCCAAGACCTAAACCAGAAAAAAACGTAACACCTGTAAATTTATTTAGATTTGAGTGCCGAATCTGTTGACATTAGAGTTAGAATATAGCATGTTGTGTACGTCACAATAATTATCTGACGTCTGTTGACGGTTAATATTTTGATGACACTCATGACCTATTTGTGAAAAGTATGTCTCCATGTGGAAGTAGAGCCAACGCAAGCGTAAAATTTGTCACACCACTTTGCAGGCTATTTCTGTTCTAATCATGGATCAGTACCTTGGCAAGACTGCTGTGAGGAGTAAATCTTACATGTTTTTCCTAACTGGAATAAGTAGAAGAAATTACTTTTGATTTTATATGAACTAAAATATAATTTTTTGTAGTTTTCTTACCTATCAATTTCTTATCTTTCTTCCATTTCATTGCAGAATTTCAGCAAGACGAGTTTAATATGAATATTTCTGACCCGACAGCGTTGACCTGGTAAGTATTTAACCACCCAAACGTTCGAATTCCATCTGGATACTAGTGAAGAAAACCCAAGAAGCTATTATCAGTGCTGTTACCGATATTCAGTTACTACAAGCGGCTCCGATCGGTGCTCCCAATGCTGCGTAATTCCTGTTAATACCTTGGGCCGCTGGCCTACTACCGCCACTATTGTCGTTTCTAGCAGTTGTAACAAAAACGTACCATATGTCACGAGCGAAATCACAGAATGAGGCAATGATTTTGAGAAACTTTGTGACTCAGTTTCAACAAAATGTCTTTCAGAAACAAGGCATTGGCTCAGCCACTATTAGTGCACTGTTGGATTATAGTACTCGTGGTCGAATGTGAGATGAACGGTAATGGTTATTCTCTGCGGCGTAGTAGGACTGACTCACGATTTAATAGCAACGCTTGACACCCTTGATAGCGCTTGACAAAGTCACGTCGATTAAATATTTGGGCGTAACATTGCAGAGCGATATGAAGTGGGACAAGCATGTAATGGCAGTTGTGGGGAAGGCGGATAGTCGTCTTCGGTTCATTGGTAGAATTTTGGGAAGATGTGGTTCATATGTAAAGGAGACCGCTTATAAAACACTAATACGACCTATTCTTGAATACTGCTCGAGCGTTCCTGTCAGGTCGGATTGAGGGAGGACATAGAAGCAATTCAGAGGCGGGCTGCTAGATTTGTTACTGGTAGCTTTGATCATCACGCGAGTGTTACGGAATTGTTCAGGAACTCGGGTGGGAGTCTCTAGAGGAAAGGAGGCGTTCTTTTCGTGAATCGCTACTGAGGAAATTTAGAGAACCAGCATTTGAGGCTGACTGCAATACCATTTTACTGCCGCCAACTTAAATTTCGCGGAAAGACCACAAAGATAAGATAAGAGAGATTAGGGCTCCTACAGAGGCATATAGGCAGTCATTTTTCCCGCGTTCTGTTTGGGAGTGGAACAGGGAGAGAAGAAGCTAGTTGTGGTACGACGTACCCTCCGACACGCACCATTTTAATAACAACGCCTGTAGTTAGAAATCAGCAGCAAATACATGACCGAAGATTGCGGGATTACAGACACAATAACATACCTGTCCCGTCTGGCGTGGCCTATTAGGCAGTACGTGTGTACTTTCAGCGTACATGTTTTCCCCCCACCTGCTCTATATGTCAGATTCTCGTTTTCGTCCTCGGACAGCGATTGATTTGTAGGATGGCACCATCCCGAGTTTGGAAGTATTTTACGGATGTTGTACTTGCTTTAAAATGTTAAAAACTAGAAGCAGCACAACGAACACGAATTCGTATAAGGAGAAGACATTCACAATGTTGCTTGGAAGAGAAGCTACATTCGACCCATATATCTGTAATTTTATTGGCTTGCTATAAACTTGAGATAATAACTGAAGCCTTCATTTTATGGTCGGATCAGAGTTAAAAGTTGGTACCATCAAAAAGTGACGGTGGAGGTCATCAGCTTCTGACCTTTGACTCTCGCTCTCGCCGCGCTTGTTTCTTTCACCTTCGCTATCTTTGCTGGAGACAGTGAGACCAATTTCCGCCGCAGCCTCAACCCCGTATCGACTGTGATCTCCTACTCGTTAACCTTCATTAGAATTTTTCAGTCTTTGTTTAAAGTCTACGTTTATTACTGGAAGGAAGAACAATAAAAAAAAACGAAAATCGGTATTTTGAGAAACCGGTAATTTTGAGCGGTTGTATGAGTCAGGTTCAACGGAAACGAAAAGAACCGGCGTAACTGGAAACCGGTTGTTTCAGCGACAATCGCCCTCTGTACCTGCTGGCCGCTTCTCCAAGAAGGGACTGCTGCCCGCGCAGAAAGGCCGCGCCAGCCATATGCAGCCAGCTTGGCAGTCGTCACGTTCCGCTGCTGCAGGCACTGGCCCACTTTGCTGTATAAAATGAGCCGACAATAAAGACTGAGAGCATTCTCTTGCATCACCGTCGCCACTGACTCGCCATTACCCATTCCCTGAGGTCATCCAATACGAAATCCTGACGGTCAGGCTGCCATCCTTTCATCCGTGGTTTACTACGCGGCGGTCAACAATGCGGGCCGCTACAGTACAAGAAAATGGTTCAAATGGCTCTGAGCACTATGGGACGTAACTTCTGAGGTCATCAGTCCCCTAGAACTAAGAACTACTTAAACCTAACTAACCTAAGGACGTCACACACACATCCATGCCCGAGGCAGGATTCGAACCTGCGACCGTAGCGGTTGTAACTGGGTAACCTCTTTTGATGCTAGTCAACTCTCAGGATGAGCATTACTGCAAAGGGCATTCTAAAGCATTATATCAGGGTGAAAAACACTAAATAAATTACTTTTTCTCTCTTAACAACATGTGGGCAGGGTGGGTTCTTCCTTGGCTCGGGTGTGAGGTAGAATGAAACAGCATTTTTACATAAGATAACTTTTATTGAAAGATTTGTACAATGGATTCCTTACTGGATTGTTCTGGCTGGGAGAGCGGCAGCTGTGTCGTTTGCGAAGCCTTCTGTTGCGCGAGCAGCGGCGTCAGATTACGCCTAGCGGTGTGTATCTCGTGTCGCTGTTTCGCCCAGTTGACTGGAGACGCGCATTATGAGGTGGCCCGTTTAATTATTGAGAACGAAGTCGTGAATCGGATGGTGATACCTTGGATGTGGCGTCCCAGTGTTTCTCTTCTCTATGCGGCCACATGTGTCAGTGTTGTGCGTCGGCCAGCGGAGTGGCGCGGCGGGGGAAGGCCAGTGTCCCGAACTCGAACAACGGACTCCGGCTTGCCAGTCTTCGGTTGTCAGATCTTCATCACCAGCTCACAGGTGACTGCTGATGTGAGGCCGTCTCATTCCCGTCCTCACGAGTCACCCGGGTACGTAAAAATCAGACTTCAAATACCTTCTAACTTCTGTCTTCTGGCGGCGAGGCTGCTGCTTGCTATTCCTGCATGACGGTCTTCAGCACCGACTGACTGTACTGGAACTGAACTCGAACCGAAACTGAACTGGAAACTACTGTCGAGCCCGCTGCGTCTCGTGTATTTATTTACTTCAGTTCACTGGAGGTGAAAGACTTCACGGTCATTGCCTCTGCTGTCACGTTGAAAAGCTTCTCGAAGAATCTTCTTAACGTCAGTCATTGGCTCTTGGAATGTAGGCGAGGGCCTTTGATCACATGTGACAATTGAGTAACATGTGAGCCGGTCGGTCGATGCCCTGACGGCTGAATCGACAGCTTCCGCTTATGTGGGGAGGGCGATGGCTTCTCCTGAACGTGCTGACTTGCAAGCGCCAGCTGTTGCCACTGCTGCTCTGCCCACTGCTTGCCAGTGTGTAACTTATTCTAAACTAAATAAGTTTTTCATTTATTTTCTAATTTCTGCTTCACTTCACATTGATTTCACTAATTTATTTACCTATCTTAAGTACCACTCAACACGGTCGCGCAGTTCCACACTGTAGCGCCTAGAACTGCTCGGCTACTCGGGCCGGCCGCTACAGTACAAAACAGCTTAGTTAGTACTCATTCGTAGTTGGACACTAAATTGAATTTCTGACACAATCAGTTTAATATTCCCAAAGTCGACATAACTGTCTTGAGAGATTCAGCAACTGTTTCGATAATTAAGATCCCATTTATTGTTCTGTCTCTGTTGCACATTTTAATTAGATTACATGTTTCGAGCACTCGAAATTATCTTCAGGCCTAAGTAGTTGCGTCAGCAACCCGTCTTGTCTATTCAGAACCATAAATCTCAGTGCAGTACTCCTATATGTGCTTCTGCGCAGACAAGACTGGTTGCTGAGAGTACAGCACTCAGAGATGTGATTGTGAGTAGACAAGATGAGTTTCTGACGCTATTGCTTCGATCTGGAGATGATCCAGAGTGATCTAAACATGTAACCTAATTAAAAATTCGCAGCAGAAACAGAACAAAGAATGAGAATTATTTCCATTTAATATTCATTCAACAGCAACTTCAACCGTTCATTTGAGGAAAATAAGCAGAATTGCTGTCTTACTGTAGGTCACTACTTCGTTCATTAAATGGTGGTGTGTTCCTATAGGACCAAACTGCTGAGGTCATAGGTCCCTAGGCTTACACTGACATTAACTTACGCTAAAGACAGCCTCCCCCCCCCCCCCCCACACACACACTCTCTCACTCACTCACATGCCCCACGCCCGAGGGAGGACTCGAACCTCCGACTTGTGGAGCCGAGCGAACCGTAGCAAGGCGCCGAAGGGGCTACCCCGCGCAGCGTTCCTTAAGTGCGACATTGATTTGAAAATGATCATTTTATGTGATTGAAACAGATTGTGTATGTAAACCTATGCGAACACCTTCATCTCTCTCATCCTTACTCCTTCCTTCCTTCATAGTCGTTGCAAGCACGACATCACGATCGAACATGCATCACTCAAAATGGTTCAAATGGCTCTGAGCGCTATGGGACTTAACATCTATGGTCATCAGTCCCCTAGAACTTAGAACTACTTAAACCTAACTAACCTAAGAACAGTACACAACACCCAGTCATCACGAGGCAGAGAAAATCCCTGACCTCGCCGGGAATCGAACCCGGGAACCCGGGCGTGGGAAGCGAGAACGCTACCGCACGACCACGAGCTGCGGACGAACATGCATCACTGAAAGGTTTGTTAAGTAAGCTGGCTCGTCGCATAGTGCACGCTTCTGTATACCATGACCGCAGTGTAAACTACAGCATAATACAGATTGTATGCTTTAGAGCGTATTACCAAATACATTGGAGACTAAAGACACGGGGTGGCCGAGCAGTTATAGGCGCTACAGTCTGGAACCGCACGACCGCTACGGTCGCAGGTTCGGATCTAGCCTCGGGCATGGATGTGTGTGATGTCCTTACGTTTAAGTAGTTCTAAGTTCTAGGGGACTGATGACCTCAGAAGTTAAGTCCCATAGTGCTCAGAGCCATTTGAACTAAAGACATGTCCTAAGCAGGTGCAGAGCACCTGATTTAGAGGACAGCCATCTCACGATTGGTCAGACCTCCAACACAGCATTTTAAAAATTTACATTCGGCAGATCTAACTTCCAAACCACTCAAGGAGACCACATTCTCAAACTAAGAGACAATGAAGCTAAAACATATTGCGAAACAATATAATCCATTAATACTGACTATTCAGATAACATTAACTTCCAAAGTATTCAAAGCTACTTCTTAATAAATTAAAATTATAAACTAAGTAAACTCAGTTTAAATTGAGGGCAACGAATGTTGCTAAACTACACAGATACTACGTATTTACTCCAGATGTCAGAAGATCTTTCCTGCATCCTCCTGCTTTCACTGTCACATAAAAATAATATATTAACATGTATTCTATATTACAGTTAAACAATATTCTTATAATCCGATGTAAAAACAAATAAGGTCGTTTCTTACGAGCACTATCTTTGCAATGTGCTTGAAGAACAGTTTGGCGTTTTTTCCGACTACGTATAAACGGACGAATACCAAAATGCCTAATAGGAATAGTATAGTGGTTGCAGTCAGCAGCAGTTACAACAAAATTTGAGTTGATTTATTTGTCTTTGCTCAAACAGCTGAGACAGACAGACTGTGAGTGAGACTTAGCCACGGGGACAAGAAGCTGTCTCACTGCCAGCTACTAGGAATGGAGAACTTTAGGGTATAAAAATCAGGACAGCGATAGCTGAGATGCCAGAGAAGTTTACACAGCTGAAACGTTATCCCAGAGACGAGCCTCCGTCCCGGCAAACAGCAGGCAGAGTCGAAACCCTCGTGTGTTTACAGTGCTAACGAGCACTGCCACCGAAATTCCCTGCAACCTGAGTAGAAGCTTATTCTGTTGTACGATAAACACACTGTTTGACCGAGGAGAAGGCCTGAAGACAAACGGGGTTGCAAGAAAGGTACTTCAGTACGAGCTTCAATGGACTGGAAATAACAGCCAACCAGTTGAAAATTACATGTTTAGTGACACTTGATCATGGTTTCGACAGTTTTGAAACTGTCTTCTTCAGACTGTATTGTACGTAGACTAATATATTATCTGTATTCAACGTGGAAATTATTGACTCTGTGCGTGCGTGTCCATCCGCATAATCACCATTTAAAATACATGCACATGTACTAAACAGAGTCATCGACTTCCTCATTGGATATTGATAATATTTAATTCTACGTACGATACCATCTGAAGAAGACAGTTTTAAAACTGTCGAAACCATGGTCAAGGTTTAAAAAAACCCGAAATTAGCAACTGGCTGGCTGTTATTTCCAATCCATCGAAGCTTTCACTTACAGAGTTGCTGAAGCACAACAATGCTCAACATTTTAGTAGTTTAGTACATTATCACCGAGCATGGTAGCGCAATGGTTAGCACAATGGAAGACCACGGTTCAAACCCGCGTTCAGCCATCAAGGTTTAGATTTTCCGTGATTTCACTAAATCGTTCCAGGCAAATACCGGGATGGCTCCTTTGAAATGGCACGGTCGATTTCCTTCCCCATCCTTAACTTGATCCGAACTTGTATTCCATCTGTAATGACGTCGATGTTGAGGGGACGTTAAACCTAATTTCCCTTCCTGTCTTAATGGGTTATCAAGTGATAAGACTATATAAACGATTTGTCAGATAAGATCAGTAGCGCTATCAGATATCTGGCCGATGTGTTGTTCTCTACCGGAGAGTGTCGTCATAGGACAACGCTAAGCAAATGGAGAAAGACGTAGACGTCATTTCCACCTGTTTTAAGAAATGGAATCTCTCTTTACATGTGGATAAATGCAAGATAATGCCTGTAATAAAAAGAATCAGATGGTACCCGATTACAACATCAGAGGTGAACATTTCCAGCACATCACATGTTAATATTAGAAGCGACATGAAATCACGATCACGTGCAATCAGTATTAGGCAAGGCGAATGGAACACTTATGAGGAGACCATATGTCAGTCGGATTATTTATGGTACGTGAAGCATAGAGCTCAACATCAATATCCCACAGTCGGTCGATCAGTTCTGAAAAGTTCTTGAGAAATTCGACTTCGAAATTTTCCATGGCCCTGTAGCTCACTAAAATGAGAACAATTTTCTCGAGCCGTTTCATGACTTATTAGGTAACGTCAGGTAATGGTAAATGGCTAATTAGTGGATGGCTGGTTCCAATCTCACGACGATCTTTTTTCGTTTCACTCTTTTCGTTTATTTCGAATAACTACATCATTTAAATATGAAATTCATCAAACATAAGTCAATTAACATATATCTAATCATACTTGAGAAAATGCATGACTTCTGGTTTCCGATCACATGCTGCACACAAAATTTCAGTTACATTTCTAATGTATGCAACATGTAATTAGAAACAAGAAGACGTGGAGTTTTCGCAACAAATGTTTAGTTATGTGTTGATTAGCACATATTAGAAGAATTTTACATTTAAATAACGTAGGTAATCGACGTTGCGGTTGATAATGGAAGCAAGCCTGAAGAAAAATCAGGACAGGATCATAGGATCTGTTGACGTGGAAAAAGCGTTCGACGCAAGACGCGATCATAGGATTTGCTCACGTGGAAAAAGCGATCGACAATGTCAAGTGGTGCAAGATGTTCGAAATTGTGAGAAAAATAAAGGTAAACTATAGGGAAAAACAGGTGACCTACAATATGTACAAAAAGCGAGAGGGAACATCCAGACTGGAAGACAGAACGAAGTGCTCGGATTAAAAAGGATCTAGCCTCTCGCCCGTACTGTTCAACATATACATCGAAGAAGTAATGAAGGAAATAAGACAGATTCAAGAGCGGAATTCAAGGAGAAAAGATATCAACGATAACATCCGTTGATCTTCAGTAGAAGTGAAGAAGAATTACAGGGTAAGTTGAATGGAATGGTCTACTTAGTACAGAATACGGATTGAGAGTAAATAGAAGAAAGACGAAAGTAATGAGAAGAAGCAGAAATGAAGGCGACGAAAAACTTAACATCAGAACTGGGGACTACGAAGTACGCGAAGTTCAAGGATTTTGCTACATGTGAAGCAAAATAATCCACGACGGACGGAAAAAGGAGAATATAAAAAGCAGACTAGCACAGAACCAAGAGAAGTCTACTGGTGTGAAACATAAGAGTGGGCCTTTATGTGAGGAAGAAATTTCTGAGCGTCCTTGTTTGGACCACAGCAGTGAAACAAGGACTGTGTGAAAATCTGAACAGAAGAGAATCTGTGCATTTCTGATGTGGTGCTACAGAAAAATTTTGAATATTACGTGCCCAGGTAAAGTAAGGAATGTGGAGGTTCACCACAGAATCGGCGAGGAAAGGAATATACGGAAAACACTGACAGGAAGAACGGACGGCATGACAGAACCGTTGAGACATCTGACAATAACCTCCATGGTACTAGAGGGAGCTTTTGAAGGTAACAACCGAAGAGAAAGACAGAGATTAAAATACCTTCAGAAAATAATTGAGAACGTAGGTTGTAATTGCCGCTCTGAGACGAAAAGGTTGACATCGGAGAGTAATTCTTGTGGGGGTGCGGGGGGAGGGGGGGTCATGACATCAATCAGAAGGCTGATGACTCAAAAACATGCGGATGAAGGGTACTTGCAATAGTCGCCGTTTGTTCATAATGTGAGTTTATGACGCGGTCAAAAACACAGCAGAATGTAAGTATACAAATTTTGCCGTGAAATCGTGCAAACATACTGGCACACACAACTGTTTGAGCATATGTGCATATCAAACAGATAACTGTCGGTACATTCCAAAAATGAACTTTTTGCTCTGTACCAGAAAGATTGTGCGCCCAAGTGGTACTTGAAACCAGACCCTTACCTTTCTCGGGCAAAGCTCTTACCCAGTTTTACAGCAACGCACGCTCTGTTGCAGATCGAAAAATTCGTTAAATAAGACAACACACCGCATATCGCTCCATACTCTTCCTTGCAGTGTTGGTTCAGCAAGATAAAAATACCTAGGAGAGTTTCTATGGCGTAGTGGGGAAGCAC
Source organism: Schistocerca serialis cubense (assembly GCF_023864345.2). Taxonomy (NCBI): domain Eukaryota; kingdom Metazoa; phylum Arthropoda; class Insecta; order Orthoptera; family Acrididae; genus Schistocerca; species Schistocerca serialis. The sequence goes on from NC_064642.1 coordinate 207,644,902, forward strand.
GTTTTTTTTCTAGATTCCCTATGCTGACTCTATAGAAGACTAAAAAGGTGTTCGTATCCAGTATTTCTGCTGGGATCAGCGTCCCTGGAGCCGGAATACATTGACTCATGTCATACTGCATGTATTCGTATAACCCTCAATATGTTCCGCATTGACGGTCCTAGCCTTTCGAGAGATCGACATTAGGTTGGTGTAGATTTCTGATTTGGAAACTTCTCCCGTGGATAATATAATGGTGACTCTTGTTGAGCAAAGGAAGACAAGGGATAAGATGGCTAGAAGACCTGGAGATGTGGTGCTACAGACGGATGATGATGATCAGCTGGAGAGACCAATGAAGAGGTGCTGTGAAGAGAACAAGAAACCAGATATCCTTGGAAGCACGTCCAATCTAGAAGAGACAAACACGAAAGGCACTTTTTAAGTCACGGCAACATCACTGAAACAACATCAAAAGGTCCTTTTAAGGGAAAGAATCACCACCGACAATCGAGGATATATGCTGCAGATTATTTACGATATAAGTATATAAGTTGCACTACATATGTGTTAGTAAAGAGGAAGGCAGACATAAAAGGCGAATAGCGAGCTGCTGCAAACCAACCTCTGGATAGAACATTAAAGAGAGAGTGAGTTTGAAATAAGCCGTCTGTCACTAATTTTTGAGTCATTAGTTTTTCGTTGACTGATTTGGATGGTCCTCGCTCCTCTTCTAGAGGAGCGAGAAAAGGTTCATCTGGCTTCTCTGATTCAAATTTTCCGTGGTTCGTTCAAGTCATTTAAGGATAATGTCAGGATGGTTCCTTAAAAAGCATACGTAAGATTCTTTCCCACATCCTTGTCCGGCTGTGTCCGTGTTTCATTCTAGTGGTCTACCTGCCGTCGACATGTTGAACCCACCGTAATTCGTCATTGTTGTTTCCGTCTACAATGCAAGAAAAGAAATTAGATTGGAGATACGTTTATCCCAAACTTAACATGATTCTGGCAGCCGAGTATTTGTCCAAAGAAGACAATAGTAATGAACATGTGTTAGAAAACAACACGCAAGTGCACGTGTCCAAGACTATTGTCCGGTATTGCAAGTGTAAGGCATTCAGAACTGCTCCAGCAAGTAGGATAGAAAAATATTAAACTGGACTAAAGAGTGGCAAGTAACGGTGAAGGGGAGAGAGGAGGAAGAGCCGAGGCTTGTTAGGTAGTAGAAGCAGACGATTTAGAACGTCTGAATGTGAATAAAATACTCATCGAAACAAATCAGTCACATGCAGAAGAAACTGACAAGTTCCTTTTGTGAAACCCATGTTGGCTCTGTGATGGAAGTGACGAAGACGTGATTAAGACCGTGATCACTTGGAACTGATACCGTTTAATGTGAGCGAATAGTCTTTGCTTCTGAGAAACAGGGTAGAAAACGTGACTTAGGAAACATCACGTGTCTCGACATGTTCAGGAATTGCGCTAGTTTCCTTGCGGTTGCGGCAATAAATTTCTACTTACTGCGGACTTATACTGCATCACGATAAGAGGGATATTTTTTACTGTAACAGCTTTTTCCACGTATAGCTCGTAACTCGTGGAACTATGACGCTATAATTGTATGTACCAGAGGCGGCTGTTATAAAATGCCTCATATTTTTTCGTATATGCTGTAAATCTTTGAAGCCCGCTTCAAATTTGTATTTGATAAATCTCGATTGTAAGAGGTAGTTAGCCCGTAAAGCTTTCGTGGTAGCATCTCTCTCTGTTGGTCTGCTCCTGAGATTAACTTTCCATGATTCACTACTTTGACCGACAGTGCCTGGATGACCAGATCAAATAATTGGATAAAATAAGGTTACCAGTTTGATGTTACTCTGAAAAGGTAACCGCGACGTTAATCGAAACAGAAACGCTCTGAATCAAAGGGCATCGGTTCGATCGTACTCCCACGGTTGCCCAGCAAGATAATGACAGTGGATTGGTTTTAGAGCTGCAAGCTGAGTGGGGATATCACACGATCTAGTTTTTGGGCTGGTCATGGAAAAGAATTTCTGAATTCTGCCTAAATCGCTATATTTTCTAAATGATTTTTAAAGCACAAGCCGTAATAGTAAAAGCACACGGAAATCCGTCCAAGGTGAAACAGGGAAAATGGTACTAAAGCTTGGCTACGCACTAAGAGCTTACCTTCATACTGCATCGTGGATTGCTGCGGCGGCAATAACGTCACCGCCGCATTGAAGCGGTGCCGGTATCAGAAAGTCGTCCTTCACGGAGGCGGCCGCACGATACGTATCCTCTCTAACGCCGATCGTCAGCAAGTGTGCTCTTGTACCACCCAGCAAACCGTTGACCTTTCTTCCGTGGTTGGCTTCAGACAATCTGCTTCACTGGTTGCTCGTTGGTTTGTAACCTATTCCCTTCGTATTTTCGTGAAATTGACGAGTTACGCTTCTAAGTGTCAAACAAAACAAAACATACCGGTTTGTTACGAGACACAGTAACGGCGGTCCGAATCCTAACCAAAAACGTACGTCATGTGAACTACGTCTATCAGGAAGCCGTGATCTAACAGGGATGCATGGATCTAGTGAATAGCAATCTACTTTTTTTTTACTGCATTCTTCGAAGTCCAGTGACACCTTCCCTACCTGTTAAACTACCTAATCTTACCTGCAGGACAGCTACCGGCACGTTGATACCAGTATATGAATTATGAGAACGAATTAGCTAGGATAATGACACTCAGTGAAGTTGTTGCACCCGTAAATGAATCGGACATATTAAAAGCTGAGTCCATTGGCGAGACCCAACGTTCTATTTCGTATAAGTACATTCGTTACAGCAGTTGCACAAAATACAAATTCTTTGATCAGAATTCAGTCCGCTTGCAAACATAACTTTTTACACTCGCCACGACTCTACCGATACGCAAGAGATAGTTACTTAGACCACAATGACAATATTTATCTCCCACAATACTACCATACCTTGAAACCTGTGCATGCCACATGGGTGTTGCTGCCCCACCGCCAGGGTAGTTTAGGAAATGTTGGCAATTTTTCAACGAACACACAATAACAGAAACGTCTCCCTCTCACAACCAAATTGTCCCTCAGCGACGATAAAGTCACAGTACTGAGACCGTAAACACTGGATTAGTAAAGACATCCAGTGACGTCACGACTGGCATAAGCTTTGCGATTTGTCTGACATCCCCTTAATCTCCGAATTTGTCTAAAGTCAGAAATACTTGTAATAACCAAACACATTTACTTCCTAGGCGACTTGACTTGCAAAAAAAAAAAAAAAAAAAAAAAAAAAGTTCAAATGTGTGTGAAATCTTATGGGACTTAACTGCTAAGGTCATCGGTCCCTATGCTTAACCTAAATTATCCTAACGACGAACACACATACCCAAGCCCGAGGGAGGACCCGAACCTCCGCCGGGACCAGCCGCACAGTCCATGACTGCAGCGCCTGAGACCGCTCGGCTAATCCCGCGCGGCACTTGACTTGCAGTTACGGTTTTAATGCAAACTCGCTGGACAAAATGTCAGTCACCCTACTGCACACCTACAAATGAATCGTTTGGCGCAGAGATCCAGTCACGTACTCAACTGCGTTCGCACTGCCTCTACGTGAGCATCGGTCACTAGCTGTCGGTGAGACGTCTATGTTCCAAGTGGACATTGTTCGCAAACATCTGCAAATGCAAGGACGTGACAAAGTGGCAAAAAAGGGGCAATCGTGTCTGGCCGTGTCCGTGGCCAAACGGTGCCTGCTGTTGCTGGATTTGTTGGTGTTTCGCCACGGACTGTTCAACATGTCTAGAAGCAATGGTGTAACACATACGGCTACAAAACAAGACGTCAGAATCGTGCTCGAAAAATATCCTGATTGAGAGGGACTGCAGAGGAGTTTCGCGGTTTGTAAATCCAAATTGCTTCCAAAGGCGACAGGCAGTGAATGAAGGTCCATCTCTACCTGTTAGCGAGATAACATTGCGGCGGGAACAGCGTGTGGTGATCATTAAGAGTCAACCACCTCGCAAGAGGCCATTGCTCACACATGCATTTAAAGACAATAATAGCGGAGTTCATCGGACTGGAAGTGTGTTATCCTGCCCACTCATCTAATGTGGGGTGCCTAGGAAGCTGTTTTCTCATCTAGACAACAATTCAAGCAACTCGTATTAATGGAGTTTATTACAGTAAGTAAACTGACAGTACTTAACTTTGTGTATAGACAAATGTGTGTCGCAAGCAAATGGCAACATGCAAATAATCAATGTCCTTTGGTATATACAATTTCCATTGCAAGCAATACAATTCAGTTCATAAGTCACTGCTGTAGTATTTGTATGACGGCTTGTGTTCTACTGCCCGCGGCTAGGCGGAGCGGCGCTTACATTCTTTTGGCCTAGATGTCGCACCTGACTTGGTGTCGCTAGAGAGCCTGTATACAGACAGTGGCTATAGGTGAAGTTGCCCGTGATTGGTTGATTAGCTTTGGCGCCATTTTTCTGCCAAACGTCTCTCGCGCTTCCTATGTTCGCCGTGCTTTTGAGTTGAATTGAAGTTCAGAGGACTTTTGGAAACGATTAAAAGGTATTTGAATTATTGAGAGACTTGTTATGCGTTGTGCATGCATGTTCGATTTAGTTGTGTATCGTTTTTAGTACGTAATTAGCGTTTGCGATCTTAAATACGAGTTGAAATAATGAAGCGTTTTGTGATGAAGTCGGTAGGCCTACATGTTTGAAGTAAACACGTTAGTAATTGTACAGTATTGTTTTTGACGTCTGTAATTCGTTCTGCAGACGTTCGTAAACGATGCTAGGTTGTGCTGCATTTGGTTGTCCCAATAGAGGCGGAGGTGGATTTCGCATGTTAGCATTTCCAAGCAATGAAGAAAGACGAAAGCAGTGGGCGGTCGCATTCAACAGGGCTGACGTAAATCAAACAGGATCCTTGTGGAAACCAACGAAGTACTCTTATCTGTGCGAAGTAATTCGTTTTTGCTTTTTACTACATATAAAACAACTTGCAATATACAGTTTTTAATAGGCCTACTTACTGTCGGATAGAAGGGATACGGTAGTTTTCTTGTTACATTCGGTCGTTATTACAGTAGCCTACATTTAACATTACCTGATTTTTGTAATCTTTTTCGTTTGTGATCTACGAGAGGTATTCAAGTAAACAACTGCTCACCACTTTGTCATATATAAACTGCATAGACCTTTCATTCATCTGACGTAATACAGGTACGTTAAATCTTTAGCGTTATGCACTTCCGATACGAAACAAATGCTATACTATATTTTTTTTAATTTACGTTACTTTCATTGCAATATGTCTAGTAAACGAACTTTAAAGGAGATAAATCCAAGTAACGAATAATTTTTACAGCCATTGTATCAAATTTTCCTGTGCTGTACGTAGTAGGCTACTGTGAGTATATTGCAGCTGTAAAGAAAGGCATTTAACGCATGATTTCGCCATATTGTGTTGTGCTTTTTATTCGGTGAGTGTGTACTCCACTATTGGCCATTCAAAAGTCCCGCCCGCAGTTTGGCAGAAAAATGGCCGCCGTATCGTCCGGTTGGCGACTCTCTCCCTGTACAGGCTCTCTAGGTGTCGCCCTAGTCAGCGTACCATTGGCTGACGTCGTCTCAGAGCCCTCTCTGCTCTTCCGTTCTTCATCGTCGTGCCGGCGCTTGTCGTTACGCCCGAACAGGAAGAATATGCGACTGGTTTTCTAAACTCTACTACATCTCGATTGGGGTTAAGTCAGGTGTGACTTGAACCCCAGAGAAATTCTACGGGACATGTTGGAACAGCGTATAAAACACCGACCTCAGCGTCCAAGCAAATCTGGTGGAATCACGCGAATAGATCCTCGGCGAGGGACTTAATCCGGATGCGAAGTACCTGCACAACCTTGCGGACGCAGTTCATAACGTAGTCCAGGCGGTTAACACGTCCAGGAGCGGAATACACGGTATTAAATGATGCATGTAATGAATTCTGTACGGGTGACTGGCGTTTTTGTCCGCCGTGCTTCGCACGCGCAAAAGAAAAAATTTATTGTGCCATGAAGGAGAGATACATCTCGTGTCAAGACCGACCGCTCCTTGCTCCAGCTGCGTTCTTGTGAACAATGTCGCGTTCTCCCCACTGCTCCGCGACAATGGCAGATCACCACCTTCAAGAACTGCTAATGTTTTCGATATTAGAGTACCTTCCTTCGATAGCTCCATGTGATACACTTGCTAAATATGTCAGAATTTTGCCTTTGTCCTAACTGTTACAATTCGTAACATTATCGTTTCCTAGTTTTCCTCTGTCTTTTTACTACACTTTGGACCCTTCAATCCCATCAGAGAGGAGGTCTGTCCGCTACCGCAAAGAACGCAGTATATTGCGTAGGACGTAGTTCGTATCCTCCTCCCAGCATTCGAAGCTTTCCCTACGCCTTGGCTTTACCCGCGTCCTGGTGACTTGCTTTTTCTCTGGCAGCACTGCCCCACTCTACGTCAGTGGCTTAGACTGCTCGCTTCTGTCTCTTGCAAATTTAGATTGATCAGAGGAATTAAAACCTGAATATCTCATGATTCGCTATTCCCATCGCGTTGCAGTTTTCACCACAATTATCTATACAGCTAGATACGCTTATACTTGCTCAGTTCTTTCTTTCATTATTTTAGTTTATCCAGTTATGGAGGAGGAGTACAATGAGCGAGAACAGTGGACAGACATACCATTGCCCCATGTTAGGTTGCCAACTCAATCGGTGTCGTACGCAAGCTCCTCCCACAGAAACGACAAAAGAATGTGTCTGTGTTAAATTCGTTATCGAGGTGGATTTTACACAAGGCCTGAGACTGACGTCTCCGCTTTTTCGCTGAGGTTGAAGTTAAAGGCGTCACTCTCACTTCATCTCCCCAGAGATCGCCTTTGTGTAACATTCCACCCAACCTGCAGCCAGTTTCATTTATAGGATGTCAAAGTAAACACCTTTCAGCCGTCTAGTTTCCATGTTATTTTATGTAGCAACCAGTTTCACCATTTTACTACGCCATCTTCAGGCCTCTGACCGACGTGTGGGAGGAATATACCTCGCTTGTGATTGAAACAGGGGCCAGCAGTACTGTTATTACCTGCCGGCTGGTGATGGTCACTATGCCAAAAATCTACTAGTGCCGGTATTACTGACTCCTGTTTCGATCACAAGCGAGGTAGATTCTTCTCACACGTCGGTCAGGGGCCTGACGACGGCGTAGTAAAACGCTGACACTGGTTGCTAAGTAAAATAAGGTGGAAACTAGACGGCTGAAAGGTTTTTAATTTGACATCCTCTATCGAAGAGCCGAGTCCCGCAACCATCTCTAAAAAGATGGACATACAGAGTTTCATTTATGTTTTTTTATCCTCAAATACTAATTATTAGTAGCCGGCCGTTGTGGCCGAGCGGTTCTAGGCGCTTGAGTCGGGAACCGCGCTGCTGCTACGGTCGCAGGTTCGAATCCTGCCTCGGGCATGGGTGTGTGTGCTGTCCTTAGGTTAGTTAGGTTTAAGTAGTTCTAAGTATAGGGGACTGATGACCTCAGATGTTAAGTCACATAGTGCTCAGAGCCATTTGAACCATTTTTGAACTAATTATTGGTAATGAAGGTAAACAAAATGGCGAAATGGGAGAGGAAGAGTAAAGCGTCCATGAACCATGTGTCGCCAAATGTGTATCATATGTTTCTATGTCATCTTCCTTCCTCACGTTATTGACAATTTATATATTTAAATTTATCCATGTTGTGTTTATGTATTGCCTCAGTATCACACGTCCAGCTTTGAGGTGACGAATTGAAATATACGTATCACTAGAGTGTTCCGTAAATGCTGATTATGGAACAAGCATCATCATCAGCTTGAAAGAAAAAAATTACCATGTACGTGCCGCCACTATTCCACAGTGCATGTCTTAATGCTAACACATCAAAAGCTGTGCAAAACCACCAGAAAATTTAGGTGTACATTTACATCTATACTCCATGAATCACTGTACAGTGTGTGGCACGGGATATTTTTTATTGAAGCGTATTTTTCCGATACCTCAAAGACAGACAGACAATGCCCACCCAAAATACAGAAAGTGTAACAAGTCACGCCACTGATGGTGGCTGCTGGAAAGCCGCTAACAATTTAGAAACCTTAATAAAATCCCTTGAGCAATAAAATACACAATCTCACAAAATCCAAGAAAAGCTGGGAAGGCATGTTATTTAAACGTGACCCCAAACCGGTACACACTTGCAGAAACATTAATAATGATACTTAAATAAATGTACAGTCTCTGAAAATACAATAAAGGTGACAAACTACCACAACCACTTATCAAAACAAAGTGGCAGCAACCGCACAAGTATGACGATGAATGGAGTTAGCTGATGGCTGGGCGTAGAAGGACTGAACAGTTCATGCTCATCAGGGCAAATATACTCACAAGGAACTTCAGACGTATGAACATACCTTAAAGGCTTATGTGCTTGCTCAGATCTCAATATTTGAATAAATCAAGGATTGCGCAAGTAATTGGGTGACTGTCCTCTGTGGCACGTACAAAAACGATCAAATTTACTTAACTTGAGCTAACACAAGGCAATTGATAGAGGCGCCTGCCTGCGGGCAAACCTAGACGTCGTGCAACAGCGGAAGTGTCACTGCACCAGGAAGAAAACTCGTCTCTACTCCGGGCCCAGGAAACAGGAACGCGCCGTCCGCTGCCAGAACTACCCTGCTATTATGCATCAGAAAGGAAACAGTATTTCTCCCAAATGAGGTTTCAAACGATAATATCAGACATGTAGGAAATATTAAGTTATTGCGGAAGTGGCTACACATGTAAGTCACGAGCATGTCTAATTCAGCATTAACACAGACGTTGGATTACGATAACAAATACTGATAAAAGATCAACACTAAACTCTATTCAGGTGCGAAGGAGCCATGACTTCCAGGATTTACAAGCAGGGGTGTTATTGCCAATTCGGGCGGGAGATCTACAGGTGCCGTAATGTTGAGGACTCCAGAGGTGACCCGATGCTGGCTGACCAGGTTCCACGCGGTGTCAGCTGCCCTACCCACAACTCGCAGCTCTCAATACTTAACCCAGCTGGAAAACTTTGGCTGCGACCAACTAAACAACTCGTAACTCGCGGCTTCACGAGCTCCACCCCCTAGCAGCAGGAGCGCCGCAAAAACCAACTCGCCAGCCACGTGGCCTACCGCTAACTCTCTGTACCACAGTGGTTAGTGTCGTCAGTGGAGTGGCATGCCCACTAAAATTAAAGCCGTCACGCCTCAGTTTCTTTCCCTTCTTTCCCAGTCGGGGCAGACGAAGAGTAAACGCATGTAAGCATTTGTGCAAGCTATTTGTTCCCTGGAGGACAGATACTAGATAAGGTAGGGGGTGGCTGGGTCCTGAAAATCAGTTCCTGGCGTTTTCTAAGAAGCTTCTCACTAAATGTATAGCGTTTTTTGTAGTGTGCCTGCAAACTACAGTAAGTCCGACATTTCTGTTACTTTCTCTCTATCGACAACCAACAAGGCTGTGGCCACTATCGCGCCTTTCTTTGTATAAGCTTGATTCCTCATTTTAGTCCTCATACACATCAACAGTGTTAAAGTATGGGCTGTACGAGTGTGTAGTAACGCATCTCTTCATAGCCTGATTCTGGCATACCCTACAATAGCCTGTGTAGCCGTTGTACTCCTTAACTCACCGAGCGGGGTGGCGCAGTGGTTAGACACTGGACTCGCATTCGGGAGGACGACGGTTCAATCCCGCGTCCGGCCATCCTGATTTAGGTTTTCCGTCATTTCCCTAAATCACTCCAGGCAAATGCCGGGATGGTTCCTCTGAAAGGGCACGGCCGACTTCCTTCCCAATCCTTCCCTAATCCGATGAGACCGATGACCACGCTGTCTGGTCTCCTTCCCCAAACCAACCAACCAACCTTAACACATTAATGTTATCAAATATTTTCATGACGCGACTAAATGTAGTTGAGACTCATTAACCCTTTTCTCAAAGGATACCACGTGGTTACATTTCATTAAGTTCTTGTTTCAAACGTAGTAGCCACTTGTGAATCGTTTTAACAGGCTTAAGTTTTTTCGAGACTTATTTTGACTAACTGGACGGCAGTTTCTGTCTGATAAAATTTCCCCCTTCATAACTGCATAATCTTCAAAAATCAAAGATTGTGATGGACTTAAATCCAAGGTAGGGCTTTGGCTTTAGCTACCCGTCAGCGACGAAACCATTTTAGATCGAGCACAATGTCGAATTGGGGATGCATGGAAAAGGAAATCGACCGTGCCCTTTCAAAGGAACCAAGCCTGCGTTCGTCTTCAGAGATTTAGAGAGATCACTGAGGACCTAAATCTGAATGTTGTAACTAGCACCTGCGTTCTGTCTACAGTGGCATATGTGCTAACATGTATATAGAAATCTATCTCGCACTATGAAAAGATGGACCACTAGATGGTCCAGTACAATAAAGTTAAGATTCAGTGCTCATTAGGCTATTATCAGCGGTATTCTTGAAGTCCCCATTGACGTTTCTTCTTCATGGTTCTTTGAACTGCTTAAAATACGTAAAACACGAAGAAATTAGCTTCTCGTTGTAGTTCTGTAAACAATAAGTAATATTTTGTAGATCTTTTCCTTGCTGACAAAAGTTCATATAAAATTCATTACAGCGCTTTTGCCCGAAGAAATTCAAATTTCCAATTTAAATAACTTTTACTACGAGCTCTCACTACTATCTCCACGCTACACCTACTTCGTACGGAGATGCAACCCAATAATGTTGGGATCAAAACCAAGAAAATAAATGCAAAAGAATAAATTACAGTAGTTACTGTAATTTTGCAGACTTCCGGAGTAATCCTCTTTTTATTTATAACAACTAATTTTTAACTGATGCTTCTAAATTTGTGTTGCATTTTACATGTTACTGATTCGACCATCTTTCTGTCATACTCGCTTTTTGTGTCAAAATAAGGGAAATTAAATTACAAAACTTATAATTGTCTTGACGCTATAAAACAGACTGTACTACAGCGAGATGACGGAAGTCGTGGGATACCTCCCAATATCTTGTTGGGAGATAATTTTGCCCGACGTAGTGCAGCATGGACTCAACAACTTGTTGGAAGTCCCCTGCAGAAATATTGAGCCATGGTGCCTCTGCAGCCCTCCACAATTGCGAAGGTGTTGCCATTGCAGGATTTTGTGCAAGAATTGGCTTCTCGATTATGTTCCATAAATGTTCGAAGGCATTCATGCCAGGCGATCTCGTTGGTCAAATCATTCACCAGAACTGTCCAGAATGTTCTTCAAATCAATCGCGAACAACTGTGGCCCGGTGACTTGGCGTATTGTCATCCATAAAAAGTTCATCGTTGTTTGGGAACATGAAGTCCATAAATGGCTGCAAATGGTCTCCAAGTAGCCGAAAATAATGATTTCCAGTCAATGTTCGATTCAGCTGTACCGGAGAACGCAGTCCATTCTAATAAAAAAACAGCCCACACCATCACCAGCTTAAACAGTACCTCGTCGACAAGTTGGCTCCATGGCTTCGTGGGATCTGCGCCATATTCGAACTCTACCATCAGCTCTTACCAACTGAAATCGCGACTCATCTGACCAGGAGATGCGCTGCAGGCGATGTATTGCTGTTAGCAAATGCACTCTCATCGGTCGTTTCCTGCCATAGCCCATTAACATCAAATTTTGTGCCACCGTCCTAACTGATGCGATAGTCTTACGACCCACATTGTTTTCTGTGGTTGTCTGCGCTGACAACTCCACGCAAAAGCCGCTGCTCTCGGTCGTTATGTGAAGGCGGCCACTGCGTTGAGGGTGGTGAGAGGTAATGCCCGAAGTTTGGTATTCTCGGCACTCTCTTGACACTGTTGATGTCGGAATATTGAATTCCCAAACTATTTCCGAACTAGAATGTCCCATGCGTCTAGCTCCAACTACCATTCTGCCTTCAAGGTCTGTTAATTTCCGTTGTGCGCCATACCCACGACGGAAACTTTTTCACGTGAATCACCTGAGTGGGTATTCGTTATCCGACGACTTAATTACTTTTCTGTCCAGTAAAAAATATCGAAAATCACTTCGTGTTATAGAATCTTATTTTATTTACGAAAAGTGTATTCATTTAAATTTAGAATAGACCAGTTTCAACCGAACTTCGTTGAATCACACTGTTACTGTTTATGAGGTCCAGTATATGTCGTGATAACATGTACATGCTGTACTAAATTATGCGATCCACTGGGGCTCGAAATTTTCGATCCACTGAATTACTTTACGGTGACCGGAAGGGAATTTGAAATACTCTTCTCCCGAGTATTAGTCCAGTGACACCTCGCTTAGTTCGTACATGGATTGAACAACAATATGGAAACACAAAACGGACAGTGTATTAGCATGCCTAATACGTTCCAGGAAACCCGTTGGGACTCAAAACAGCTTCCAGTCGTCTACGAATTGATAAATGCGGGCACTGTATGGTTTTAAAGGGAACCTTAAACGATTCTTCACGCAAAATAGTGGCAAGGTCAGATGGTGATGCAGTGGTTCAAATTGCTCTAAGCACTATGGGACTTAACATCCGAGGTCATCAGTCCTCTAGACTTACAACTGCTTAAACCTAACTTACCTAAGGACATCACACATATCCATGCCCGAGGCAGGATTCGAACCTGCGACCGTAGCAGCAGTATCTGCAGTGACCTTTCAGCTGTTGTCCTCTTATTTTACATCAGAATCCTCTTCTGACCGTCTGTTGCCAGCACTCTGCACACAATTTCGTCCGCGTTGTGACTTAGCAGATGATGTTTCTCCGCTTTTCTATACGGCATGAATCTTCGATACGGTGGCTCTTGAAACATCAAAAACGTCGATACCCTTGGTTACGGAAGCACTCACCATAAGAGCACCACCATTCTGCCCAACTTCGAATGCACTGAGCTCCGGCATAACGCAACAGAAATACACAGAATATTGTTCTGCCCACGACTGATACTTAAAACGTGTTGAGAACATTGTACAGGTGCCGTTCAGGGACACACACACACCAGCAGAACCTGCAAGCTTGGCTAGCATCCGCATTTATATTCCACCATATATTCTTCCCGGTATTTCCATATTTTAGTCTAGTCCCTCTATGTCATGATGTAGAGCAGCACGTAAACAGGCTCACCCGTAGGCTCACGCTGTAGCAATCACTGTGTCCCTTGCATTGTCGCCGTGTTTTCTCAGACAAGGCGGCTGCTAGTTGTAGAGCTGTTGAAGTGAAAGTGGAACGTCCGGAGGCTGCAGGGAGCCCAAGGATTGCGGACTTGTTTTTTCGCACGTCGCTGCAGGCGCCGGAGAAACCGTGTGACTTGCCAGATAGTTACAGCACGGCACTTCCATCACCCAGTGGCACAGTACAGCCTCGTGTACAGAGTCGTCCTGGAAACCAAGGTAGCTCTCCTACCAGACTCTAGGAAACAACTGTGATTTCGATGCGCTGTATATTTAGCGATTTATAGTAGAAGTAAGTTTACGGTAAAACTTCCCGGAGACGTATTGGTCATTAGAGATCGGGCGAAGATCCGAGACGGCGTGATGAGGGTTGAAAATCATTTCAGTAAAGTCGTTTATAGTTGTCCGTTTCCAGATTTCTCAGGAAGCTTCTGAGGGAAAAAGTAACATGAAAACTAGAAGTGCCGAAAATGTTAAGGCAATGTAGAGAATTATAAGCCATATTTACCAGAAAATATTTTTTCGGCTTCTTGCCCAGCTGGGCTAGTGCCTTAATGGTCTGTGGAGAACATTTCAGACAGGTGAAGCCGCCGATTGAAAGGCTGAGCGTACCCGCTGCCGACAACGGATCAGACGCGCGTTGAGAGTTCGCAGCGAACCCGAACGAGCCAAAACAAGAAGAGCAAGACCCTCCCCTTCGAGAAAAAAAAAAGTAACAGGATGAATGACTTGCCAAATATAAGACAAACTGACTTGAAGAAACAGAATTCCCCTCACTTCATATTCACAGTCTGCAGGCCTTTGCTCACAATCGTGCTGCCAAGTGATGTCCTGATAATGATCAGTGCATAATTCGATTTTACACTGCCCAGTCACATTAATGTGACCACCTGTTAAAAGCTACATTAGCTATCTTTTGAAGCGCGGACGTGCTGGTACAGAGTTAACGATGATCTGAATGATACCGATTGGGATGCCAAGCTTGTTGACTCCAGAGCCGTCTTTTGATCTGGGTTTAACTCCGGGGAATTTGGAGGCCAGGGGAGTATGGTAAACTCAGTTTGGTGCTCTTCAGACAACGTGTTGTACCATAGTTGCCTCGGCGCAGGTTTTGGAAGCCTTGCACGGCATACTTTAACCACGGTGGACACGAACAGTTTACATACTTAGCCGTTCCGGCCCGAAATCCAATGATCATGCCCGTTTGGACGTCAGACAAACCATAAATCGCCCAGTTTTCGCATTACGGCGATGACGTCATTGTTTTCCACGCTCCCCCCCCCCCCCCCCCCCGACACGCCTTGTAAACCTCCGCCGCTAGTGCTGCCACCCGCCCTCTGCGAGTGGTTATTGACGTCGAACATAGGCGGTGGTCACAGGAATGTGATTGGACCGTATGTATCAAGTGAATTAGAACGCTTTCACAGTTTTTTTGTTACTTTTACAGTTTTTAAATCAGTTGGATGTGACATGTACTTTTAAAATTTTCGGCCTAATGCTTTTCAAATTGAATATTTCTCTAACTTTTTTCTTTGAAGTCATTCCAGAACCATAGTCCAATGTAAAAAAGTTGTTACATTAAAACATGGTCTTAATGTTATTGTTAGTAATACTGCAATAGACATCTGAGGCGCATTAAAAGTGGGGCTTATGCCAAATTAAACTATGGGAGTCCGATCCCCCCAGTCCCCCTTACATTCGGAACCTTTGATCGACGCCTGATAGAGACAGAATACAAACTCGTGTTGGACTAGAGCCGGAAAAGGAATCGATTTTGGAAACGACGACAAACTTACACCTGCATAACAGGACGGGGTACGTGGGCGCCATGTCTTACAGCTGCAGCATCTCGCTTGGTCGGTGCTAAAAGGATTAAATCTTCAAGTGCGTGAATGCAATATTTTTATTTTCTCTGTTTGTGAATCGGTCCTATAGTTGAGATATTCTGGCCTAACCCACTTGCGGCATAGACCCTTGTAGATACTGTTGTTTTTGCTAATTGAACTTGGCAATAAGATCGATGAATTATTGAAGCTATCTGCCCCCTGATTCCCAATTACCTGGAACACTTGATGCCACGTGCAAAATTTCCTGTTGTGTTAACCGTAGCCGACAAAGGACTCCGTTTCAACTTCCAGGAGTCTCTGATAATTAAAAAGAACGTTTGTATTGAGTTGAGAGGAAAACTGTACAGACCAGAAGACGGACATAGCTGGTAGAAATTTGAATATATTGTTCAAAAAAACACATTGAAATGTGAAGTAGCTTGTTAACAATATAAATACGGTTACTCCACGTATAATTAAATCAATACTGCTACGAAAATACCTTGCTGCAGGTCAAGACAAATAAAGCAACTAACTGAAACACGAACGAACATCTGTACAACTCGTCCAACTCCTGTTTAGAGAGAGAGAGAGAGAGAGAGAGAGAGAGAGAGAGAGAGAGAGAGAGAGAGAGAGTATTAAAATGATTGGAAGCCAAGAGGAGACGACAGAAGACCAGAGGTACTACAGATTACCTACATCGAAAACATACCTAGCTTTATCACATCTACCGATCGCGAAGCTGAGGCTTGCCTCACTATGAATCAAAAACCGAAATACTCGCGGCAGTATTCCCGATTAAAGCTCGCTACTTCGAGTTGCCCGATCGATTGCTGCTACCAAGTGCGACGGACGTGAAATTGGCGGAAAGAAAAAAGGCTCTGAGCACAATGGGACTTAACTGCTAAGGTCATCAGTCCCCTAGAACTTAGAACTACTTAAACCTAACTAACCTAAGGACATCATACACATCCATTCCCGAGGCAGGATTCGAACCTGCGACCGTAGCAGCAGCGCAGTTCAGGACTAAAGCGCCTATAACTGCTCGGCCACAGAGGACGGCTGGCGGCAACAACCGCGCTAGTGAGGATAATGACATGCTCGAACCAAGGACTGCGACGGACTGAATTGGCGAGCACCTCTCTCGTCAGTTACGTTAACGAGGGCACCGCACGTCTGTGTGTGGCCGCCAGCAGAGGGAGGAGCCCCTGGCGAACCTAACCAGGGCGGCCGTTACAATTTGCGGCAGCCAGCGAAGGCGTCGCTCAGAGATTCGGGGTACTGGAGCGGCTGCGAAGGACTGGACGGCCTAGTGTCCCTCAGACGCAAAGTTGCCATGGTTTGAATTTCAAAGCAAGGGTTCTGCCAGCTTTGTAGATCTTCGCCAGTTTGCAAAATATCAGGAATAATTAATCCGCGGTTCAGAAAAATTCTCCGCCCCCATGAAACGACAGTCCTCTGATCAGAAAAGCCTATGTCGGTCTTTGATTGCCGCGGAAAACTTGTTTGATCCCGTTTATTAAACAAATAATTCCACCGACTTTCGCAATAACAATCATATCATCTAGTGACGTACGTCAATCAGTTCGAAGGTCTGTGAACAGGTATTGTGGGGGGGGGGGCGCAGATTGGCAGAGGGTTTGGTATTAGATTCCGAGAACACCAGAGTCTGACAAATTGCAAGTCTACTTTAAGTGGCAACTTACGTGATTCTGGCCACCCAGTAAAAGGTGTAGCTAATAATTTAAAAGCCCTGCACAGAGTCGTAAACGGCCACACCTTAAACATTCTGGAAGAGACTTAAATTATGCACCCTCGAAAATTAGGTGGAGTTAAGACATTGCGATATGCTATCGAACTTTGATTCTCTTTGAAGTACGTAATGTCATAGTTGTTAGACTGCTTGGTTATTGATCATGGGCGTATTGGTATATCCTCTGCCGTATGGTCTGTTTGGCCTTAACGATTTTTACGGTGAAGTGTTTTATAGTTTATTGGTTATGCTGTGTAACGGGGACGTCAGTCGTTCCCATGATATTTGGATACGCGAGAAAATGTTTGTAACTTTCCCCGCTATGTGTTGTAACCTCCCTACAAAAATTTAAATGAATGACAATATTATTTAAGAATACTAATGGACATTGCGCTAAGCGTAACCTGCCCACAATGAAATGTACTGACAATGGCAACAAAAAATGTGAAATTCGCAATCTGACTCAAATATAAATTCCTCATGAAAAATTAAAGTCCATTCAGTGATAAGAAAATTTAATTAAACCGAAATATCGGTCTTTGGCCCTGTGTAAAACAATCAGAATTAAAGTCTTACCTCAGAATAAATGGATGTCACATTTCTGCTCTTGTTGTTGCGCACCGCTTGGAGGAACTGCATTGCAAATAATAATATTCTCTTTTTTTGTGATTTTAGTGAAATTTTTCTTCAAAAGAAGTGGAATGAAATGGGAAGTGCAACGAAATCTTTACTTCAATAAAAAATTAAATTTTTGAAAAAATGCTTTTGAAATAAAAATTATTATTGGGGGACTTGTTGGAGAATAATTACAATAAATAAATTTTTACATTATCTAATGATTATATTAATTAATGGTATACCTTATTCACCATCTTGACCAGTGTTGCCGACCGCCTACATCACACAACCGCACTGGGCTGCTACTACTGACCGACCGCTCTGCATGACGACTATTAGCGTACAGCACGCGACGACTACTGACAGAGTACTGCTCTGCAACTAAACTGAGCTACAGACTCGCAACGACTCACTGACAGACTCGCAACGACAGACTGAGAACCGCTCGCAACACTCACGCGGTCAAGCGCATACTCTCTGGTCACAGATGCTACAATGTCTCGCCATCGCTGCTGCGTTACATACATGTTTCATAACCCTCCACTGGGGGGGCAAAAATTTGGCAGCGATGGTGAGTCATTTGGACTTGCCAATCGCGGCAAAATTTTTCTTTAATTAACAAAATTCTACAACTTATAGAATATTTAAATGTTGTGCACACGCACTAAGTACAAAATATATCAGACAAAGACAAAATGTGAGTACAAAACATAGTAGCAAATCAGAAAAATGTATATACAAATTATTTGACAGAAAACAAAGAGCACAGGCACTGAAAAAAATTCTTTAGCATATTCAGAACAAATAAACAGACTGGCAAAAAATATTATGTTGACAAGTGACATGAGTGTACTTAATGAACATATCAGGAAATCATAAAAGTTATACAAATCATATTGAAAAATGAGAAAAGTGCACAGGCACTGAAGTTCAGTAAAAAACATATTAACACCTAACATAAGTGCACATGCACTGTAGTTCAGAAAATAAAAAAAATGTATATACAATATAAAAGACAAGAGTGTACATATACTGTACTTCAGAACAAATCAAAAAATGTCTTTAGCATTTTCGCAATAAATAAACATAATGGCAAAAAAAATCATGTCCAAAGTGCATATGCACTGAAAAATGTCTTTAGCATTTTCACAACAAATAAACATAATGGCAAAAAAAAATCATGTCCAAAGTGCACATGCACTGAAAAATGTCTTTAGCATTTTCACAACAAATAAACATAATGGCAAACATCATGTCGACCAGTGACATAAGTGTACTCGCACTGGAGTTCAGCGAATCGAAAAATGTATAACCTATGAACATAAATGATGTTACCAAAAATTTTTTTCTTTATGTGACAAGAATCAGGATAGGAAAGGGAAGGATTGCATCATGGTTGTAGCACTTTAGATTGCACACAGCTGCTCTGAAAGTCCATATCTTTCCACAGAAGTACAACACCAAGTGACACAACTTGAAGTTCTTTTCCCATCAGAATTTATCAGTGCAGCCAAGACACTGAACTGTCGTAGTAATGTTCCATGTTTTCATTTTGGCAGTACATTACGTACACCAAACAGTGGGACCATAATAATGTCTTCATCGCTCATGGTGGTGGACAGCATGTCGTGTCAACACCACACTCTTACAAGGCACACCAACGTAGAATTAGTGCAAAACCAAATATAGTGCTCCATGATCACTGGGATAAACAGGACAAATGGACATTGCAGTAATTCAGGGTAGTCAGCTTATGAGGTGAAGGACATCAAGTCACATAATATTGACAATTACAGACTTAATTAGTAGTTTGTGGCATTCATAGCCCAGTTATTGAACATTTCTGTACCAAGTATGTAGTATTACAGAAAAATGTTCATTAATTGTTGTACATAGAATCAGTAGCCTTCTTTTCCTGGTTACAAAGCATTATGAAATAATCGCATTCTTTTCAGTTACAGAGTATAATTAAGAATCATTAACCTTCTCCTAATTACAGTTAATTAATCATTTGTCATTCCAATAATCATTAGCCTTTTCTTAATTACAGTTAATTAATCATTTGTCGTTAATTAATCATTTGTCTAATTACAGTTAATTAATCATTTGTCTAATTACAGTTAATTAATCATTTGTCGTTAATTAATCATTTGTCTAATTACAGTTAATTAATCATTTGTCGTTAATTAATCATTTGTCTAATTACAGTTAATTAATTAATCATTTGTCATTTCAATATAGTAAGAATTATTAGCCTTAATTAATTACAAAGCATTATTAAACAGTACCATAGTTAATTAATTATGTGTCATTCCAATCTATTAAGAATCACTAGCTGGCATCATGGGTGATCGTATTACAATAAACAGTGGCGGTCCTTGGCCAGTTACAAAGTATATTTAGTACGACAGAATAATGTTCATCAGAAGTCTTAGTTGAAAAGGAGAGTCAATTATTGGCCTAGCATAAACATAATACATTGAGTGATACAAATTATTGGCACTCATTGGCCATTAACCAAAACATGAAAACTCAACATGGGAAAAAAAGGGCTAATTAATGGCATAATTAATAACAATTCTTCAAGTGACATTAATTATTGGCACTCAGTGGCCAGCAAGTATTGAATAGAATCATCATTCAGTATTATTCAGATTATTACGAAGTCATTATTAAAAATCAGTTAATTACAGTCAAATCATTAATAATCACAGGCATTATAAGTAGTATCATTACAATAAACAGTGTTCCTCCTTCAGTAGTATTCAGATCATTACAAAGTCATTATTAAAATCAGTTAATTACAGTCAAATCATTAATAATCACAGGCATTATAAGTAGTATCATTACAATAAACAGTGGCAGTTATTAGCTAGTGACAAAGCATTATTTTGAATATAGTCTCATTAAGAGGTCATTACTCAAGTGACATGCTATTCAGAGTTGATCAGTATTATTCAGAATTATCATAAACTAGTGACCTTATGTGGGACTGGTAATACATTTTTTTTTGGTAGCAATGCATTGCGTTGGGATCGATAATTAATTGCTGAAACATAACACTATTTGCTTTTGACCTATTGCAGCAAATGAGGATAGGTAACGTCATTCGTCATGAGTCAGCTGTAGCAAGATTATGTAACAAGGCAGTACATGTGATCACATTTATAAACGATAGACACAAATGGGTAAAAATATAAAAATGCAAGTACTAGAACAGGTATAATAAGTAACAGGTTTAGTAAGTATCATGAAAAACTTCTCCTGGAAAAAAATACAAAATGGATTATTGACCTGAAAGAAGAAACGCACACTATGCTGAAAAGTAGTGAACTTCGAATTAACAGGCAGTGAAGTGTGTATAAAAATGTGTTCCATAGCTGTCCTTTCCAAAACTTTCAGTCATCCTACTATGCAATGTAACACCTGCTGTCAAAGCAAACTGCAACAAATACTTAAATAACTACGTAGCATAAATACATAACTTCAACATTATCCTCATCTGTAAAGAAAAAAACTTCATTATCCATATCATCATAACTTCACCATTATCATCACCTGTAAAGAAAAACTTCATTATTCATAATACCATATCCTTCATCATTATTCATCAGTATTCATTATCATCTCCAAAAAATCACTTCATTACTCATTACATAACTATTCCTTATCTCTAGCATATTTCATCACTAAAACTAAGATGTGTAGTTCTCTCTGACAGCCTGCATCAATCACCTTGTATTCTGAAAGAAAAAATTAGTTAAGACTGCTATTCTGTGATGAGTATAGTATAGTCTTGTTAATGCTTGTTAATCCTGATCCATTTACTCTTCCTCATAAAGTAATTGCATCTCCTTTCGTTTATTCCGTAGGTGAAATTCCCATTTATGTTAAATTTATTTCTTAGAATCATCATTCCTTTCTGAAATTGATGAACAAAGATTAATGTCCTGCATTTAAATCATATACCCACTAAATAATGACTGGTTTATGGTGACACAATTAACCATACAGCATAACATGACAGAAAACGTAATATGTTAAAGACGTTGACAGTGTTCAGATGCAAAAATGTACACAGAATAATACAATGCAGCAGCAAAAAAAAAAAAAAAATGTGAAACAGTCACGATGTTGAGATGTCATAAGGCAAAAAAAAAAAATGTCAAAGTCGACTGGTGTGTGTTATATCTTAACTATTTCATAGTGCATACAAACAAAACTGGAGTACAATCATACACACAAAAAAAGTGGAAAATGTGCACGGTCTGATGTGTAACGACAAGAAAAGCGACCTGCTAACCTTACCTTGCCGGGCACTTGCCAAGAAAAAATACGATAATCATCAGTAATTAGTCACGTGAAATAATTGCATTAGTAAATGGCATCATAGTGTGTTGAATCATACAGTGGTTTCACTCAATAAACGGTTTAATGTTTGAGATATGGTGATTGCCTTTCGATTTTCTGGTTCTCAAAGTTTCGACGTGTACAACATTGGGGTGAGGGATGCTGCGAATCCGATATGGACCTGCGTATAGAAGTTCAAATTTACTGCACTTACCTTTTAATTTGCTGGATAAATGGTGTGTACGTACTAATATCTTCTGTCCAACGTGAAAGTCGCGGCGTGTACAAACCTGTTTTTGCTGTCTTCTCCGGCGCTCTGCGGCACGTTTGATGTTGTTCAGCGCAATGTCAATTATTTCGTGGTGTCGTAATCGACGAAATGTAGGAAATGTTATTAATTCTTTAATTTTGTTAGGTGGTTCAGCATTTTTCAGTATAACAGACGGAGATAGCATAGTGGATTCATTTGGTATGGAATTAATTACATCTTGGAATGAGAATATGTGTGTGTCCCAATCAATATGTCTTTTGTGGCAGTATATTCGGCACAGTTTACCAATTTCTTTCATTAATCTTTCACAAGGGTTCGAAGAAGCGTGGTACTTGGATATATAGATCGGAGAAATGTTTCTGGCTCGTAACATGCGTGTCCATACGCTACTACGAAATTGAGATCCATTGTCAGAAATTACTTTCATTACATGCCCTACATGAGATAGAAAATGTTTTACAAATGCTTTCGAAACAGTTTTAGCAGTAGCTTTGCGTAATGGAGTGAAAGTAACAAATTTTGAAGTAAGCTCAACAGCGACAAATATGTAGCAAAAACCTCTGTTAGTTCTGGGAATCGGACCAAAAATATCTACAGCGGCCATATGTCTTAATTTAACAGGTATAATGGGATATAATGGAGGAATATGTGAAGTGGTGTCTGATTTAGCTTTCTGGCAAATTTTACAAGACGCTAAAACTCGTCGTATACGTTTCTCCATGTTGGTAAAATAACAGTTCTGTCTCAGTATAAGAAAACATTTTCGTGCTCCGTAATGTGCGTAGCTTAAATGAGTGTACCAAATTAATTTGTTAACCAGTTCGTCAGGAATGCATAATAACCAATTGTTGCTGTCAGGATGAGAGCGGCGAAACAGAATGTCATTGCGTACAGTGTAGTGGTTCCTAATCGTAACATTTTTTCTATCTTGCCAAAGGTGTTTAATTTCTTTCCACACATTGTCTTTATTTTGCTCCTTTGCTATGTCCTGTAATGACGACGAAATAAAATTTTCAAATGCTACTTGTTGAATGTACATGACACTGAAATTTGCTTTGCAGAAGTTGGTTGCTACGTCTTGCTGATTGTTGCCGAGAGAACGCGATAGTGCGTCTGCTATAACATTTTGTGTGCCGGGAATGTGAACAATCGTAAAATTAAATTCTTGCAAATAAAGTTTCCATCTGCTTAATCTGTCGTGAGTAAATTTAGCTGAAAGCAAAAATTGTATTGCTCTGTGGTCTGTGTAGACGGTGGTATGTCTACCATAAAGAAAGTGCCTAAATCTCGTAAAAGCCCATACAACACATAATGTTTCAAGTTCTGTAACGGAGTAATTTCGTTCAGCAGGTGACAGAATGCGGCTTGCAAATGCGATGTTTTTGATTACAATTGAACCATCTTCTTCAATTTCCTGGAAAATGTGTACGCCTAAGGCGGTGTTGGAACTGTCGGTGGCAATGGAAAAATTTCTAGTAAGATCTGGGTGCGATAATAGTGGTGCATTCAACAAAGCATGTTTCAGGTTCATGAATTCAGAGTGTGCTTGCTTATCCCAAGACCAAATACTGTTTTTACCTGTTAATTGACATAATCTAGGCGTGTCTAAAGCGGAGTGATGAATAAATTTGCGAAAAAAGTTAATTAAGCCCAAAAAACTGCGTAATTGCTTTTTTGTTGTAGGAACAGTAATGTCACGTAGAGCTTGAAGTTTTTCCGGATCAAGTGCAATGCCTTCTGCTGAAATTACGTGTCCAAGAAATTTTATAGAAGTTTTGCCAAAGTGCGATTTATTAAGATTAACTGTAAGTCCTTGTGCATGGAAAGTTTGTAACAGACGTTCTAAAATCACATTGTGTTCAGACCAGTTAGCTTCTGCGATAAGAATGTCGTCTACATACGTCGTAATTCTGTCTTTAATTTCTGTCGGAAGTATTGTGTTCAAACCGCGAATAAAAGCTGCAGAAGAAATAGTTAAGCCGAACGGTAGTTTGCAAAATTGATAACAGTCGCCGAAACAGAGAAAAGCTGTATATTTTCTACAATTCGGATGAAGTTGAATTTGCCAAAATCCCGATTTCAAATCTAATGTGGAATAAATAGCAGTGCCGTGAAATTTCTGTAAAAGTTCCTCTAATGTCTGTGGTCGGTCTGTTTCATTAATAATAATGTCATTAATGTGACGTGAATCAAGTACAAGGCGAAGTGAGCCATCTTTTTTCTTAACAATATGTAGCGGGTTTATGTACGGACTAACTGCCGGTTCAATAATTCCTTGGTCGAGCATATCCTGCAATTCTTTTTTAACTTGTTCTCTGTGAATATATGGAATGGGATAATGCTTTGCTTTAAATGTGTCGTGCGGTTTGACTTGAAATTCATACATAAAGCCGGACATAGTACCAGGAATGTTGTCAAAAACTGGAGCTTGCTGTAAAAGAATTTTATGTAATTGCGTTCGTTCGTCGTCTGTAGTTGCACTGCTCTCTTTAACCTTATCAGAAATCAATTGCATTACGTCGAAGTCAGCTTCGTCTGGAGTATTATAGTTGTGTACGTACGTATCCGTGAACAATGTGGGATTACAGTCTATGTCACGTGTTGCGGAAATGACCTCTGTGCGGTTAATTGTTTGCTCTTCCGCAGATAGTGAGTGCTGAAATTCTAAAGCAAGTTGTACGTTTTCATCCTTTAACATTAAATAAGAATTCTGAAAATCGATAACTGCGTCGTGTTGTACCAGAAAATTCGTGCCTAAAATAATGTCTGTTGTCAATAAAGGAACAATCCAAAAATTAGAGTGGAAAGTATGACCTCCAATACAAAATGATAAATGCGTCTGTAATTTAACGTCTACACCTTTACTCGATACTGCTCCTTTCACTTTTGTTTTGCCTAAAGGTAGTGTCGGATAGGTATTCTCTTTGTTGCACTCATTAAAAGTCTCCTCATTTATTACTGATATAGGTGAGCCGGAATCAATTACTGCTGAGAATTTCGATGAACCAATTTTAATTTCGATAACAGGATGTGAAATGGTTTTCTGAATAACTGGTCTTTCCTGTAAAAGAGTATCTCTGATGTCGTCAAAAGTAATTACATTTTCGTGAACAACATTTTGCGTGTCTAAGGTAGTGCTTGTATTATTGGAAGATGCGTCCTGTGCAGTATTTAGTCAGATTCTATCTGACGTATTATTATTATTAGGAGGATTCTGTGGCATTTCGACTATTTGAACTGTTCTATTACTTCTTCCAGACGTGTTACGCTCTGGATGGTACCTACTGTCGAGTTCATTCATGACAATATGTTCTTGCGTATGATTTTGCTGTTGGTGAGACCGACTGTTATTATATGTACGCTGGTAATTGTGCTCATCGTTTTTACGTCTGTCGTAATAGTCATTCCTATACGGTGTATTGCGATGGGAATTGAAATACTGTCTTCTTTGTACATAGTTGTTTCTCTGCTCCCGTGCGTTACTATTTGTTGGACCAGGGGCTATACGTCCACGCGGCGAGACATTAAAGCCTGGTTGACCTTGTAGACTGCATTGTTAGTTAGGTATGCTAAGCGGCTTACTTTCATGCTGTTGTGGTGAAAAACATCTATTGTTACAAAAAATATGGTTCCTATTGCTGATAATTTTACACATACTGATGATTACGATTTTATCTGTAATTAAAATTACGGCGGTAGTTGTCATTACGGGAGTGCCTACTGAAAATTGTCACAGTCGGTAAAATATTTGTCATATCCGGTTTTCATTACTCGTTTCTTAATACTACAAAGAGCAATAGTTAAAGAGCAGTTTTGATAGATATAAAGGATAGTAGAAGAAAAGGCAGCAGTGCAGAAAACTAAAGATGAAACAGCACTACTACAGCTCGGGGCCCTATGCTCGCTACGGCACATATTCATTAAAGCGTAATGAATCCCCTGAGGTCTTTTACGCACTGCAAATAAATTTTAGCTTTTGCGTTGCAAGCAATAGCGGAAAAATTCCAAAAGTAAATAGTTGTATCCATGTTAATTCAAGTTTCCTTATTACGGGCAATGCTGATGAAAATACAAAAATAAATTGTCGCATCTGGTTCAAAGCTAGCTTTTGCATTACAGGTAATAGCGGTGAATGTACAAAGATAAATTGTCGTATACAGTGCAAAGCGTGTACCTGTACGCTGTCATTATTAAGTTCTTTACATTTTCTTACAAATGCAAATTGCTCGAAATCTACGTTCTCGTCACTCGGTTTGATAACACGTTCAGGTTTGTGTGTGAATCTGTTCGTCTGTGTCATTTCGGATTTCAAGTTGCGTAGCTTTTCATATTTTAAGTCGCGTGGCTTTTCGGATTTTACTTCGCGTAGTCTCTGTAAATTATTCACATTATACACGCTGCGTGTGTCAGACTCATGTTCAAAAAGTGGCGTCTGTTGTGGCATGTTATTAACTGAAATGTTTTTCATCTCTGTTACTTCTTGTTGTAAATTTGATAACTTCCTACGTAACGTGTTGTTAGATGAATCGATCTTATTAATTGTCTGCTGTAAATTTTGAAATTCAGGTGTTTGGATAAATGAAACCGGTGCAGTATCGTCTGATTTATTGTCATTAGTATTTTCGATAACATCAATACGACTGGCCAATTCATCATATTTTTCAGTCAGTATTTTAACCTGATCATCGGTTTTAGAATCAGACGCATTAATCTGTTTTTGCAACTTGCGCGTAGTTTCGCTCAGTTTTTTAACATCAGCTTTGATAACATCACAATCCTGTGTTAGATCTAATTGTTCGAATCTATCTGTCACTGTTTGAATATTTACTGTGTGTGTATCTGTTTTTAATTTAAGATCAGAAATTTCATCCCGTAATTCCGCGTTCAACTGTTCTATGGTGTTAATTTTGTCGGACACTGTAGTAATATTATTGTCTACATACGTCTTCGCTTTCGCGAATATTTTACGTTTGTCCTCTTGTCTTTGTGCAGTGATTGTTTCCATGACTTGTCGTTTTACTTTGTTTTGATCCTGAATAAATCTGCGGAAACGCGTATCACTGTTCTGTATGTGCTGATTAAAGCGCTCGTTAATCTGAGTGTTCTGCTGTTCGAATTTCGCGTCTATCTTTGCGTCCATAGTGCGCGAAAGTTCTACCGTCATTGCTCTAAACTCGTCCCGTAATTGTGCAGCTTTTTCAGAGCATTGTTTAGCGACTCCGCTAATTTCGTCTCTGAGTGTTTCTGTTGCGACTGTTTGCATTTCTCTTAATTCTTGCGCAACAGATTTAATTTCTACGCTATTTTTTTGTGAACACGCCTCAATTTCCGTGCGCAACTGTTCCTTAGTGTCATGACACTGCGCGGCAACGGCTCTAATTTGTTCACTAAGCTGTCTCGAATTGTCGTCAAATTTTTCATTTTGTTGTCTGACCTGTTCACTAAGTTGCTTGAGGTTTTCATTCTGTTGTTTGTTATCTTCCCTAAGTTGTCTAAAATTTTCATCATTATTGTCAAGTTTTTCATTAATTTTATTAAATTTTTTATCCTGTTCACAAAATTGTTGTTTGAGCAATCTTGCCATAATTTGTTCAAAGCCAAAGTTAGCGTTTATACTCTCTGTGCTGTTTAGTGGTGGATCTGGAACTCTCTCGCTTACTGTAACCATTTGGTTATTCTGTATTTTAGAAAAAGGTTTGCCAGTCAGACATACACTGTCAGACATTATTTCGGAATTAAATAAATCCGTCGTACTTTCACTACACTGACCATTTTCATTGGAAAAATTTGTCTGTACATTACTTGGATTTTCTAAATCGGGTGTGTTAAGTTCGGCAGCGCTCATTACTATAGAGCGTTCTGCGTCACCAATTGTCGTCAAATTAACAGACGAGACAATTGAGTTCGTTTGTTCATTATCAAGGTAAAAGTCATCATTAGTGGTTGTAATGCACTGATTGTTAGTGAACGCAGGATTGTCATCATTACACTGCGTGTCACATGTCCTATCGGTAAAGATGTTTAAATCGGTAGTTTCGTTCGTAATACCTCGCGATACACTATTCACAGTCTTTCGCGGCATTTTTACAGTAGTCACAATTATTCAAAAACAAATAAGCACAAATGCAAAAACAACACACAAATACAACAAAGCAACAAATTGCCGTTGACCTGTAGAGAGAAAGTCACAATATTATTAAAAGCGTAGCGCCAAATCCTAATTATATCTAAGCAAATAAGAGCAGATATCTGACTGTTGCTCAAAAG
Source organism: Schistocerca serialis cubense (assembly GCF_023864345.2). NCBI lineage: Eukaryota > Metazoa > Arthropoda > Insecta > Orthoptera > Acrididae > Schistocerca > Schistocerca serialis. Next base: position 207,673,304 of record NC_064642.1, read on the forward strand.
ACTCTCAACGAAATTCGATCCTGGACTGGGTGTCGCCAAGTGTAACCTCCCCACCGAATTTTAAAAGAAAAAAAGACAATACTTAATAGAAATGGAAGCCGAGTGTAACCTCCCCACAAAAATTTTACAAGACAGAAATATTATTTATGAATACTAATGGACATTGCGCTAAGCGTAACCTGCCCACAATGAAATGTACTGACAATGGCAACAAAAAATGTGAAATTCGCAATCTGACTCAAATATAAATTCCTCATGAAAAATTAAAGTCCATTCAGTGACAAGAAAATTTAATTAAACCGAAATATCGGTCTTTGGCCCTGTGTAAAACAATCAGAATTAAAGTCTTACCTCAGAATAAATGGATGTCACATTTCTGCTCTTGTTGTTGCGCACCGCTTGGAGGAACTGCATTGCAAATAATAATATTCTCTTTTTTTGTGATTTTAGTGAAATTTTTCTTCAAAAGAAGTGGAATGAAATGGGAAGTGCAACGAAATCTTTACTTCAATAAAAAATTAAATTTTTGAAAAAATGCTTTTGAAATAAAAATTATTATTGGGGGACTTGTTGGAGAATAATTACAATAAATAAATTTTTACATTATCTAATGATTATATTAATTAATGGTATACCTTATTCACCATCTTGACCAGTGTTGCCGACCGCCTACATCACACAACCGCACTGGGCTGCTACTACTGACCGACCGCTCTGCATGACGACTATTAGCGTACAGCACGCGACGACTACTGACAGAGTACTGCTCTGCAACTAAACTGAGCTACAGACTCGCAACGACTCACTGACAGACTCGCAACGACAGACTGAGAACCGCTCGCAACACTCACGCGGTCAAGCGCATACTCTCTGGTCACAGATGCTACAATGTCTCGCCATCGCTGCTGCGTTACATACATGTTTCAGTGTATGATGGCGCTAGTGCTGTCCGGGTCACAAGTGAGCACACTATCAGTATGGCCGTACCTGGCGAGGCGGATGGAGTCTCTCTGTCCCCTTTTAGCTGTGCTCAGGCAGACATTTGCGCTGCCTGATACGCTCCCTGCCCTTTTAACAGATGACACTGCCATGAAAGGCTTAGTTTTGAGTTTTATTCGGGCAGGGGGCTTTTATCACTTAATCTAAGTGTTCGCCTTTTTTGTGTTGCGTCTGGCCTTTGGCCTACGATTTTAGACTGAGTTCTTAATGTGTTTCTCGCTGGTTGGCTTTTCCTTTTTTGTCTCTATGGTTGTCCAACCACTGTCACACTCTGTGTGATTTTAATTCGTTTTGTCTGGTCTCTGTCCAAGTCTTTCTTGTCCTGTGTCGTCTGTCGTTCTTTCCATTGTACGTTTTTATTCTGTGTGGGCGTTTTTAAGTTTTGGAAAAAGGGACCGATGACCGTAGCAGTCTGGTCCCTTTAATCCCACAAACCAACCAATCTTACTGTCTACCGTTTCCTGGTATGAAGCGAGTTTTCTTAACCATGGGCTTTTGGTGTTGCTAGCTGGAGCATCCACCTTTTCTTGTGTTCTTATTTTGCACTTTTCAGGGTAGCTAATACACTTTTAGCATGTTATTTTTGGTCAAGTTGAACTATAACGACCTGCTTGTTGCGGTTATGGACGAGCGGTTCTAGGCGCTTCAATCCGGAACCGCGCTGCTGCTACGGTCGCAGGTTCGAATCCTGCCTAGGGCATGGATGTGTGTGATATCCTTAGGTTAGTTAGGTTTAAGTAGTTGTAAGTCTAGGGGATTGATGACCTCAGATGTTAAGTCCCATAGTGCTTAGAGCCCCATTTTTGTTGCAGTTAACAGTATTTTATTTTGAGAAAGTTGTGTCCCCCTCCTTCCCGTATCAGGGCTTAAATGTTTTACTAGCATGTATTTCCTATTACTTGTCATGAACATAGATTATTAGGACAGCTATCTGCTTTTTATCTTAACGTCGATTTGTGTTTCCTATCTTGTACACCTAAAGGTGTGATCTGAAATTAAGAAATTGGCCGTGTTCGTGTAAAAGTTCATATACAACTGAAAGCGGTTTATTTCAGAAACATAAATTTCGGCTATTGCCTTTAATTTACAAACTGGGGTTCTACCGCGTCTCGACGCATTCGATGACACACTTGTCGTTGCCAAATCCCGCTGCTCCGTAAAGCTCTTGCGTCAACGGCGCGTGCGCGATCAGCGAACGAGAGCAGGTAGTGTCGACGATCGCTTTACTCGGGAAGTTCAGGCCTGTAGCCAGGGACACGTTCCCAGCGATACCTCGCCCCCACTCCCACCCTTCCGTCGCGGCTGTCACGTCGCGTGACGTAAGCAGTGCGACCTGTGTTGCGCGAAGCCCCACGGTCAGTGGGTTAGCCGCGATCCGCTCCATCCGTGCGTTAGGGCAGCGAATTACACGCCAGGCCAGCAGAAGCCGTACGCCGCGCACAGCACGCCAGGGTATTCAGTGTACGCCCCAGTCGCGGGTCGCCGTAATTGCATCCTCTTCTTGTTCAGGCGGCGTACGGCTTTTCAAATGACACTTCCGTCCTTGACCAGCGTGCAGTTAATGTAGCAGTCCAGGAGCCTTGAACTGCAAAGTGAAACTGTGTTTGTACATGTGTGGTGTTTCTTTTTTTGGATATGTCCTAAAGATGTGTGTGTGTGTGTGTGTGTGTGTGTGTGTGTGTGTGTGTGTGTGTGTGTGTGTGTGTGTGTTTACACTGACGGTCATTAACATCATTTCAGTACGGATCCATTATCTCTCTCCAGATCTCTTTCGAGAATGAGCGTCAGGCTGCGAGAAATCAGTATGTTGCACAGGGGACGCTACGGGCTGCACAAATTTTCACTTGTCACAATTTAATTAATTTCAAACTCCACTGCGGCCGATATCAGAATTTCTATTTTATTTCATCATGGAATTATTTCGTTAGACACAGAACATTTATCATGAAACTTGCCATTGGCTCATTGTCAAGGGATGTGCACTAAATAAGAAATTAGTCATTGATTAAACAGTTATATAAAGAAGCATAGATACGCTGATTTGCGAAGAAAATTACTACCACTGTCCATAGCGAGAAAGGAATCCGCCTGGTGGACATCAGGTCACGTGACGGTAAGGAAAGTATGAAGGTATCTCCCTTATTCCTGTTACAGGCTTCTAGGAAGTTTGGACAATGGATCCACATCCAGAAAGTTAGCATCAGAATGTAAAATAATTTTGATAATCGGATAATCTTAAAGTGAACTGTTTCACTGGGCATACACAGCGGGGTAATTTCCAAGAATGATTGCCTATCGAAGTTGTGGTGTCCAAACGATACATATCGAACGTGCGGTCGTAAATCGATCATGCGACCCTGGTGGAGGCGTTGTGATCAGTTACTTGTGATCGGCATTTCTATCTGTTTCCCGTCGTTCCCTTAGTTGCTCTAAATTACATACATTCGCGAATTATTTGTGAGTTGCTAGGGAATCCCAGACGATTTATGTGGTTAGTGAGTGGGATGTCTGGTATTCTTGACGTTTCTTCGGCATATTCTCTCACATGGAAAAATATAATTCCATGTTTATCCAGCGTAGAAAATTGTTCGACTTTTTGTCGCAAATATGGAGTACTAGTGGACGAGGTAAGAAGGGATTGTGTAGACTGTGGCGGTGCGAAGTGTGTAAAACAGCCTAAGAACAGTTTCGGTGCTGAAATACCGTTTACAATTTCATTGTGGTCAGTGCGGAAAACGAACGAGTATCAGGAAGAATACATTGTTCGACTCTTCCAAATTATCCATCCAGACCACCGTAATGGACTTTCACATGATTCCATCACCGACGAGGAGTAAGGTAAGTCGACTCCTTTGCAATTAAAAGTATTTTTGTAACGCTCTTCTTTTGCCGTTGACGTAGCGACCACCGTAAACATACTGATAACGCCCGCCACCGCATGATCGATTTACGATCGCACGTTCGATATGTATCGTTTGTACCCCGCCACTTCGATAGGCAATCATTCTTGGAAGTTACCCACAGCGGAGACAATGAGCTCCGACCCGTGCGCTCATGGCAAGGGCAATGTTTCAGGTGCTCTTAGTCGGGCACTTTTCTACTTTATGAAGGATGTTCTTTTCAAAGTCGACAGCGCAGTGCGTTAGTGGAGCACCAGTGTTAACCTTTCTAGTTGCGAACGTACCAGCTGCTCGCAGCCCTTGTCTTTCTTTTTCCTTCTGAGAGAGAGAGAGAGAGAGAGAGAGAGAGAGAGAGAGACGCACCATGGAGGTAAGCACAAAGACAAGCAGAAGAAACTCTTGCCGTGTGGGGGCGGGCATTATCTTGCCTAAATGTAAGTCCAGAATCGCTTGCCATGAACAAAACGGGGCGAAGAATATCGTCGACGTATCGCTGTGCTATAAGAGTGCGGCGAATGACAACCAGAGGGGTCTTACTACGAAAATAAATGGTGCCCCAGACCATCGCTTTCGGTTGTCAGGTCGTATGGCGGGCGACAGTCGGGTTGGTGTACCAAGGCTGTCCAGAGCGTCTGCAGACACGTCTTCACTAGTCATCGGGGCTGGGTTCGAAGCAGGACTCACAACTGGAGACATTCCTCCTCCAGTCAGTGAGATCCGAGGCGGAAGACATGTCTCAAGTCGATCCGCACAGCGGTGCGCTACCTTCGTGTCTGTCGTACGCCATATTGCCCGACAACCAGGAGTGATGGCGTGGAGTAACAATTCTTTCCGTAGCAGGTCCCCTTTGGTTGTCATCCGCGGGTCCCCGGCCAGTTCGGGATTTTCAGGATCTAACGCGACAGTTGGTCAGAATTTGGCACGATATTCCTCAGAAGCACACTGAACGACTCTGACAGCCAAGGCCTAGCCGAATAACTGCTTGCATAACGGCCATCTCTTTCGCTTGAATAAATCATCCATTTTTTCTGAAATTGTGATCATTTGTTTGTCTGTACATGTACATCACATCTACGAATTTCAGTCGCATTTGGATAAATCCTTCGTGGTGTGTCTATTTGTTTGTTAGAGTGTACAGTAGTGACTGTCGATTGCGCCCTCTTCTCAGTTTGTGTACGTAATGTGAAGTGGAACACTTTAAAGTGTTCCTAAGTCAAAAGTTATTTTATATACAAACGGTACATACACGGATGGGCTCCGTATCGAAACTTTATACTTCTAAGTCCCCTCTATAACCCTAGAAGACTTCAATACGAATTGTGGAACACACTATAGAAACGAAGCAGAGACGAATAGGGACTCAATGGAGGTACGATACCGGCCGCAAATGGAGAAATTCACTGTCAAATACTGTTACCGTCCAGCGCTTAGGAAATAGGCTCTTAGAAACGGCGAAGCTGGCCAACTGTTGGCGCTCTACTCTCGTGAGCCTCTGTGGTGGTGGTGGTTAGTGTTTAACGTCCCGTCGACAACGAGGTCATTAGAGACGGAGCGCAAGCTCGGGTTGGGGAAGGATTGGGAAGGAAATCGGCCGTGCCCTTTCAAAGGAACCATCCCGGCATTTGCCTGAAACGATTTAGGGAAATCACGGAAAACCTAAATCAGGATGGCTGGAGACGGGATTGAACCGTCGTCCTCCCGAATGCGAGTCCAGTGTGCTAACCACTGCGCCACCTCGCTCGGTCGTGAGCCTCTGTGCTGGTGTTGATAATACTTTCAAGCCTCGATCAGGCGAAAGATGCTGAACTTCGATATATCCTCACAGAACATAAAGATCAGAGACTTGCCGCCTCCATAAACGACGATAGCTATTCATCTGTGGCAGATCTAACGACAGGGTACAATTCCAGCGAAGGCACAAGTGCTTTGGAGCACACCGTTCCGACACCTACGTGTGTTCATGTTCACCTAACGACATGGCCAAATACGGTTGCAGTGTGCAAAGGGATTATCAAGGCTGGACCGTGGCTCGAAAGAAACGTGTCACCAGGTCGCTGGTCGTGTCGGGATATGCCATCATCCAGCCGAACGGCTGTTCGATATATGCACCGCACTACAGCCGCAGGCCGATGCAGGCAGTATTATGCTGTGGGTGACATTCACCTGCGCTTCCATGGCACCACTAGTAGTGATTGGACGCACCATGACAACTGTGGACTACGCGAACATCTTTGCATCTTGTAATGTGATGTCCTTCCTGGAGTGTTGATTATTGATATTTTAAATTTAAATAAGAAGGTAAAATGTTGGCGAAGGAAGGAAACATCACATTGCCAGCAAGAAGAGAAAACGTAATATTTGTGAAAATTAGAGGAAGGCATTGAACCTTAAACAGTTCTTGCGACATAAAATATTTTTGCAACAGAGTATTTCATTTCTGTACTTTCAACATTGCAGCAGAGTCAGCAATCGTGATAATCTAATATGTAAGAAACTATCAGCCTCGATTGCAGTAATGAAACCAACCTTTACCTAGGTTTCAGCCCAAATAATTGAGCAATCTTCACAAGATATACCTGAATCTATAATTTGTCTAAGAGGGCATTAAAAAAAGCACTCCGTCTTCAGACCACAAATGGCCCATCGGGACCATCCGACCGCCGTGTCATCCTCAGTTGAGGATGTGGGTAGGAGGTGCGTGTGGTCAGCACACCGCTCTCCCGGTCGTTATGATGGTTTTCTTTGACCCCGCTACTATTCGGTCGAGTAGCTCCTCAATTGGAATCACGAGGCTGAGTGCACCCCGAAAATTGGCAACAGCGCATGGCGGCTGGATGGTCACCCATCCAAGTGCCGGCCACGCCCAACAGCGCTTAACTTCGGTGATCTCACGGGAACCGGTGTATCCACTGCGGCAAGGCCGTTGCCCTGAGAGGGCATGGTCTAGAAATAAGCTACGCCTGTTCAGGCTGTTTTAGTTTTTTTTTCTAGACCATTCCCTCTTAGACAAATTATAGATTCAGGTATATCTTCTGAAGAAGGCTCAATTATTTGGGCTGAAACCTAGGTAAAGGTTGGTTTCATTACCGCAATCGAGGCTGATAGTTTCATATATATCATTTCTCATACGAGCTTTGCTACAGACGCAGAAGTCGCCGCTGCAAAACTGTAAGCTTCGTGGCATAAATCCATGTTATTGTTAATTGGTAATTGCAAAGAAATAGTTCGTATAGTAACAATAATAATAAAATAATAGGAATCCGTTAAAAACGTTGGACTGCATGTTTCTACTTACGGAAGTTAAAATGTGAATACAACAGGACGCGCATTCGTTGGTCCACCAAATTGACTACTTCCAACCGACAGCCGATTTCGTTATTATAGGTGCATAGGATTATGCATTCAACTATTAAAATAGTCACAAATGACTTAAAGATATATTTTCGCGATGAAATCCATCGAACAATGGATGATACAGCATTGAACAAGAAGCAGACTGAGTAATAGCTCTGTTATTTTTTAACGAAAGAAAACTGGAATTTTTGCTGTTAATTATGCCATTGAAATAAAGGTAATACTCTGAGATACAATCTTATCCTTAATATCGTTGAAAGAAAATGATTTGTTACACAGTATGCACATTTATTACATTAGAAGTAAAGTTACCTACCGTATGAGGTTCTGTTAAGTGTGCTCAACTATGTCATCCTGTCAGTGCTTTACGATAGGCTTGACGTGCACGCAGATAGTTAAAGACATGTGCCGGGATGATTCCTTTGACATGGACAGAAACTGTTTCCCCCCCTCATCCTTCCTCCAATGGTATCATGCACCGCTACTAATGATGTCGTCCTCGACAGTTCGTTGACTCCTAATCTCTGTTCTTCCGTTTTATAATATCACATTCAGGAGAAAAGGATGCTACATTTCACAAGCTGTCAATTTCGCACTGTTTTCGATGGTTGAAAAAAAGATGGTGTGTGCAGATAAAGTAGGGAATTTCGTCATCAGAGAATCTATAGTAGATTGCTTCGAACTTTTCTGGAAATTAAGTCACTACGGCTACTTAGAAATAGGGACAGCGCTGTCAAGATTCCTTGGGGCACCTCCGACGTTCCCAATGAACATTCGGCGTTGCCGACTGAGTATTAGATTCTATCACTGGAGAAATGTTTTGGCGCTGGTCACATGTTTGGGAAGCTATTTTATCAACTCGTATCAGTGTTGTTTATAGTTCTGGAAAGGAGGATTATTCGACCACGTAATTTTTTTGCAAGGATTCCATAGCGAAGACAGCGAATAGATTTCTACACGGTCCACAAGGTCTAAACCTACACAGATAGTCCAGTTGGTTGCACACACGTCGGGAAAGGCAGATATCAGAGTTTGAGTCCCGTCATTGCACACAAGTTTAACAATGCTGAAGTGAGAGAATCATTTAGCTTGAGTGGTGGTACTTTGGCTGGAATCCGGACAGTGAGCAACTAAATCTGCCCCGACACGCAATGACCATAAATGCTTTGTAATGCCTACACGAAGAGAAACAACCTGACATTATCTCGTTAGGATATTAGTGGTGAGCACCTCGAACACGTCATGTGTGGGTTTATACTAAGGTAGGGGGTTTATACTAAGGAGCGATATGGAACGGGGCGATCGCGTAAAATAAATAGTAGGGAGTGAGAATGGCAGACTTAGTTTTATTGGATATTCCATTACATCTGTAAACGAAATTTTAGAGTATTGTTCCAATATCGTAAACATGGCAATAAATAGCCAAAGAATTCAGAGACGGGCTGTTCGGATTGTAACAGGTCGGTAAAACCCATAGGAAAGTTTAACATAAATGCTCGCCTAATTTAAACGTGAATCATTGGAAACGTACATAGTTCTCGACAAGTTTCGTTCCATAAACACGCCTATTTCCATACAGTGATCAAGAGAGTAAACAATCTAGCACTAGAGAAAGCTGCAAAAATAAAGTAACTAGTAATTCTATAATATAGGGTACAACAATATATATATATATACCAGCACAAAGTGACGTCGATAAAGATATCTAAATACTAAAAGAATCACCAGTGAAACAGAAGATTTTATACTTGCGTACAGAATACATAGGAAATATATCCGAGAAATAAAATGCATTACTGTAAAATACAGGACTAAGATTAGCTTACCTTACCATACACAATCTAAAAATACAAATAAACCCAGGGTAAACAAAATTACCAGTCCACATGAAATCAGTCATCAGGTCTATACAAAATCATATGTCAAGATGGCGATAAATTTGTGTATGACAAACAGAGAGAAATTTCTAGAACTAGATCTAGAGCACACGCCAGAAATAGCGATACTAATCCATCCACTTTGTCCAATCACACGAAAAAAAAAAAAAAAAAAAAAAAAAAAAAAAAAAAAAAAAAACACTAAGTAGACCAGACAGAACCAACAATGAAAATATTACACAAAATTTAGAAGGGAATAAGTACGAACATCTTGGAAGAAATAGAAATTCATATGCACACACATAACTACCTACAGAGCATGTTAAACACAAATACTACATCGAAAATTTTATTGAAATCTTAAAAATACATAACTGATAAACATAAACTGCCAACAACGTCTTACAAGCAATGGTAGCAAAGACTAAGTCACAAATACATAGAAATAATAGATTAATACATCAAAACAAAAGTGTAAACATATAACATCGCTGGTGTTCTGTCAAATAACGCTGTCAAAAGTACAAAATCTTGTAAACATGACAAAAAATGTCATTGCCAACTAAAGAATCCCATCTACAACAGCTTTAACGATCGACATGTACCAGTATAACTGTCACAACGCCAGCTCTAAAACATAACAAGCAAATCATTAAACGGTGACAGCATGTTTTATGGACGTCACAAACAGCTAGACGTAAATACTATTGTAAAATCACCTAATATTGTCAATAATGATACATAAGAATAGAAACTAATGAAACCATGTATTACTCGCAGGTTGCTATAAAATGGCACCGTAGCCGAAACAGGCCTATCTCATACCAACCAAGCACTAAATACTTTAAACATAGCAGCGATTTTGATTTATCTACTTACAACTGTTGCATAACTTTAAAGAACCAGTATTGGAGGAGGGTCATGTGACCTTTCAGCTGCCACCATCGTACAAAACGCATGTGTATCATGAAAATGAGATGATAATATGGCGCCTTACGAGACATATAGACAATTTTTCCATCGTTCTATACGCGAATGGAATCGAACTGGAAGTCGATAATATTGGTTACGAAGGATGTGCCGCCTTGCACACTAACTTTCAATATTGCTGTGAAGACGTGCGCAAGCAAGGGATTAGTCGAAACATCGTGTAAGGAATATATGACACTGGCAGAGATCCCAGAAACTTTTGGAATCGTTACAGGTGCTGATATCTTTTTTTTTTTACTTACTTTTTTTACTTTCATTGCAGTGAAATTTATTTGTGTGTGTAAACACGACACGATGTAAACATCTTAATATTTACAGTTCCAGTCATCTTAATCAAATAGAGCACGTGCATATCACATAGACGGAAGCTGTTTGTAACGTAGCCGAAGCAGTTTCTTACAGCACATCATGGTGCTTAACGGACGGTAACTGTAATCGCAGCTACTCGAAACGTATTTCATCCGAACTAAAAGTTCTCGTTGTGGTTATTTACGGGCCACTTACCAGATCAACGCTAATGATAAACTGGTCATAGCAGAACAAATAAGTAGTTGTGAAAGAAAAACCAAAGTGGTTGCCGTCCCCCACCCGCCCTTCCTACCGCAGTCAACTTCACGACTATCTGCCGATGAAAGCTCCGCCGTTCTGTTGCTACACAGGCTCGTGAAGCAGTTTCACGCCGCTACGCTAATGGACCGCTGCAGTCCGCTACTGCTGTAGTTGTCTGCTGTTTGTTTATGAGTCTGACGGAAATTCTGGTGCACTGTTCGGCAGCTGTGTAACGGTTGCACAAGGCGCTGCAATGAGGAGGAGCTTCCTCACTTATCGTGCTTCAGGTTCGAAGTCTTTCCTGCCAATATCAATAAAACCTGCGAGTCTCTGCAGCGGAGAGTACGATGTACACACACACACACACACACACACACACACACACACGCATGGAAAGAGTGTGTGTGTGTGTGTGTGTGTGTGTGTGTGTGAGAGAGAGAGAGAGAGAGAGAGAGAGAGAGAGAGAGAGAGAGAGAGGGGCAGAGGAGATTTCTATGACTACACATTATCTGTGAGAATTTTGGTCTGTATATTCTTACCAATTAATTTATAATGTATTCCTTATTCCATAAACATGATCTGCATTCCACATTGTTCAGAGGATGGTGTAGACTTTCTGTTGTCTTCTAACCTTGTTTTTTTATTGACTCGGGTATCCGAGATCTGTCCCCCCCCCCCCCCCCCCTGTCCTAAATTCGCCTACTACTTTCATTTCCACGGAAAATGCTGCAATCTTGAGTCGCAGTAAGCTCTTTCAGCCTTTCAGCTTACATAGGCGACATTGGAAGAACAAGAGTATTTGTAGGCTGCACACGATGTGCTTAACACTAACAGTAACCACTGAGCAAATAAACTTTTACTACAACAGAAGTAGCAGTAAGATAAGACCAAAATGTCTGATGGATTGGCCGATTATAAGAACGAGACTCTGTGGCGTTGTTAAGAACAGGATAGACCAATGAGAGAATACCATCGTGTGGCGGAAGTGTCAAACTGAAAATATTCCATTATTGTAACTTTGTCCGTCCTGATAGCTGAGTGGTCGGTGCGGCGGTCTGACACGCCAGTGGGCCCGAGTTCGATTCACGGCTGGGTCGGAGATTTCCTCCGCTCGGGGACTGGGTATTGTGTTGTCCTCATTATCATTTCATCATCATCATCAGTGAAAGGCAACGGGAAACCATCACTGGAATCACTTCCCTAGACGCTCCTGCGGTGGACCTCTCTGACGAGGCTTCCCCCATGACAAGACCCGCCGCAAGGCAGAACACAAAGTTTTAATTATAAATTTACATAAACGTAGTTTTTTAGTTTTTTTGTACCGATCATGAGACGCTCACTTTTTTAAATTTATTGGCTTTCAGGATGTTCCCATGCAGCCACCCCTATTGTGGTATGTCATTTCTGGCGATAGGAACAGAAGGACAACAGAGTTCCCCGTCCCCGAGAGTAAAAATTTCTAACCCGGCCGGGAATCGAACCCGGGTTTTTTGGCCGCATACGGCCCACGGGCCGCCATTTGAACACTCCTACTCCTGAGAATTATTCACCATGCTCTTGGCAGTGGCACAGCTGCTTTGTTCCGTTCATTTACGCTCCTAGTTTCCAACACCAGGTTTTGTGGTGGTTTAGTACAAAGCATATTCAGTGTTAAGAAAATGTAGTGACGCCGCGTGGTAAATTTTACATAATTTTGCAGCTGATAATTAAATGTCACTATTTGAATATAGCATTGCAACTGTCATCGTTGCTTAACTGTATTCCTTTCTTTAGAAGAAACCAATTCTTTTACATCGGAAGTCCTACATTAACTCCCATTTCAAGTTCTCAGCTTCACCTGGGGGATGATTTAAGACTCTCACAACATATTTTTCTTCCATTGTATTTTTTCCTGATCACTTAAATTCTTGTTTGCTCATTTTATGAATTTTTGTTTTGTGTTTCACACGTACGTGCTTTATTGTTGAGAGGAATAGTCATGCAAATTAATAAAAGATCCCCAAAAGATTTCTAAAGAAAAGAAACAAATACCTGGAGAGTGTCAAATGAATAAATCCTAGTGGCAGCCAAACAAACAGTTCATCGTGGCCCATAATCGACAAAACGGCTAGAAATGAAAATCGACGACGAATATAGCTGAAGTGATGAAGATGCATCATATACTAAACGTGAAAGGCAGTTTACCTTGTATTGATTCTGTTATTTTAGGAACCAACGTGTCTTGGTGTACTGACAAGGGCCTGTACCCACTTGCCATCACAGATTTCGTCCATATTTGTAGTATTTGCAGAGTCTGTCCAGAAATGAAAGTGACAGAAGTGGCAGCTCCAGATGGCCAGGCGTTTTTATTTTTTTTATGTTTTCTTCGGATCGGGTGATGCATGCATGTTTTATGTTACAGTAGTAGGGCAGTGGGGAGAGCAGATTGGTAATCAGAGGGTCGTGTCCCTACGCATAAATACACGTAACCAGAAATAATTCTCAAAGAAAAATATTGTATTTATTAATATTTCCGGTAATAAAGGCCTGAAAAGGAAAGGCAACGGAAAATTCGGGGTTGCGAATAAATTTTCAGGAAAAAGTCGTACACGAGAACTCAGTATATAAAATTAGAGACTTATTATTTTAAGTCCATGATTTACTTGTGCTAAGGTGATACTCATCGTAAAAAAAAAAGAAGCAGTAATATTCTCGGCTTTTTGCACACGCTATAAACGCCTCATTTTTACAGTTACATGGTTGGTTCAAATGGCTCTGAGCACTATGGGACTCACCATCTTAGGTCATAAGTCCCCTAGAACTTAGAACTACTTAAACCTAACTAACCTAAGGACATCACACACACACACCCATGCCCGAGGCAGGATTCGAACCTGCGACCGTAGCAGTCCCGCGGTTCCGGACTGCAGCGCCAGAACCGCTAGACCACCGCGGCCGGCGTTACATGGTTCTTCTAATGTTTCTATAGAAAAACAAACTTGGATTACGTTCTTAGTTTGGTCTCTCTCTTCATCGCACAGTTTGACAGCGAGGACGGCGGGTGATGTACAATGGTATCAATGTATTTTGATGCCATCTTCGGGGTGACCGATTTTTTCCACTCTGAGATAATAGCAGTTTTGAAGCTTTTTGATGAAATTCTGTAGCTTCGAATATAAGTAAACAACACAGGGTCGTACCACAGGAGTGAAATTCTGGTCATGCAGAAAGCACACCAGTGGCAACACGCCATCAATACCGTCACTGAGCGATAATAACAATGAAGTCAATGAAGAGAGTGCCACTAACGCAGAGTTATTAAACACGGTTTTCTGAAACTCCTTCACCAAAGATGACAAAGTAAATATTTCTGAATTCCAGTCAAGAACAACTGCCAAGATGAGAAACATAGAAGTAGATGCCCTCGGTGTAGCAAAGCAGCTTAAATCACTTAACAAAGGCAAGGCCTCCGGTCCAGATGGTATACCAGTCGAGACGTGCTATTTGCGTCCAATAATACGACAGGAAGCAGCAGGGCCATAATTACCAAACATACACAGCTTGTGTTAATCAATGTTTATTAGCATTTACAATTTAGATACAATAAAATCGATCAATTTAATAAGAACAATAAAAAAAATTTTAAATCCCTGTTGAAATTTGTATATCAAATCCACAAAACATTAAGAAAATTTCTGTTGATGTAAATACTTCATACACTACTGGCCATTAAAATTGCTACACCACGAAGATGACGTGCTACAGACGTGAAATTTAACCGACAGGAAGAAGATGCTGTGATATGCAAATGATTAGCTTTCCAGAGCATTCGCACAAGGTTGGCGCCGGTGGCGACACCTACAACATGCTGAAATGAGGACCGATTTCTCATACACAACCAGCAGTTGACCGGCGTTGCCTGGTGGAACGTTGTTGTGATGCCTCGTGTAAGGAGGAGAAATGCGTACCATCACGTTTCCGACTTCGATAAATGTCTGATTGTAGCCTATCGCGATTGCGGTGTATTGTATCGCGACATTGCTGCTCGCGTTGGTCGAGATCCAATGACTGTTAGCAGAATATGGAATCGGTGGTTCAGGAGGGTAATACGGAACTCCGTGCTGGATCCCAACGGCCTAGTATCACTCACAGTCGAGATGACAGGCATCTTATCCGGATGGCTGTAACGGATCGTGCAGCCACGTCTCGATCCCTGAGTCAACAGAGGGGGACGTTTGCAAGACAACAACCATCTGCACGAACAGTTCGACGACGTTTGCAGCAGCATGGACTATCAGCTCGGAGACCATGGCAGCGGTTATCCTTGACGCTGCATCACAGACAGGAGCGCCTGCAATGGTGTACCCAACAACGAACCTGGGTGCACGAATGGCAAAACATCTTTTTTGCGAATAAATCCAGGTTCTGTTTACAGGATCAGGATCGTCGTATCCGTTTGGCGACTTCGCGGCCCAGGCACATTGCAAGCTGGTAATCGTCATCGCCATACTGGCGTATCACCCGGCGTGATGGGATGGGGTCTCGGTCACCTCTTGCTCGCATTGACGGCACTTTGAACAGTGGACGTTACATTTCAGATATGTTACGACCCGTGGCTTTACCCTTGATTCGATCCCTGCGAAACTCTACATTTCAGCAGGATAATGCACGACCGCATGTTGCAGGTCCTGTATGGACCTTTCTGGATACAGAAAATGTTAGACAGCTGCCCTGGCCAGCACACTCTCCAGATCTCTCACCAACTGAAAACGTCTGGTCAGTGGTGGCCGAGCAACTGGCACGTCACAATACGCCAGTCACTACTCTTGATGAACTGTGGTATCGTGTTGAAGCTGCATGGGCAGCTGTACCTGTAAACGCCATCCAAGCTCCGTTTGACTCAGTACCCACGCGCGTCTAGTCCGTTATTACGGCCAGAGGTGGTTGTTCTGGGTACTGATTTCTCAGGATCTATGCACCATATTGCGTGAAAATGTGAACAAGTGTCATTTCTAGTATAATACATTTGTCCAATGAATACCCTTCATCGTCTGCATATCTTCTTGGTGTAGCAATTTTAATGGCCAGTAGTGTACAATCAAGACTTGACAAACTCTGAACCCGAAAGACTACCCTGTACAATGACTTCTCTTTTGCAATATAAATTCGTACCAAGGTACAACATTAAGGCACAACATAATGCACAATTAACAATAAGGCAACTTCTAAAACTTGAACGCTCGGTAATGAAGGTACCGGGCACACTAACATCTAAGGAATAATCCAGTTGATGCCAGTACAGGTAGGCGATAAATAAATAAACAATAAAACACAGTATCTCGGCATCTAAACATTCCCTGAGAACGTACGCAAATGAAACCCTCCTTTATAATAATTAAACTTCACAATTAGCATACAAGGTACAAATAGGATAAAAATGGCTTATAAGGGAATACAGAATTAATAAGGCGGAGCCTCCAGCAATCTGATCGGACACTAATTACAGAGTGACCCAGTTTTAAAAGTTTAAATTCATTTTTCGAGCGAAAGCTGCATCCGCCAAGGTGGCGGAGGAACGAGCTACAAAGTTTAACGACCTGTCAGAGCCAGGAACAAAGAGAACAACAATACTGAACTTAAGAACGAGATCGAGACAGAAGGCCAGGAACATGGAGCCTGGTCTACCGAAACGCAGTTCCAATGGCAACGGCCAAGTCGTCAAGCCCTTTGCCACGTCCCACTGTACTGGAGGAAATACACTGCTCTCTGCCCAACTGAAACATAAATCAACTGCAGCAGGACACTTGCGATTGCGCATTCAATTACTAAAAGAATAAAACGTAACATTGAAACAGGAATGCTCGTCAATTTTTTTTAAACTCAACCCTTAAGTATTCATTTAAACACTGCAATACACGCGAAAATAGAATTGTTCCTTGAAACGTAATAGCGACAGCTGAGTATTATCTTAAACGGGCGATTGCCCACCAGAACTACACTTTCATGGAACAGCATTTCGTTACTCGTTAATTAAGTTGCAAATTTTGGTATTTAATCACCAAGGTTACCACAATTTTAGATATACGATCACTCGACAAGGAGCAGCTCACCGGGTTCCCTTACGTCTAGCTGCAGATCCGTCATCAAGTGGAAGGAAACTAAGATGGAAATCCCTAGCCCCGTTGTTATGTCACGTGTGACGTAAATTTGACATACCAGACTCATCACTGAAGACAACATTAGGTAACCATTAACACACATATTTAAGCACACAGTTGCACCTGTTTAAATCGAACACACACCATATACCCAGGCGAACGGTTAATGCCAGGCGACGCTCCGGCAAGATCTTCTTCGCAACATGCACAACGTGCCGAGAAAAGCCAAACACCAAGCCTCGTGCCGGAACCCAAAACCTTTCCGCCGTCTCCGGCCGCAGCACTCCGGTAATACCACGCGCAATGATCATGCGCATCAAGTAAGGGCCAATCTCCCGATCGGGTTGTAACCGCAATCGACAGACCACACTGTGGGAGCTGCTGCCTCGACGCTGCAGACTTAAATAAGCGAACCCGCGATGAACATCCGACTCGCGGCCGGCCAAAGCTACATCGATAGCAAAGCCGACACTACAAGAAAGGCGTACTGTCGCCAGCCGCGCAACTTATCACCAGTCAGGGTTCTTTCAGAGTATGCTGATGCCATAGCTCCATATTTAGCAATTATATACAACCGCTGGCACATAGAAAGATCCGTACCCAAAGACTAGAAAATTGCTCAAGTCACACCAATACCTTAAAAGGGAAATAAGTGTAATCCGCTGAATTACAGACCCATATCACTAATTTTGGTTTGCAGTAGAGTTTTGTAACATATTCTGTGTTCGAACAATATGAATTACCTCGAAGAAAAACTAGCGTCTACTAAGCAAACTGCGTGCCTATGGATTATCGCCTCAGGTGTGCGACTGGATTCGTGAATGCCTGTCAGAAACGTCATAGTTCGTGGTAACAGACGGAAAGTCATCGAGTAAAACAGAAGTAATATCCGGCGTTCCCCAAGGAAGTGTTATAGGCTCACTATTGTTCCTGATGTATATTAACGACTTAGGAGACAATCTGAGTAGTCCTCTTATATCGTTTGCGGATGATGCTGCCATTTACCGTCTTGTTAAGTCATCATATGACCAAAACGAATTGCAAAATGATTTAGATAAGATATCTGTATGGAACGAAAAGTGGCAATTGGCCCTGAATAAACAAAGGTGTGAAGTTATTCACATGAGTAGTAAATTTCGATTACGCAATAAGTCACACAAATCTGAAGGCTGTAAATTCAACCAAATATTTAACAATTACAAATAACATAAATCACGTAGATAATGTTGTGGGTAGAGAAACCAAAACTGTTATTCATTGGCAGAACACTTAGAATGTGTAACATATTTACGAAAGAAACTGCTTACATGACGCTTGTCTGTCCTAATCTGGAGTACTGGTGTGCGGTTTGGGATCCGCATCTGGTGGAACTGACGGATGAGATTAAAAAAGTTCAAAGAAGGGCAGCTCGTTTTGTATTATCGCGAAATAGGGGGGAGAGTGCTACAGACATGGTACGTGAATTGGAATGGTAATCATTAAAACAAAGGCGTGTCTCGTTGCGATGGGATCTTCTCATGAAATTTCAATCACCAGTTTTCTCCTCCAATTGCGAAAACATTCTATTGGCACCCACCTACATATGGAGAAATGATCATCACGATAAAATAAATCATGCCTGGCCCAGAAAAATTTGAGTGCTCGTTTTTCCCGCGCGCTGTTGGAGAGTTAAACTGTAGAGACACAGCTTGAAGCTGGTTCCTTGAACCACTGCCAGGCACTTTATTGTGAATAGCAGAGTAATCATGTAGATGCAGTGCATTTTAGGGGGAATCGCTTTAATATGGGAGGCTGGCAATCCTTCTTCATCTTAAAAGGCTAGTCGTATAGTTGTGGATTTGTTTGAAGGCGCTGTGAGAGAGCTAACAGAGTGGATTTGTGTTCCTGCCCGAAGACCTTTATCACATCAGTCAAAACTTTTTGTTTACGGCTGTTGTAAGTTTCCCAGATTTTCATGAAGTAATGACGAGTTTGCTATATTTAGTTGCTTATTCATCCATCGTTTTTCTCATCATCTGTCCAAGCTTTTCCTTCTCTTTCCTTTTCATGCATTTTATGAAACTATAAACAAATACAGTATGTATTGAACATTACTTCGGTTTATTTGCAGTGCAAATAACGTAAACTAATAAAAAAGGTTTTAGCACAGGGAGTCGACCCCGCGACCCTCGTATTATGTTTCTGTACTTCTCTCCGTTGCGCCAATCTCTGCCTGGAAACTATGCTGACCTAAATGGTTCATGCCTCGCTCAATTCGCTCCAGAATGTTATTTTTTGTTTCTAAGTGCTTGGCCATGTCCTGCATATACCATAAATTTAAAGCTAATCGATGATTACGAGTAGGTACGCCACTCCTTTGAGTACTATTCGTGTCTTGATAGTAATTAACAGAGTACTCCGATTTATTTATAAAATTTAGCATAGAATTTCAACACTGTGCCCAATTTGATGGTTTTACTCTTGTCTTCCAGGTACGTCCCACGTCATTTTGGATCCTCAGTGATTAAAGAACGATGTCACAAGGGGTGCTTGATGAGCTGCTGCGTAGGTATGTAATTACGTATTCTTTCTCTGCCGCATAATGCCCATTTTAACCACAAATATTATTATTGTAGACTTGCGTTTTATATATTTTGCTATGAATATATTTTTATTCTCGTTTTTTATTCTTTCAAACGATCCTGTAACCACCTGCTCATTGAAGCAACCGAAACTGCAATCAAAGAAGTGTTCTCTCTCAACCCCCCCCCCCCCCCCCCCCCCCCCCCCCCGCCCATCCTCCATAAAGCGTCGCACTTTCGTTTGTGTGAAATGAAACATGCAAAAATTAGAACCTATATAACAACGAAAATAATCAATTTTTGACAATGTAATGTATCGGCTAGATAAAAATTCACTCACCAAGCGGCGGCAGGATAACACACACACACACATAACAGAAGGTTATACTTACACAAGCTTTCGGAGACAGTGGCCTCTTCTTCCGGCTGAAAGACTGAAGGGGAAGGAAGAGGGGTGAAAAAAACGTGTGTCTTTTCCGAAATATACCCTTTTCCCTAAACCTTTCCGGTCCTTTTCCTTCACCCCTCTTACTTCCCTTCAGCCCTTCTGCCGAAAGGAGGAGCCTCTGGCTCTGAAAGCTGGCAAAATGTAACCTTCTTATACGTGTGTGTCTTGCTGCTGCCACTTGGTGAGTATACTTTTATCTAAAAATTAGAGCTTGAAACAGAACATTAATTATCATAACTTTTAAATGTACCACTGGTCAAACGGGGAAGAAAAATGTCATTTACACTCAATATGAAAATTTTATCAGAATTTAACATAACATGTAAATTATTTCACGCCAGAAAAAATATGCTAATAATTCTGCATAATGGTCTGGTAATTTTGTGCAACATATTTTAACAGCAACGGGATACCCAGTGATTCGGATGAGATAAAAACATTTTTTTCTTTCAAATCAGACACTGTACTGCAATGGAAGAGCTGATAATTGAATACCTATGTCGTCTAAGACAGAATATTTGTGTTGCGGTAATACTAATAATTCATGAGCTGTGGAATTAATTAGACCGTCAAGCAAAAAAGGCTACATCGTGTTACACTACACGATTTGTTTCGCATCTGTGTTCACGACTAGATAGAGACGAGTTTATTAAAATCTGCTTCGCCTGTTGCTAATTATGACGTAGCTTTATTTTATAAAACATATATCTGCTCAGTCACGAGTTATTTCCAAGTCCGTTGAGCAATTACGCACAGGGCAGCTGATGTTGATACATTTCATTTTGCATCCATTCTGTCCTTAGCTTAAACACTTAATACACTTGAAAATTACACGTAGTTATATATGAATTTGGAGTATGAATTGGGAACAAAAGTATTTTAAGTATTTTGTATCAATAAATATGTAATCAACAGGAATCTGGCGCTTCGCGGACTGGCAACTCAGTGAATCCTTAAAGACCAAGACATTACTATGACAGGACGTTTGTAGAACACGGAAACCTTGTTGGAGCATAGCTAAATGAAGCAAAACTGTTCGTGTATGGTACGTTGAGAATAACGGTATCCTAGATGGTGTGTAAATGACTCCTGACAAGACATGAATAGTATTTGGCCACGAAATTCATCATCACCTTGGTACCAGAGGATCGCTGATGGATGTAAGTGCTGTTACGTTCCGCTTGGTTGTATCCTTGAACCCAGCTTGTATCAGTGGAAGGTGACGGGGGGGGGGGGGGGGGGGTGGAGGTATTCAGTGCTTTAGTTTGGCAGGAAAGGGAAGGAGCTGTAAATGACCATCCAATTCCGTTCCTTCCTGGGTTACAACCAGAATCTCATTGCATCGTTAAGTGGAATGAGGACTATTGACTGTTGTCTGTGGTTTCTTCGGCAGTACCTCTGGGTCTGTATGAGCGGAGTATGCTGTTGCCGTCACTTGTTTTCAGTTACAGGATTGTGCTCCGTAGTTGAATCTCCAACATTCTTCCTCGACTTAAGGCCTATGTTTCACATTATTGAACTATTTTAGCGACTGTGCCATTTATCTCTGTGTTAGTTTCCTTCTTACATCGTCCTTGCGTCGCCGGTCTTCCGTGGTCTTGCTTCCAAGATACCGGAATTCGTTGACTTCGTCTACTGCGTGCTCACCAACTTTGGTTTCATATCTGCTACTCCTCATTGTTGTATTCTAACTCACAGCGAATTTTCTTTGCTAATCAGACTATTCATTAAATTCTACAGGCCCTGGCGATAGCAAAGATGTCAGTGGCTCTTTCCACTCATATCCTTTACCTATGAACAATAAGGGAGAAAGACTGCGTCCCTGCCTTACGCCCCTTTTGATCAAAGAACTTGACTCCTAATCGACTAATTCTATTGATCCCTCTTGGTTGCAGTACAGTGAGGTGAAAAGTCATGAGATAACGATACGCACATACACAGTTGGCGATAGTATCGCGTACACAAGGGATAAAAGAGTAGTGCACTAGCGGAGGGGGCCGTCATTTCTATTCAGCTGATACATATGAAAAGGTTTTCGACGTGATTATGGCCGCGCGACGGATATTAACAGACTTTGAACGCGGAACGGTAATTGGAGCTAGACGCATGAGACATTCCATTATGAAAATCGTTAGGTAATTCAATATTCCGAGATCCTCTGTCTCAGAAGTATTGTGAGAATACCAGATTTCAGACATTACCTCTCACGACGGACTTAACTACTGAGAGCAGTGGCTTTTACGACGAGTTGGCAGTGCTAACAGACAAGCAGTGCTGCTTGAAATGACGCAGAAATCGGTGTGGAACTTACGGTGAACGTTTCTGTTAGGAGAGTACGCCGAAATTTGGTCTTAATGGGCTGTGGCAGCACGACATCGCCTGCAGCGCATCTCCAAGGCTCGTGACCGTATTGGTTGGACCCTAGGCGACTGGAAAACCGTGGCCTAGTCAGGTGGCCGATATCATTTGGTAAGAACTGGTAGTAGGGTTTGAGTATGGCGCAAACCCCGCGAACCCATGGACCCGAGTTGCCAACAACGCACTATGCAAGTTGGTGGTGTCCCCACAATAGTGTGGGCTGTGTTTACATGGAATGGACTGGATCCTATCGTCCAACTGAACCCATCATTGACGGGAAATGATTTTATTTGACTACTTGGAGACCATCTGCAACGATTCATGAAATTAATGTTCCAAAACAACGATGGAATTTTTGTGGATGACGAAAGGAGGATATAAGATAAACATCAACAAAAGCAAAACGAAGATAATGGAATGTAGTCGAATTAAATCGGGTGATGCTGAGGGAATTAGATTACGAAATGAGACACTCAAAGTAGTAAAGGAGTTTTGCTATTTGGGGAACAAAGTAACTGATGATGGTCGAAGTAGAGAGGATATAAAATGTAGACTGGCAATGGCAAGGACAGCTTTTCTGAAGAAGAAAAATTTGTTAACATCGAGTATAGATTTAAGTGTCAGGAAGTCATTTCTGAAAGCATTTGTATGGAGTGTAGCCATGTATGGAAGTGAAACATGGACGATAAATAGTTTGGACAAGAAGAGAATAGAAGCATTCGAAATGTGGTGCTACAGAAGAATGCTGAAGACTATATGGATAGATCACATAACTAATGAATTGGGGAGAAGAGAAATTTGTGGCACAACTTGACCAGAAGACGGGATCGGTTGGTAGGACATGTTCTGAGGCATCAAGGGATCACCAATTTAGTATTGGAGGGCAGCGTGGAGGGTAAAAATCGTAGAGGGAGACCAAGAGATGAATACACTAAGCAGATTCAGAAGGATGTAGATTGCAGTAGGTACTGGGAGATGAAGAAGCTTGCACAGGATAGAGTAGCATGGAGAGCTGCATCAAACCAGTCTCAGGACTGAAGACAACAACAACAACATTGTGCTATGTCACCAGGCTACAATTTTTAACAATTATTGGTTTGATGAATATTCTGGCAATCTGAGAGAATGATTTGGTCACCCATATCGCACGATATGAATTCCGTTGAACATTTATGGGACGTAATTAAGATGTCAGTTGGTGCACAGAATCTTGTTCTGGCAACACTTACTTCATTATGGACGGCTATAGAGGCAGCATGGCTCAGTATTTCTGTAAGGGACTTCTAATGACTTGTTGAGTCCATGCCACGTCGAGCTGCACCACCATGCTGGGCAAAAGGAGGTCCGACATGATATTAGGAGCTATTCCACGACATTCGTCATCTCAGTGCATATACATGGTGATTATAAATGAATATCGGGGTTTTAACGCTTTATAATATTTATATTATTAAACCTAAGAGTTATAAATGATATGCCAAATGAAAGAGCAACTCAAAAAGTTTCACCAAGAACCTTATAAATGTTCAATGTGAGCACCATTTGCCACACAGCACCCCCCCAAGTCTATAGCCGAGTTTTTCCCAAATTTGATAAGTGTGTCTTCAATGATTGCAGCAACAGCTGCTTCAATCCGCTTTCTTAATTCAGGGAGGTCTGCTGGTAGCGAAGGCACGTACACACGATCCTTGATGAAGCCGCAAAGGAAAAAGTCGCATGGCGTTAGGTCGGGTGAATGTGGAGACCATACAAAGCAGGCTCTTTCATTGGGCCCCTTGCGGCCTATCCAGTGTTGGGGTACAGTGAAGTTCAACCAATCGTGTACTTTGCTACGCCAGTGAGGTGGCGCACCATCCTGCAGGAAAATGAAGTTCTCTGGCTCATCTTCTTCCAACTGAGGGAAGAGCCATTGCTCTAGTGTATCAAGGTGAGAAGTGCCCAGTTACAGTAGGTTCACCAAAAAGGAAAGGCCTATAAACTTTCCGCCAGGATATGGCTCAATAAACGGTCACTTTAGGGGAATCTCGTTGCATTTGTACGACCTGATGAGGATTTTCTGAGCCGCAGATGCGCAAATTGTGAGTGTTAACATGTCCACTAAGGTGAAAGGTCGATTCATCACTGAAGACAACACGATCCAGAAAATCTTCATCGTCATGAAACAACATTTCAGCCAGCTTTAGAGCCTGTAATAAGTGTAAACGGTAAGGACGTATTTGTACGCGTTCTCTTAAAACTTTCCAAACAGTTGACACAGGAACTTGTAATTCACGACTAGCCTTCCAGACTGATTCCTTTGGGCTATGAGTGAACGACTCCTTCATTCGCTCAACAGTCTCTTCACTAACTCTTGGTCGTCCTGTGTTCTTCCCTTTACAAAGGCAGCCAGTGTCTTCAAATTGATGATACCATATACGAATGTTGTTATCACTTAGAGGATCACAACCGAACTTCAGCTGGAACGCACGTTGCACAGTAACTACAGATTCGGTCTTTGCCAAACTGCAAAACACAAAACGCTTTCTGTTCACTAGTCGCCATCTTCGCTACTACCGCTGTCTAGCGGATTGCGGCGATAACATTGCCCGCTGCGCATGCGCACTGGTGCCAAACACAACTGAGTTTCTCTTTCATTTGATATACCATTTATAACTGTAAGTTTAATGTAATAAATATTATAAAGCGTTAAAACCCCAATATTCAGTCATAAACACCCTGTACAGTATTGTTATATCATGCGTTTTTCCCTATAGCTTACACATTTTACACTGATAATTTCATACATTTTCCATTTTTTTCACATTGTTGGGCGCTTTGTCCAAGTCAACAGCGCTTATGAAAGTATTTCGATTTTTCTTCTGTATTGCTTCCTGGAACAAGTTCAACGTCAGAACAGCCTATCCGCTTCACTTTACTTTTCTAAGGCCATACTGCTCATCGTCCAACAGATCCTCATTTTTTATTTATTTATTTATTTATTTTGCTATGCTGTCCATATAATATTCTTGTCAGCAACTTGTATCCATGTTGGGAATGTTGTAACTGAAAGCTACTGTTAACTCAGCTCATCTTTAAAATGTGGCGCATTGCACGTTATAACTATCAACGTAAATACTTGTTTGAGAGGTCGGCACAGGAACAGAAATGTATTGTTGTTGTGGACTCAGATTGTACCACAAATTTCTCCTCCTCAATTCTGTTCAGTACCTCCTCATTAGTTACGTGACCTACGCATCTTATCTTCAGCATTCTTCTGTAGCACCACATTTCAAAAGCTTCTATTCTCTTGTTGTGTAAACTGTTTATCGTCCACCTTTCACTTCCACACATGGCTTCACTCCATACAAATGCTTCCAGAAAAGACTTCCTGACACTTAAATTTACACTCGATGTTAACAAAATTTTTTTCTTCAGAAACGCTTTCCTTGCCATTGCCAGTCTACATTTTGTATCTTCTCTATTTCGACCATCATCAGTTATTTTGCTCCCCAAATAGCAAAACTCCTTTACTACTATAAGTGTCTCATTTCCTAATCTAATTCCCTCAGCATCACCCGACTTACTTCGACTACATTCCATTATCCTCGTTTTGCTTTTGTTGATGTTCATCTTATATCCTCCTATCAAGACACTGTCCATTCCATTCAACTGCTCTTCCAAGTGCTTTGCTGTCTCTGACAGAATTACAATGTCATCAGCGAACCTCAAAGTTTTCATTTCTTCTCCATGGATTTTAATACCAACTACGAATTTTTCTTTTGTTTCCTTTACTTCTTGCTCAATATACAGATTGAATAACATCGGGGAGAGGCTACAACCCTGTCTCACTCCCTTCCCAACCATTGCTTCCCTTTCATGTCCCTCTACTCTCATAATTGCCACCTGGTTTCTGTACAAATTGTAAATAGCCTTTCGCTCCCCGTATTTTACCCCTGCCACCTTCAGATTTTGAAAGAGAGTATTCCAGTCAACATTGTCGAAAGCTTTCTCTAAGTCTACAAATGCTAGAAATGTAAGTTTGCCTTTCCTTAATCTTTCTTCTAAGATAAGTCGTAAGGTCAGTATTGCCTCACGTGTTCCAATGTTTCTACGGAATCCAAACTGATCTTCCCCGATGTCGGCTTCTACCAGTTTTTCCATTCGTCTGTAAAGAATTCGTGTTAGTATTTTGCAGCTGTGACTTATTAAACTGATAATTCGGTAATTTTCACATCTGTCAACAGCTGCTTTCTTTGGGATTGGAATTATTATATTCTTCTTCCTCACCAGATTGTAGAGTTATGTCAGGACTGGCTCTCCCAAGGCCGTCAGTAGTTCTAATGGAATGTTGTCTACTCCCGGGGCCTTGTTTCGGCTCAGGTCTTTCAGTGCTCTGTCAAACTCTTCACGCAGTATCGTATCTCCCATTTCATCTTCATCTACATTCTCTTCGATTTCTATAATATTGTTTATTTATTTATTTATTGTTCCGTGGGACCACATTAAGGAGAAGTCTCCATGGTCATGGAACGACTCAATACATGAAATTATAACACGATTGTAGAAACTGATAAAATGAAATATAAGAAATATATTCAGGCGACACGTCATTAGTTTAAATGAAGAAAATCAAGAATGTAACACTGGAATTTGCTTAATTTTTTACCTCTTCCAGGAGCTCCTCGACAGAATAAGAGAGAGCCATGAGGAAACTCTTCAGTTTAGACTTAAAAGTGTTTGGGCTACTGCTAAGATTTTTGAGTTCTTGTGGTAGCTTATTGAAAATGGATGCAGCAGAATACTGCACTCCTTTCTGCACAAGAGTCAAGGAAGTGCATTCCACATGCAGATTTGATTTCTGCCTAGTATTAACTGAGTGAAAGCTGCTAACTCTTGGGAATAAGCTAATATTGCTAACAGCAAACGACATTAAAGAAAATATATACTGTGAGGGCAATGTCAGAATTCCCAGACTATTGAGTAGGGGTCGACAAGAGCTTCTCGAACTTACACCACACATAGCTCGAACAGCCCGTTTTTGAGCCAAAAATACCCTTTTTTAATCAGAAGAATTACCCCAAAAAATAATACCATATGACATAAGCGTATGAAAATAAGCGAAGTAGACTACTTGTCGTGTTGAAATGTCACTTATTTCAGATACTGTTCTAATGGTAAATAAAGCGGCATTTAGTTTCTGAACAAGATCCTGAACATGGCTTTCCACAACAGCTTACTATCTATCCGTACGTCTAGGAACTTGAACTGTTCCGTCTCGCTTATAACATGCGAATTCTGTCTGATTAAAATATCAGTTCTTGTTGAATTGTGAGTTAGAAACTGTAAAAACTGAGTCCTACTGTGATTTAGCATCAAATTATTTTCCACAAGCCACGAACTTATTTCATTATTTGATAATGTTTCAGTATTACACACATAAGCCTTCACTACCAAGCTGGTGTCATCAGCAAACAGAAATATTTTTGAATCACCTGTAATACTAGAAGGCATATCATTTGTATAAATAGGAAACAGCAGTGGCCCCTGCACCGATCCTTGGGGAACGCCCCATTTAACAGTGCCCCATTGGGACTGAACATCATTACCACTCTCAATATTGCGGAGAATTACCTTCTGCTTTCTGTTCTTAAAGTAAGAGGCGAACCAATTGTAAGCTACTCCCCTTACTCCATAATGTTCCAACTTCTGCAGTAATATTTTGTGGTCAACACAGTCAAAAGCCTTCGTTAAATCAAAGAAAACACCT
The DNA here is from genome assembly GCF_023864345.2 of Schistocerca serialis cubense. Classification (NCBI taxonomy): domain Eukaryota; kingdom Metazoa; phylum Arthropoda; class Insecta; order Orthoptera; family Acrididae; genus Schistocerca; species Schistocerca serialis. The sequence goes on from NC_064642.1 coordinate 207,701,223, forward strand.
AACGTTCACAACCTTTTGTTTAATCCGTCCAAAACCTCACAGAGAAAAGAGACTAAAGCATTTTCAGTTGTTAAGCCATTTCTAAAACCAAACTGTACATTTGACAGCAAATTATGTGAATTTAAATGCTGCAGTAACCTTGTATATACAACCCTCTCGATAACTTTAGCAAACACCGATGGCATAGAAATAGGTCTATAATTATCAACATTATCCCTGTCTCCCTTTTTATAAAGTGGCTTCACTACCGAGTACTTTAATCGGTCAGGAAACCGACCACTCCTAAAGGAAAAGTTACAGATATGGCTAAGTACTGGGCTAACATACATGGAACAATATTTCAGTATTCTGCTAGATACCCCGTCATATCCATGAGAGTTCTTGGTCTTTAGTGATTTAATTATTAACTCAATCTCCCTCTTGTCAGTATCATGGAGGAGCATTTCAGGTAACAGTCTCGGAACACTTTTTTCTACGAGCGCTATATGATTCCCTGTTGGGACTAGGTTTCTATTTAGTTCACCTGCTGTATTCAGAAAGTGATTATTAAATACTGTACATATATGCGACTTATCAGTAACACGGACATTTCCACTACGCACTGATTCTATATCCTCGACCTGTCTCTGCAGACCAGCCACTTCCTTTACGACTGACCATATGGTTTTAATTTTAGCCTGAGACTTAGCTATTCTGTCTGCATACCACATACTTTTTGCCTTCCTAATAACTTTTTTAAGCACCTTACAATACTGTTTGTAATGGGCTACTGCATTTAGATTGTGACTGTTTCTAACGTTTTGATATAATTGCCACTTTGTTCTACAAGATATTCTTATACCTTTAGTCAGCCACCCAGGCTGCCTGTTTGTGCTAGTACCCTGTTTTGAACGTTCTAACGGAAAGCAACTTTCAAAGAGCACGAGAAAAGTCTTGAGGAAAGCATTATATTTATCGTCTACTGTATCAGCACTATAAACATCTTGCCACTCTTGTTCCTTGATAAGGTTTACAAAAGTCTCTACAGCAACTGGATCAGCTTTCCTAAAAAGTTGGTAACTATATTTAACCTGTGTTGCAGCACAAAAATCTTTTAGACTTAAAATTTGTGCATCATGATCTGAAAGGCCATTCACCGTTTTGCTAACAGAATGCCCTTCTAGTAATGACGAATGAACAAAAATATTGTCTATGGTTGCTCTACTGTTCCCTTGCGCTCTCGTTGGAAAGAATACGGTTTGCATAAGATAATATGAATTAAGGAGGTCTACCAGCATCCTTTTCCTTGCGCAATCACTTATACAATTTATATTGAAGTCACCACATATAACTAACTTTTTGTATTTCCTATGAAGTGAACCAAGAACCTCCTCTAGCTTTAGCAAAAATGTTGTGAAATCGGAGTCTGGGGATCTATAAATAACAACAGTAAGAAGTTTAGCTCCACTAAATTTAACCACACCTGCACAACATTCAAACACCTCAAGTACATCGCCCTTGTATAGACCCTCTATATACGCCTTCCATATTTCTGCTTTCCCTTCTTTGGTTAGAACTGGGTTTCCATCTAAGCTCTTGATATTCATATAAGTAGTTCTCTTTTCTCCAAAGGTCTCTTTAATTTTCCTGTAAGCAGTATCTATCTTACCCCTAGTGAGATAAGCCTCTACCTCCTTACATTTATCCTCTAGCCATCCCTGCTTAGCCATTTTGCACTTCCTGTCGATGTAATTTTTGAGACGTTTATATTCCTTTTTGCCTGCTTCATTTACTGCATTTTTATATTTTCTCCTTTCATCAATTAAATTCAATATTTCTTCTGTTATCCAAGGATTTCTACTAGCCCTCGTCTTTTTACCTACTTGATCGTCTGCTGCCTTCACTACTTCATCCCTCAGAGCTACTCATTCTTCTTCTACTGTACTTCTTTCCCCCACTGCTGTCAATTATTCCCTTATGCTCTCCCTGAAACTCTGTACAATCTCTGGTTTAGTCAGTTTATCCAGATCCCATCTCCTTAAATTCCCACCTTTTTGCAGTTTCTTCAATTTTAATCTGCAGTTCATAATCAATAGATTGTGGTCAGAGTCCACATCTGCCGCTGGAAATGTCTTACAATTTAAAACCTGGTTCCTAAATCTCTGTCTTACCATTATATAATCTATCTGATACCTTTTAGTATCTCCGGGATTCTTTCATGTATACAACCTTCTTTTATGATTCTTGAACCAAGTGTTAGCTATGATTAAGTTATGCTCTGTGCAAAAGTCTACCAGAAGGCTTCCTCTTTCATTTCTTAGCCCCAATCCATATTCACCTACTACGTTTCCCTCTCTCCCTTTTCCTACTACCGAATTCCAGTCACCCATTAATATTAAATTTTCGTCTCCCTTCACTATCTGAATAAATTCTTTTATCTCATCATACATTTCATAAATTTCTTCATCATCTGCAGAGCTAGTTGGCATATAAACTTGAACTACTGTAGTAGGCGTGGGCTTCGTGTCTATCTTGGCCACAATAATGCCAATTATTGCCTATTTTTTTTATTCATTATTGAACCTACTCCTGCATTATCTCTTTTTGATTTTGTATTTATAGCCCTGTATTCACCTGACGAAAAGTCCTGTTCCTCCCGCCACCGAACTTCACTAATTCCCACTATATCTAACTTTAACCTATCCATTTCCCTTTTTAAATTTTTTAACCTACCTGCTCGATTAAGGGATTTGACAGTCCGCGCTCCGATCCGTAGAACGCCAGTTTTCTTTCTCCCGATAACAACGTCCTCCTGAGTAGTCCCCGCCCGGAGATCCGAATGGAGGACTATTTTACCTCCGGAATATTTTACCCAAGAGGACTCCATCATCATTTAACCATACAGTAAAGCTGCATGCCCTCGGGAAAAATTACGGCTGTAGTTTCCCCTTGCTTCCAGCCGTTCGCAGCACCAGCACAGAAACGCCGGTTTGGTTATTGTTACAAGGCCAGATCAGTCAATCATCCAGACTGTTGCCCCTGCAACTACTGAAAAGGCTTCTGCCCCTCTTCAGGAACCACACGTTTGTCTGGCCTCTCAACAAATACCCCTCCGTTGTGGTTGCACCTACGGTACGGCTGTCTGTATCGCTGAGGCATGCAAGCCTCCCCACCAACGGCAAGGTCCATGGTTCATGGGGGGTTGTCTAAACTATTTCGTAAATTCCGAAATGCTGAGAGTTGATCTGAGTCTGCCGATAAGCTTTTCTCTTAATGGCAGAATTGCCTCGTATAACGAGACCGCATACCGAATCGCTTCGGTCCTGCATTGATGCCTGCCACCGTGACTACTGCTGTGAAAGGAAGAAAACGTCTATGAAACATGTTATGGGTTTGTCCGACATTATGCGTTATGTTTATACAATTTTATGTGGAACAATTACCTGCTTCAGGATCCAGATTACAGACAAAATTAAACAGCAAATAAGTACCATTATAAGTACTTGGAAACAATGGCCTATTACTCCTCCTCCGTACCAAACAATCTAAGAGTTCATCCCGCTCTATTAGTAGCATTGTTAAGTTGTCAGGTGATTCGAGAAGCTGCAATAGCGGTACCCATGCTAGTAACGATCCCTGTACGCTTTTGGAAGAGACATCTCATTATCGAAGATATATGATTGAGCCGTAACAATAATTGCTTGCAGCAAATGAGACGGTAATGAATGCGGTGGTTGGTGGGTGGTTAGTGATGCAAACGCGCCTCTTAATGGGAAATCTATAATGATCCCACTGCATTAATGGCACACCATTACAATCTGCAATATAAGTTAATTACGGCAAGCTAATAACTGGGCCGTTCCGGGACAGAATGGCCGCATAAATTGCATTGCAAGGTACGTGCCAAAAATTCATTACGAGTTATAGGGAAAACGCAGTTTCCGAAGAAAGTGAGAAACGCCTTCGCGCATTCCATGATCAAATATTGTTTCCACTCGTACAAAGAATCTGGCCTTGGCTGTCAACGACAATCATGACAGTCGAGTTACGATTTCCGAACAGCTAACAAGATGTACCGTTTGCTATTTTAACTATCATCTGACAAGAGTAACACAAAAGTGTTGGCTACAAAGAAGAATAGCACCTGTAATCACCTGAAAAAGTTTACTCATCATACTTACTGGCAGTGACACTGCCAAGAGAGAGGATTTTGAACACACAAGGTATTCGACGTTATGAATATGCGGTTAGTAAGTGTTTTGATGTAGTGGAAAGCAAATAATACAAAGAAATGGCTGCGTGAAAGAGATTAATGAAGAAACATCGTAGGAAAATAAGGATGCTGCTATCTTGTCGGAAACAGACGTTGTCAGAAAGGTAGCAGTAGCAGAATTCTAAAGATTATAACTTACTTGCAGGCACCAAGCAAAAGTGAAGCATAAAAATCGTATTCACATTTAACCGCTACCGGTTTCAAACTGTCTGGTACTCTAAGATAAATTGTTAAAAGCAGGTAAATATCAATGAAGGGTTGGACAGGGTTTTGAAAAGTAGTTACACACTGATTCGCCAAAGAAACTGGTGTAGGCATGCGTATTCCAATGCAGAGAGATGTAAACAGGCAGAACACGGTGCTGCGGTCGGCAACGCCTATATAATACAAGTGTCTCACGCAGTTTTTAGATCGGTTACTGCTGCTACAATAGAGCAAGAATTAAGTGACTTTGAACGTGGTGGTGTCGGCACACGAGCTATGGGACGCAGGATCTCCGGGATACCAGTGAAGTGGGGATTTTCCATACGACCATTTTACGAGTGTACTGTGAATATCAGGAATCCAGTAAAACATCAAATCTCCGACATCGCTGCGGCCGGAAAAAGATCCTGCAAGAACGGGACTAACGACGACTGAAGAGAATCGTTCAGCGTGACAGAAGTGGCAACTCTTCCGCAAATTGCTGCAGATTTCAATGCTGGGCAATCGACGTGTCCGCGTGCGAACCATTAAACGAAACATCATCGATATGGGCTTTCGGAGCCGAAGTTTCACTCCTGTACCCTCGATGAGTGCACGACATACAGCTTTACGCCTCGTCTGGGCCCATTAACATCGACATTGGACTGTTGATGACTGGAAATATGTTGCCTCGTCGGGCGAGTCTCGTTTCAAACTGTATCGACAACAAACACGTGTACGGGAATGGAGACAACCTAATGAATCCATAGATCATGCCTGTCAATAGGGGACTTTTCAAGCTGGTGGAGGCTCTGTAATGGTGGGGGGCATGTGCAGTTGGAGTGATATGGGACCCCTGATACTTCTAGATACGACTCTTTGACAGTGTATGCAAGCATCCTGTCCGAGCACCTACATCTATTCATGTCCATTGTGCATTCCGACGGACTTGGGGAATTTCAGCAGGACAATGCGACACCCCACACTTCCACAATTGCTACAGAGTGGCTCCAGGAACACTCTTCTGAGTTTAAACACTTCAGCCGGCCACCAAACTCTCGAGACGTGAACAATATTGAGCGTGACTGGGATGTCTTGCAACGTGCTGTTCAGAAGAGATCTCCACCCCCTCGTACTCTTATGGATTTATGGACAACTCTGCATGATTCATGGTGTCAGTTCCCTCCAGCGTTACTTCAGACATAAGTCGAGTGCATGCCACGTCGTGTTGCGGCGCTTCTGCGTGGTCTTGGGTGCCCTACACGATATTAGGCAGGTGTAGAGTTTCTTTGGCCCTTCAGTGTAGGTGAACATCAGCAAAAGTAAAACAAGGGTCATGTTAAACAGATTTGCACAGGATAGACTTGGGTGGAGAGTTGCATCAACCCAGTTCTGGGACTGAAGTCGACGGCTACGGCAACAACAACAACAATAACAATTTTTTTTTAATTTCTCCGTGTTGCGCTTGCACTGAGTATGTGTTGTACAATTCCTCTGAGTACAGCAGTCATGGGCGTCCCGAAAGCTCTGTGTTCCAACCTAAGGGTGTCCTACCAACCCGCTTACAATTCTCTCTTTCCACTGCTTACATCAAAAGCGAATGAAGAGAGTTGCCGAAACTTCGCAGTCGGGCCCTGTCTTGTATATCCGTAATATGCTTTGATGGGTCTTCAATTGACGCTTAGCTTAGTATTATTACTTTTGGCGGAAAAAGCGCGAGAAATGTACCCGTTGCGCGGAATACGTCCATTAACTTAGTTTCCTTGCCTTCTGACTGCGGGTAACGCGCATTATTAACACATTTCTTTTTGCGAGTCTATTATGCACGAATTTAATGAGTCTTACTTTCTTGCAAATTAACAGCAGCATACCACGAGTTTGAAAACAACACAATGCGAATTCAGTGTGCAATTTATCACGTAAAATTTCCGAATATGCAATAGGATGACAGTAAAGGAACTCGACGCCCCCAGATTCGATGTAAACATAAATCAAGAAAAAAAATAGTGTAAATTCATGGATACACGCAATTTTAGCAGAGCTGTGTACAATGCTACTGAGTGGTTGTGTGTGGTAGAAGACTTGAAATGCGTGTTTTTCTAATGCACAAGTGTAAATATGACCAATACAGTCCATACATTTCCATGGCGGCTGTTCAGATTGCTCATGTCATCTAAATATCACTGTTTCGTTACGCGAACTCATTAACACCGCAGTTTTAGTGCACAAAACATTAAACGTCTGAAGTGTAGATATGAAAATACCAAGGACTACAAGCATGCAACGAACCTAACATACATTGCATTAAAGATCTCCCCCAAAACGCGGCTTCTAGTACGATTTGTGGTGGTAAACTGTCGGGAAATGTGACGTTGGGGGATAATAAGCTACCTGTACATTTCGTCTTGGAGCTACCGTTTGTTATTTTTTAGTTGATTATGAAACAGAAAGAAAATGCAGTATGTAAATGTTGGGCTAGAGTGTGATATTTCTCGCCCTCTCTTCCTGATATTGTGGTTGTGATGATAGATGATCTGTAGCGTAGTCTGAGGTCTAGGTTAGTCCCAATCGATAAATGTCGCAGCCTTCCCCAGCATGGAAACCACGAGCCGCGCCTGGCACCGATTATTCCGTGACAGGTCATTGCACACCACACTGTCACCAGTTGAGGGTGAAGAGACATCTCCATCGCGAAAATGCCGGTTTTCAGTCCCCCAAATGCTCCAATTTTTCGTACTGACGAATGCATCCAGTTGAAAGAGGGCTTCTTTGCTAAACGAAACTATACACCGCATATTAATTCCGATCATGCCTTGCAGCCAACCGTGCAGTTTGAACGCCCTAACGCAAAGCGTTCAGAAGTTACAAGGATTTTATTTAATATAGTTCAATCATTGTCACCCTGTGTATGTATCGTAAGCGGTAGAGGTCGTATCATACTATTTTACGGTACGATGAACGCCATCATTGCTTGTAACTAATCCTCCCCCTTAGGAACGACAACTGATTCCTGTTTCCAGTATGGTCGACGTAATCTTGTGAGAGATTTTGCAACTGTTCGGATAATTAAGATAATTCTTGTTCGATAAGATTTCGGGATTGCAGCCGGCAAGAAGTCAACGTGATCCGGCTACAATCCCGAAACATTATCGAACATTCAGGACGCCGGGAAAACTTCAAGAATCACACAAGATAATTCTTCTTTATTGTTCCGTCTCAGTCGCACATTTTTAATTAGATTACATGTTTCGATCACTCTGGATCATCTTCTCAGATCTGAAACAAACTGAAATGAAATGTCTGCATATAATATTTTACGATAAGTAGAAAATACATGTACATGAAAGTATAATTTACCTATGTAGTAGCGTCAGCAACCCGTCTTGTCTACTCAGAGCCACGTATCAGAGTGCTGTGTTTTGCAACTGCGGTCAATGTTTTAAACAGGTATTTGTTGGAGGAAGGGGCGGGGGAGGAGAAATAGAATGAGGCTGACTGGTGGAGGTGGAGGGAAGCAGGGAGGGGAGGATGGGGATGTCAAGAGTTTAAGAGGAGAGGTCTTACTAAAATTATGGAACGTTTAATTATGTAAACATTCTCGTTGGAACACTCATAGTGTAGAACAGCGATTATGTAAACTGTAAACTGCATAAAATTCATATTGCATTGCCCATACGGCAATGGCTGGCTGCAGTAATGCTGAGGTCAACACTGGTGCAATGTGGCTGCGATGTACGGCAATATTTCAGGATGCCCCAGTAACAATGCTGATGGAGCAGGCTGTTGCAGTTTAGTTGCAGTGGTGTGGCCCAGCAGGTATTCGCTTTGTTCTCCTAGGTCGTACAGTGAGCTGACAGAAGTCACGGAGTACCTCCTAATATCGTTTAGGACATCCTTTTGCCCGGCGCAGTGCAACAACTCTATGTGGCATACTCAGCAAGTCGTTGAAAGTCTCCTGCAGAAATACTGGGCTATGCTGGCTCTATAGCTGTCCATAATTGCGGAAGTGCCGACGGTGCAGGGTTTCGTGCACGACCTGACTTCTCGAGTATGTCGGGCGATCTAGATGGCGAAATCACTCGCCCGAACTGTCCAGAACGTTCTTCAAACCAATCGCGAGCAATTGTGGCCCTGTGACATGGCGCATTTTCATCCATAAAAATTCCATTGTTTGGGAACAAGAACTCCATGAATGGCTGAAAATGGTTGGTCGTTAAGTGAAGCCCGTCGGCCACTGCGTTATCTATGGCGACAGGTAATGCCAGAAATTTAGTATTCTCGGCACACTCTTGACACTGTGAATCTCGGAAACGGAATTCTCTCTCTGTCTCCGAAATGGAATGTCCGATGCGTCGTGCTTCAATTACCATTCCCCGTTCAAAGCCTGTTAATTCCCGTCAGGCGGCCGTAATCACGTCGGAAATCTTTTCACATGAATCACTTGCTCTCAAATGACAGCTCCGCAAATGCAGTGTCGTTTTCATACTTTGTGTACGCAATACTACCGCCATCTGTATAAGTGCACAGTCATCCCACGACTTTTGTCACCTCGGTGTAAATTGGTCTACAGTCTTTCATATTGATACTGGTCTCGCCTGTTCTTGGACCAATTGCTTTTATGGTGTATTCAGGATTATGTTCGAAAATTGTGGGAATGATAAGTTTCCCGCATCAGTTTACGAGGTAAAATTTTGGATGCAGTACATTTAGTTTAAAAAGAACGTGTATTGAAAGTCTTCTTCTTTGTCTTTCTAATGTGTTTTTTTCCTTGTGGAATGCAAAAGCAGACGAATCATACTCACTTTAAGGACGAATCCTTCTATTTCTTAGCAATACTTTGCCCATTTACTGGTGGGCCGGAAATGCATTCTCTAAACCATTGTTGGGCAACAGTGGCCTGCGCTGTCTCCCAATATGTGGCTCCCCGTCTTCCGGCTGAAATGTTCCCGAACTATATCGTCGGCAACATGGAATTTCTACGGCTCATGTAATCATATCGCAAAGGTGTGTTTAAAGAGACCATAGAAATTGTACGTTTGCTGGGCGACATTGTTGTTCATATGATTTGCACCCATATGTTGAGTAACATTGTCGGGAACTGTGGCACGGCGAAGTTTGCGGCACGACGTTTCCAGGCGAAAAATGTTTACACCAAGCACACTGCGGTTGCCGAATCGATGAACGTGAGTGCGACTCTACTGCTTTTACATTCCACGAGGAAAATGTTAAGAAAATGTGAGAGTGGGATTTGTAGATATTTCGTTTTTTAAGTAAGCCCGGGTTCGATTCCTGGCGGAGTCAGGGATTTTCTCTGCCTCCTGACGACTGGGTGTTGTGTGATGTCCTTAGGTCAGTTAGGTTTAAGTAGTTCTAAGTTCTAGGGGACTGATGACCACAGATGTTAAGTCCCATAGTGCTGAAAGCCAGTTTAAGTCGAAGAATTGTAAAGATTCGTACCAAGATGAGGGACTATACCAGTTACAACCAGACTGGCAGTTACCCACCAACTTTGAGCTAAAAGTCTGAGGCATCTTTTATATAGCACTTCTTGTTGCTCTGCTTCTTGCTACCAGAAGTTTCAACACATTGCTAGCTATGGAGGTAATTTTTAATTGATGATCAGATGTTCGTGGTTCACCAGTACAATGAGAGAGTTATGGATTCCATAAATGCGAGTACCCGAGTTTTGGAACGTGAAACGTAATGCGTACGAAGACTGTGATTAAAGAAAAGGGACAGTTGGCAAGTTGCTGCCGATGAGTAGAGAAACATGTGTGTTGAAAGTTACAAAAAGTTGTGGGACCTTAGAACTTTTTTAGAAATAATTATAGCTCAGGGTTTCAGATCTTCTTCTTAATACGTTCGTAGCAACGAGAACGTCATTTTTTCCAGAGTGCTGACGTTCTATTCTCCACATCCTACGACTCGTAGTGTATATATGTTTATGAAGCTCATGGTTCTCTAGTTGGTTCACTTTAATCTTCTAGACAACTAACAAATCGAGTGTGCTTTATCTCTGTGACTGCGGCGAATTATATTGTTTCACTAGTACGCAACTCCGTACCCCAGCGTGAGGAGGAGGAAGCAAGGGCGAGAGAGGAAAGGAAGGATTTGTAGACATGGACAGACAGGTATTGTCCGGTCATTCTGCACCTTTGTCTGGCAACGGAAGCCACACCTGGACAACTAATTGCAACAGCCTACTCCATCAGCACTGTTACTGGGGCATACTGCAGTATTGCTGTGTACTGAAGCCACATTACACCATGTTGACGGCAACATTATCGGGGCCAAGCATTGCCGAAAAAGGGAGAATCTATTGACGCAGTAAAAAGTGCGGAGAAATGTGTAGCGCCAAACTGAATTGTGTTTTAAACGAACGAAGAACACTGTACAGGGAACTATACTGATAACAATCTGGCCAGTGCGCAGTACGGACACGTAAGATCATGGCGTAACTGCGCGCGCCAAAGGATGCGGGAATAGCCCCGGTAGAGATGTGCCGGTGCAGTTCGCCAGGCGGTCGCGGTCCGCTAATGAAGCACACGTCGCCCCCAGCGCCCCTTCCCTTGTGTTACGCTGTAAATATACCCCGGCCAGGTGTGGCCAGTGGAAGCCGCTGGCGAGATGCCGTTCGCGTCTGGTGAACAGCCAGGCTGGGAGTGACAAAGCCAGTGTGTCTGTCACTCACGTAGTGGCCTGAAACGTTTTCGAGAACACCTTGAAAATACAGCAGACAGGTCTAGGCCCTTGTATGGTGACATATCCCTGCGGTGTCATTTCTACTGAGCTCCTGACATACGGAAATTTACCTGATAACTTACGATCGCGAGTATTCCCACGTGCTTAAGTGGAGACGTGATGCTGAGGGACGAAGCTTTCTGTTCCGAGAGATTGGTCAGAATAGGAATGACAGGGTCGTTTTAAAGTGAAGATGGGTTCAAATATGCGTTCGGATATGACAGATTACGTAGTAGGTAATATCTGCAGCTTGGCTGTTCAATGCTCCTTGAATATTCTATCGAGTGTGACACATTTTAGGTATCTCCCCCACTTTCAAGCACATTCATCCAAAAAAATGAACAGAAGGGTTAGGATTTAGCGTCCCATAGGCAAAGAGATAATGGATAATCATCTTCCTCGTGGCGTAGCTGTTGTTAACTTCCGTGCTTGCGCGAAGGAAAACATGAGAGAAAATTCCGTCATCTGCATGGGACTGCTTGATTAGTTGTGTTTTACCCAAACATGTTTCAGCACTTTCTATGCTATTTTCGTTGGGTTTTATTTGTTAGTATTTCCGAAAAATGTTTATATGTTAACACTGTATGGAGGTTATATGACTTTCGGTTTAAAGCCGTATACATATACAAAGGAGCGACAGTTAGGCGTTAAATTCTACGTTATTTTCGATATGCGGTTAATGACTTACGTAATGGAGTAGACACATTTAATTTTTTACGTTTATGCTAGGCGGAGAATTGGGCCTTGGGTACCGATTTAGAAATAAGGTTTTAACACTTGTTCAGATGACGCTATAAGTTATTTATGTGGGTAGTTTTATATCTATCTTCCATTCTGCAGCTTCTCATCTGCAAACAACAAAACGTTTCCTAATTTTCTATTTATCATCCGCTTCAGAATGAAAATAGCTACATTACATCGTGTTAGTTGGCGTGTTACTTGCGGATCCTCGTGCTTTAATATTACTTCCCTTTTTTTTTTTTAGATGCGTTAAAACACTTCCTTTGTTTATAACTGTTACATATGCATTTCAGACTTTTTATCAGAAAAACGCAATTTTTATGGCTATTTCGCATAGTAAATAAGAGAAGCCATTGAGGCTAATAGTTAATAAAATACCCATTAATTAATTAGAGCGAAAACCGGAATTTTAATGCTGTATGTGTTTCTATGGCGAGCAGCAGGAGATGCTGATGGTGGTGGTGGTGGTGGTGGTGGTGGTGGTGGTGACTTTGACTATTATAATTATGCGCCGTAGGTATAAGAGTACTTTATATGAGTTTTGCGAGTCGATAAGTTATATACTTTTATCGCCTAAACAGCGATATCCGTGAAAACCAAGTGTTCGAGAGAATATCATATCGTAATTTCCAGGGATACATAATCAAGGTAACGGTGACGGTAAGAAGTCGCCAGAACGTGGCAACGTAACATCCTGTATGGTCCTTTCCGAACTAGGTAAAAAGACCCTGTCAGATTGGTGATAAAACATAGTGGCATTTTGGTCAGTAGATAGCTTTTTTATAGAACCCGGAAAGACTATTCTACAGGTCTTTGGGGGATCTGTAGTTCAGAAGCCTCACAAATACTGATCTTATTCCTCTCATTGCTCGCTAGTTGCGATGTCTGCTTAAAGTACGATCATCTCCGAGCTAGTTGATCCACAGTTAAATGTGATTAACCGAAAAAGTCTTGGTTTAGTTAGACCTGCCAGTAGGAAGTGAAAAGGTATGTCTTGTTCACGGTAAGGGCAGAAAAGCTACCAAGCAAGCCCACGGTTTAGCGGGATCTTACAGCACAGGGGAGGCATATAACCATAGAATGGCTGGACGGGATATTCATCGGAGTGGGAGCACGTAACTGTGAAACATGAGTATGATAAAGAGTAGCCAGTCATATTCCTGTACACAGTTCATCATTTACGGTGTTAATCGAATGTTAGAGTGTCATCAGGATTTATGTTTACAGGCATTTACGCAAAAGTAGATATCTGTCCATCTTGTAAGCATAAATACGAATGTTTCCGATACACTGTGCAGGTGTTAACGCCATAACTGACGCACGCTGTATGGAGATACGGTTGGCTACCTTTTTTGTGTTTTGTCCTATGATTGATGGCTCACTCGAGAACAGGAAGTACAGGGACCGGTTCTGACGCACAGGTTGCGTAAGTACTCTCGTTCTAGTGAACGTGTTCGAAAATGGGCGCGGAAACGCGTTGCGCTTGGAATATTAACGAACGAGGTAGACACTTTTTGTTTCACTTACTACGTAGCTGTGGCTTCGCGAACTGAGCCATATTACTTAGTCATTATTTGCATAGACATCTACATCTACATACATACTCCGCAATCCACCATACGGTGCGTGGCGGAAGGTACTTCGTACCACAACTAGCATCTTCTCTCCCTGTTCCACTCCCAAACAGAACGAGGGAAAAATGATTGCCTATATGCCTCTGTACGGGCTTTGTGGTCTTTCCGCGAAATGTAAGTTGGCGGCAGTAAAACTGCACTGCAGTCAGCCTCAAATGCTGGTTCTCTAAATTTCCTCAGTAGCGATTCACGAAAAGAACGCCTCCTTTCCTCTAGAGACTCCCACCCGAGTTCCTGAACAATTCCGTAACACTCGCGTGATGATCAAACCTAAACCTACCAGTAACAAATCTAGCAGCCCGCCTCTGAATTGCTTCTATGTCCTCCCTCAATCCGACCTGACAGGGATCCCAAACGCTCGAGCAGTATTCAAGAATAGGTCGTATTAGTGTTTTATAAGCGGTCTCCTGTACAGATGAACCACATCTTCCCAAAATTCTACCAATGAACCGAAGACGACTATCCGCCTTCCCCACAACTGCCATTACATGCTTGTCCCACTTCATATCGCTCTGCAATGTTGCGCCCAAATATTTAATCGACGTGACTGTCAAGCGCTACACTACTAATGGAGTATTCAAACATTACAGGATTATTTTTCCTATTCATCTGCATTAATTTACATTTATCTATATTTAGAGTTAGCTGCCATTCTTTACACCAATCACAAATTCTGTCCAAGTCATCTTTTATCCTCCTACAGTCACTCAACGACGACACCTTCCCGTACACCACAGCATCATCAGAAACAGCCGAACATTGCTATCCACCCTATCCAAAAGATCATTTATGTAGATAGAAAACAACAGCGGAGCTACCACACTTCCCTGGGGCACTCCAGATGATACCCTCACCTCCGATGAACACTCACCATCGAGGACAGACGTAGTACTGCTCAAAACTAAACGAGAGATCTATCAAAATGTACTTGGACTTTATAAAACGTAGCGAACATGGACAGAGAACACATTGAGATGACCAGTCGCCACCAGACACCGTGTCAACAATAATCGTGACTATCAGCTGTTTGTCTCTCATTCGGCATCAGCCAGCAGGAATCAAGTTCTGCTGCCATTAAATGAGGCCAGTCGCCGCCTCCCCGCTGCTGCCACTCAATCAAGACAGTCCAGTGGCGATCAGGGCGAAATAACAGCACCGGACAAAAATATGTTACCATCCAGGAGGCACCACACTAATCCTGTGTGAGGGCTTTGAAATATAAAATGATGTGGTGCCCCTCAACTACGTACCCTCCGACTCAGAGTTGAAATATTAAAAGTTTTGGCTGGTTTCGTTGTTTAGGGGCTGGGATACGTAATTACCGCATTACAAACCAAATACTGATGAGCCTAGAGTATACAATCTACACATGAATCGAATGGTCGAAGGTTGCTATCACACGGCAATTGCGAATTTTGAACGTAACAAAGACGTTCATAAATGAAAGATTGCAATTAAATAAAATCTGCAGGTACTTTCTTAACGACTTTAAATGATGAGTACGTTAGTAGGAGTACATTTTAGAATCCGGTATATTTCTGCAAAACACTTATTGTTGCCGATGGTCCAGCAATTAAATAAAATACAAGTTGAATAACAGGGAAACAATAGATTCCTACTTCACGTAATTAGCTATGAACAACAACATAGCTCGCGAGATATTCACTTCCAAACGCGTACTACTTCACTGCAGAAGCCACGGAAATCTCACAAGTGCCCAAGTCGGCACTACGAAATGTTTCTATCTCCCGCGACGACGCGCAAACTGCTCCACTCAAAAGTCTTTCCCGCGACTCCGCGTCCGTCGCCGTACTCCGCGTTCAGCACTCCCGTGTCCTCTCCCGTGCTCCCTCGCGCCGCACACTCCAGGATAGTGGTATCGCGTATCTGTTAGAAATCACAGTGATTGAGATGTCACAGATATCACAATAAGAACATTCAACGCCGTGAGCCATCTGTTGGCCGAATTTCGTATTGCTTTCTGCGATTTCAGTGACAAGTCGCAGCTAGAAGTCGCAAGTATCAACTAAAAAGCGCAGTTAACAGTGCCATCTATTGGCCAAAAATCGTACTACGCTCCTTCCGTGCGATTCGCTATCGAGTCCAACTGCGATTTCTCTGACAAGTCGCGGCTAAAAGTTGCAAGTAGCAACTAAAAAGCGCAGTTAACATTCTTTGCCTAGTGCCATCTGTTGACCGACGGTCGTACTTCGTTATAAGAACGTCGTGCCTTACGAAATCGATGTACCGTGTCTGCATATTTTATGACGAAATGCACATTCAGCACCAGTTATGGTTGGTCAAACACAGCTGTGACCCTGAATGTATTATATCAATAAAAAGCAACATTGCCTTTTCTCCAGAAAATATCATTTAGAGACAAGAAACCTAAAAATGTTTTGATTCTGCTTTCAATATGACAGTTGTGGATAATATTACACATGCCTACAGGACTTTGCATTGTTAACACAACTCAACTCTGACATCTGTATAAGTGTTATGAAATGAAAGCAATATTTTTTGAGTCATATGAATGCCTCACTTTTGTTCCGACACAGTTCAAGACTCTGGAGAAAATTTTTACACCCGGTGTTCTACATGGCAACTGCACACATAAGAACTTTTGGCCAGCACTACAACCACCTATATCAGTAAGCTTTTCCTGGGTTACTTTCAAGTACTGCACTTAAACGATTCCTGATTTAACTGGAAGATCTGTACTCCCCACTTTCATATAAACAGCCCCAAAGTGCACACTCTAGACCTCGGGCTATGTTACAGGTAAGTTTCACACGAAGATTGTTGTGGAGAAAGGGAGGAGGGGGGGGGGGGTTGTCACTCTCCAACAAGTCTTTACCAATAATTAAATGGCGGAAAATTTACGGGTATAGAACGGCTTAACATGTGGAAAATGAAATTTTCATTATTCACTCACTGTTTTAACATTTATCATTCCTTTAAAACCGCATGACAACTTCAATTAAACACTGTTCAGTCACTCATTCTACACACTTGTTTCATAATTATGGCACTTTTAAACTGCAAATCCTCTAAGAGCTGTCTTGAATCTTCACGATTCTCTCTCAAGAGCCTTGATGTGGATAGATATCTACAGTAACCAGTAACCAGTAATCAGAGTTGGAACCGCGTCTGTAAAATCACAAGGAATATTAAACATTTTTGCTGTCACTAATTACAAGCTATGTAATTGACAGAATAGTATTACTAATATTTGCTGTAATGAAAGCCACTCAAAGGGATGTTTCACATTTGCAAGAACGATCTCATTTAAGTAATTAAGTTCATCGAAACACTTAGAAACTAACCTCTCGTCTGACAAAGACAGTCTAAAGACGCAGTGGCAATTTCTCCAGATCTGTTGGCAATGATATTTTGAATTATCGCTTTACTGAGGGACTGAAATGTAGTTCGGGTACCTGTAAAGATAATTTAGAATTCGTTTTCTAAATTCGGTACTGTGTGACTACTTACATACGAATTACACTATTAATATTTTCACAATTGTTTATTTAATACAAAAGTAAAGCAAACGGAAGAACAAATGTATAACATTTAATGACAGTTTTGTTGAGATGCAATTTTCTGTGTGAACAAGTGTAACTTTATCATATGGTGATAAGTAGCAGAAATCACTGATATCAGAAAATCGCAGTTTAGCCCATCACTACTCCAGAACTGCCACGTGCCCTCCCCTACTTCCATACAGTCTCACCATTAACGAACGCTGTGATTGGCTAGAGCGCGCTCCCTCTATGTCTCCAAGCCAACGTACACTCACAAACATATTTAAACACATACCAAATACTCGAGTTACATTTAAATAACTTGAAATTGAATAAATATTCCTACGGCTGGACCATAAACACGCAAGCAAAAGTAGGCCAGTAGCCTAACGTCTCTCTGCTTTCCAAAACATAGCAAATAATTGACCAGTTTCTTCATGAATAGCATGTATCGGATATAAACATAGATGAATAAATATATTTATAAGCATGCTGCTACCGTTTTTTCGTGTAACTGTCGAGTACTTATGGCCTGACGTGATCGACAGTAATCGGCCACTTTGACCTCCAATAACTCATGTACTATTCAAGTAACATGCCTGTAATTCGTACCAATTTAGGTTTACACTAATAGCTTTCTAAAGACACGTCGATCGACGAAATCGGATGAAGCGTTTAGATTTTGGAAATTCGTTGCTGGGTGTTACTTGTATTATTTACTGTCAGATACTAAACTTTAAACTAATAAAGATATTGAAAATCTGATTACACCATCAGAATCGTCGTGCAAATAATAGTAATGTATATGTTTCTTTTTGAGGTATCATGATTCAGCTGGGTACTATTAATTTCTATACGAACTGTGAAATGTCTGCCATGATGGTTTCACAAAGTCCGCCATCTTTGGCTCTCCCGGCGTACAAGTCTCTTTCATCGACACAGCGTCACCAAGGAATTCTCAGCCACGTGCTCGCTGGACCACGTCCTGGGACTACCCCTGTTGCTCAGCTAACGTTCGGCACCACATCGCCGCTGCCGGTTCCCGGCTCGCCGAGAAGCCATACGCGACCACGCCACCTCCGAACTTAGAATATTTACAGGGCGCCACAACTCGCCCGTTATTCACATGTGTAGCAGAACCTCTGCTTCTGACAATGACTTCAGTTCGGAACTGGATAAAAGAGTTCAGAGTCGATTGCAGCCACAACTGCCATCTATGCTCCCGAGACGCTGGAAGTTTGCCCAAGCCGATTGGACATTTGTTTCGTCTCGAGCGACATTCGATGACTGTCACTTTCCTAGCGTCGACGATCAAGTCACTCATGTTACAGAAGTTACTCTTACAGCTGCGGAACGTTCAATACCCCGCTCTCCGATTTGCCCTTCCGCTCCCCAGTTCCTTGGTGGAACGAAGCGTGCCGTGACGCAATACGCGAGCGGAGACGTGCTCTTCGCGTTTTCCGCCACCATCCTACTTTGGCCAACTGTATCCGCCATAAGCAGTTATATGCGCGATGCCGTCGCGTGATCCACGATAGCAAGAAGGCAAGCTGGGACTTCTTTACTAGCTCTTTTAACACCTGCGCTCCCTCCTCAGAAGTTTGGAGTCGAATTCGATGGTTGTCTGGCGCACGTAGTTTCTCCCCATCTCTGGGCTCACTGTCGCGCATGATACCTTAGTGGACCCAGTCGCAATTTCTAACTCATTGGGTCAACGCTTTGCTGAGATTTCGAGCTCTTCAAATTGCCCGTCAGCCTTTCTCCCGAAGAAAGGTGCAGCGGAAGTGCGACATCTTGCTTTCTCCTCTCAAAATCGCGAAAGCTACAATACTGTTTTCTCCATGCGGGAACTACAACATGCACTCTCTTCTTCTCGCTCCTCCGCCCCAGGACCGGATGGTATCCACGTCCAAATGTTGCTGCATTTATCACCCCATAGTCTGCGTTACCTCCTTCGCCTTTATAATCGAATTTGGACCGACAGTACTTTTCCCAGAAGGTGGCGGGATGCTATCGTCGTTCCTGTTCCGAAACTTGGAAAGGACAAACATCTCCCGTCTAGCTATCGCCTCATTTCTCTCACGAGTAGTGTATGGAAGGTTTTGGAGCGTATGGTGAAATGCCGTTTAGCCTGGTAGCTGGAGTCCCGAAGCCTTTTAAAACCTGGCCAGCGCGGTTTCCGAAAGCATCGTTCTGCAGTTGACCATCTTAATGTTTAATGTTTAATTAAGTTAATACAAACAAATGTGCTTAAATCAGAAATGGATGTTCCGTCACGCCTAATTCTTTCCTCAGGCAGAAGTGGATGAGTTAAACGTCTGAATTGAAACCGTCGTAGAATGGAAAGCTGAGTTTCCGGACATTGGTACCTACTTAAAACATTATGTACTCAGTTCCCTGTATGAGTCTTTGAAGTTTGTAACGGAAATATCCGAGCACCCTATATAGGGCTATATCATTCCTCATATGCTATATGGGTCTGAAATTAAGTGAAAATGGTTCAAATGGCTCTAAGCACTATGGGACTTAACATCTGAGGTCATCAGTCCCCTAGACTAAGAACTACTTAAACCTAACTAACCTAAGGACATCACACACATCCATGACCGAGGCAGGATTCGAACCTGCGACCGTAGCGTCAGCGCGGTTCCAGACTGAAGCGCCTAGAACCGCTCGGCCACATCGGCCGGCGAAATTAGGTGAATGGCTGCAAACAAGCAGCAAACTTCAGACACTTCAAAATAGAATATTCCACACGACTACGGGATACACGCCCAACACGCACATTTAACACTTCCTAGGCGAACCATCGATCGATACGCACATCAAAAGGAAGTCAGAAATTCTGTACGTGAAAGCTTCAACTTCGAAACACCTTCTTATTTATCAGTTATACACACAATACACCGACGTTTCAGATAAAAGGCCAATCCCCACGTTAACCAGACAGCTTAGGGCGTAACAGATTACAGGCACACACAGTCATACACGCAAAAAATCATTTAGATAAACAGCAAAAGCCAATTTCAAACATAATTAAGACATGGTAGAAGTAAAACGGGCGAAGCTCTGTGGTGCTTTTACGGGATAAAAATATAGATATGGCAAGGGGGCGGGCCTACGTTCGCACACAAGTACTGGATAGTTGCCAGGCGTGAGTGCGAGACCGCTGTAAGCGCCGGCTTCACAGCTTCCCGCCGTCCGTCTTGCATGCCATTTCCCGTAAGGACCCCTTCAGTTTAGACCTCAGCATCGGAACGGCTGCCTCGCACGCGCGATACGGCACGCCCGCGGCAGCTCCCCACCGTAAAGTAACCCCGCGAACTGCCGCTGCCACGGCGCCCCGGCCTCGTGGCTTATCTGCTGCTTCAGCGCTGTCTGCCGCCTAGTTAAACACGACGCACGACCAGACCCCACCACCCCTCCCCACGGCAGCATCTTGTGCTCGCTCCGACAGCGGAATCCGTCCACGGCCCCGTAACGCCCTTAACTGCGAGGCGTTAATGCCGTTCTTTGATGTCGATGGGCGCCACTAAACTGCGTAATCTTCTTCGCCCGCGTACTTACTGGCCAGTTAACGCGCGAAGTGTGCAGTGCGCAACCATGAGATCTGTTCGCCGGATCGCTCGTTTCTGAAGCGTGCAGACACCCCTGTGAAGCACCGCACGATGTGGCGCAGCAGTTCCAGCTGTCTACACGTGTTGGGAAGAAGTTATAGGCAAGCACACTCCGTCACACCACTCTGATCTCAGTTTTCCGTGGGGCGACGTACTCCCTCTTTCTTTATTTACACTACTGGCCATTAAAATTGCCACACCACGAAGATGACGTGCTACAGACGCGAAATTTAACCGATAGGAAGAAGATGCTGTGATATGCAAATGATTAGCTTTTCAGAGCATTCACACAAGGTTGGCGCCGATGGCGACACCTACAACGTGCTTACATGAGGAAAGTTTCCAACCGATTTCTCATACACAAACAGCAGTTGACCGGTGTTGCCTGGTGAAACGTTGTTGTGATGCCTCGTGTAAGGAGGAGAAATGCGTACCATCATGTTTCCGACTTTGATAAAGGTCGGATTGTAGCCTATCGCGATTGCGTTTTATCGTATCGCGACATTGGTGCTCGCGTTGTTCGAAATCCAATGACTGTTAGCAGAATATGGAAACGGTGGGTTCAGGAGGGTAATACGGAACGCCGTGCTGGATCCCAACGGCCTCGTATCACTAGCAGTCGAGATGACAGGCATCTTATCCGCATGGCTGTAACGGATCGTGCGGGCACGTCTCGCTCCCTGAGTCAACAGACGGGGACGTTTGCAAGACGACAACCATCTGCACGAACAGTTCGACGACGTTTGCAGCAGCATGGACTATCAGCTCGCAGACCGTGGCTGCGATTACCCTTGACGCTGCATCACAGACAGGAGCGCCTGCGATGATGTACTCAACGACGAACCTGGGCGCACGAATGGAAAAACGTCATTTATTCGGATGAATCCAGGTTCCGTTTACAGCATCACGATGGTCGCATCCGTGTTTGGCGACATCACTGTGAACGCACATTGGAAGCATGTATTCGTCATCGCCATACTGGCGTAACACCTGGTATGATGGTACGGGGGGCCATTGGTTACACGTCTCGGTCACCTCTTCTTCGCATTGACGGCACTTTGAACAGTGAACGTTACATTTCAGATGTGTTACGACCCGTGGCTCTACCCTTCATTCGATCCCTGCGAAACCCTACATTTCAGCAGATAATGCACGACCGCATGTTGCAGGTCCTGTACGGGCCTTTCTGGATACAGAAAATGTTCGACTGCTGCCCTGGCCAGCCTATTCTGCAGATCTCTCACCAATTGTAAACGTCTCGTCAATGGTGGCCGAGCAACTGGCTCGTCACAATACGCCAGTCACTACTCTTGATGGACTGTGGTATCGTGTTGAAGCTGCATGGGCAGCTGTACCTGTACACGCCATCCAAGCTCTGTTTGACTGAATGCCCAGGCGTATCAAGGCCGTTATTACGGCCAGAGGTGGGTTGTTCTGCATCTATGCACCCAAAATGCGTGAAAATGTAATCACATGTCAGTTCTAGTATAATATATTTGTTCAACGAATACCCGTTTATCATTTGCATTTCTTCTTGGTGTAGCAATTTTAATGGCCAGTAGTGTAGAAATTTGCAGTCAGGGTGTGTCGCCTAACCACGAGTGTGCTCCTGCTGTGATACGAAACCTCACCCGGGACCATGACTAGAGGTGTAGGTACAGTGTGTCTAGCCTGCAGACAGGATTGGTTGCAGGCCCTCAATTAGCCTACTTCAAACCAACACACGGCCACCAACTTTCATCAGAAAACACAACTACTCCACGCTGCCCTCCGATGAGCTCTCGCTTGACACCACTGATGTCGCAACTGGCTGTGATTTGGGGTCAGTGGATTGCATGCTGCAGGGCGTCCGGCTCGGAGCTATCATTAAATTAACCTATATATGGCGGTTCACTGTATCGCCGAAGTGCCAGCTCTTGCTCAAATTGCTGCTGCAGACGCAGCACGAAGCGCCAGAGCCATACGCCGAACACGTCGATCTTTTCTATCGATACTGCCACGTGACCGTGCGGAGGCCGGTCTTCTTGCGACCGTGTATTCTCGTGACCAACGCTGCCAGCAATCATGTACGGTGGCTACATTCCTGCCAAATGTTTCTGCGGTATCGCAGAAGGAAAATCTAGCTTCTCCTACCCCATTACAGGACCTCGTTCAGAGTCAGTAAAGTGTTGTCAATGGCGTCTTTCTCACCGTAAAGGCATTCTTGATTAACAAGAAAACTAATGCTCACGACCGTTACAGCACGCATTTAGAGCAAACCTGATTTGTATCATAATGGCGCTACTAGCACGACTCTCATATGACTGGCCTGAAATGTGAATAGCCGCACGGGATTAGCCGAGCGGTCTCAGGCGCTGCAGTCATGGACTGTGAGGCTGGTCCCGGCGGAGGTTCGAGGCCTCCCTCGGGCATGTGTGTGTGTGTGTGTGTGTGTGTGTGTGTGTGTGTGTCCTTAGGATAATTTAGGTTAAGTAGTGTGTAAGCTCAGGGACTGATGACCTTAGCAGTTAAGTCCCATAAGATTTTACACACATTTTGAAATCTGAATAGACATTATCTTCCAGATGTATAAACACGGCCACCAACTTTCGTTTACATTGCGCAACTCCTCCTTGGTGTTGCAAATTTTTTCCATGAGTTTATTACTACGAAAACTGCAAATACAACCCCTTTCATGCCTCAGATTTGCGCGCTAGCCCCTTTTAGTTGCTATTAGCATTATTTGGTATATATATATATATATATATATATATATAAAATTTTAAACCAATGATAATCAAAGCTCTACAAATAGATACTGAATTCTGTTATCTAATACTATCGTTACATTGACTGTTTTGCAATGTATTTAGCACTAAGTGCTTTTTTGAACCCTCAACGCTCGTGTATAACTCAAATCGCCCTGCTTCAATGGAAATTGTGAAGCTTTGTTTCCTGTAATGCTGTTAGTTGACACATCATTCGTTAAGATCACTTAAAGCGTTTAGAAGCTCTTTTTCAAGAATGACAACAGGTGCGTTCACA
The DNA here is from genome assembly GCF_023864345.2 of Schistocerca serialis cubense. Lineage (NCBI taxonomy): Eukaryota > Metazoa > Arthropoda > Insecta > Orthoptera > Acrididae > Schistocerca > Schistocerca serialis. Next base: position 207,724,939 of record NC_064642.1, read on the forward strand.
ACTTTTATCAGCAGTAACTGAAACATTGTTGGCGAAATGGTTCAAATGGCTCTGAGCACTATGGGACTCAACTGCTGTGGTCATCAGTCCCCTAGAACTTAGAACTACTTAAACCTAACTAACCTAAGGACATCACACACATCCATGCCCGAGGCAGGATTCGAACCTGCGACCGTAGCAGTCGCATGGTTCCGAACTGCGCGCCTAGAACCGCGACACCACCGCGGCCGGCGAAACATTGTTATATCCACAGATTGGGTGTTCAAGGGCTGGTCGCCTCTTTTCTCTTTCATGTGGTGCCATAGGCTGTTTTGTATTTTTATAAGTGTGGATTTTATCTTTGCAACGGCCGGGAAATAAGTTGCAGCGTTTTTGAGTATTCGTATTGTCACGCGCCGGCCTGGAACACACACTTGCCCAGGCGGAACTACTGACAGTAACTCCTTCAGACTACCCGCTAACATGTGCCACCTGCTTACTTCATGGTCCTTACAGTTCATCAGTACAAAAGGTTGAGGTGTCTACTTCTTAGCGAGCAAGCTATGCCAACCGAAATCATATTTCTTTAAACAAGTCCCCAACTTTATGGCAGCAGCATATTTATCTCTAAGGCCGTGTCCTAAGTGAGCAACAGAAGCGAGGGACAGCTTCAGGCGACAAAGCACAACCGCAGGTGTAGTTACGGAAGTGGCCTACGTGAGCGACATCTGTGTCGCTGCCTGTCTCCCGCTGCAACTGGCGACGTTTGAATTCAAACGTGTTTCAACCTTGTCGCTGCAGCACGCGCGGCACAGAGCGACAGCCACGTGTCCTCTTGGCAAAGCAGTTGAACGGACGCGACGGCAGCTATGAATTACTTAACATCCGATTTTAAGAAAACTATTTGGGGAAAAAATTTGATTCTTCCGCAACCTATAGCGTGATATCCTTAAATGATAAAGGTCAGAATTTATTTTCGTTATTCGTCATAGTTACTGTGCTGCACGAAAGTGAGTACATGGTTGCAGGAAATTTTTAAGAATTTGCAGAGGTAAAATCACATTGTGTAGACTTTTCGTGTAGTTCATTTAAGGCCATACATTACAGTGTATGAAATGTAACTAATATATCTTGAAACCGGAATGATATCTCTTTTCATTCTTGAGACATTCGTTGTTATATCCGTAGACGGGTCGCTCTCGGCGCGTCCTAACCATTCCGGCGCTTCGGCAATCAAGTGGTCGTAAAAATTGTCGTATCTCATAAAAGGTTAAAGATAGCGAAACGACGAATTTTGGAAATGACAGCACGCAGAAAGGAGTATTTTATCATATGACTAACACTCGATAGGTTTTTGTAAACACGTGAGCAGAGCGAAAACAAGACTCCCTATAAATTACACCATGAGGTTTTGTCCAAATTTTCGTAGCCAAACAAAGGGAGAGAAACAGGTAAACGGGGTATCAAAGTGACCAGCATGAGGTCTAGTTTGGCACGAAAATAGTTAACTGCTTGAAAGTAGTTAGGGTAATGCACGAAAACTTAGTTAATAAACTGAGAAAAAATTGAAATATTTCACGGAAAGCTGCTGTAAATGAAGTGTCAAAAATTTAATCTGTTCAAGACATATTTTGCACATAAAAAGATACATTGGTGCGGTATTTAAATGCCAAAAAGGCTTCATTCGAATCAAGTATGTTAGGAAGGCAAATGAGAAGTCAGTAAGATTGTGCTTTCTGAATAAAACTTGAAATTCAAAAATTGAAGAAATCAGTCAAACATTTTATGAAATGGTTTGTGTAAAAGAAATAAGTAGATCAGAGAAATGTTCTACGTGCCTTTGAATGATGCTCGAAATCATGAATAGAAAATGAGGTGCACCAAACGTTTCCATAATATTTTTTATTTCGTAGTTCTAGACAAATCATTACACAAAATGTTTGACTTTCTTTTAAAAAAATTTGGAAGCTTTACTTTTACAGACTATTTAGAGAAATTGAAACGCTTTGCCTTAACACTGACTGCTGATGAATTACGCTCGCAACATCAAATATCTGTTAAATTTCATGGTTCGTTGTAATTTATTAGGAATTAAATGTATGTGATATACTGAGATAGATGTGAAGATCAAGTTCTTTGGCAAGACCTTAAAAATATACTTAACGATGCAATGCTAACAGTATATATAAAACTTAGCATACAGAATCTTAATTGAGTCTGTAAAAATGTAAGAACAATCCAGGTTCGAACCCACAATTCTTTGCAGACATGCTACTACGAACCGTCTACGCTACCCCTACACCCCAGCTAGCTTTTGTTCGCTACTATCAATCTGCGTGCTTCTTGGTCATGTAAAAAAACATTCGCATTTAAATTTATTGATGAGATAGTTGAATGCTGCTCTGCTCATTCACGTGTATTCGAAGAATTTGTCTGTTATCTTCTAGTTGACGATACTTACAAAATTCTCCATGGAGATTCCTCCCTTTGTAAATTTCATTCACAGCATTCCTTTTCATTTTATTTTCTTAAGTAAACCTAATTCTGTAGCCTTACTCTCCAGCTACTGTATTCTACAGGTTAGGGACGCCGTTTTATAGAAACAGCTGGTTGGCTCTAAGCAGCCATCTTGTAGCGCGACATAGTGGCTCTCATGCAGCAGGACACCTATGCTTTTCGCCCGATGCTGCTCCTTGCTCCTTCGAGTGTCTCGTATCCAGAAGTCGCTCGCTTCTGTCGCTCACGTAGGACACGGCCTCACCATCCGCCCAATAAGTTCCGAGACTGTTTTTCTTTCTGGCTTTTGTAAAAGTGACGTCAGCCCAGTTACTACGATGGCAGCTTGAACTGACAGCTGTAAACAACAGATACGTAATCGATCAGTCAGTTTTGGGCAAGCAGTGCTAAAAAGTGAATGCGCGACCCTAATATGTCACTATTGCGTCAGAAATCGCAATGGAGCGACATCTCTAAACCAAGTTCAAGACATTCCACAGAATTATTTTTGTAATAATAATTGGAAAAGCAGCAGTCTACAGAATTTAATAAGATTTGAAAAGCAGTCTTTATCGCATAAACACATTTATTTAAAAATTTTGGACCTTTTTCAATCTGTTTTAGACCCTAATCAGACCGTACTCCGAATGCGACAGGCGGAGATGGTGACGTGGAGCAGGAACCGTATGTACGAAACATGGATATCAACTGCTCAGTGTCCTGTGTGACATTCATGTCTCGTACATATGGCCCCTGCTGCATGTCACTGTCTCCTCCTGCCACCTTTGGAGTATAGTCTGATGAAATCTAAAAGAGACTGAAGCCTATCACCACTTTTAAATGAATGTGTTTATACGATCAATACTACTTTTCAATCTTTATTAAAGATTCTCCAGAATGAAACATTCAGTTTCATATCAGCACGCAGTCCGCTGCAGAGACAAAATTTCATCCTGGAGCCTCCAGAGTGTCTTGATGAAGAGGAATGTGTGCGCAATGTTTTTTCCGCACACCTTAACTACCGAACAAAGACGATGCAAGGACACCTGCGTACAACAACCAGCGTTCTGTCGATGTTTGTACTATGGAAAGTGAAAAGTTACGACTCCGACTAACATAGGTGGAAGTTCATAAGGTGTTCAGGAGCTTTTTTTTTTTTTTTTTTTTTTTTTTTAATTGCTATCTTCCATCATTAGTGTCTAAAGAACTATGACATCACAGAATGATTGTTAAAACATGCTTCCTAACCTGGTTTCGCTCTTTCATATTGTATCTTTAGTAGTGTGGCGGCCGTGAAGTAATTTGTGGTAGAACGCGGACAACCCTTTTCTGGAAAAAGTCATCGCGGGTGACGGGATTTAACGATACGAATTGACCACATAACGACGAAGGGCAGAAATTCGTGTGAAGGGTCAACGCTTTGGCGACATATCCGACGTTTAAGTCACTGTGACACGTGAGTTGAACTACACCCCCAAGAAGGACTTTTATGACAGCTCCCGTGGCTATTTGAACGTTATGTGGGTTATACTCAATTTAGGGGAGACTATATAGGACACCTGAAGCACAAACATCACGTATTTTCTCTGTTTTGTATTAATTCTGTTTCGGAACGTTTTTCGAAACTTTTTGGACTGACAGTGTATCGTAGCACTTCAAGTGTTTAGATATCGATAAGCTGCCTATAACTAAAACTTCATTGCCGTTTATAATATCGCAAATGAAATCATGTATTTCCTGTAACTTTTCTTCAAAATGACGCAATTTACTAATTTTAAAACCTTTTGTTACATTTTAAGACCAACAGAGACTGAAAATGGTGAAATGTTTAGTTCAAATGTATAATTGTTGAGCCGGCCGCTGTGGCCGAGCGGTTCTAGGCGCTTCAGTCCGGAACCGCGCCGCTACGGTCGCAGGTTCGAATCGTGCCTCGGGTATGGATGTGTGTGATGTCCTTAAGTTAGTTAGGTTTAAGTAGTTCTAAGTTCTAGGGGACTGATGACCTCATATGTTAAGTCCCATTGTGCTTAGAGACATTTTTTATAATTTTTGGTCACAATGTGTTGTTTTCGCAAATCAGTTGTTAAAAGTACTTCGAAAGCTCAATAAAGTGATTGGCAGAATAGTCTGCACAGTACAGAGGAAATTATGAGTTACAGTAAAATGTCAGTGGCGTAGTTTCATTGCCAGTAACGCTCAAACTGACCTGCTGATTTCCGATTCAGTTGGTGTGGTGGCAATACCTTTAAAAACAAATTGAAACTATTTCTGGCTGCAACTTTTTCTGTATGATTTGTATTTGTTACTTGACCTATAGAGGTACTGAAGCAAAGAGGAATTTTTTTGACGGAATGCTGTAAAATTTTTCAACTGCTTTCGATAGCTCTTGAAAAGAGAACGCTGAAATAAAAACACATGTCCTTGTTCACTGGAAGCATTATCGGGCTCTGTATAGCCGTGATAATTTTAAAAGTCGTTTAAAGTTAGAGAGTACTGTTTAAAAACCATGTGGGTTTTAGTGCTTCAGCAGATAGTAATATCAAGGGTGTCAGTAGCACAACGATACACTCGCACGTTCGGCTCGTTTTGCAGACAATATTGCTTCGCTACCAGGAACCGTCTGCGAAATACTAGCTGCCTGATTCGAGTGAAACTCCCGGAGTGGAACAACTTTTAATATCAACTAACGATCTGTAATTTTACTTTTTCACTGGTCAGATAGCCTCGCCTGTATAGAAGAAGTGTGGTTCAGTGGCTTACTTCTTTTTTGCTTTGTAATTCTGAGGGTAGCAGTGATAAAATACAGGGAGCGCAGGGTTATTCACAATTTGTAGAGGAACCAGAGTGCAGGACATTAAAGGATAGCAGTAGCCGAGATGGGAGCGAGACAAGATTGTAACCTATCCCCGATGTTATTCGATCTGTACATTGAGCAAACTATGAAGGAAATTGAAGTGCTTACAAATCAGAGACTAGAAATTGGAGTTTTTTGATGACATTGTAAATCTGTCAGAGGCGACCAAGAGTTTATATGAGCCGTTGAATAAAGGTCTGAGATTATAAGATAAACATCAACAAAAATAAAACAATGATAACGGACTGTCGTCGAATGAAATCAGGCGACATCGAAGATAATAGATTTGCTAACGAGACATCAAATATAGTAGATCAGTATTCCTATTTCGGCAGCAAAATAACTGGTATTGGCCGTAGTAGAGTGGATATAAAGTGCAAACTGCCAATGGTAAGGAAAGTCTGAACAAGAAATTTGTTCACAGTGGATGTAAATGTGATTGTTTGGAAGAAGGCGTTTGCCGTCTTCTGTTGAAGTGAAATGTTGACAGTAAAAAGTTCAAACAAGAAGAGAGACATGGAACTCAGGATACGATAGATACATGGAATAAATGATGAAGGGGCACTGAATCATCGAAAACGGATGGTGGGACGGGGAGGGGGGGGGGGGGGAGGGAGTCTTCAAAACCACAGTTTGCAGAACGAAGGAATCGGATGACAGAAACATCCAGAGGCATCATTCTGGTGATGAAGGGAAATGTGGGACGTAAGAATCGTAGGGGGAGACTAGTGAGAGGCTTTTCACAGGAGAGAGTAGCGTGGAGAGCTACGTCAGAAGTGTCTTCGGACTGAAGGTCATAACAGCTGCAGAAAAACAAGTAATCGCTTGTACTTTCAATGATGAATTACTGAGGTATTATACTGCAAGTTCGTCCTCGGGGAAATTCATGGCGCGTGGAATTGCTGACGAACGCCTGCGCACGATACATTTGTAACGTTCGTAGCTTTGACCAGTTTCACTGTCTTATGTACAGCTATCCTGGCTACGTGTTGAAAAGCGCTGGGATTTACAGAGCCTGTGTGCTGCACCAACTAATCGATGAAAATACAGTACCTCATACATCTAGTCGATCTTACGCCATGTCTGTAGAAAACAGCAGAAACACCCTTACTCGTCAAAGTAAAATATTTTCTGCCCCGGTACACCACGCAACCGCCTTCTCCATACTAATTTTCCGTAGCAGGAACACTTCTTTGAATCTCCCCCACTATATGAGAGAACTGAATCACAACTCCAGCGACTAAAGAGAGCTAATGACCTACATGCATATTCCGTCCATGAAGGACAATGCTTGTTCCGTCCATGAAGGACATCATGACGGCTGCGACTGTTGACAAATATAAATAAGTTTTCTGCGTCAGTCACTTATTTATTGTTCTACTACGCGTTTGCACACATCTCACTATCAACTTCAGATGAAGAACTGTATAGTTACACAGGTGGTGTCAGTGAAGAGAACAGACGCCTTTCTACAGCGGCAGACCCAGTGCAAGGCAGGTTACGTTGCGCTTTTTGCTGGCGATAAAATTTTGTTTTTAGCAAAGGCACTGTTAGAGTTGAAGAACATGAACTTGTGAGAGTAAAATGTACTTACATGGGAAACAGAGACCAAAAAGGCTGCACACTACTACTTATTGCAAGTTCTCTTCGGTTTACAATATGTATACATTGTCATTTTAAAGATGTTTTACATGTCAGAGATATTATCGCCTGCAGTGAGTATAAAGATAACTCAAACGTGAAATTGTTATATGCATGAATATATTTTTGTTACTTAAACTACATGAATGGGCTGCAAAAGAATGTGGACTTGTGCACAAATCAGTTATTATTTAAGGTGGTTATATGTACATAGTGCATTTTTCTTGTGGTTTAAAAATATGATGGACTGCAACAGAGAAGCATAGTGGTGTATATGAAACCAACTAAAATAATAACTGATATGTACACAAGTTCATATTATCTTGCAGCCAGTTCATATTTTTTAAATAACAGAAAAATGTATTATATATATATAACCATTTCATTATGATGTACTGTGACGAATAACCAAATTCAAGCAGTTGCACCCTTCAGCTGTCTTTGTACTCATTGTATGCGAGAATATCTCTGACATGTATAACATCTTTGAAGTGACAGCGTGAACATGATGTACAGTGGAGAGCACATGTAACAAGTAGCAGTATGCAGCCATTTTTGGACTCTGATTCGCTTGTAAATTCACTTTACTGTCAAAAATTCTGAACTTTAACAGTACGTTTTCTGTAGACAAAAATTTATCGCCAACAAAAAACAGTACATGAGCGTCTGTGCTCTTCACCAACACCAGCCATGTAATTAACATTCTCTATCTGAAGATAATGCTGTGAATCATCGAAACCCATACTGGCAATATAAATAAGTGATTGACGCAGAAACTGTTTTATCTTTCTCATTTTCTACGTCACTAACTGCAGCAGACTAACTCAAATTGTCTTTCTTAGTGGCCGCTGTACCATAAAGCATCACTTATATTCATTAATACGTTATTTACCTCGCATGTCACTTTTATTATTATAACAAATGGTTCAAATGGCTCTGAGCACTATGCGACTTAACTTCTGAGGTCATCAGTCGCCTAGAACTTAGAACTAATTAAACCTAACTAACCTAAGGACATCACAAACATCCATGCCCGAGGCAGGATTCGAACCTGCGACCGTAGCGGTCGCTCGGTTCCAGACTGTAGCGGCCAGAACCGCACGGCCACTCCGGCCGGCGCATTATTATAACAGTAAACACAGCTAAATGAAATCATTTCGCTGAATTGCTTGTTTATCACTAGTCGGACACGCCCTAATCGTATAAGTCTGTGTGATGTATTCGTGCAGATCCTACTAACATGGGTTTTTGTAGTTGGCAGGTAGACATTTTATCAACGCCAGTGATTTCCATGTTCCCACTAAGATCTTTTGGCACTGCTCCCAGTGTACTAAAAACTACTGGGATTACTTTAGCTGGTCAACGCCAGAGTTGCTGTAGTTCGATTTTCCAGTCTTCTAATTGGCTAGTTTTCCAAGTTGGTTCTCCTCGTTTCTCCTGTTACCTCGGATGGCTATGTTAATTATCTATACTTTGTTTTTCTCTAGAACTGTGACATCTGATGTATTGTTCAGCACTCAATCTGTCTCTAGTTCGAAGTTCCATAGTAATTTCGCATGTTTCGTTTCGACATCTTTTTGTTTGCCGCCGGCAAGTGGTAACTTTGGCATAAGTTCCAGTGGTTCTTTTGCGCCCCATCATAGTACCTTCTGTTGTAATCAGCCTCAGCGACCTTCTTGCAGCTACTCAAAATGTGGTCGAGTGTTTCCTTTGCTTCTTTGCCCGGTGCGGATCTTCTGCTGATTTTTCCATCCTGCTTTTGATGGCATTTGTTGTGATGACTTGTTCCTGAACTTTAAATGTTCAAATGTGTGTGAAATCTTATGGGACTTAACTGCTAAGGTCATCAGTCCCTAAGTTTACGGCCGGCCGAGGTGGCCGTGCGATTCTAGGCGCCACAGTCCGGAACCGCGCGACTGCTACGGTCGCAGGTTCGAATCCTGCCTTGGGCATGGATGTGTGTGATGTCCTTAGGTTACTTAGGTTTATGTAGTTCTACGTTCTAGGGGACTGATGACCTCAGAAGTTAAGTCCCATAGTGCTCAGAGCCATTTGAACCATTTGTACCCAAGTTTACACACTACTTAATCTAAATTATCCTAAGGACAAACACACACACCCATGTCCTAGGGAGGACTCGAACCTCCGCCGGGACCAGCCGAACAGTCCATGACTGCAGCGCCCTAGACCGCTCGGCTACTCGCGCGCGGCCTGAACTTTAAAAACCATTCTTTTTGCTTTTCCGTTGGTCATCCAGGACCATGCCTTTGAATTATCTGTTTGGCCTTAGCTGCACGATCAGTCAGTACGGCACCAATGTGCATCACTCCGGCACTGATTCTTGGTTTGCTGTACCTTCAAGAGCTTTCTGTTCTTGTCTTCAATCATAGCCGATTCGTGGCTATCTTGCTAATTGTCAGCGAATGCCTGCTTCTCTTCCACTGTCTCTCTCACTTGCAAGAGTCCGTTACTGGCTTTTTTTTCTGGGCAAGTGAAGCCCGTTGACTTCATTGCGGCGGTGAGGTTTCCTTGTTTTCCTGAGCAGATTATCCAGCTCTACTAATGTACGGTTCACTATTCCCGCAGTGTATCTGATGACGGACATGGTCCAGGTATTGATTGCCATCATGGTGTAGTCACCACTCGCTTTGATCTGCAAAGTTTTTTCTCTCTTTTGTCTCTTTGCTGAGACAGTTTTTACAAATTAATACTTGATGCCATCCATTTGCAAAATGCGTAGGCACGTGGCGCTTCAATCGCTTGTCTATTTGGCATCTGGATGCCTTCACTTTCTGAGATTTCGCCCTCATATAGTGCCAGTGTGGCACATTTGTGTATGCCGAATTCAATACTGATGTAATTGCTAAAGTTTCGGACTGTATTCATCAGGTACCGGATTTTAATGACATATTTTCCATAGAGTCTCAGGCCATCCACGTACAGCAGACGGGGTACTTCTTGAGAAACTCTGACTGTGTGACTGTCCAGGATTATTTTCGGTAAAATTGTTGACATTGTGATTAATGTGATGATCAATAGCAGTGGAAATAACGAATCCACTAGAAAACGCCTCTCATAATGCTGACTATTCCGTTACTTTCATTTCTGATAGTTCTGTCTTCCCACGTTCCATCTTATTTTCGGTGAATTTCCTGAGGTTTCTGCTTTTCCTGGTCGTGACGGTTGTTGTTGTTGTTGTTGTAATTAGTTGTGGTGACATTTCCTTAAGTTGCTATAAGTTTCTGATTACCACTGTATCCCAATTGGCAAACTTACTTTCAAGTCAACTTGTCGAGTTTATTGCTAGGTACTATTATTATTTGTCGTATTATATTTATCTAAGTAAACGGCAACGTAAAACGTTTTGGGTGACTGACTTAGAGGTCTGATGTAAGAGAGAGCACGGAGGCCGTAACATAAAAAGGTTATTAATGAATGATAGAATAAATAAATAAAAATACAGATTTATATACTACAAGGCGATTGTCAAACAAGAGTATCTTCATGGGAAAGAAAGTTTTGTAAACAGAAAGGGAAGAAACTTCCTGGCAGATTAAAACTGTGTGCCCGACCGAGACTCGAACTCGGGACCTTTGCCTTTCGCGGGCAAGTGCTCTACCGTCTGAGCTACCGAAGCACGACTCACGCCCGCTCCTCACAGCTTTACTTCTGCCAGTATCTCGTCCCCTACCTTCGTGTCTCGGTCGGGCACACAGTTTTAATCTGCCAGGAAGTTTCATATCAGCGCACACTCCGCTATAAAGTGAAAATCTCATTCGAGAAAGGGAAGAGTTTCGGGGATTCATGTTTCATCTATGACGAGACCGTTAGAGACGCACCTGGAACTCGGATCGGAGAAGCACAAGGAAATAAATCAGCAGTGGTCATTTCGAAGGAACCAACCCGGCATTTGCCTTAAGAGTTTAGGTAACGACGGAAAACCTACATTCGGCTGACAGGACGAGGATTTGAACCGCCTGCCTCGGGAATCAGGACGACACATCAAAGAAATTCAAAAGAGAACGAAATGTAGTGGGGGAAAATTTAGTTCAAACTACGCTGTAGAAACGAGATACAGCGTAAGAGCAAAAAAAAGTCAACCAAATTTTTTCATATATGGGAAACGCAGTCTAAAATTCTGTTGGTATGTTTACTAACTCATTCTATCAGATTAACGAGACAAGGTATGGAATTCTAAGAAACTAGCATTATATTTAAAATTTTCACAGTAAATCTGATCGCAGCAGTAAGAGAAGGCGTGAAAGAAGCATGGAAAACGCAACATGAAATAAGATAAAAAGGCAAATCCGTCGTCAAGCTGATGATTGTTTTGAATGTCACAAGGCTTTTGTAGACAAGCATATGTTTGGTTGTGGTACACCGCTGCCTTCCTTCTACTACTGAACGGACGTGTCCAGCAAAGTGTTGGGGGATTCGGAACCAAGGTGAAGCTCGACATTTTTACCATCAGCTAACGTTTTTGAGGTGAAGTGATCAATAAAAATCCTGCAACTTATCAGGGATTGAAATCGAGACCTATTGTAGGCTGGAACTTTACTGCAGATCCACATTTTAACTAAGCATTGTGTTGTATTGTAGAAAATTCTGAAATTCTCCTTGTTGTAGACTGCGTCGTACGTAAGTTGACTATCGTGACTAATAATAATAATAATAATAATAATAATAATAATCCCCGTGGAGGCCCGGGAAAAGAATAGGCCTCCGGTATGTTCTGCCAGTCGTAAAACGCGACTAAAAGAACAAAACACTAATAGGGCTAACCCCCTTTTAGTGTCATTAGTTGGTTCAGGACAGAACTAATGAAGCCTCGGACAAGCGCTGACATGGTCGGGGACGACGCTTGAACCCTATACCCGTCCACAATGGTAACGACACTGCTAGCCACACGGAAAATGATTTAAATCCAAATAGAGGTGTTTTGCTGGACATGCTTCCTGCAACCACCCTAGAAGGAAAACAAAGACAGAGGATGAGATGGTCTGATGAAGTTAACCGACACCTCATGTTCTGCTGTTACGAAGCAACAAACTTAGGAACCAACACAGCTGGATACAGATCACAAGTATACACAACATTTATTACCAGATACCCAGAATTAAAATTCTTAACAGAACAACGACTAGCTGATCAGATTCGTGTAATAATCAAAAATAACAGGATACCCCAGTCAGAATTAGAAAACATCAAACAAAATGTACCACAAATACTGGAACAAAATAATGTGCAATAGGAAGAAGAAGAAAACACAGTAATGGACTCAAACATCCCAGAGCGAACAAACAAAGAACACGCATCAATTAAACAATCAGAGGTAAACGAAATCTTAAGACAGCCACCAGAACAAGCACAAATAGAACGTGAAATGACACACACGTTAGATATAGAAGAAAAATTTCAGTTGACATATATAGAATACAAAGACACAAATACAGACATTAGACCATTCTTACATAGACCACCAAATAACCCACAAGTCGAAACAACAATAACATCTATCAACACAATCATACACAACAAAATAAATGAAAATACAACCATGGAAGAATTACAACTACTGGTTTATGTAGGAGCACTCACTACACTAAATATACACACTAGGCAGAGATCAGAACCAACCAACACACAGAAGAAACCCACAAAACCAGCATGGCAACACAGGCTACAGATCAGAATAGAAAAACTGAGAAAAGACATCGGACAGCTAACACAATTTATAAGAAATTAAATATCAGACAAAAAACGAAAAAGGTTAGGTCAAATCTCACAACAAGAAGCAATAGAGCAATTAGATGAAAAGAAGCAGAAATTACAAGCATTGGCCAAACGACTTAGAAGATACAAAAAAAGTGAAAATAGAAGGAAACAAAACCAAACATTCAACACAAACCAAAAGAAATTTTACCAGACAATAGATAACACACACATTAAAATAGACAATCCACCAAACATAACAGACATGGAACACTTCTGGAGCAACATATGGTCAAACCTGGTACAACATAACAGACATGCACGGTGGATACAAGCAGAAACAGACACATACAAGATGATACCACAAATGCCTGAAGTGATAATTTTGCAACATGAAGTCACCCGAGCAATTAATTCTACGCACAATTGGAAAGCCCCTGGAAATGATAAAATAGCAAATTTCTGGCTAAAGAAGTTCACCTCAACACATTCACATCTAACTAAATTATTTAACAGTTACATTGCAGACCCATACACATTCCCTGATACACTTACACATGGAATAACCTATCTGAAACCTAAAGATCAAGCAGACACAGCAAACCCAGCTAAATATCGCCCCATAACATGCCTACCAACAATATACAAAATATTAACTTCAGTCATTACACAGAAATTAATGATACATACAACACAGAACAAAATTATAAATGAAGAACAAAAAGGCTGCTGCAAAGGAGCACGAGGATCTAAAGAGCAACTGATAATAGATACAGAGGTGACATATCAAGCTAAAACTAAACAAAGGTCACTGCATTACGCATACATTGACTACCAAAAAGCTTTTGATAGTGTACCCCACTCATGGTTACTACAAATATTGGAAATATACAAAGTAGATCCTAAATTAATACAGTTCCTAAACATAGTAATGAAAAATTGGAAAACCACACTTAATATCCAAACAAATTCAGATAATATCACATCACAGCCAATACAGATTAAGCGTGGAATATACCAAGGAGACTCATTAAGTCCTTTCTGGTTCTGCCTTGCTCTGAACCCACTATCCAACATGCTAAATAATACAAATTATGGCTATAATATTACTGGAACATACCAACACACAATCACACATTTGCTATACATGGATGATCTAAAACTACCGGCAGCAACAAATCAACAACTCAACCAATTACTAAAGATAACAGAAGTATTCAGCACCGATATAAATATGGCTTTTGGAACAGACAGATGTAAGAAAAATAGCATAGTCAAGGGAAAACAAACTAAACAAGAAAATTACATATTGGATAACCACAGCGACTGCATAGAAGCGATGGAAAAAACAGATGCCTATAAATATCTAGGATACAGACAAAAAATAGGAATAGATAATACAAATATTAAAGAAGAACTAAAAGAAAAATATAGACAAAGACTAACAAAAATACTGAAAGCAGAATTGACAGCAAGAAACAAGACAAAAGCTATAAATACTTATGCTGTACCATTATTGACCTACTCATTTGGAGTAGTGAAATGGAGTAACACAGACCTAGAAGCACTCAATACACTTACACGATCACAATTCCACAAATATAGAATACATCACATACATTCAGCAACAGAAAGATTCACATTAAGCAGAAAGGAAGGAGGAAGGGGATTTATTGACATAAAAAAACCTACATTATGGACAGGTAGACAATTTAAGAAAATTCTTTCTAGAACGAGCAGAAACTAGCAAAATACACAAAGCAATCACTCATATAAAAACATCGGCTACACCATTGCAATTTCATAACCACTTCTACAACCCTTTAGATCACATAACATCAACAGATACGAAGAAAGTAAATTGGTAAAAGAAAACACTACATGGTAAGCACCCATATCACTTAACACAGCCACACATCGATCAAGACGCATCCAACGCATGGCTAAGAAAAGGCAATATATACAGTGAGACGGAAGGATTCATGATTGCAATACAGGATCAAACAATAAACACCAGATATTACAGCAAGCATATTATTAAAGACCCCAATACCACAACAGATAAATGCAGACTTTGCAAACAACAAATAGAAACAGTAGACCACATCACAAGCGGATGTACAGTACTAGCAAATACAGAATACCCCAGAAGACATGACAATGTAGCAAAAATGATACATCAACAGCTTGCCATACAACATAAACTAATAAAACAACACTTTCTCACATACAAGTATGCACCACAAAATGTACTGGGGAATGATGAATACAAATTATACTGGAACAGAACCATTATAACAGATAAAACAACACCACATAACAAACATGATATCATACTCACCAATAAAAAGAAGAAATTAAGACAACTAATCGAAATATCCATACCCAATACAACAAATATACAGAAGAAAACAGGAGAAAAAATTGAAAAATACATCCAACTGGCTGAGGAGCTCAAGGACATGTGGCATCAGGATAAAGTTGACATTGTACCAATTATACTATCAACCACAGGAGTCATACCACACAGTATCCACCAGTACATCAACGCAATACAGCTACATCCAAACATATATATACTGCTACAGAAATTATTGATACATGTTCAATTACCCGAAAGTTCCTAAATGCGATGTAACATATACTGTACCGTTAAAAGGAAGTCACGCTTGATCAAGGTCCGCGTCACTTTCCATTTTTAACCAGACATAAAGTCTGAGACAGGAAAGAGAAATAATAATAATAGACGTTCGGAGACGTTGTTTTTGTTGCTCCAGCGTCGTAAATGCGGAAAGACAACATGGTCAGGATACACCTGACTTCACTAACGGTAGAGAAATGCCTACGGTGCAGTGGAGCAGTTAGCGCTCGCTCACCAACTTTTTAGCGTGTGGTCTCAGTCAACTGTAGGATTCTCGCCTTTGACGTCCTCCGCTGCCGTCTGCCGCATGTTTTTGTTCTAACTGCAGCGGAGGTTTAACTGAAGCGGCACGTCTTCTGACGTAAGACTTACTCACGAGATTTATTTGCTGATACCGCTGTGTAATCGCCGTGGTGTGGCCGTGCGTAGTGAGCAGTTGGAAGACGTGCAGCTGATGACGAAACGAGATGCACGGCGGCTCACCGCGTGAACCTGTCCGTCTGGTTCAGCGGCCACGGAGCTGGTTCTGACAAAACCGGCCCATATAGCCGCAGACAACGGGACAACCGGGATATCTCCGGAAACTGTGACATTAGAGAAAGCTGTAAACTACCTATATCTACAATTACGCCATGCAAGTCGTCTTACGGTGTGTATTACTGTCATCTACCCATTTTTTTTCCTCCTCCATGCACGTATGGCGTTTGAGGAGAGCGATTGTTGGTTAAGTTTCAGTGTGAACTCGAATCTGTGTACTTTTCCCTTCGTTGGTTATCCGTAAGGTATATGCAGAAGAAGCATTATATTGATTGACTTTTTTAGGAACGTATGCCCTCGACATTTAAACAGTAAATCACTTCGTCTCTGGCAACATCTACCCTAACGGCCCCAGCCCGTTGACTCAATTAAGGGATTATTTTACTACCGAAACATTTGTGCAAAGAGGAGGCCATCAGTAAACCGTACACTAGAGCAGCATGTCCTTGGGAGAATAAAGACTGTGATTTCCCATTCCTTTCAGCTCTGCCGCGGTATCCTGTCCTTTAATAAATAATGATTGTTGGCTGTAAAGCTTTAAAGTTGTGTCTAGCGAGTGCTTACACATCCGCAACATTACATGACTATTTTTGTGCTGTTCCCTGCAGAAAACCAACAGTGTGGTTACATTCTATTGTTTTGTATGGAACTGGGGACCTAGAAACGACGGAGGAGGCTTCGTCCCCGGCGTAGCCCTCACAGGTTCACAACCCCACAACAGGCTACAGCAGTCCTCTCACCGCACCTTATCGCCGCGCCACACCGAACCTAGGATTTTGTGATACAGCATTAAAGGCGGACATCATTACAACAAAGGCATTTTTCGTTGCGCATCTTCTCACGAAATTTCAATCACCAACTTTCTCCTCCGAATGCGAAAACCTTTTGTTCACGCCGACCTACATAAGGAGAAACGATCATCATAGTAAAAAATTAGAGCTCGCACGCAGAGGTATACGTGTTCGTTTTTTCCGCACGCTATATAATAGAGAATTATTCTCAAGATGATTTGATGAACCCTCTGCCAGGCACTTAAATATGCTTTGCAGAGCATCCATGTTGATGCAGTTCAATTGTAGGTGTGATTTCTTGCGATAATAATTTACACTTCTGTTAACTCTTGGTGTTCCATGAAATAAGAGTGCGTTAAAGTCACCGCAGACTCTTGCAAGAATTTACGGCTTTGAACACCATGCCGCAGTTCAGAAGTAGAATCAGGAAAATCCATTGTAGAAAACTTTCCTTAGTACCTCAGAGCACGAAGATTTATTACAAATCCCTCAGACCTGTAGCGAGAAAATATTCACTTCTAGAAGCACCCAATACGTTACAAATCTGCGATATTTCGATGTCTGTAAGAGGGCCTACCTGTATGACTGAATAAATTGAACTACACACATCAAAAAAGGTTTTGCATCACCTCGGTTCTGAGAGTTCCGGAACCTGTACAAAAAATCGGAATGGAAATCAACATAAATTTCATTTCCGCACTTTTCATTGCTCATGAAAACCTCAGATTGCATGATACAACGAAACCTTCAGAGTTGGTGTTTCAGACTACTGTACACACCGGTACCTGTGATACCCAGTAGTACATCCTCTTGCATTGATGCATGCCTGTATTCGTCGCGACACACTATCCACAAGTTCAGCAAGGCACTGTTGGTCCACTCCTCAACGGCGATTCGGCGCAGATCGCTCAGAGTGGTTGGTGAGTCACGTCGTCCATAAGCAGCCTTTTTCGATCTATCCCAGGCATGTTCGATAGGGTTCATGTCTGGAGAACATGCTAGTCGATGTCATTATCCTGAAGGAAGTTATTCACAAGATGTGCACGATGCGGGCGCGAACTGTCGTCCATGCAGACGAATGCCTCGCCAATATGCTGCCGATATGGTTGCACTATCGGTCGGAGGATGGCATTCACGTATCGTACAGCCATTACGGCGCCTTCCTTGACAACCAGCGGCGTACGTCGGCCTCACATAATGGCACCCCAAAACAGCAGGGATCCTCCACCTTGCTGCACTCGCTGTACAGTGTGTCTTAAGCGTTCAGCCTGACCGCGTTCCTCCAAACACGTCACCGACGATTGCCTGGTTAAAGGCATATGCGACACTCCTCGGTTAAGAGAACGTGATACCAGTCCTGAGCGGTCCAATCGGCATGTTGTTGGGCCCATCTGTACCGCGCTGCATGGTGTACGCCATCTAGGTATGGTTGAACTACGGACAATACGAGCCGTGTACCTCCTTCCTGATGGAATGACTGGAAATGATTGGCTGTAGGACCCCCTCCGTCTAATAGGCGCTGCCCATGCATGTTTGCTTACATCTTTGGGCGGGTTTAGTGACATCTCTGAACAGTCAAAGGGACTGTGTCTGTGATTCAATATCCACAGTCAACATCTATCTTCAGGAGTTCGGGGAACTGGACTGATGCAAAACTTTTTTTGATCTTTGCAAAAGACAAATATGGCAAGTACTCTTTTATAACCCTCAACCGTTAGAAAAGGCACAAAAAGTATTTTTTGTACACTAGCGACCCACCCTAGCTCTAAGTATCTATGGCCAGACGACTTGGGTACAATATGTACTGAGGAGAGAGATAATACTGACGCTCTCGGTCAGCGTTACGTATATCGATTTCGGAAGGAGTTCCCAAAGAGCATGTTGAAGCCTGATGTTTCCGAACTGCAACAAGTCTCGTCTTACAGTCTTCATTGGATTCTTGAGACCGCCAAGTCTCAATGTTCTAGACGTTGTAGTATATTGAAAA
Source organism: Schistocerca serialis cubense (assembly GCF_023864345.2). Classification (NCBI taxonomy): domain Eukaryota; kingdom Metazoa; phylum Arthropoda; class Insecta; order Orthoptera; family Acrididae; genus Schistocerca; species Schistocerca serialis. Next base: position 207,743,577 of record NC_064642.1, read on the forward strand.
GCTCTAAAGTTTACCAGGCATTTTTATTTGTAAACAAAACGAAATCAGAATGTAATAATTAGGCAACCAGATCACAAAGCAAACTCAGTAAATTCGTTTTTCCTGACCAAGGAATCAAATATAAATAAAAACCATCGAAAGAAGCAAAGCAATTTTGGCTAAGATTGTAGACAAACCAGCTTCATTAATTATGGATATCCTACCCAAGTAAATTCAGTGTTAGTTTGTATTCATACAGATAAGATTCCGGAGCTTGATTCTGTCACTGACGTAAACCTTTGAAAATACTTCTGTTACTGAGGTTAAAAAAAACAGCGTAAGCTATTGGCTCCTTGGTGCACTACACAGTAATGATAATGTCACTGAGGTAGACTTTCGAACTACTAAGATAGCTCACTCCTAAAATTAGGTTAAGATATCTTTTTTCCGTGATCCGATTTGGTGAAAGGAAATCCTATATGTTGCCCCAAGCAAGTTAGTGAGATAGACAGAGTTTATAAAAATAGTCTTATTGTATTCTGTCACACCGCCTACGTCACCCACAGTCAGTTTTCGTCAAATGTTGTCAGTTTTCTTATTAGTACAGTTGCTTTGATGCAGACAATATACCTAAGTACAATACACAAATTGCAAGTATGTGCAGATTCCTCAAAGATAAATATACCAGTGTTATTCCATCCGTCAGGCATGGGCTTTTCGATGAATAAAAACTATGTTAGAACTAATCGCTGTGGCAAGTGTGGTATATGGACCAGGACTAGAACTTGACCAGATTTTACGTGCTGTGCTTGCTTCTGCGCTGGAGAATTAAAGCTGCCTTACACATTTCCATAACTCCCAGTACTCCATAACGCAAATACCACAAAAATTCTAAACAAGCAAATCTGTAAAAAAACTACACAGGAGTAATAGAACCTGACAGAAACGTGTTAAATTATTTCACAATGAATAGAGCAACCTTCGTGAGAGAACATTCTGCCTATGATTCGAAGGCCAATAACAGCTTCTTCAATAAATACACAATGAATAGTACATAACTTCGAGTGACAGCGAGTGTGCATAATTCCCATGCACTAATTACGGTTATTAAAGAAAGCACAGTGAACAAACAAAATCCGTGAAGGAAAAGCTGACGTTAGCGACAGAAAAAAGGAGAATAAATTAACTTAAAACGACAACAACAGACTGCACAGAATGACTGGTGTCTAGTTTGTCATGCTCAAAGCCCCACAAATGAACAGTGAAATGAAATTCTGTATTAATAACATAATCATCACAATTATGTTAATGATCCCGAAAACACTTATCTTCCAGATGCAAGTACATCATAAAATCACAATACAAATTTGCTTCACATTGTACTACTGCAACGACTGTACTATAAGTTACTACGGTGACTCATAACCAATTGTAACCAACCACACACCGAATCAGTTAAAGGTAGTTTAAGAACACGACCACTTAGTAAAAACCCTGCCAATGTTCACTATTCAGTAACTTCTCATGGTCGGGATTCGGAGTCGTGTAGAATTTTTTGAAGGATATCATATTTGCCATTGGCTCTAGAAATTATTTATTTCACAATTGCGTTTCCGGTCTCTGTACCATTTTAAAGTGCTACTGCAAAAGATTTTGCTTCAGCACATGTCTTACTTGAAAATCCTCAGACATACAGGGTGGAGAAAAATTGTCACGAAATTTTAACAATGAATAGCTGATGCCAGTAGGAATCAAAATTACTAATGTTGTTTAGGTCGACAACATACAGTTTTTAAACTATGGAAACTTGGCGCCACTCGCTCCGATTGGCCTCGGGATTTCCCTGTTGCCGGATGCTCTGGACAACGCATGACCGCGAATGCTTTGCCTGCCGGAGATTGCGATGTGACGGGATGAGGGACGTTTGTATGTGTGAGCCGACAACCATAGCGGCGCCCGTCAACTTACGAACGGCAGCAGGGCAATCCCACAGCCAATCGGAGTGCGTGGCGCCAAGTTTCCATAGTTTAAAAATGGAGCTTTGCCTACCCACACAACATTATTAATTTTGGTTCCTACTGGCATCAGCTATCCAGGTTCCAAATTTCGTGACACAATTTTTCTCCATCCTGTATACAGGGTGAGGCAGCTAAGTCATAACACCCCTTGTATCTCCCCAACCGTAATAGATACAAAGATGCCGTTTGGACAGTGAATTGCAACGACAGGGGCTACTTGAATACATCACATTTCATGTTTGTGCTATTTTCTATTACAGAGATATGAGGCCATCTTTGGTTTTTTTAAATGGAACCCTATGTTAAATTTTAGCTTAACATGATGGGCTTAAAAAGGCGGTTTCAAATATGTGTGTATCATAAATTTAGGCGAATAGTTTTTGAGACACAGATACGTTCCCGTATCGTGTCCGTCCTTCGAAGCGGCATTGTCCAATGCGACCTTTCTTGTTGTATAGAGTACATGGTAAACATCGCGAGTCCATCTTTACACAAATACGTCCATTTATCCGACAATACTAATACATACTGCTATATTTTGCGCAAAAATTAACTGATGATGTCCCGCAAATATTATTCAGTTATCTAACAACTGTGATACCAAAATAGTAGACTACATGCAGTTTTAAAGTACTACAAGATGTTAATACATTTTAAATAACAGAAATACAAACGTATATGAGGAGGCCCTTATTGGTCACAATTATGTCGTACGTCTTTGTTTTTTATTTGAAAATATTTACTATTGATAACAATACGAAGCAAATACACAAAAAGATGCAAAATATATACTGTACATGATACAAAACTTTACTGAAGCATGTGCTCAAAATGCTTCCCCCTGCTGCAATGCACATTTGTAGTCGCCGTTCGAATGATTTGTGAACGGCTGCGAGGGTGTCACGTGAGATATCAACGCACGGTTCGATGATACGTTGCTTCATATCGTCTGGAGTAGTTGGTATCTGAGCATACAATTTATGTTTGATTGCTCCTCACAGAAAAAAATCAAGAGGGGTCAAATCAGGAGACCGGGATGGCCACTTCACTTCAGCACGTTGTCCTATCCAACAATACGGGAACTTTTCATTTAACAGCTCTGTAGCCACACGGGAAGAGTGAGCAGGACAGCCGTCATGTTGGAACCACATGTACTGACGCGTAGTTAGTGGTACCTCTTCCAGCAAAATCGGCAGAACTTTTCGCAAGAACTGTGCATAGTTATTGCCATTTAGTCACCCGGAATGACGTACGGCCCCACAATGATACTTCCGACGAAGCTGCACCACATGTCAACACTCCACGGTTGCTGATGCTGTACCTGTCGAAGCCAATGAGGGTTCTCTATTGGCCACTAACGCATATTATGCAAATTCACATGCACTACAAGCAGAAATGACTTTTCTTCGTTTGTGTACATGTCTGCTCCAAGAAAATGTGACGGAAATGCGATGTCTCATTACCCCAGCAGCACATTTATACCCTTCTCTCCAGCTACCTCGTGCGTCACCTTACGGCGTTATCGAGAAGCAGGAAAACAACGCCTTACCTATTAAGTTCCTCAGTGGTCAACAGGAAAGGTCGCATTAGACAACGCCGCTTCGAAGGACGTACACGATACGAGAACATATGTGTCTCAAAAACTATTCGCCTAAATATTATGATATACACATACTTGAAACCGCCTTTTGAAGTCCACCATGTTACGCAAAAATTTAACATAGTGTTCCATTAAAAAAAAAAAACAAAGATGGTATCATATCTCTGTAATAAAAAATAGCAGAAACATGAAATGTGATGTATTCAAGTTGCCCCTGTCGCTGCAATTCACTGTCCAAGCGGCATCTTTGTATTTGTTACGGTTGGGGAGATACATGGGGTGTTAAGACTTAGCTGCCCCACCCTGTATATAGCCGCGCGGGATTAGCCGAGCGGTCTAAGGCGCTGCAGTCATTGACTGTGTGGCTAGTCCCGGCGGAGGTTCGAGTCCTCCCTCGGGCATGGGTGTTTTCGTTTGTCCTTAGGATAATATAGGTTAAGTAGTGTGTAAGCTTAGGGACTGATGACCTTAGCAGTCAAGTCCCATACGATTTCACACACGTTTGAACATTTGAACACCCTGTATACATGTCACCGTCACAAATAGGCTTTGTAGCTGTAGAAAGATCGTAACATGAAACGAGTACGAAGCTCTGTGCATCGCGAAATGTTATCGGTGTTAACATCATACATGTAAATCGGTACAGATCAATGTTCTAGCAGACTGTTTACAATTCTACAGTGAAAAAGCGTATTTTGGGCAATGAAATGTATACTTGTCGGAGGATTTTAAAATCTGACTTGAACTGAAACAACATCTTTTCCAGTACCACATGAAAATGGCCCAAAGGCCGAATTTGCAATTGTGAAATAAATAATTTCTGCAACCAACAGCGAATATGATAATGGGTACTGCTGGTGCCCCACATACTGCTAGACAACGCCGGCCGGCCCAAGCTCGTTGCATGTGAGGCCGCTCATTTGTGTTGTCAGCCGCCGACCGCGACTCGTCTCCCAAAGGCAAGGCGTTTCTGTAACTCGCCCACCCACTCCTGCACCAGTCACAACACGGGACATACACAACACCGGACAGCGCATCCTCCATGCGTCCGATGCCGCTCGCGAAGTGTTGCCCGCCAACTGCTGTCCACTGCCCCGCCGTAGGGTGCAATTTTAGGCTGCTCCGCTGCCACACACCAGACTCCTCCCAGCTGTCGCTCTCACCCACTCGTCGACTCGAGGTGGCTGTCCTCGGCTGCTCTGATGCATCGCGCGCCCTCTGCCGCGGCAGCAACACATCACCAGCCCTGGTGCGAACTGCCGGGCGGGGCGGGACTTTCACTGTGCCGTGTGACGCTAAATCACACCGCAGAGCGCATTCACAGCCATCTGATATTTATAGCACCAGATACAAATTCGGCACAACTCATCCGGAATTCCTCTGCAGTTATTTAGTGACGGCACTGACTGCCATTTATAGCACCAAACAGGAATTCTGTACTACTCATCTTGTAGTCCCTTACAGTTAATCACAAGGAAAAATCCCCATCGTACCCCCTCTCCCCAGTTTTAGTCGTAAGATAACCCAACGGATAGCATTTCAAAACTGAACCCAGATCAAGCATGAAAACAGGAAGAAGGTGTACTAAACAGAAAAAAATAATAAAAACGGAGAACGGTCCAATCACATAGTGCCAAAGCTAGGGCGCCGTAGTTAAATGGGCACGGTATTGGACTGCAAAGCAGGCGAGCAGTGATCGAAGCTCCATCGTCTCAATTTTTTTTCCCCTCTCTGTTACCTGTATTCAAATTTGTGTCTGTGTCGTGGTGTAACTTCCGTTTGCAACAGCGAGGTGTAAGATAGGCGCGTATAATGACAGTTGATTCTGCACAACTACTCTATTAGCAGCCGAAAAGAAGGGCTTTCTAATTGGAACCGCAAACGTTTGATGACTAGACGACAAGTCAACGGAATCCTTCAGTGGGAAACATGTCTGGTGCGTCATACACGGCATTACTGACAGTACGTGTGTCATGTGATAAGAATCTCTTATCGACGCCCTATTTTGTGCGACTGGCAAGTGAATGAGATATGGCTCCTTGACCGATATAGATGTTCGTGTGAATGTGAATGTGATCGCTCCCAAGGAAATATTTAAAACATGATAGATCGTCACATAAGCTGCAACAAATGAACACAACAGCTTCACAATCACCAATTTTCCCTGTGCCTTGTCAAAACATACGTTTTTAACGGTTCGAGGATGCGTCAGTTTTCGACGTTTTGACTCTTGAATTCCTTTGTTGTAATATAGTTCACAACGTTTATTTGTTGTTTTCATTTCTGTGAGACGTATGTATGCTATCTCGCCTGCTCTCACTATTCATCACATTTACTAGTGACGGTAACGTATTCTTACCACATGATTGATTTTCTAAAACCAGTGTATAGTATGACAATTTCGAACACTACAGAAAGAGAACAAACATTTCAGTGACCACGCAGACACTTCATAATTTTATGAAAAAATAGTAAAATAGAAATGAACTTTGCGAGGGAGCCTTGATTTGAGTTTATCCACTTGGCAGTCCAATACCGTGACTGCTTAACCACGGCGTCGTAGCTCTTCCATTGCACTTGATGTTGACCTTGGACCGTTCACTGTTTCTATTTTGATTTTTTTTCAAACTTCGGTACACCTTCTTCCTGTTCTCATGCTTGAAGTGTGTTCATTTTTTGACGGGCTATCTTACTGCTAAATATGAGAGGTGTGCGATGGATGACGACACTTTCCTGTATACAACAACGTCTTCAGAATCACTCGGACTGCTGCTCACCCTATCTGACGGATCTTCTATGTGCAAGAACAAGGAGTGGTCTTATTGCCTTTCCTTGGATCTGTACAGATGCTGCTGTGTGGGCAGGGCGTCTTTTCTTTGCGCACCCTAGAGTTGGTGCCTCAGGTTGGCAGCATTGCTAGTTGTAGTGGAACGAGCGGTCGATCCGCCACCAGAGGGAAGGCTGCATCATGTGACGCGCGATTTAAGGGCAGAAAGCTGTGACCAAGGGCAGTGTGTTCGGCCCGGCGGTGGGATTGCGTAGTGCCTACGCTTGAAAGGCTATTCTGTGCTGCTCCAATGTACCAGTTGTTGCTGTTTGGTCAGTGAACTTTGCGCGGTGAGAAACCTGTTCCAACCCGGCGGCTGAACCTTTACTTGTGTTTAAGTTTACAAAAGTAAGTTTACTTGTGTGTCTGCAGTGATTTTGGTTTTGCTTTATTTCCTATCATTTATCGAAAGAGTTGCCTGTGGGTTACGGTCTGTTGAGTCCTGAATGACAGCCTTATGATGAAAACACGCATTTGCTAGCATTCTCGGTTTTCTGGGAGCAGCTGCTGGTTTCTTCATCGAGTCTCAGGAATGATGCTCAGCATTTTATGACTCTTATGTTGTTACGTGGTCTGGCCGTCTCTGTGATCGCCCCATAGTTACCCAAAAAATTGTCAGAAGCACAGTAGCATCAGTGGTCTAGTTGTTCTGCTCGACTACTAAGTTATTTCTTATCAATAGTTCGTTATTAATCTTACAGTATGAGTGGCGCCAGTAGGCGAAGTCGTCTCGTGTTTAGTGTAGGCTCTAGGCTCTGTTCAAATTCAGTGCCGTATGTAATTTAAGTCACTCCGTGACGTATTGTGCCTTATTGTACGTTGTCTGGACAAGCAGTTCCTTAATCTCAAGGTGATCTGTTGTGTGCCACGTAAGCATATAAAAAAAATTGATTGTTCATCTGTGTTTCGTGTACTATAGAAAAGGGTGAGCCATACTGGCCGCGGCTTATGCACTGGTTTAAATCTTGACTGTTACAGTGCGTTTGGTTTCCCACGGTTATTGCGGTTATGCCATGGTTCTTCCTCTTCCTACGTGTGGCAGCAGTAATGTGTATCGATATCTGTACCTTGTACTATCTTTGGTCTGGTGCTTACAGTTTCCGGCTAGCCGGTGTGTGGCAGTCGTTCGGTTGGTGTGGATCAGCCAGGAAATCTCTGCGCGGCGCAGTGGGCCGGGCCCACTGTTGCTCTCTACGCAGTGTCGGAGTGTGTGGAGCTGTTCCGATTGCTACGAGGTTCGTGGCTCACCGACCCAGCACATTAAGTTGAGTGGTATTTCATTACCGAAGCCAGTCTATTCACATTGTGCCGCTGGTTTTCAGGGTTGGCTGTTGGGGGTATTCTCGAGAGCAACAGCGAGGGTTCGAGTTGGCGAAAGTTTGACCACCATCTGGTGGAGTTTAACTGTATTTTGGTTATTTGAAGTCAAAGTGCACCAGCGGAATTTTCTGCCCTGGCGGCTGACGTAAAATTCAGGCAGTGTCCTTTCCTGTCCAACACGTGCGTGTAGTTTCGACAGCTTATGCATACTTGGTTGTGGGCGGCTATCCCTTTTACGTTTTGGCTCTGGAGCTCCTTGTGTACTGGTCGGGTGGAAAGCAAGTTGTCTTGACGGCGGGTCCGTTGACTGTCTCTTGGTTGGGTTGCCGGCGGATCGGATATAGTTGGGCCGACTACCTGTCTCCCCTAAGCCAATGTTAATATTTCAAGTGCAGACCGACCCCCGGAAACTTCTGAGCGCCGCTGGCTGTACTGCCTTTTCTTATTGGTGTTTGATTGTGTATTTTAATGGCTCATAGCCGATGGTCTGAATTTGTATGCTTTTAGTTGGGTTTTAAATAATGGGCCTTCAGCCGTTTTAAAATTGTAAGTTCCTTGCTTGTCAAGTATTGCGTTGTTTTGGCCTTAGCCTCATTTAAATATTTTTTTGGATAAAGCTTTGGGCTTTCTGCCTTTTGAAAATTCATTGTAGTTGTGTTTTAAATCGTGGGCCTTCAGCCGTTTAAAAAATTAAAGAGGAGGTGCCCTTAAGCCATAAGATTATGTGACATATTCAATCGATAGTTAAGCTCGGAAATTGGCGCTGTAATGTTTGGGCAACTAAATAAAGTTATATGTGTTCGAGTGTAGCTGACAGCCACTCATTTTTGGCCCCTCTCCACAATTCCAACTACCTGTTCTGTCCAGGCTGTTGAAATTCTGCCACCAGTTGCTTTCTATAAGCTGTGACAGGAAATGTGCTGGGCAGTTGCTGTGTACTTCACTGGATCATTTTACGAGGGGTGTTTGAAAAGTACGTGCAGAGTCCGAGAGATGGCACTACTGGCGCGTATCGAGGTCATGTTTAGTTAGTAGCGTCTTTGGAAACAACGAAGTTTCAGCCATATTGGTCTATTTCTTTGTGTTTGGCATCCATGTGAATCAAGGAAGTCGAGTGATTGTCAAAAAGGGAACAAAAAGAGAATTTCGTGTGGTGATTAAATATTCCTTTATAAAAGGCAAAACGCCTCCGGAGACTAAAGAGAAGCTTGATAAACATTACGGTGACTCTGCACCTTCGATTAGAACAGTTTGTAAGTGGTTTCAAAATTTTCGGACTGGCCATATGAGCACAAGTGATCCAGACGTCATTGATAAAATCCGTGATACGGTGATGGATGACAGAAGAATTAAAGTGCGTGAGATTTCTAATGCTGTGGGCATCTTGAATGAACGAGTACATAATATTTTGCATAAACATGTGGACACGAGAAAGCTATCCGCAAGATGGGTTCCGCGATTGCTCACGCTTGACCAAAAACGGAATCGTGTGAAGTGTTGCAAGAATTGTTTGCAGCTGTTGAGGAAGAATCCGCAGGACTTTAAGAGTCGTTTCGTCACTGTGGGTGGAACATGGATACATTACTATACTCTTGAGACCAAACAACAATTTAAACAATGGGTTACCAAGGGAGAATCTGCACCAAAAAAGGGGAAGACCATTCCTTCGGCCGAAAAGGTTATGGCGACTGTCTTCTGGGATTCGCAAGGGATAATCCTCATCGACTACCTCTGAAAGCGAAAAGCTATTACAAGTGAATATTATTCATCGTTACTGAACCGTTTGAAAACCGAGCTGCAAGAAAAACGCAGGCGATTGGATCGCAGAGAAGTCCTTTTCCATCACGACAATGCACCAGCACACACCTCAGCAGTTGTGGTCGCAAAAATTATTGGAAATAGGATTCCAACTCGTTTCAGATCCCCTCTATTCTCCAGACTTGGCTCCCTCGGACTACTATTTGTTCCCCAATTTGAAGAAATGGCTGGTTGGATAAAGATTTTATTCAAACGTGAAGGTGATGGCAACAACTAATAGCTATTTTGCAGACTTGGACAATTTCTATTTTCGGAAGGGATCAAAAAATTAGAACAGCTTTGGACAAAGTGTATAAGTCTAAAAGGAGACTGTCAAAAAATAAAAAAAGGTTTACCCCAAACGCGTAAGTAGTTTTTATTTTTGCATGGACTTTTCAGACGCCCCTCATATTGATTTCTGCCATCAGTTGAATTAAGTAAGTGTAATTGTAAATCTGGTTGGCAGTGGTACTTGATGTTAATGTAATTAAATTGCTTTATTGAGTTTTTAGTAAATTCTGCCACAAGCATAATTTTGGTAAATTCATAGTAATGTATGTTAGAGGTATGAGCTGTTCCTATCTGCTGTAATTTATACTTGTGAAATTTTCTGCTTGTTTAAATAAACCGGTTTGTTTAAATTTGAATAAACTTATTCTAGTACAACACTTTCCCACTCAGCACCAGCCCCCTGTCGCTTTCACTTAAGTTTCTTCCTGATGCTCACTGTTTAGGACAACGCGTTGTGTTCTGTTAGCCCTGTTCCGAATAACTCGACGCATTTGCCGTTCTTTTCCTGCCACTATCGCCTACGGACCGGATGTGAGCGTTACCCAGCCATATGGTTTAGCGGCAGTAGCGCGCAGAGTGGGTGCGCGCCCACATTGTAATCAGTAAGGGCCCCGAGTACTTGGGCCGGGCGAGCAGGCAATTTCCCGGGCTGCGATTCCGCCTGCCGTCAACGCTACATGGCGATTCCGTGACAATTAAATTTCCTGCTCGCTTATTGGACCGCGTGGCCGGGGGTGCCTTTTGGCGGCGGAAGGAACCAAATGGAGGAGCGTAGCCGGAAGGCGCGGCAATATTGCTTGTTTTGGCCTCATTTCCAGCCGACATGTCGACTGAGGAATTCATTTCCTCGCTCGGGTTTTTATACCGCCTAGCGGCTGGAGCGGGACAGAATTTCTAACGTGTCGCTGCCGTCGGCAGTACTCACGTTATGCGAAGAACAGTTACAACCAAAGAGAAATTTTCCTATCACTTGATAAAACTTATGCGCATACAGAAAAATATCATACAAGTTGTTGAAACAAATACTGTTCCGGTTTCCCAAGACTGTGTCTTCTACATGAATGAAGACTGAAACTTGGGATGAATTTTAAATTATGTATATAAAATTTTTAATTTCAAAATGGCCATGCGATTATACAAGGATATAGTTGTGGCACGGTTTCTCAGTGCTTAAAAGTCTCTGAATCGATCCCCCATCAGTCCTGGAATTTCCCGTTGTCATCAATTATTTAACAGATAGAGGCCTGTTGAAGGAGCTGGGGATACTAATTAGTAACTACTACCCGATATATTTATTCGTCAATGAAATTTGTCATAAATAACACCAGCCCAATTCATTGGATCATTTGCCGAGAATTCTTCCGGGTTGTATGGCCGTGGTCCATGGAACTCTTCTATCCCTGACGTTTCGTCCAAAGTTACGTTGGACATCGTCGGAGGTTGTGCTGAGTCTTGCCAACTGACGAGTCGGACGTGGAAGAACAGCCTAAGTGCCGCGGAAAGTAGGCGTGGTCTGGATTTCACGTGATAGGAGAGATAAACCTTGTCAAGGGTAAAATATAAGTTGTGCGCCGGAATACTTGGACGCCGAGTTAAAACAGGTAAAGAAGACTTTAGAGAAGAATGGGTACTCTAGTTAGGAAATAAATAGAGTTCTGCTACCGAATAACAGGAGGCCTAAGGACAACGATAGGACACAGCGATGAAAGAACACGGTTTCTCTACCCTTCATCAAAAAAGTAACGGATCAAATCGGCAAGATTTTAAGGAAACATAACGTTCGACCGATTTTCAGACCAACTAAGAAAATACGCCAAGCACTTCCTTCCGTTAAGGATAATTGTCCCCCTCTGTCTGTAAGTGGTGTATGCAAGATTTAGTGTACATGTGGTAGGGTCTACATTGAAACTACAAAGTGAAGTGTGAATACACGGTTGAAGGAACATAAGTCTTAGCCGACTAGGGAAAACAGCCAAGTCAGCCGTGGCGGAACATGCTCTTCGGTCGGGTGATCACGTAGTGAAATTTTCGGAAACTAAAAAGTTTTATGTACTATGTCGAACTATTATCCACAGCTATATAGAGAAGCCATCGAAATATATAAACATGGGACTAATTTTAACAGAAAAGAAGAAGCTTTGAAACTCAGCGATGTATGGATAGTGGCGCTACAGAATCGATGAGAAGTTTTTGTCTTTGACGTACTATGATCTGTTGTTGTTGTGGTCTTCAGTCCTGAGACTGGTTTGATGCAGCTCTCCATGCTACTCTATCCTTGGCAAGCTTCTTCATCTCCCAGTACCTACTGCAACCTATATCCTTCTGAATCTGCTTAGTGTATTCATCTCTTGGTCTTCCTCTGTGATTTTTACCGTCCACGCTGCCCTCCAATACTATATTGGTGATCCCTTGATGCCTCAGAACATGTCCTACCAACCGATCCCTTCTTCTAGTCAAGTTGTGCCACAAACTTCTCTTCTCCCCAATCCTATTCAATACTTCCTCATTAGTTATGTGATCTACCCATCTAATCTTCAGCATTCTTCTGTAGCACCACATTTCGAAAGCTTCTATTATCTTCCTGTCCAAACTATTTATCGTCCATGTTTCACTTCCATACATGGCTACACTCCATACAAATACTTTCAGAAACGGCTTCCTGACACTTAAATCTATACTCGATGTTAACAAATTTCTCTTGTTCAGAAATGCTTTCTGTGGTGTCACCGCCAGACACCACACTTGCTAGGTGGTAGCTTTAAATCGGCCGCGGTCCATTAGTACATGTCGGACCCGCGTGTCGCCACTGTCAGTGATCGCAGACCGAGCGCCACCACACGGCAGGTCTAGAGAGACGTACTAGCACTCGCCCCAGTTGTACGGACGACTTCGCTAGCGATGCACACTGACGAAGCCTCGCTCATTTGCAGAGCAGATAGTTAGAATAGCCTTCAGCTAAGTCAATGGCTACGACCTAGCAAGGCGCCATTAGCCTTACATAGCTTGTATCTAAAGAGTCTAACTTGTATCGTCAAGAGCGATGTACCACAAGGATGGATTAAAGTTAAGTATTCCGGCAGCTACGTACTTTTCTTTATAGCATTCATTACGTATCCTGTTTCAGACCTATCTCCAGCCTGCGTGAGTTAACGCGTGCCTTTCGGCTACTTCCGAGTGGCGTGGCTGTCTTGTTACGCCACAACACTTTCCTTGCCATTGCCAGTCTACATTTTATATCCTCTCTACTTCGACCATCATCAGTTATTTTGCTCCCCAAATAGCAGAACTCCTTTACTACTTCAAGTGTCTCATTTCCTAATCTAATTCCCTCAGCATCACCCGACTTAATTCGACTATATTCCATTATCCTCGTTTTGCTTTTGTTGATGTTCATCTTATATCCTCCTTTCAAGACACTATCCATTCCGTTCAACTGCTCTTCCAAGTCCTTTGCTGTCTCTGACAGAATTACAATATCATCGGCGAACCTCAAAGTTTCTATTTCTTCTCCATGGATTTTAATACCTACTCCGAATTTTTCTTTTGTTTCCTTCACTGCTTGCTCAATATAGAGATTGAATAACATGGGGGAGAGGCTACAACCCTTCTCACTCCCTTTCCAACCACTGCTTCCCTTTGATGTCCCTCAACTCTTGTAACTGCCATCTGGTTTCTGTACAAATTGTAAATAGCTTTTCGCTCTCTGTATTTTACCCCTGCCACCTTCAGAATTTGAACTATAGTTATATTTTATCCTTGACAAGATTTCTCTCTCTTATCACGTGAAATCCAGACCACGCCAATCTCCCACGGTATTTAGGCCGTTCTTCGACGTCCGACTCATCAGTCGGCAAGACTCAGCACAATCAGAAGTACCTCCGAAGATGTCCAACTTAGCTTTGGACGAAACGTCAGGGATTGAAGAGTTCCATGCACCACGGCCATACAGCCCGGAAGAATTCTCGGGAGCTGAAACATCCGGTCGTGAAAGACTTAATTGTATCATTGGATCATTACCAGAAATAAGACTTCATAAAAATTTAAGAGTACAGAACCAACGCGTTTCCATACCGTATACAATCAAGTGAGGGTACTTCATTATCACTACAAAAAATTAAAAAAACATAAATTACTTTCTTTCGCTTTCATGAACAATATACTATTTAAAGACATACTGAAGTCTCTGTAAGGTTCATCACTTGAAAATACTGAACATGACATTCGTAGTGAAGAGTGGCATCTGCTACTAAACATAAATTTGACTTCAATTTTTTGATTAAATTTAACTGAAAAACTAAACTTAAGAAAAAAATAAATAAACATTACCTTCAAAATTATAATCCAAGAAGTCCAAGACTTGACTACAATATTTAGAAAAGGTGGGCATAAAGTACAACTTCCCCCTCCTCTCCCTGTTGGTATTTCTAGGATTAAAGATTTACTTCGGTCCAGAAAAGCGCCCATTATTCAGGAGCACACATCGTCCGTAACTTGGCAGCGGACTTAAGTTCAGTTCTAGAGGAACCTACAGGATTTATTAACGGCCAATTGCAGTGACAAATTTCTGTGTACAACTGACGGGTATGTATTACTTTGCTGAGTGTGGCGTAAACTCCGAGTTTCGGACATCTTCACTGCAGTAATGTGAGACCAATATCTTACTGACTCTTTACTCTATCAGCAAAGAGTCCAGCAGTAATAAATAATAGACGAAAAACTAAAATGGGCTGAGCACATAGCAGCAATGTGCAAGAAGGTATTATCATCTCTACATGCTCTCCAAATACATAAAAACCTCTTCCCTCATGACCAGAAAAATATACTGTTACGAACGCTTACAATTCCAGCTGTTCATTACAGTAATATTGAAACACAGACAGATTAATGTAGTGTGCCGGACCGGTACTCGAAAATGAGGTCTGCAGCTCGTGGTCGTGCGGTAGCGTTCTCGTTTCTCGCGCCTGGGTTCCCGGGTTCGATTCCCGGCGGGGTCAGGGATTTTCTCTGCTTCGTGATGACTGGATGTTGTGTGATGTCCGTAGGTTAGTTAGGTTTAAGTAGTTCTAAGTTCTAGGGGACTGATGACCACGGATGTTAAGTCCCATAGTGCTCAGAGCCATTTGAACCAATTTTTTTACCCGAAACTGAGGTCCTTGCTTTTCGCGGACAAATGGTCTACCGACTGCGTTATCTAAGAACGACTCACAACCTTCTCTCACAGCCCGCCAGTACCTCACCTCCTAAATACAGCGATGTTGACGTGCAAGGTCTTTCTCAGCCTAGAAGCGCTGATCAGTGCCTGCGTTAGATGTATCAATGAATCTCGACCCTTTGATCATTTTTTACTATTTTATACACAGCTATCCTGGCTACTTGCAAACAAGGACACAAATCTCCGTACCCCTTACGGTATTAAGAGCGTACATCTCCCTATCTCTCTCCTCGAACATTACACTCTTGGCCAAACAACATATCAGAAAACTCGTACCCATCAGAGCAAAATCCTTTCTGTCCTAATCTATCAGGAGGTTTCTCGAAACCATTGTCATCAGCAGGAAACGGAGTCTGAGTATATATATATATATATATATATATATATATATATATATATATATATACACTCCTGGAAATTGAAATAAGAACACCGTGAATTCATTGTCCCAGGAAGGGGAAACTTTATTGACACATTCCTGGGGTCAGATACATCACATGATCACACTGACAGAACCACAGGCACATAGACACAGGCAACAGAGCATGCACAATGTCGGCACTAGTACAGTGTATATCCACCTTTCGCAGCAATGCAGGCTGCTATTCTCCCATGGAGGCGATCGTAGAGATGCTGGATGTAGTCCTGTGGAACGGCTTGCCATGCCATTTCCACCTGGCGCCTCAGTTGGACCAGTGTTCGTGCTGGACGTGCAGACCGCGTGAGACGACGCTTCATCCAGTCCCAAAGATGCTCAATGGGGGACAGATCCGGAGATCTTGCTGGCCAGGGTAGTTGACTTACACCTTCTAGAGCACGTTGGGTGGCACGGGATACATGCGGACGTGCATTGTCCTGTTGGAACAGCAAGTTCCCTTGCCGGTCTAGGAATGGTAGAACGATGGGTTCGATGACGGTTTGGATGTACCGTGCACTACTCAGTGTCCCCTCGACGATCACCAGTGGTGTACGCCCAGTGTAGGAGATCGCTCCCCACACCATGATGCCGGGTGTTGGCCCTGTGTGCCTCGGTCGTATGCAGTCCTGATTGTGGCGCTCACCTGCACGGCGCCAAACACGCATACGACCATCATTGGCACCAAGGCAGAAACGACTCTCATCGCTGAAGACGACACGTCTCCATTCGTCCCTCCATTCACGCCTGTCGCGACACCACTGGAGGCGGGCTGCACGATGTTGGGGGGTGAGCGGAAGACGGCCTAACGGTGTGCGGGACCGTAGCCCAGCTTCATGGAGACGGTTGCGAATGGTCCTCGCCGATACCCCAGGAGCAACAGTGTCCCTAATTTGCTGGGAAGTGGCGGTGCGGTCCCCTACGGCACTGCGTAGGATCCTACGGTCTTGGCGTGCATCCGTGCGTCGCTGCGGTCCGGTCCCAGGTCGACGGGCACGTGCACCTTCCGCCGACCACTGGCGACAACATCGATGTACTGTGGAGACCTCACGCCCCACGTGTTGAGCAATTCGGCGGTACGTCCACCCGGCCTCCCGCATGCCCACTATACGCCCTCGCTCAAAGTCCGTCAACTGCACATACGGTTCACGTCCACGCTGTCGCGGCATGCTACCAGTGTTAAAGACTGCGATGGAGCTCCGTATGCCACGGCAAACTGGCTGACACTGACGGCGGCGGTGCACAAATGCTGCGCAGCTAGCGCCATTCGACGGCCAACACCGCGGTTCCTGGTGTGTCCGCTGTGCCGTGCATGTGATCATTGCTTGTACAGCCCTCTCGCAGTGTCCGGAGCAAGTATGGTGGGTCTGACACACCGGTGTCAATGTGTTCTTTTTTCCATTTCCAGGAGTGTATATATATATATATATATAGTGTGTGTGTTTTCATTTTAACCGTTCTCGTCGTATTTCTAATTTACATGACTTGTGTATGAAGGACACCATTCTATATTTTGACGACTTGGTAGGTTTCTGGACCACATTTTTGACCCCAAACACTTGAGTGATCTGAAAGCCAGAACACAAAAGTCACTGGATATCGTAAGGTGCCTTAGCCACAGGTCTTGGGAAACAGACAGAGTTCATCTACTGCCGTTTCATAGGGCTTTCGTGCGTTCACGGCTACGCTATGGATGCACAATGTATGGATTAACGAGGCCTTCTTACATGAAGATTATTGACGCTCCATTGTATTAAAGCCTGTGAGACAGAGACCGTGTAGGTCAAAGAACTTTACGTGGGAGTGAGCGAGCGAATGAGTGTCCTTCATATGTTTCCTCTTTACTGTGTGACAACACTTTTAATCATTTTATCCACGTTCGTCTCCTTTAATATGTATAAGGGCGCTGAGAACCTCGACGTTGAGGGCTCGTAAGCTCCAAAACACACACACACACGCGCACAGGACCAGAATCTGGAACGAACTCCATCATTATAACAGGGAACTGAATTTTTAAAAAAAGAAAGAAAGAGAGAAAAAATCTGTTAACGAGGTATCTACTGCAGCAAGAACTTTTGCATTCCCCTTGTCTGGTACGGCCTACCTAAATTTGTCTCCCTCAGAACTTGCGTGTCAGAAAGTGTTAATTTTGTACACATATAAATACATTTTGTGTCTGACGCTATGTTTAATTATTATTATTGTCATCGTCATCATCAAGCAGTACTTAGCGATGGGAAAACTCAACCAGTTAAAACCGATACTGATGTTTTAGTTCCAAATAACGGGTATTTTTTGGTATTTGTTTGGTCTCGGCTATAACAGGTGACCTACTTTAATTTTTCGCAAAAAGAAGAGTAAAAAAATTAACATCGTAGTGGTGGTAAATTTTTGGCTTTCAATTTTTTCAGAATGAGTAATGTTTATTCGTAAAATTTCCATTGCTTTGAAGTGTTGAACTGTTATAGAAAATGGGAAAAGTGATCAGCGCTAGTTTAATAACAACATCGACAATTAGAAACGTGCAATACACACATGACATAGGCATCAGTACAGCGATGCTGAGACAGTAATGTATCAATTGCCCTTTGCTGCCCAGAAACAATCATACATTATTTATTTATTTATTCATTTTTTATTCATTTTTTTAGCGCCGGCCGGAGTGGCCGAGCTGTTCTAGGCGCTACAGTCTGGAACCACACGACCGCTACGGTCGCAGGTTCGAATCCTGCCTCGGGCATGGATGTATGTGATGTCATTAGGTTAGTTAGGTTTAAGTAGTCTAAGTTCTAGGGGACTGATGACCTCAGAAGTTAAGTCCCTTAGTGCCCAGAGCCATTTCAACCATTTTTTTAGCACAATAGGAATAGTATGCCGGGCTTGTCGTTTGTAGCTCGAAAATATTTATCGTTGGTAGGAAGTCCTGTAGCTTCTGAAGGACGAGTATCGTCGTTAAATGGCATTGTTTCTGATGAAAGGTGTCAACTTACAAATCAGTGCATCGAAGTCGAGTATTTATGAAAAGATTGGACAATAAATATTGGCCCATGAATTAATTAATTACTGATATTTTAACTATTGTCAAGTAAATGTTCTGGTAAATATTGTATTAAACCATCCATGTAAATTGTTGATTCGAAATTTTTGGAAGAGCATTTTTAGCTTTGTTATCCAAAAACCAGTTGCATTCAAATTGCTGTTCATATATACGTTTTTGACGACAAAATTTGGTTTTTCATTCGAAGTAATTAAAGAAGAAGAACGACAAAAAATTTACACAAAAGCTTATTATCTGTCTGCCATTTCTGTGAAGTAATAAAAGAGATAACAAATTTAGGCAACAGTAAAAAATAAAAAATTTAACAATTCATTCATTGTTTATAACAAAAACAGAAAGGAGCTGATCTGCTGCTTGTGTCTACACAGTATTTCTTTATCATTGTGTAGACCTTGGGACCGACAACATAACACGAAAACTAAATAGTTCTCCAGTTTTCACACTTTAGCACTGTCTTCTAGTAGTGGCCATATAGTCTCATGATTCTCGATTACGACGTGGGTTTTGAGCAGAGCTTAAAAAAATTAGAAGCAGCAGGAGAATATTGGTGACATTTTGTAGTATTCGATCCCTGATTACTTTTCGAGTAAAGCAGCGAACAGTATATGGACTAAGTTTCCTTTTGTTTATCCATTTTATTTGATACTTTTAACCTGGATATCTTCAAACGTATGATGCAAAACTCTGAGGGAGTCAGAATTTTTCAGTCTTTGCTCGACGTCTACGTTTTATTACTGGAATTACAGCAATAAAAAATCAAAAATCGATTGTTTTATAATCCAGTTACTCTGAGCGGTATTAATAATCGGGTTAATCTGAATATGAAAACAAAAACGGTATAACCGAAAACCGATTGTTGCAGCGGTAACAGACATCCTCTGAAGATGTCTCCAGCACTGGAAGACGAAACTTCAGGCACAGAAGTATGCCTTAGACTAAGAGTCTAAAGCCCATAAAACAAATATCAACAAGAACGCAAATTCCGGCGGTGGCAGCCTGCGTTATTTTTACTTTGTTTTTTTTTTTATAATTTTTTTATGGATTTAACTTGGGACATTTGGACGGTAAAGAGCAAGGTGTCGATATACAGGGTGTTACAAAAAGGTGCGGCCAAACTTTCAGGAAACATTCCTCACACACAAAGAAAGAAAAGATGTTATGTGGACATGTGTCCGGAAACGCTTACTTTCCATGTTAGAGCTCATTTTATTACTTCAAATCACATTAATCATGGAATGGAAACACACAGCAACAGAACGTGCCAGCGTGACTTCAAACATTTTGCTACAGGAAGTGTTCAAAATGTCCTCCGTTAGCGAGGATACATGCATCCACCCTCCGTCGCATGGAATCCCTGATGCGCTGATGCAGCCCTGGAGAATGGCGTATTGTATGACAGCCGTCCACAATACGAGCACGAAGAGTCTCTACATTTGGTACCGGGGTTGCGTAGACAAGAGCTTTCAAATGCCCCCATAAATGAAAATCAAGAGGGTTGAGGTCAGGAGAGCGTGGAGGCCATGGAATTCGTCCGCCTCTACCAGTCCATCGGTCACCGAATCTGTTGTTGAGAAGCGTACGAACACTTGGACTGAAATGTGCAGGAGCTCCATCGTGCATGAACCACGTGTTGTGTCGTACTTGTAAAGGCACATGTTCTAGCAGCACAGGTAGAGTATCCCGTATGAAATCATGATAACGTGCTCCATTGAGCGTAGGTGGAAGAACATGGGGCCCAGTCAAGACATCACCAACAATTCCCGCCCAAACGTTCACAGAAAATCTGTGTTGATGACGTGATTGCACAATTGCGTGCGGATTCTCGTCACCCCCACATGTTGATTGTGAAAATTTACAATTTGATCACGTTGGAATGAAGCCTCATCCGTAAAGAGAACATTTGCACTGAAATGAGGATTGACACATTGTTGGATGAACCATTCGCAGAAGTGTACCCGTGGAGGCCAATCAGCTGCTGATAGTGCCTGCACACGCTGTGCATGGTACGGATACAACTGGTTCTCCCGTAGCACTCTCCATACAGTGACGTGGTCGACGTTACCTTGTACAGCGGCAACTTCTCTGACGCTCACATTAGGGTTATCGTCAACTGCACGAAGAATTGCCTCGTCCATTGCAGGTGTCCTCGTCGTTCTAGGTCTTCCCCAGTCGCGAGTCATAGGCTGGAATGTTCCGTGCTCCCTAAGACGCCGATCAATTGCTTCGAACGTCTTCCTGTCGGGACACCTTCGTTCTCGAAATCTGTCTCGATACAAACGTACCACGCCACGGCTATTGCCCCGTGCTAATCCATACATCAAATGGGCATCTGCCAACTCCGCATTTGTAAACATTGCACTGACTGCAAAACCACGTTCGTGATGAACGCTAGCCTGATGATGCTAGGTACTGATGTGCTTGATGCTAGTACTGTACAGCAATGAGTCGCATGTGAACACAAGCACCGAAGTCAACATTACCTTCCTTCAGTTGGGCCAACTGGCGGTGATCGAGGAAGTACAGTACATACTGACGATACTAAAATGAGCTCTAACATGGAAATTAAGCGTTTCCGGACACATGTCCACATAACATCTTTTCTTTATTTGTGTGTGAGGAATGTTTCCTGAAAGTTTGGCCGTACCTTTTTGTAACACCCTGTATGTGTTAAGACGAAGAGAGGTGACTGGCTACAGTGGTGGGACGCGGTATCCCCCGTGGCTGTAGCCAGGAGACGAGAGAATGGACGGCTGCTCCGTGGGGCCCCGCGGGGTTGCCACGCCGCACTGTCGCCCATTAAGGACGGCACGCTACGCACCACGCCTCCCACCAGGGACCTTGGCCCTGCCGCGCTGACAGAGCAAAACCCTGCAGGGACACCTGACCCCCTGCTGTGCAGGGAGGCGTCTCAAACAACTGCCTGCCGCACCGACGCTGCTTTGAAACACGATACGCAGTCGTCTTTGTAGTGAGTAAATCCATACGCCGTGCTCGTGTGACATCACCAGCAACGCTTTTTTTTTCTATTTACTTGTGGTTGTTAAATGTAAAATATCAGTTGGTAGAACCGTTCAAGAAGCCAGGCAACATGTGAAATCACTACAAGAAATAGGAGAGAAAGTAGGCCTTAGAATATCATTTGAGAAAACGGAGATTATGCTAACTGATCCACCATTTGCAAACAAAATTACAATAGGAGAACAGGAAATCAAAATTGTTAATAAATTTAAATATTTAGGCGAAATAATAACATACAATCTAAATGAGAAGCCATCATGGCAGAATAGAATAAGAAACTGAACTACGCAAATTACATTACCAAAACTACATACAACAAAAAAGCATATCTATAGATGCAAAATTAAAACACTATAAAACAGTTACACAACCAGAAATAACGTATGCAGTTGAAACTATCTTCAAAACAACTAATACAGCAGAAATTGACAGAATACTAAAAATAGAAAGAAGAATAATTAGGACATCTATAAATAAACAGTATAAAATAAATGGACATTGGATAATAGCATCAAATGAAACAGTATATAAGAAAATAGAACCAGTCATGAGCACGATCAGGAAGAAACGCATCTCATTCTTTGGACATCTGATGAGAACTCCAGAAAACAGAATTAGTAAAAAAAAAAATGCAAAAATTGTGGAATAGCAAGAGCGACATTAAATGGATCACAGAAATTACGGAAGATATAAAAGAACTCCGAATTACAGTAGATGACCTAAAAAACAAGACAGAGAAAACCAGAATACTGCAAGACCAGCAAATCAGACTACAAATGAACATCAATAAAACGAGTACAGGAAGAGTGGTCTCAGATGAAGAAAGAAAGAAAATATCTGAAAGAGTGAGGAAATATTGGGCAGACAGAAGAGCAAAACACCTTTCATATAAGAATAGTCTCTAATAATTATATTACCTAAATATCATATTAAGTTATTGTTGAGCCAAATTGTATCGCTGTATAACAACATGTTTAGAACTTTGTATTTTTGACTAAAGTGGTCCAATGAAGGCCATAAAATTAAATAAATAAGTAAATAAAGAACCTTATTTAGATGCTACTTGTCTGAAAGGTGCACGTGGCCTTCCACTCATTCGAGATGTTCTGCCACATTTGGTAGACATACATCTGCGAGAGAATGTTAGTCTGACAGGATGCTACAACATCCTGCTTACAAAACGACATCCCCAGTATCAATAAACAAGCTTTGTGAAACTTGGCGGGTGTGTAGAGAAGGAGAAACACTTCTCGTTTCTGCCCAATTTCACTTTCAGGGGGTAAACACACCCCGAAAGGAGTATTGGCATTTTAGATTCAGGGGGAATACCTTCGAAAAGATGATACAAAAAATGTTTTTCGTATCAGAATTGATATATAATTAATGTTCTTGAAAACTGTATAATCAGCTTTTGTATTAATTTGAAATTTTCCAAAATATCCTTCCACCCTTAATTAATTTTGAAAAATGAAAACTTTCGTTACAACATAAATTAAAAAAGCTATCAAGCTACGTACATCGCTTTCTAATAAAGCTGGTTTCTGAAATACTATTTTAGGAAAATAAGCTGCAAACAATGTGCTGTCGGAGTATTGTCAACGCGCCTAATTAAAATATCTACACATACGTAACTAGTCTAGTTATTTGTCTTACTTATTCTTCTTATGTTTTAAATTGTTACTTTACGTTTTACATTCATGGTTTTTGTTTTGTTTTATAGTTTACCGTTCCACAAATGTCTTTTTCAAATCGAAAGTAAGAAGTAGCTCATTTTTGTGATAGAATATAATTACAATACTGACAATCTGTAAAGGAGTGCTTAAAACACAGCCTTTTTTATACCACGCACATCAAATGAACGGAATATCTACGTAATGTAGACGACGAGGAAGGCACTCCAAGCATAACTCAGCAGAATTTCAAACTGTCAACGGGTGATCCTCTAAGTATCCTGATTCGTATCAGGCATCCTTCAGTACACTGGTAAGCCTTGGTGAAGAGAACTGATTATGTATTAGTGACTGCTGCTTGATTGTAATGCTCCTCAAGTGTGGATTAACATCGAAATCATCTGAAAGTCTTCTCACAAAGTTCTTCCAACATCAAAAGCTATATTCGCCCCACGGCTGTATCTGTACCGTCGAGCCCTTCGGGACATCGCTTATTGACACATGGAAATGTTCCTTTGTTAGTGATGTCCGCGGATACGTGAGAAACTGATGCCCCTTTCCTTCAGTTGGAAGCGTAAGTCCTGTCTCGTGTTCAGCATAATCGGTGAACTCATTTCGTACGGATTTAGTTCTACAGGACTATGCATTTTAATATAATTGCTAGGAAGTCGTTTCTGAAAGTATTTATCTGGAGTGCAGGCTTGTACAAAATCAAACTTGAACCGTAAACAGCTTAGACAAGAAGAATATAGAAAAGTTTTTGAAATGTGGTGGCACTGAGGAATGGTGAAGATTAGATGGGTAGATTCAATAAATAACGTGAAGGTACTGAATCTAATTGGCAAAAGAAATTATGGCACAATGTGATCGGAAGATGGGAACGGTTGATAGGACACATCATGAGGAATCGAGAAAATAGTCAATCTAGTAATGGAAGGGTGTGGGGGTAATTTTTTTTTTTTTTTTTTTGAGAGCCTCGAAGGCATGAAAACAGTAAGCAGGTTCAGATGGATGTAAGATTAAGCCGTCATTGAGAAATAAAGACGTTTGGATAGGATACACTAACGTGGAAAACTGCATCAAGCCAGTTTTCGGTCTGAAGGCAACGACAAGAAGAACCAAACAGGTCTACATGAAGTCGCTGATGTATGAATCTTAGTAAAAACTGAAGAGGAACTGGTTGGTAGCGTAAATAAAGATCTTCTTGGTTCGCAATCGCGTCACTTCGAATAACACACTTGTACTTGGTAGTTTCCAGGCTATCTCATCCTACAACCGTAACATGGGTGCTAGGGAGAGTGCATGTATGCACAATTACTTGCGTCGACACATCGTCAGCACCAGAAAATCAACAACTGAGTAATAAAGCTCGTCTAATGCCTTTTCAATAGAGTTTTTACTGTTCCAATAAATATTTCGAAGTCACAGTTTCATCGTTAGTTATTACAAAAGGACCTTCGTAACAAATGATGCCCGGAAGATGAATCTTTGCATTCGAAATGTACATTGGGAAAGTAAAAACATGATTGAAAAGAGAGTTATCCAGTTCTCCATTCATTATGTTGTCTCGACTTTGCAACTAGGGCTATCACGAGAAAAGACAGTCCCAGCAAGAAAACAACGCACTGTCGCGGGTGGCAGTATTTTCTATTGCGCACTAGATGGAAGTACCTTAAAATAAACTACACTACAGTGAAGACCTGTTACACTCATGGTGTCCTTCATGCAACGCAAGCTACCTAACGGCCACCATTGTCGATACATTTGTCGCGACAGATCCCGCAACTGTGCTTGTATTTAATATTAGCGGTACCCGGTCTGCCTTTTTGTGGCTCAGGTTAAATGGAAAAGAAAGAAAACAAAACGCACTCATTTCTAACATGTATGGGAATTGGACGTGTGCCTTTATCCTCTATCCCTTCCGGTCTCTGTCCATCTCCTGCTCCGCCTCTCTTTGTCAATCTCCGCTCCTTGTCCATCACTTCCTCCCCTATTTCTCTGTCCATCTTCTCCTCCCGCCAACCCCCCCCCCCCTCTCTCTCTCTCTCTCTCTCTCTCTCTCTCTCTCTCTCTCCTCCTGTCCCCTCGTCCCCTCTCTCGGGTGTCCATCACCCCCTTCTCAACTTCTACGTCCAACTTCTTCTCCCCCACCCCTCTCTTTCCGTCTCCTACTGGCCCCTCTCTCTGTCCACCTCCTCCTTTCCGCTTTCTGCCTCCATTTCCTCTCACCGCCGTATCCATCGTCTCTCCCCTCTCCCCCTCCCCTCAGTCTCTGACATTGAGTCTTTGCATATTCAGATTCTTTAGTAGTATTATAATCACAAGCCGATAATCCAAAATCAATTTTTGGTACTCACACCATAATTTTCACAAGACAGATTTTGTTGGTACATTCACAATATATATTTCAACGGTTCTTTTATTTATTTTATGAGAAATATTAATAATTTGCTTCCAGCGTTTATTTACACTTTCAGCCTTTGGTTATCGGTATGTAACATGACGATGGAATAAACAAATTACATTTTCGATACTATTAATGCATAGAAGTACGCAAACGCGAGACTACTTCATGCAAAAATTTCATTGAGACTGGTTAATATTTAGGATAAAAAAGTTGGTAGTGAGCTCCGAAAAACGAACTTATGGTAAAATGTATTTCAACATTTTATCAAAAAATCACTACAAGACATATACCCATTAAAATTCACCGGCACCATAACGTTTTCCCTTCCTGCTCTTATGAGGCTTCTTGTAATCTCAAGATCAGGGTAGCCTTTTTCTTGAATTTTCTAGAGATCTTCTTTCAGTCTTCTCGAGTAGGTGCAACGGTAGTAGTATCTGATTGTAAGCCAATGCCTGTTTCCTTGGAGCTTGTTGATTATACTGAACGCGACTTCGGTGTGTTCCCTGAATTTATATTTACGCAGTCAACAGGCAAAGCAATTGCTTTCCAATGACTGGCTGCCAGTTGATTCGCTTCAGTTTTCCTGGAAACATTGCAACTTGTTTTTCCCAGTTTAAGTTTATACGAAGTTCGGAGTACAGGTAATTCTCTTTGATGGTGATAGAAATCAAAAATTATATTTCCGATTCTTTCGGTGTGCTATAGCCCCTTATGCAATTCGTATTTCAGTCGTTCCTTAGACCTACTTGTAACTCGAATACAGACAAATAGTTTTGGGATCTAAGAGTAAACACTCTGAAGATGTGAACTAGCCATTATTTTTTTAAAATGAAGTTTTAGGGCGGAGTTTCTCCTCAAAATGAAAAATATCTGTTTTGAAAGGAATGAAAAGTAGCATGATGGTCGGTTTGGGAACTTCAAAGCTGTCGGACACATCAACGTCAGTGCATCAGTGCAGGATACCTAGTCTGTATGTTTATTTTATGCGAAGGTTTCTTGATACGCTTAGTGTTCTATTAATGTGCTTCAAAACCTTGAGCACAACGAAAAAATTCCGTTTATAACATTACAGTAGATTCCATGCAGAAGATTGTGGCCACTTGGAAGATGAACAGCGAGAAGCCAGTGTAAAAAAAATAAGTCTCAATAATATTCCCAACATTTTCACTATGAAACTACATTTTTCTTTCGGGAGGAACACTCAACGAAGGAATCGCCAGTTAGCTCAAGATCCCATACTGGATTTCAGCTTGCATAATGCTGTGCAGTTCCACTGATTTCCAGGTTACGTTGACAGTGTGGAAACTCGGCTACATTTAGAACTTGTACATCTACTGTATGACATTTGTGTGATTAGTTTCGTAGTAGAATTAGCCTCGAAGGCTTCTGTTTCTTGAGTGCAACTTCTCACGCCTTTACAAGTCTGCAGCTACGATTATGTCATTATTTAGACTTACATGTACATCCTGCTCTTTTTCGCAATGAAGAGAACCAATGTATTCACAGAACCTCAGTGGCAGACTTCAACTTAAGAGCTTGTCTTCAAATTAGCATTAATCGCAAAGTGCTACCAGACGTTGATCCTTTAGTGAAAAGCATGAGCGATATTCATTGGCAGTCTGTTTTTTTTTTATGGTTAACGTTTAAATAAACTGGTAACAAAATATAAATTTGACATTTTAAATTTCGTCCTAAAACGTCAGTCACCAGAAGGCTGCAACAGTCGTAAGACATACCATGTTTATTACTTAGTTGCCCCTCGTTTCTTGCAACATCAAAATATCAAAAGAGATATTTAATTTTATTCACGGTTATCACTACGTTGAATTTCATTGTCAGTTCTGATTAATAGAAGTCTTAAAAGTAAGTTTACATGAAATGCGTTAATGAGCCACCCTGAAGCGATGTGTGGTTGCTCACTGCTGTGGTGTGAGTGCGGGCCACCTCGCACGAGCAGCTGTGCTGAACTGCTACACTTCTTCGTGTGCCTGTTTGTACCTGTGAGAAGCCGGCTAGCCCGGCTAGAGCCCCTGGCTGCGTACAACTGTTACTCTGTCAGTTGACACTCGGTGCAAGTATTCCAGGGAGGGGCCCAGTAGTATCGAGAATAGCTATCTGGTAGTTGGCAGAACACTAATTCCGAATTCTCCCATTAGGTGGCTTCACTAGACGCCATTTTGTGTCCGTTGCCCTAGCGGCATTCGCGTCGAAACATTATCGTATTCAGTGTCACTCTTCTTGTAGGTGCTGTTTCAAAGTGTTCGACGATTTTTCAGTGCCAGATATTAAATAAAAACTTTCTAACATAATTGATGTTTCCTGCTAGAAAAATCAGAATCAGAAACAGAAACTGTCACAATGCTTCGGACTGCTTATAGGGAGGAACGTTTGAGCCTGGAAGGGTTTAGGAGTGCTTTTCTCGGTTTATTAGTGTTCAAATGTCAACTGAAGACCAATCACGACCAGGACATCCCTAGACTTCCAGACTGCACGAAAACATTGAAAAAATCTATCTTGCATCTATGTTTGATCGTCGTAGAACAATCTATGAGTCGGTGGAAACGGCTGGTGTAGCCTGGAGCTCATGTCAACGAATTTTGATAGAAGATCTGAAAATGAAACGTGTTGGTTCAAATGGCTCTGAGCACTATGGGACTTAACATCTGAGGTCATCAGTCCCCTAGAACTTAGAACTACTTAAACCTAACTACCCTGAGGACATCACACACATCCATGGCCGAGGCAGGATTCGAACCTGCGACCGTAGCGGTCGCAGACTGAAGCGCCCAGAACCGCTCGGCCACAGCGGCCGGCAAACGTGTTGGAGCAAAAGTCGTTCTGCATGTGGTTTTTGGCTATCACATGGCCAATCGTTTACGAGTGTGCCGGGAATCGAGAAAACAGTCAAATATCGCTCTGGATTTTGACGCAAAAGTCAGCATGGGCGACGAATCGTGGTGTTAAGGATACAACCCAGGAAGCAACCAACAATTCATCCAGTGGAAGACTCCAAGGCCAAAGAAAGCAAAGAAGGTGAGATCCCATGTGAAGGTATTATCGGTTTGTTTCTGCGATGTCAATGGGATCGTTCACCATGAATTCGTTCCCCAGCTTACCACAGTTAACTAAGATTACTACCTTGAAGTGCTAAAACTATTACGTGCAGCAATGAGAAGAAAAAAGGCGTCGCATTGCGGCAGTCAGGAGATTGGCTTTTGCGTCACGAAATGCCCCTGCGCACGCAACATCGACAGACACTTCTTGGCCAAAAACCACATGATAACGGTGTGTCAAAAACCACCCTACTCGCCGGAACCTGGCCTCTTCAGATTTTCTCAATCTCAAGAACGAAAGAAAAGCGTTTTCAAGACGTAGAGGGGGGGGGGGGGGGAGAATATGTGGAGCCATTCAGCATCATAATTTCAGATGAGTTAAACTTTTCCCACTTACGAAAAAAAAGAACCATTGGGCAAATGTGTAAGTAGGCTGTTTAGGTTTTTATGTTGGTAACGTCACGTAGAGCTCTGTATGAAAATCACTGGCTGTGCTGTGTGCAGTCTGTAGCTGGTGTGCATTGTTGGAATATTCGCTATTGTAGTGTTGGGCAGTTGGATGTGAACAGCGCGTAGCGTTGTGCAGTTGGAGGTGAGCCACCAGCAGTGGTGGATGTGAGGAGAGAGATGCAGAATTTTGAGAGCGGAAGATCTGGTCGTGTGTCCATCAGAAGGAGTAAATTTGTAATACTGGATATCATGAACTGATATGTATATGTGATGACTTTTGAACATTGTTCAGATGAATACATTATTTGTTCTCTATCAAAATCTTTCATTTGATAACTGTGCCTATCAGTAGTTAGTGCCTTCAGTTGTTAGAATCTTCTGTTTAGCTGGCAGTATTGGCGCTCGCTGTATTGCAGTAGTTCGAGTAACGAAGATTTTTGTGCTGTAAGTGATTCATGAAAGGTATAGGTTACTGTTAGTCAGGGCCATTCTTTTGTAGGGATTATTGAAAGTCAGATTGCGTTGCGCGAAAAATATTGTGTGTCAGTTTAGTGTTGATCAGAATAAGTAAAGAGAGAAATGTTTGAGTACGTTCAGTTCTGCTCAGCTGTTTGAAAATCAAATAACGTAAGGGGGTTTACCAGCACAGTAATTCATTAATTGTTCTAAGGGGATGTTTCAAGCGTGTTACAGCTGCTGCACACTGTTTTGAATGTTCTTCAGTTTTGAAAAGGTTCTGACAAATAAACGATTTTTTTGTAAAACTGTTCTCGTTGTTTTTCCGCCCCTCCTCGTATGAACATTAAATGAATCAAGAAATGATAATTCACGTTCAAAGCTTTGAATACCTAGAAAGCAGGATACAAACCGATTTAAAGATCAGGATGGCAGTAGCGATAGACATTTCTGAGCAATATGGACAAAGACATGAAGAAAAGACTAAATATTTTGCATGGTATGTCCTGCTGTATTGAGCTTATACATGGATATTGAGAAAGAAATATGGAGCAAGGCTAGAGGATTTTCAGATGTCGACAGGGCGGAGGATAAAAAGAATAAGGTGGATGGATAAAGTGAAAAGTGCGGTGATAGTGCGAAGAGTGTTATAGCAAATATAATTACTCACTTTAATAAAAGACGGAAAAGAAACTGGACTGAAGAAGGGGCTTATAAAAACAGTCGTAGTGGGTTATGTGGAACGGAAGAGGAGACGAAAGGAGAGGAGATTTCAGACACTTGACGGGAGCAGCACATAGGGCAACATAAAGCGGGAAGCAATGGATCACAAGAATGCACCCGAAAAGTACATGCTAATGTAGCATGAAACATGAGAATGGTAATGATAGTGAAACACACTGAAATCTCTACTCCTTTAAGTTTTACGTTACACAATTTTATCTCCTTTTCGAATCATGTATCCCGGAAAAGAAGACGACGTTGTTTCTTTCACTGGAATATTACCGAGGTAGTAGAGTGATTCACTGCTAAAGCCTGGGTGTAAAAGTGAGTTGTAGTACATTCTAAGCGTAAAGGAAGAAGAGAACGTACAACCTAGAGAGAGAGAGAGAGAGAGAGAGAGAGGGAGGGAGCCATATATGAGAAGGACCCTAATTCGAATGTAAAACTCCACACGAACAAGCTGGCTATGCAGATGCGGCAGCAGGAGGGTGCGGGGGGGGGGGGTTTACACGGGCTGCCATAGTCTTCTAGCAGAAGCTGGTCCGCCAGATTAAATGAGCTCCGGTCCGGGCGATGATCCTCTCTGAGCCGAAAGGCGCCTTCAATTACCCAGTAGTTATGCGGCAACACGGAACGGCCGCCTCCGCAAACAAGCAGGGTCGTGGGAGAGCTTGCTTCTGGCCACAACGAAACTGTGGTTTCACTGAGTGTACAAGTGGCCATACACGTGGAAATCTGGAAGCAAAGTATAGCTTTAGCCGCTGTTCTTCTGACGTGTTTTTATTCATGACTTTCCTTATCACCATTCTATTGCACCACGAAGATCATCAAATAAAAAAAAAACTTTGTATTCGGCAAATATTTCCTTAATTTGGAGAGACCAGGACACAGATCATCGAATTCGATGAACGTCAAGTGTTTTTCTGGGGCCCTCGAAAGCAGCTCCAGTGGAAGAAGCGATGCTTGTAGAGGATCACCTCCCCAGAAAACTTTCGCCGTAACAGGAAACCACCATCTCGTTACAACAGGGTAAAAGTCGTAAGAAAGATGTGAACAGCCATCTGAATATCAAACCACCGATTTTAATCCACTAGCGGCGCCATTTTTAAAGAAAACTAATTGCCTGGATACTGTTTTCTACGTATTCAGATTTTAATGGTGTGAAACTGTTCATAGATGCAAAGTACGGATCAATGTGTTCACAGCTGAAGAATAAAGGCCGGCCGAAGTGGCCGTGCGGTTAAAGGCGCTGCAGTCTGGAACCGCAAGACCGCTACGGGCGCAGGTTCGAATCCTGCCTCGGGCATGGATGTTTGTGATGTCCTTAGGTTAGTTAGATTTAACTAGTTCTAAGTTCTAGGGGACTAATGACCTCAGCAGTTGAGTCCCATAGTGCTCAGAGCCATTTGAACCATTTGAAGAATAAAGTCAACAAACAACAAAAAGGGAGTGCGATCTAGTTTATATGCTTGCGTCTTAGATAATATCATTACAGTAATTCGTTCACGTTGACAGTCCACTCACTGAACCTCATAAATACCACTAAGAAAATAGTGAGAAAACTTTTAAAAAGTCAATTATTCAAAATGACAGTCACAATCGCATTATTTATTTTGCCGCCAACCACTTTCAACCCGCGATGGGGTCATCTTCAGGGCAATTTACACCATTTGGTCGCTTGCTGGAGTCGTCACCATGCCTGTGCACGATTGGTCGTTACCAAATGGTGTAAATTGCCCTGAAGATGACCCCATCGCGGGTTGAAAGCGGTTGGCGGCAAAATAAATAATGCGATTGTGACTGTCATTTTGAATAATTGATTATAAGAAAACCAATCGCTGTTATCTCCACACAACTACGTTGTCTAAAAATCTTTTAAAAAGTACTTATGGCGAAAGGTCCTTTTACTGGGCTTTTGAGAAGTAATGAAATGAGCCTTATGTGTAAGAGTTGTGTTTAAATTTCCGAATAAGAAAGCTTCCGGTGTTCTTTTAATACATTTCTCGGAAACGTAGCTGGTAAGTCACTTCGTGCATTATTACTCCTCATACAACCGACGATTAACCCCCACCCCCTCTTATTTAGCAAGGACGTAAGAAAACCTGCAGTTCTTTCTTTGCCAAAGTAGTTATAATGTAATGCCTCTGTTTGGCAAAGAGTGACTTTCACAGGTTTTATCTAGGCGTCGCTCTGTGTGTAAGTATGACAGACACTGGGCTGTTCACGGAGCACGGCATCCAGAGTGAAGCAGAAAAGTCGGCACCGGGGTTCAATGCTGCGGTCAGAGTGCCTTTGAACGGGATGTAAAACAGGTTGTGAAGAGACGGCCCTCAGGTCAGGTAATTCGCCTCTAAAACAATGATGAAAATAAATAAATAAATAATCTTAGCTATGAGCTTTGTTAACCGAAGATAGGATTTTCAAATTTTCTTGATATAATGCATGTATTTCTATTGCGTAGGGTCTGAAACGTCTTCAGCCTGATATTAGACGTCAAGCACAGCTGTCACACATGCTACCTTTGTTTATCATGATTTTCATTATGCCCGTAAATTTCATTTAATACGTTCCCAAAGACTGGAACAGTGTTGCAGATGCATCCTCATAGCATTTTCTAAAGTTTCTCACCAGTAGATACCCTAAACTCGTATTCAGGAGGGGGACGGGGTAAAGACAGTGATTCAAATCCCTTTTCCACTCGATCAACCAGCTTCATGTTTTCCTGGATAGTTCGTATGAAAGGCTCGACCTCTGTCTGGCTGACGTAGCGTAGAACGTGGTGCTCATCACCGCCCACTTGTGTCTCTCTGCGCGGGTGTGTAGCGTGGCGGAGCTCACTTTCCCAATCGTTCCCCAATCCGAAACTGGATCAGTGTGTCTAATAACCTTTTTTTCTTTATTCCACAAAAACAGTAACAAAAATGGCTAGCTTACAATGACATGACATAAATAAGCTGACAGATGCTTCCAGAATGAGATTTTCACCCTGCAGCGGAGTGTGCGCTGATATGAAACTTCCTGGCAGATTAAAACTGTGTGCCGGACCGAGACTCGAACTCGGGACCTTTGCCGGAAGTAAAGCTGTGAGGATGGGGCGTGAGTCGTGCTTGGGTAGCTCAGTTGGTAGAGCACTTGCCCGCGAAAGGCAAAGGTCCCGAGTTCGAGTCTCGGTCCGGCACACAGTTTTAATCTTCCAGGAAGTTTCATATCAGCGCACACTCCGCTGCAGAGTGAAAATCTCATTCTGGAAACATCCCCCAGGCTGTGGCTAAGCCATGTCTCCGCAATATCCTTTCTTTCAGGAGTGCTAATTCTGCAAGGTTCGCAGGAGAGCTTCTGTAAAGTTCGGAAGGTAGGAGGCGAGGTACTGGCGGAAGTAAAGCTGTGAGGACGGGGCGTGAGTCGTGCTTGGGTAGCTCAGTTGGTAGAGCACTTGCCCGCGGAAGGCAAAGGTCCCGAGTTCGAGTCTCGGTCCGGTACACAGTTTCAATCTGCCAGGAAGTTTCAAGCTGACAGATAATTGCAGTCATAAATTACAGCATTCATAGAATGAGGAATGGTATTCAGTCTTTAGCAGTAGCACACATTTAGCATGTTCACTGTCATCGTCAACTGGTGGCAGTTGTAACGTACCCTCTCTGTTATTGTTTTTGTTATTGTTTTTTTGTTATTGTAGTTGTAGAGATGTGAAATTATTGTAGCGGTTTGCTTAGTCAGCCGTACTACGGAACTTTTTGACATTAAATGGAGCCTGACACTTGCATAATAAATACTTCGCGTGAAGTGCGATTTGCGGCATAAACAAAAATTAATTGCGGAGATGCAATCCACAGAATATTAACAGAAAAACTTTAGAACAATGCGCACGACTGACTGGACACATTCAGAGGGTACGTACATTCGCGTACGAGTGGTTGCGATCTGATGAGAAAGATCTATCTTAAATTTTTTTGTGTGAAATAATTACGTCGTAACACACTCGGAGATAGCGAACGTACAATCAGGGTAGAGGCACGTACTTTCTATCATTCCCCGTGGCCTGGGTAAAAGAATTGCAATTATTTAAATTTAAGAATATTTCTTTTTCAATCGGACTCCTATTTTTATACGAAAAGGAAGATTGCAGGTTCTGAATGTCTCGGCAAAAACACATCGAAATTAATCTTAGCGGCCACCAAAGGAAAGTAGTGAGCACAATCACGTACCTCTATTGTTGAGCAGCGCCGTCGTAAAGATCGTCGCCTCCATCTAAAAATCGCCTTCTCGAATTAACAGAATAATTTGTACTCCATTGGTATGGGATTTAGGCTTGATCTTGACAGAAATTATAAAACACATTTTTCATCATGTAACACCTTCATTTAACACACATATAGTCACGAAACTATACAGTACGTCTTAACGCCAGCACATCAGAACAAAAAGGTAGTTAATACTAGAAGTAATAAAAGAATCTCGAAATTAGTCCTTTGTCTCTCAATGATAAAAAAGTTTTTTAGAGTATTCCTCTGGTACGACAGTCGAACAAATTTTCTTCTTGTATCTTTGAGATTAAGTTACAACATTTTGTAGTTCCTTTTCACAGTTCAGCATGCACATTTTCTTCTTTTGCAGCCTGAGGTTCCTCATGATCATTTTCCAGACCCAAATTAATCATTCAGTAAATCCTTGATGTGTGTTCCTTCCAGGGTAAATTACGTGGACAGGAGAGCAGTCCCGAACAGCGACATCGCAAAATCCTTCACTGCCTTGTTATTTTCGGCAGTTCCAGCCTTCTAAACGCATCCTTAAGGAGTTCCAGATCTTCCTTTATAAGAGACAACAGATGTTTGCCGTGGTACTCTCGTATCTGTTGTACTACTGATTTATTTTTCATGTATGACTTGCAAGTGAGTCGTCAGCAACGGGACGTTAAACATTAATTTTGAGTTCCTTTCTTCGTCCCATCAACAAATGGGCCCGACTTTGATTACGCAGATCTTTGCTTAGAGCTGTAGATCAGCAGGTACTTTCGACAATGTCGGGCAAGTTAACTACTTCAGTCACAGGGAAATATAGGGTGAATAAGCTAAAACTTGGACCGCACATGTTTCGAAAATGGAAATTGGTATTGATACACGGCTTTCATAGAATGGATTGGTAGCCAAGGGCTTGTACTGTTAGCCAATACACAGACTGTAATAATACTTGAAAAGTATATATTATATATTTTTTTGCGAACATACAGTTTCTAAATGGAACAATGCCTATTGACAGATAGGGTAAATTAGAATGCCAGTGATGTCCGTTGCAGATTATGGCGCGAGTCATGCAGCATTTTGAAAAGCTTCCAAAACCGACACTTATTTGTGCCATTCAGCCTGCATTATTACTATGTATGATGTTTTTTTATGTTTGCTTACGGAGTACTTGTATGTCCCTTGAGTGCATTGCGAGTTGCTAGTCAGTTAGTGTGTAACAGGTCAAGCAGTAAGTGGTGAGTGGACGATGGGATTCACCAGTGCAGAAAAAGCTGACATGCTCATGGTTATGGAGAATGTAGGAAGAATACAGTTCGTTCTTGTACCGTGGTATGAGTCAGGCAAGTGTCTCACAAATTCTCCACTGACATAGGTTCCATCCCTATGACATCTCTCTCCATCAGGAGCTGCATGGAAACGATTATGAGAATCGTGTTAACTCCTCTACATTGGCATTAAGACAGGATACTCCAGATGTATCGTGTATGTTGATTAGTCATCAAGCCACAAAATTACCAGTCATGGCCAGGTAAACCGCAGAAACATCTCCCATTGGTGTGTTGACAATCCCCGTTGACTTTGTCAGGCAGAACGTGAGCGTCCACGGAGTGCAGACGTGTGGTGTGGGATAGTGAACCATGAGCTCATAGGCCCGTTTCTCATAGACGGAACATTGAACACGCACAAATATCGCAGCCTCCTAACAGACCGTCTTCCACGAATGCTACAATAAACTCGTCTCCAGAGTAGGAGGAACCTGTGGTACCATCATGATGGCTGTCCAGCCCATAAGGCACGAATTACTACAGCACGTTTCACGAAATGTTTCTACATCATTGAACTGGACGCAGAGGTCGACCAGTTCGCCGGATTTGACGTCTGTAGGTTGTTTTGTGTGAGGAAAGTTGAAAGATGTTGTCTATTGGATGTAGAAAACTACACCCGGAGATATGCAACGATGGCCGGCCGGGGTGGCCCAGCGGTTCTAGGCGCTACAGTCTGGAACCGCGCGACCGCTACGGTCGCAGGTTCGAATCCTGCCTCGGGCGTGGATGTGTATGATGTCCTTAGGTTAGTTAAGTTTAAGTAGTTCTAGGTTATAGGGGGCTGATGACCTCAGCAGTTAAGTCCCATAGTGCTTAGAGCCATTTGAACCATATGCAACGATGTGTTACTGCAGCCTGCTCGGGCATCTCCGCTGAAATGCAAGCACATGTGTAACAGTGATTGCATACCCGACTGGATGCTTGTCATTTTGAACACAACCTGTGATGCTCAGTTGTTCTTAATCGTGTGCTGCAGGTATTGTATGGGTGTCGTTGTGGGAACTTAAGAAAACACGATACCTCGCAAACAACCCGAGCTAGAATCCTGCAACAAAGCAGTGACATTCTAATTTACCCTAATTTTAGTTAGTTAATGTCAATGGGGACTGTTCCATTTAAAAAAAGTGTATGTTGGCACAAAAAATACACCTAAGTATTACTACAACCTATTTACACGAGTCCCTGACTACCAACTCACTGTGTGAAAAAGCCGGCCACGGTGGCCGAGCGGTTCTAGGCACTTCAGTCCGGAACCGCGCAACTATTAAGGTCGCAGGTTCGAATCCTGCCTCTGGGATGGATGTGTGTGATGTCCTTAGGTTAGCTAGGATTAAGTAGTTCTAAGTTCTAGGGGACTGATGACCTCTGATGTTAAGTCCCGTAGTGCTCAGAGCCATTTGAACGATTTGAACTGTGTGAAAACCGCGCATCGACAACACTTAGCATTCCCGCAATATTTGCAGCGCAAGTTTTACATTACTTTTCTCGGAAACGTTGATAGAAAGTCACGTCGTGCGTAATGATTATTCCGTTTGGTAGATCTACTGGCAGGTAAATTCTCACCGAAACGACAATAATCACCCCTACCATCATCCCCAACCTCTTTTGTCCTGGACGCTGTAATACAATGCTCCTGTTCGAAAAAGAATAATTTTTACAGATTTTTGTCTACCCGTCAATATAAGTATGACAAATACTGGGCTGTTCGCGGATCACGGCATCCAGCGTCCGCTGTGAGCACCTTTATCCTTGTAGAAAAATATCCACCAGACCCCAAACCTGTAGCCAGCATGTTTATGAATAGGAGCTAGAACAGTTACTGAAGAGACAGCCCTCAGGACAGATAAACTGCCGTTAAACGAAGTCCAAAATAAACAAATAAATAATTTAGATATGCGATTTCTTATTGAAAGTACTTTTTCAAATATTTCTGGCATAATGCGTGTATTTCTAGTTCATAGGGTCTGAAATGTCGTCAACCAGACACTAGCTGTCGAGAACAGCTGTCAGACACTCCGCCTTTTTCTGTCATGACTTTTATTCTGCCAATAAATTTCATTTAATAGGTCCCCAAATACTGGAGCAGCGTTCCAGAAGCATCCTGCTAACATTTTTCGAAATATACTCATCTATAGATACTCTGAACTCGTGTTCTGGGCGGGGGGAGGCAGAGGGTCAAATCTCCGTTGGGTCAACCAGGTTCAAGTGTTCCTTGATTTGCCTGAATCAATTCAAATTCCGGGATGGTTCCTGTGAAAAGTCTTGGCGGAGTTCTTTCCCAATGCTCCTGCAGTCCGAGCTGGAGCGGCGTCTCTAAGTATCTCGTCATCGATGGGACGTTAAGCGTTAATCTGGCTTCCTTCCTTTCTCCCATCAATAGACGGGCTGCAAGTTGAATTTTAACAATGCGATGAACTTTGCTGAGAGCCTTACACCAGCAGTTACATTAGGTGCTTGTGGAGCAAGTTATCGACGTCAGTTACAGGAAAGTATACAGGTAGTGTCATTATTAGTAATGGGAGGAAGTGTAAAATACCCAGTGTGGTCAAGTGTTTTGACGAGTCGGCACTGCCTTCGTGTTCGCGATATGATCTTATTTTAAGATCTAAAGATTACCGAGTAGTGCAGTTCTAATTGGACCATGTAGACAAGATTGATAGGATGGATACACAGCATAGCGCCAACAGCGACGTCGGTTGTCTGGGAAGTATCAGGTGCAGTCACAGTGGAATATTACAGAGAGGGAGAGTATATCGACATGCATTTCATGTCTGCATCTACATCTATATACGTACTCCACAAATCTCCGTGTGGGTCGTGTACTGCTGCTGGTCGTTTCCCTTCCTGTTCCACTCGCAGATAGAGCGAGGAAAAAGCCCTCTCTGTATATGCCTCTGTTTGAGCCGTAATTTCTCGTATCTTATCTTAGTGGACCTTACTCAGAATGTATGTTGCCGGCAGTACAATCGTTCTGCAGTCAGCTTCAGATGTCCGTTCTCTAAATTTCTCGATAGTGTTTCTCGAAATGAACGTCGCCTTCCCCCCAGCGATTCCCTTTTGAGTTGCTGAAGCGTCTCCGTAATATTTGCAAAGTGTTCAGATCTACTGGTAACATATCTGACAGACCACTTCTGAATTGCTTCGGTGTCTTCTTCTAACACGACACGTTCCTTGTGTGACGTAAAGGGCGAGTTGTGGCGCCCTGAAAATATTCAAAGTTCGGAGTTGGTGTAGCCGCGCTCGTGGCCGCGGCTCGTCAGCGACCACGTGGTGCCGAACGGTAGCCGGGGTCCAGGCGGACCGCGTGGCTGGAAATTCCTTGGTTACGCTGTGTCGATGGAGAAGACATGCCGGGAGTGCCAAAGATGGCGGACTTTGTGAAACCATAATGGCAGACATTTCGCAGTTAACATAGAAATTAGTAATAACAAGAGGAATCATGATACCTTAAAAAGAAACATGTTCATTACCATTATTTGCACGACGATTCTAATGGTGTAATGTAATCAGATTTTCAATATCTTTATTAGTTTAAAGTTTAGTATCTGACTGTATATTATACAAGTAACATCCAGCAACGAATTTCCAAAATCTAAACGGTTAATCGTATCTTGTAGATCGACGTGTCTTTAGAAAGCTATTAGTGTAAGCCTAAACTGGTATAAATTACAGGCATGTAACTTGAATAGTACATGAGTTATTGGAGGTCAAAATGGCCGATTACTGTCGATCGCGTCAGGCCATAAGTACTCCACAGTTACACGAAAAAAGGGTAGCAGCATGCTTATAAATATATGTATTCATCTATGTCTTTGTTTGTATCCGATATATACTATTCATGACGAAATTGGTCAATTATTTAATGTGTCTTAGAAAGCACAGAGACATCAGGCAACTGGCCTACCTTTTGCTTCTATTCCTTTGATATATGTTCATTTGATTTGTTTATGTATCTATTAATGTGTGTTAAAGCGTGTTTATTGTCCAGCCGTAGGAATATTTATTTAATTTCAAGTTATTTAAATGTAAATCCAGTATTTCGAATGTGTTTCAAAATGTTTGAGAGTGTGCGTTGGCTTGGAGACATGACGGGAGCGCTATCGCCAATCACAGCCCTCGTTACTAAGGGAGGCGACTACAAAAGTGAATGGAGGGGAAGTTCTTGACACTGTGGCGAGAGAGAGAGTCGCGGGAAAGACTTAGAGAGTGGAGCAGTTTGCGTGTGGTCGCGAGAGATGGAAATACAGAAAGTGTTTTACAGTAATAAAGGGCATTCTTAAAGGTACTTCTGCTATTGTGCCCATCATTTAAAGTCGTTAAAATGGTACCTGCAGAATTTATTTAACTGCAATCTTTCATGTATAAATGTTTATGTTACGTTCAAGATTTGCAATTGCCGAGTTACAGAAACCTTCAACCATTCGATTCTTGTGTATATTCATATTGTATACTGTAGAATCAGCAGTATTTGGCTTGTAATGCGGCAACTACACTCTGAGGGTACGTGGTTGAGGGCCACCATCACATTTTATTGTATTTGAAAGCCCGCACTTGTACCAGTACTGAAGAATATGTCGCACTAGTATCCTACATGCGGTCTTCTTTACGATGCACCACATTTTCCCGAAATTCTACCAATAAACTGAAGTCGACGATTCGCCTTCACTTCCACAATTCTCACATACTCGTTCCATTTCATATCACTTTGCAGCGTTACACCCAGATATTTAAACGACTTCATTGTATCAAGCAGGACACTACGAAAACTGTGTCCGAACATTACTGGTTTGTTTTACCTGCTCATCCACGTTAGCTTACGTTCTTCTACATTTAAAGGAAGCCGCCATTCATCACACCATCTAGAAATTTTGACTAAGTCATCTTGTGTGATCCTACTGTGACTCATCTTCAACACCATTCCCTATCATCAGCAAAAAAGCGTAGATTGCTGCCCATCCTGTCCGCCGGATAATATGTGTATAGAGAAAAGCGTTTGGTGCGGACGGCAATGCATCTGAAGCTGAACGTCTGTACAGACAAAAGTATCTGACGGAAGACACTCCGATTATTGTGCATTTCCTGTACAAGAATCGACCAGCGTCATTGACAACAGAGGACGATCCTCACCAACATCGACAAGGAGAGCACCTGCACAAGTGCGAAGAGACTTGGGTAGTAGAGCGATGTTTTGTCAGTGGATGCAACAACTGGCTGCAGCCAACAGGTGGTCTTCAAGTATAATTTCATCTATACATTTTATTTGTAGACAATTCCCGGTTCACAGGCGGTGGTATTTTTAATTTTTATGATTCACTTTTAAAGAGTGGCTCAAGCCAGCACGCCACCATCAACATTTCCCTTTCAAATTTTGGTTACGGGAATTTGATGATGATATAATTGAGCCACACCTTGTTCTAAGAAAACAAAAGACGTGGATACCTTCTGCCGCAGAAATACAATATTCCATGATTAATTGAGGACGTGCTTCTGCAACGACGGGGCACCTGCATGTTTCACTGCTCATACATGATTACATATTACGCGCTAGCGAGGCTCAAGAAGGATGGATGGCGGAACGTGGACCTTGGTCTCAAAGATCACGTGACCTTTTAATTTTTCTGCTCAGGACCATTTCAAAAGCGAAGTGTAACAACTCCCGTTGATATACACTCCTGGAAATTGAAATAAGAACACCGTGAATTCATTGTCCCAGGAAGGGGAAACTTTATTGACACATTCCTGGGGTCAGATACATCACATGATCACACTGACAGAACCACAGGCACATAGACACAGGCAACAGAGCATGCACAATGTCGGCACTAGTACAGTGTATATCCACCTTTCGCAGCAATGCAGGCTGCTATTCTCCCATGGAGACGATCGTAGAGATGCTGGATGTAATCCTGTGGAACGGCTTGCCATGCCATTTCCACCTGGCGCCTCAGTTGGACCAGCGTTCGTGCTGGACGTGCAGACCGCGTGAGACGACGCTTCATCCAGTCCCAAACATGCTCAGTGGGGGACAGATCCGGAGATCTTGCTGGCCAGGGTA
Organism: Schistocerca serialis cubense; assembly: GCF_023864345.2. Taxonomy (NCBI): domain Eukaryota; kingdom Metazoa; phylum Arthropoda; class Insecta; order Orthoptera; family Acrididae; genus Schistocerca; species Schistocerca serialis. The sequence goes on from NC_064642.1 coordinate 207,785,492, forward strand.
GTTGACTTACACCTTCTAGAGCACGTTGGGTGGCACGGGATACATGCGGACATGCATTGTCCTGTTGGAACAGCAAGTTCCCTTGCCGGTCTAAGAATGGTAGAACGATGGGTTCGATGACGGTTTGGATGTACCGTGCACTATTCAGTGTCCCCTCGACGATCACCAGTGGTGTACGGCCAGTGTAGGAGATCGCTCCCCACACCATGATGCCGGGTGTTGGCCCTGTGTGCCTCGGTCGTATGCAGTCCTGATTGTGGCGCTCACCTGCACGGCGCCAAACACGCATACGACCATCATTGGCACCAAGGCAGAAGCGACTCTCATCGCTGAAGACGACACGTCTCCATTCGTCCCTCCATTCACGCCTGTCGCGACACCACTGGAGGCGGGCTGAACGATGTTGGGGCGTGAGCGGAAGACGGCCTAACGGTGTGCGAGACCGTAGCCCAGCTTCATGGAGACGGTTGCGAATGGTCCTCGCCGATACCCCAGGAGCAACAGTGTCCCTAATTTGCTGGGAAGTGGCGGTGCGGTCCCCTACGGCACTGCGTAGGATCCTACGGTCTTGGCGTGCATCCGTGCGTCGCTGCGGTCCGGTCCCAGGTCGACGGGCACGTGCACCTTCCGCCGACCACTGGCGACAACATCGATGTACTGTGGAGACCTCACGCCCCACGTGTTGAGGAATTCGGCGGTACGTCCACCCGGCCTCCCGCATGCCCACTATGTGCCCTCGCTCAAAGTCCGTCAACTGCACATACGGTTCACGTCCACGCTGTCGCGGCATGCTACCAGTGTTAAAGACTGCGATGGAGCTCCGTATGCCACGGCAAACTGGCTGACACTGACGGCGGCGGTGCACAAATGCTGCGCAGCTAGCGCCATTCGACGGCCAACACCGCGGTTCCTGGTGTGTCCGCTGTGCCGTGCGTGTGATCATTGCTTGTACAGCCCTCTCGCAGTGTCCGGAGCAAGTATGGTGGGTCTGACACACCGGTGTCAATGTGTTCTTTTTTCCATTTCCAGGAGTGTATTTTCAGAGCTGCAGGAGCAAAATTGTACGGACTTGCCAAGATTTACGAGATAACCAGGGGATGCTTGATTTCAAAAGTGACTGCAGAAGCAGCTGCACCATTGAAGCCAAATGCGAAGACGACACATGGAACGGCATCTTTAACAAGTACGAGTCGCCGACAGATGGTGATACGTAACGTGCTGAGGTAAAATTGTATTTCTTGTAAAGTTAGGGCAAGGGTGAAATTTGTATTACGTAGGACACTGTTTCGTACTGAAGTCAATGACGACTTATAACAATACATCAGCTATTTCATAATTAAGTTTTCCAGGCAAGCTGCCAATAGTTTAATTCGTAGTGCTTCTTTCTTACTGCAACATTATTTCGGCTACAGCGCCCTTCTCAAGTAAACCTGTAGATGTTACAGTTAGTGAGTTTAGTTACGTTTATAAAAGTTGTATGTCAAGGTCCGTTTACATATATCCCTGCCTCTACTTAAAACATTCATCCGTATTGCATCAGCCCATATTGCATCACTGAGCGAACCATCGACTGTCTGTTTGTAGCAAGGCTGTTATAAGTCACGTAATTTTTTTCCGTGAAATACTTTTTACTACTAGATTAACAGTTTACTATCGTTAATGCTTTATGTTTACAGTTTAATCTTCGCTAGTCAGCGATGTTACTTGAGGTTTATTTACATTATAATTTTATTACGTTTTGTATCTGTGTTTGCCTTTCGTTTTTGTTTACTGTGTATTTTTACCTATTCTCGTTTTCAAAACTGCCAGTAAAATTTTCTAGATGAGTTTAACGCCTAAGATCGATTTTTAATTAAGGATATCGTTTGGATGATACTACCTGTATATATATAATTCTTCGGATTGTTCGTAGCAAGTCCCTTTGATAGTTTGTGTAGAACTTCTAACGCTTTTTCGAAATGTTGTGCTTTGTGGTTTTGGTTTTTTAGATATAGGTGAAACCTTGATCGATTGTTGTCGCAATTCCTTGTGTGTTCTTTAAATTTAATGCTGAGGTTTCGTCCCTTTTGACCGATACTGGATCTAATGCAGACGTTGGACGAAATTTTGTATATGCGTGCGTGGGTAGAATAAGAAATTTTACTTTTCCATATCGAATTTTCGTCTTTGGATTGTTGTTTGTTCGGAATGCTAGCTTTGTGGTTGTTTTGTTTAAGATTTAATTTATTTTATTCGATATTTGTCGCAATATATTGTCGGTATGTATGTTGGTATTTATTTAGTCGTGTTTTCTTTTGTTAATTTTATGTCCTTGTGTATGTTTTGGTTTTTAAGTTTCACTTGTTTCTGAGTACTACATTGGGACTGAAATTATTTTGCAGGGATACATATTGGAGTAGTGTAAGCTCGTTATGTATAGCTTTGTTTTCGAGTGGTAAACTGACTATTCTACTGATCATTGTGTTGAAATAGGCATACTTTGTTATTTTGGATGACAAGAATTTCCAGTAATTATGTTGTCTATAGTAGTTGGTTTTCTGTGGATTTCAGCCGGCCGCGGTGGTCTAGCGGTTCTAGGCGCGCAGTCCGGAATCGCGCGACTGCTACGGTCGCAGGTTCGAATCCTGCCTCGGGCATGGATGTGTGTGATGTCCTTAGGTTAGTTAGGTTTCAGTAGTTCTAAGTTCTAGGGGACTGATGACCACAGATGTTAAGTCCCATAGTGCTCAGAGCCATTTTTTTTAATTTCAAACACGTGTTCATTGTTAATGTAGCTGATATTTAAAGTCAAGAAAGTTTATGGATTTGTTTGTTTCTGTTTCCATTGTGAATTTAATTTTTTGATGCAAACATTTGAGATCTTGATGAAGTAATAGGATATCTTCATCGTTTCCATCTATTAGTACCAAAGCACCATCTATATGTCTACGATAATATACAATTTTGATAAATAATGGCCATTTGGAGCTGAAAAATTTTTCTTCCAGTGCGTAGAGTGCAGTTGTGCCGGCAGTGTGTTTCCCATTGCCACTCCATCAGCTTATGCGTAAATGTTGTGGATGAATTCGAAATAATTTTTGTTGAGAGCTAGTTTAGGAAACCTGTGGTTTCATAGGTTGCTGTTTCTGTTGTTTGCTGCAATGTTAAGTTTGTGTATAGGTGTGTAATATCAAAGAAAATAAATTTGCCATTTTGTGGTACGTGTATATCTTTTATGGTATCAGTTAACGTAGCTGACTTTTTTATGGTATACTTTTTGTTGTAGATTTGTTAGTAATGTGTTAGGTTTCTTACTGAGCAGACAAGTTGGCTGTCAGTACAGTTTATGAAAAACTAAGTGATCTTCTGGCACTGATGGCTGGGAGTCCCCATATGAGCTGCTTTTGTTTTCAGCTGACGCCACACTGAGCGACTTGCGTGTCAATGATAATGGTGATGAAAAGATGATGACAACCCCACACCCAGTCCTCGAATCTCCTACCCAGGCCCGCTACATGGCAATCAGACGCGCTGACGATCATCTAAGGGGGCAGACAATATAGTTAATTGTCTGGTGAATTGGAATTAATTGCTTGTGTATCTTAGGTTGTACGTGTAATGTTGATGTTCGCAGATGTGGATTCTTGATGTTGGAAGCTCTCTTTTCTAGGCCTGTTAGAAATACATTACAAGTTCTAATGCATTTCTTTGATTGTGCAGCATATTTGTTGGTAAAAAGAATCAAAAGATAACCATAGATACACATCGTAACAAAATTACTATATCAATAAAACACAACTAACATCGCTGATTAGCAAAGGTTACACCGTAAATATAAACCACGAAGGATATTCAACTATCAGTCTAGTTGTCACAAGTATTTCACTGAAAAAATTCTACACAAATCGAAATTACGCGACTTACAACAGGCTAGCCACAGATACACAGTCGACAGTTCGTTCGCTGATGCAATATGGGCGTCTAATACTATTATAGACGTAAGTAGACCCAACAACTGTAACATCTGCAGGTTTACATGACAATGACACTATAGCCGAAACAAAGTTGTGGTAAGAAAGAAACATTACTGATTAAACTAATTGCAGCTTTCCTGGAATAATTTGTTATAAAATGCCACAAAGGAAAACACATGAGCAAATGGTTCGTCCGTGGGCCCACGTTTACTGGAAAGTTTTGCTCTGTGCTTGCCCAAACAATTTTTTTGTATCTCAGTTTCCGGAGTTCGACCTTCTTTATAAAGATTTGCCGTGGTTGGAAATATCCTCCCAAATGCAACTGCCGACTGGAAAGTTACCTCGTTCCAGCTCGGTTGCATCTGCTTGAAAAGAACAAGTGTTCCACTTGCTTGGGTAGAAAATGAAGTCATGTGGGGCCTTAAAATGTAACTATTATCATTTGAAGAGTTGTTGTCAGGTCTGGTTGCTGCCGAAGTGTGTACTTTACGGTTGTTAGCCGTGTAGTCAAAGGAAGGGTGAGCAGTTTGAGAGGGGTCTTCCACAGCAGCTGTTGGTTGGTTGGTGACGCTTAATGAGAGGTTAGAAAGGCCACGACCTCTGCCTGGCTGACGTAGCGTAGAACGTGGTGTCTCTCTCTGCGCGGCTGCGTAGCGTAGCCAGAGGACTGCGACGCATAAACCGTCGAAGAAATGTCTCACACTCAGTACACGTGACTCCGTTTTTACAAGTCTACAGCAAGAGCGCACCGAGACGTGGTGTTGACCGTCGTCGTCCTGTCAAGAATTCCGCGGATTCCGCTTTACCACATAAAACGTAATGTGTCCTTAAATGATACTCACTGTATGGCGATTGGTTTCTCAGAGGAGACAGTTTTACTATTACGCATTTAACTTCACAGGAATTCTCCGTAAATAAAAGTCTAAGAGAAGAGGGCTTATTTGAAGTCTATTTTGAAGAATTTTTGGCAGATAGGAGAAGGAAATGGTGTAGAATGGGAATCCCTATACGACGAGAAATACTATATACTTCACTCTTCCCCAACGACCAGATTCTAATATATGGAGAGAAAAACGAATCCAGCTACACTGCACGAAGAAAGATCAAACTGACGCCTGACAATAAACACAGAAAGACGGGAAACGTGGTAGTGAGTGAACAAGAAGACAGGATATAGGATCTGCAAAAGCAAAAATGTGTGCATATTCGAATATTTAGGCGTCAGTTTTACAGCATATCGAAGAGATAGACAGGATACCACAAAACTGGACGAAGCAAAATATTAAGGGGTCAGTTTAAATCTTTGCTATGGAGGGCGCTGAAATATGTGAGCTACCAAAAAGCATACAAATAAATTGATGTCCCTTGAAATGGATATTTGGTGAACTTGCCGAATCTCCAGAATTGATCACGTCAAAAATGAAAGAATACGAGAAATTATTGGATAAAGACACTAGTCTCTATGCCACAGATAGCATGATATTAATTTGGTATGGCTTCCTCCAACGAATGGATATAACCAATCTCCAAAAAGAATCTGTGAATGCCCACCAGTTGAGCGAAGAAATCCTGGAAGACCATGTAGAAAAATGGTTCAAATGGCTCTGAGCACTATGGGACTCAACTTCTGAGGTTATCAATCCCCTAGAACTACTTAAACCTAACTAACCTAAGGACATTACACACATCCATGCCCGAGGCAGGATTCGAACCTGCGACCGTAGCGGTCGCGCGGTTCCAGACTGTAGCGCCTAGAACCGCAGGGGCACCCCCTCCGGCAGACCACGTAGAAGATTGATGCAACACACACACACACGCTCACGCACACGCACACACACGCACACGGGCACACACACGCGCACACACACGCGCACACACACGCGCACACACAAGCGCACACACACGCGCACACACACGCGCACACACACGCGCACGCGCACGCACACACGCGCACGCACACACGCGCACGCACACACGCTCACACGCACACGCGCGCACACGCGCACACACACGCACACGCGCACACACACGCACACGCGCACACACACGCACACACACGCACACGCGCACACACACGCACACACACTGATGTGTAAAATGTAAGGACGAAAGTAACTTTCGCATGGTGGATCTGAAAGCTAACAAAGCCATGTGAAACTTCGACCACACATACAGAGTAATACTACGTAAATAGTACAGTATAGTACAAAAGGTAACTGAAAGAAATACGGAATGTGACGAACAGAAATGACACTTTTATTCAAAGACAGTAATTAAACTCAAGTCACCACGATTTATGATGACCTCTTGACATTATGAAGAACGTGACATGGTTCCTAACAGGGTGTGTGATTACCGCGAATGGCAGTGCATCCTCTGAGACGTGCTCCTATGTATATAGGCCACGTGGATTGTAAGGAGATCTTGTGTTCAGGGTTCCAGCGTAGCTGACAACTGCTGGATGGTCGCTGGTGCGTCTGGATGTGCTGCAATGTCTCCCCAATGCAACCCACACATGCCCGATTGGATTAACGTCGGGGCAACGGGGAGGCCAGGCCATTTGCCGATTATTCTCTCGTCGAAAGAGCTGATCCACCTGCGCTGTTCGATGAGGTCGTGGATTGTCATTCATAAAAGTAAAGAGCCAGGACCGAATGCATCCATGAAAGGAATATTTACAGATCTACGATAACGTTGACCGGTGAGTGTATCATGTTCAAACTTTTGGATGTCACATTATGCCTCCCCACACCACAATACGTGGACCTACATCCATCGCCATCAGCGGATACAGTATATTATATGCTCAGATTCGCTCAGCTCTCTCCTCAGTCTCCAAGCTCTCTATCCTGTCCACCATCTGGTCCACCGGATTCAGGACAACATCCACTTGCTCCACTTGGGTGGCGTCTCTGTGGCGTTCCTCTGGATCCCAGGACATGTTGGTATCTGTGGAAACCAGGCGGCCGATATAGCGGCCAAGGCTGCAGTCTCTCTTCTTCACCCTGCTGTTCGCATGGTTCCCTTCGCCGATCTACGGAGCGTTTTATGTCGTCGTTTTGCTCTTTTATGGCACGCACATTGGTCTACACTTCCCAATAATAAATTGCGGGACGTGAAAGCTCTTCCCTGTCCTTGGATCTCTTCCTCCCGAACTCGTCGTCGGAGGAGGTAATTTTAACTAGACTCCAGATAGGGCACTGTCTTTTTAGCCATGACATCTTTTAAGTGGCGATCCTCCCCCGTTTTGTCCCCACTGCTCTCAACTGTGGACGGTGAACCTTTCACTTGAGTGCCCCTATTTTACTCCGTTACGCGCCCGTCTACAGCTGTCGCTTGCTATATCTTCCATTTTAGCAGATAACACGCGCTCAGCCGATCGCGTTCTCGAGTTTATTACTGTCAGTGAGATGACGTCAGTCATTTGAAGCTCTTTTTGGGGACAAACAACCCCCCTTCTATAGTGGTTTTTTAAGCTTTCCTTCTGTTTTTAGTTTCCCCACTTTTTTTTGAGTTTCGCTCCCTTTGCTGATGGTTTCCAGTTCGGTTTTTTTACGTTTTCCTGTCACATACCGGGCGCTAATGGCCGTAGCAGTTTTGCGCCCTAAAACCATAACAAAATACACGTGGATCATCAAAACAATGTTCGGGAATAATGGACGAACCGTTATACGGTGGAAGATGGGAAAAAGTGAAGAACCCAGGAACATTGTGAACATAATCGATTAGGTGGCCTAGGTGTAACGGGGTGGGGAGGCATAATGTTGCATGAGTGTACTGACGTCCAGATCTTTAAACACGGTACACTCAGCGGTAATCGTTATTTGACAATGCATTCGTTCCCAATGTTAGTCTTTCCTGCGGTGCATTTGGCTGTGACTTCGTCTTTACGGATGACAATGCCCGATCGGATCGAACAGCGCAGGTGCGTTGTGGCCGAGCGGTTCTAGGCGCTTCAGTCCGGAACCGCGCTGCTGCTACGGTCGGAGGTTCGAGTCCTGCCTCTGGTATGGATGTGTGTGCTGTCCTTAGGTTAGTTAGGTTTAAGTAGTTCTAAGTCTAGGGGACTGATGACCTCAGATGTTGAGTCCCATAGTGCTCAGAGCCATTTGAACCATTTGGGCGCAGGTGCTGGAAGTCTGGGAACGAGAGGTTTCTCGGCGAATGACAGGCCTGCCCGTTCACCCCGACTTAAATCCCATCTAGCACGCGTAGGGTGGTTTGGGAGACATATTTCAGCACGACTACATGCGCCAACAGCCACCCAGCGGTTGTAAACTGCGCTGTTGGAGGAATGGAACTTGTTATCAACATTGAGGTCAGCATGGGAGCACTTCCAGAGCAATCATTGCCGTCCTTGGTGGTCACACAACCTGTTAAGAAACATCTCCCTTCAGAATGAAATTTTCGCTCTGCAGCGGAGTGTGCGCTGACATGAAACGTCCTGGCATATTGAAACTGTGTGCCGGGCCGCATATTAAAACTGTGTGCCGGGCCGAGACTCGAACTCGGAACCTTTGCCTTTCGCCGGTAAGTGCTCTGCCGACTGAGCTACTCAAGCGTGACTCGCGCCCCGCCCTCACAGCTTCAATTCTGCCAGTATCTCGTCTCCTACCTTCCAAACTTCACACATTCTCCGAACCTGGCAGAATTGAAACTGTGAGGCGGGGCGTGAGTTGTGCTTGAGAAGCTCAGTCGGCAGAGCAGTTGCCGGCGAAAGGCAAAGGTCCACAGTTCGAATCTCGGTCCGGCACACAGTTTAAATGTACCAGGAAGTTTTAACACTTCCCTCCCTTGCAACGTATACGGGACCATCACACACCACGGTCCCTTCAGTGCTATTATTGCCTTTGAATAAAAAATTGTGTGTTTCCTTCAGTTACCTTATGTGCTAATCTGTTGCAATTTTTGCTGTGTGGTTCAGATTTCATTGCACTATTTTACTTGGCAGTGACAGATCGTGTGGAAGTTACTTGCGTCCTTTCGTTTGCCAGTCTACAGACGTAATTCAGCTTTTTCACACTTCGATTATAAACTACTATATTATTAATGTTCAACATTTTTATATTTACGTTTATCTATGTTTGGTGAGCACTTATCCACTGCAGCTGTGTACTGAATTAATGAACAACCGCTCTAGTTGCTAAAATGTTTCTTCTTTTAATCCACGGCACGTTTCGGCTTTTATCTTGTACCTATTCTGTAGTCGGTCTGAAACTGAAGTTTTAAATGCATGGTATAATGTATATTTAAATGTTTTATGTAACTCAGAAATGAAAAATTCGTGCAGAGTGCTGTGGTGAGCAGGGACAAATGATTACGAAAGTGCACAGTAACATAACTGGAAAAATTAGCGTGTCTTAATTATACAACTGTACATCTTGATTTTGAAGCACTGCCATACTTCAGCACAGAAAAGAGAGATAGTTTGGCATGTTGGAAATTTTAAATTTCTTGCTTTACCAATGAAAAGTTAAAAGTAGTTGCGCAAGTTCAATAAAATTTTTAAATAGTTGCAGTGGTTCTCGTCAGATTAGGGGCCTCTCTCACATTGGACCAAGGATTTACGCATACCATTCTTTTTAAATCCTTTTCATAAGGAATGACTAATATTAAAATGATAAACAGTAATCAAACGGCATGAATCATTTGAATTGTGTAAAGATAATGTTAATAACAGTACTGCCTATGAACTGATAACGTCAATTTTTAGCGGTACTATCAGCACAGTTTAAATCCTCAGCAATGGCATAAGCATGGAATTCTGGTTAGAAAAGAAGTGCAACATAGCAAAAAGTGGAAGCATCGAAATCTCAAAGTGCGCAAGCCGTTAAGTGCCACCAGCCAGAAGCCTACAAATACCTAGCCATTTTGCATTTGGACAGCAAGCATGGGCATGTATATGGTGTAGTCAGTAAAAAGTACAGCTAAAAGGTGAAAAATTTTGAAAAGCAAGCTGAATGTTATCGATACCATCAAGGCAGTCAATACCTAGGGCGTTCCCATCATTAGCACGTGTTGTGAGCTGTGCACAAGTAGATCTGCGCATGAAAACAAGAAAAGTCATGACAATGCACCATGCGCTTCACTCCCACGATGGCATCGACAGGCTGTACTATTCCAGATAACAGGAGGTAGAGACTTTCACGAGTGGGGCAGACGGTGGAAGACGAGAAGAATGCATTAGCAGGACGGGAGAAAGATAGCAAACAATAGGCTATGATTATAATTAGCAACAGGAAGCTTCACGTTGTACAAGAAACCAAGAATTAGTACGGGAAAGATGCACTCTAGTGCGCAAAACCAGGTCATCACAGGAGTGAAACTAAAGTTTCGGTAACGAAACAGTGGAGTGCAAGGTTCGGTACTTGGTCCTTTCCTATTGTTAATGATTATAAATGACATTCGAGAGGCCTAGGAACTGTTTCTAGTCCAGGGGAATGCAGTAGTGAAATTTCTACTGTACAGCGACACTGACGTGGTTTAGTGCAAACAAGTCGGATGGTGGTAAAAGTAATATTGGGTTGGTGCATAAGTTCGTAGAGTTTTTCCGTAAATTTAATAAACAAAACAGATACTCATAACACAGACGTCAGTTATCTATATTCTGCTTTACTATTTAAAACAGTCTGCCAACGTGGGACTGACTTTCCAATTCCGCTACTATAGAAAGCCGGCCGTTGTGGCCGAGAAGTTCTAGGGGACTGATGACCTCAGATGTTACGTCCCGTAGTACTCAGAACCATTTTACTTTAGAAATCACGTGGTTTTGAGGCGAAGAACTCGTCGAATCATATCCGGAGCGCATTTTCATCAAGGTTGTTTGATAGAGAGCGGAAAAGTTGATTATCTGATGGCACAACATCAGGTGAATACGGTGGGTGCGGAATGGCTTCCCAACCCAACTGCTGTGCGTGGTTTTTTGTCAGTCTAAAAGAATGCGGGCGGGCGTTAATCGTGGAGTAGCATCACTTCACGCAGTCTTCCTGGCCGTTGTTCATGGATATCTGCACGAAGGTCTGTATATGGGGAGTGACTGCTTCGTTTGGACTCACCCGTCCCTTTCCATACGTTAGCATAAAGACACCGTTTCTCGTCATCAGTAACGATACAGGTTAGGGATGTTCGATGTCATGGACTAGCCAATTGATGACAGGCAAGCAGAGCTGCACGTACGACAGCGTGCTGATGTTTGTGATTTAGGCTTACAGCATGCGGTATCCATATACCGATTTTTGAACCTTCCCCATTGTATGCAAATGTCGCACGATCGTAGAGTGATCACGGCTTATCACAGTTTCCAGTTCTCGAGTACACTAACGTGGATCAATGGGGCTTAATGCATTTAAACGGTCTTCCCAAATGTGGGGAGTCAGTGATGTCAAAACGATCCTCCATAAAACGATAAAACTATTTTCTTGCCGTTCTCTGTCCAGTGGCATTATCCTCATGCCCGGCTAAAATATTTCTGGATGCCTCAGCTGCTGTCACCCCGCTATTGAACTCAAACAGGAGAATATGTCGGAAATGTTCCGATTTGTCCACTTGGCACTCCATTTTCTAGCGTCCACAGCTCCACGCATTATCTACAAATGACAAAAGGACAATACGTAATCTCAAATAGCACCAGTGAACTACAAGTAAAAAGACAATCGATAAATAAATCCATAGCAACCGGAATACCAAGATGCTAAACAGAAGCGTTATGGACATACGGACCAGTCTAAGATAAAGGAGTTACAACACGTATTTGATGACGTCTATGAACTTCGTAGCTTGGTGTACCTCAGGAATCTATAGCCGTACGGGGAGGTTACGAGAGTACACTGCAGAGACGTATGTAAGCATGCGGTGGCGTACGAGTTGGCGCCGTAATTATTCTGTTGCATTATGCATGGTACGGAGCGAGCCAGGGCTGGCGCTAACTCGCGCCCCGAGGCGCACCCTGGGACAGCTGATGCGCCGCCCTGTCGCAGCCGGGGGAAGGGAGAGCTGTCTGTACTTAGCCGGAGACGTTAGAGCGTCAACTCGAACTGAACCGTACTGAGAGAGCGGGGAGCAGTTGCAGACAGAGCACTAGCTTATTAGATCAACATACTCAAGGAAGCAGAACTTCAGTAAGAGGACAGCCCAAACTTGTCGCAGCAAACTAGAGGAACAAAAGAATTGTCGAGATACGAGTAGGGCTCGTACGCTGAGCACAGTGGGTGTTCCGTATACACTACAGGCCATTAAAATTGCTACACCACGAAGATGACGTGCTACAGCCGCGAAATTTAACCGACAGGAAGGAGATGCTATGATATGCAAATGATAAGCTTTTCAGAGCATTCACACAAGGTTGGCGCGGGTGGCGACACCTACAACGTGCTGACATGAGGAAAGTTTCCAACCCATTTCTCATACACAAACAGCAATTCACCGGCGTTGCCTGGTGAAACGTTGTTGTAACGCCTCGTGTAAGGAGGAGAAATGCGTGCCGTCACGTTTCCGACTTTCATAAAGGTCGGATTGTAGCCTGTCGCGATTGCTGTTTATCGTATGGCGACATTGCTGCTGGCGTTGGTAGAGATCCAATGACTGTTGGCAGAATATGGAATCGGTGGGTTCAGGAGGGTAATACGGAACGCCGTGCTGGATCCCAACGGCCTCGTATCACTAGCAGTCGAGAGGACAGGCGTCTTATCCTCATGGCTATAACGGATCGTATAGCCACGTCTCGATCCCTGAGTCAACAGATGAGGACGTTTGCAAGACAACAACCATCTGCACGAACAGTTCGTCGACGTTTGCAGCAGCACGGACTATGAGCTCGGAGACCATGGCTGCGGTTACCCTTGGCGCTGCATCACAGGAGCGCCTGCGATGGTGTACTCAACGACGAACCTGGGTGCATGAATGGCAAAATGTCGGTTTTTCGGATGAATCCAGCATCATGATGGTCGCATCCGTGTTTGGCGACATCGCGGTGAACGCACATTGGAAGCGTGTGTTCCTCATCGTCATACTGGCGTATCACCCGGCGTGATGGTATGGGGTGCCATTGGTTACACGTCTTGGTCACCTCTTGTTCGCATTGCCGGCTCTTTGAACAGTGGACGTTACATTTCAGATGTGTTACGACCCGTGGCTCTACCCTTCATTTGATCCCTGCGAAACACTACATTTCAGCAGGATAATTCACGACCGCATGTTGCAGGTCCTGTACGGGCCTTTCTGGATACAGAAAATGTTCGATTGCTGTCGTGGCCAGCACATCCTCCAGATCTCTCACCAATTGAAAACGCCTGGTCAATGGCAGCCTAGCAACTGGCTCGTCACAATACGCCATTCACTACTCTTGATGAACTGTGGTATCGTGTTGAAGCTGCATGGGCAGCTGTATCTATACACGCCATTCAAGCTCTGTTTGACTCAATGCCCAGGCGTATCAAGGCCGTTATTACGGCCAGAGGTGGTTGTTCCGGGTACTGACTTCTCAGGATCTATGCACCCAAATTGCGTGAAAATATAATCACATGTCAGTTTTAGTGTAATATATTTGTCCAATGAATACCCGTTTATCATCTGCATTTCTTCTTGGTGTAGCAATTTTAATGGCCAGTAGTGTATATTTGAGTAAGTATATAGACAGTTCACCATTCCAGGAATCGAAAATCTCAACGATTTTTGCCTTTTATCGACATTGATACTGGCAAAATATTGGTCGCAGGGATTCCAAGACTTTCGAGAATGTTTTAATTTCAAGTTTGGCGGTGGATAACAAATGGCAAATGGAATATCTTTTCCGTGTAATATTATCACACATTAACTATTTTCAGATTTTTTTTCTTTACTTGTATTTTGAAATCTTGCTTTTTGAATCTACGCCAACGGGGAGCGCACTATAGATTTTAATGAGTGAGTTCTCGAGTATCAGTATCTGTGACTTAAATGGCCGTATCTTTTGACTGCATTGACTTAGAAGCTAACGTTTGTATCACCAAGGTCACCTTCATATGTGTCATAGAATTCAGCGTAATACATCTACCGGTTTCGGAGCTACAGGGGTCTTAACACACAGACGGACGGATAACGAGACAGACAGTTTAATACCAAATGACAAAAATTTTTTGTCGTCTGCAGTTTAATAACAATGAACGTTATCAGGCTCAGACACTATTAATGTTAATCATTTTTAAGGTAAGATACTTTTCTAGTTTCTTTACTGCGCGAATCATACTAATTCTGAATTTCGAAAATAGCTACATCTGCCTATACATTTACACTCAGCAAACCACAGTGAAGTGCAAGGCAGAGGGTACTTCACATTATACCATTTATTGGCTGAGCGCAAGAGGAACAATAGCACGATCGCCTCATAGCGTTCTTTAGTTAGGCTAAGCTTGTTTCACAGTCCATATGGGAACGACACTTAGTATGTTCCTAGATTCTCCACGTAAGGCTAATTCTCGAACTTTGGAAGTAGGTTAGTTTCAAACAACTGCACAACACGCCACGCGGAATTAAAGTAATTCCAAATAGAATCACCGCTCATACAGAAAACACCAAATTTGCGCAATCGTTATCTACGTTCGTTATCACTTAGCGATGTATCGTAATCTTTTAACTCTCACGGTTTCTCAGAATTAAAAAAAAATGCCGATCTCAATTCATACACGTCTGACCACCACGAAATACACAAACTGACTCAATTTAGGCACCAAATAGCAGTCTAGCTCGCAGCAGAAATGCGCAAGAAAGTATTACCTTGTGAGTGGCTGGATCTAAATGCTGCCGATCAGCTTTCGACTGTGATCTGTTGAATCCCGCGTTTTCTGTCTTGCACCAGTCACATTGCCAACGTTATTTTAGACGAAGGGTGTCCAGTCTTACAAGCGCGACAGACCAGTGACGGAGTAGCATAGCACTCTCTCTCTGTCTCTGTCTGTATTCTCAGATGGTAATACACGAAACCAACTGTGATCTCCTACCATTTCATTCAATGTATAAACTTTCAATACGTGAAGAATTGTTATTTGCCGATATTACTGTTGGGCTGCAGGAGTGTCGTCTTTGAAATACCTCAGTGAAATGCAGCAAGACTTGGATAAAATTTCAACTTTGTGTTATCACTGGGGGTTCTCTTTAAAATGCGGATTAATGTAACATAATGGCCGGCCGCGGTTGCCGAGCGGTTCTAGGCACTTCATTCTGGAACTGCGTGACCGCTACGGTCGCAGGTTCGAATCCTGCCTCGGGCATGGATGTGCGTGATGTCCTTAGGTTAGTTAGGTTTAAGTAGTTCGAAGTTCTAGGGGACTGATGACCTCAGAGGTTAAGTCCCATAGTGCTCAGAGCCATTTGAACCATTTTTTGTAACATAATGCCTATAACAAAGGGAAAGATTAGAAGATTGGTGTTTAGCATCTGGAGCACGTATTTAGGGGTAATACTAAGAGGCCACGAGAAATGGGATGATCTCGTAAAATCAGTATAAGGAAAGGCCAACGGAAGATTTACATTTGGGAATGTGTGGTGCCTATGAAAAGAAAATATCGTGAAAGACGCAAGTTTCTTGAGTATCGCTGTTTTGTCAGGAGTCCCCAAATAGGCATAACAACAGACATAGCACGAATTCGGAGACCCACTACGAAAATTGTAACAGGTCGGCATGGCCCATACGACAGTGTAGAGAACTTAAAAAAGAGTGTGTGAAACCATGCTGGGTGCATTTAAAGAGTTTGTATTGGAGGAAGATCGTGCGAGCATAACGTTGCTTCCATCGTATATCTCTCGTAGAGATCAAGGGAGTAGTGTAAGAGCGAGAATGGCACACATAGAGGTGACGGACAGCCTTGCTCAATACGCAAGTGAGATAGGACAGGAAATCGATAAGATGGGTGCGATGCACCCTCTGTCATGCCCTTTACAGTGGTTCGCTGAGTTTCTACTGTATGTAGACGTAGATGGTGCCGTTTCCTTGCGCGCTGGTTAACGTCTGTGGAGGAAACGACGTGACGCAACTCCGCTTGAGGGCAGCGCGGCTGTTTCCACTTGCCGTTACGTAAACTCTCCTCTGGGGAGCAACTTGGCCGCCGCTCGCAGCAGAGTTCCGTTTCCGTGGCGCAGGCTCATTATAGGTGCCACGCTCCGGCGACGGAGCTTGTATTGCGCAAGTAGATTCGCTCAGAGAGGACAGTTCTTGGTAATGACGGGCACATAAGAAGTAGAGATAGTCTGTGCATTGCCCACGTTGCAGGCGCTTCGTGACGGAAGGTAACTGATTGTGTGTGCTCAGAGATGTGAGGTTTGCAGCCTTCGTGTCACGATACACGTTGTTGTGGTCTTCAGTCCTGAGACTGGTTTGATGCAGCTCTCCATGCTACTCTATCCTGTACAAGCTTCTTCATCTCCCAGTACCTACTGCAACCTACATCCTTCTGAATCTGTTTAGTGTATTCATCTCTTGGACTCCCTCTACGATTTTTACCCTCCACGCTGCCCTCCAATACTATACTTGTGATCCCCTTGATGCCTCAGAACATGTCCTACCAACCGAACCCTTCTTCTAGTCAAGTTGTACCACAAATTTCTCTTCTCCCCAATTCATTAGTTATGTGAACTACCCATATAATCTTCAGCATTCTTCTGTAGCACCAAATTTCGAAAGGTTCTATTCTCTTCTTGTCCAAACTATTTATCGTCCATATTTCACTCCATACAAATACTTTCAGAAAAGACTTTATGACACTTGAATCTATACTCGATGTTAACAAGTTTCCCTTCTTCAGAAACGGTTTGCTAGCCATTGCCAGTCTACACTTACATCCTCTCTATTTCGACCATCATCAGTTATTTTGCTCCCCAAATAGCAAAACTCGTTTTCTAGTTGAAGTGTCTCATTTCCTAATCTAGTTCCCTCAGCGTCACCCGACTTAATTCGACTACATTCCATTATCCTCATTTTGCTTTTTTTATGTTCATCTTATATCCTCCATTCAAGACACTGTCCAGTCCGTTCAACTGTCCTTCCAGGTCCTTTGCTGTCTCTGACAGAATTACAATGTCACTGGCGAACCTCAAAGTTTTTATTTCTTCTCCCTTGATTTTGATTCCTACTCCGAATTTTTCTTTTGTTCCCTTTACTGCTTGCTCAATACACAGATTGAATAACATCGGGGAGAGGCTACAACCCTGTCTTACTCCCTTCCCAACCACTGCTTGCCTTTGATGCACCTCGACTCATAACTGCCATCTGGTTTCTGTACAAACTGTAAATAGCCTTTCGCTCCCTGTATTTTACCCCTGCCACCTTTAGAATCTGAAAGAGAGTATTCCAGTCAACATTGTCAAAAGCTTTTTCTAAGTCTACAAATGCTAGAAACGTAGGTTTGCGTTTCCTTAATCTATCTTCTAAGGTAACTCGTAGGGTCAGTATTTCCTCTCGTGTTCCAATATTTCTACGGAATCCAAACTGATCTTCCCCGAGGTCGGCTTCTAGCAGTTTTTCCATTCGGCTGTAAAGAATTCGCGTTGGTACTTTGCAGCCGTGACTTATTAAACTGATAGGTCGGTAATTTTCACATCTGTCAACACCTGCTTTCTTTGGGATTGGAATTATTACATTTTTTTTTTAAAGTCTGAGGGTATTTCGCCTGTGTCATAGGTCCTGCTCACCAGATGGTATAGTTTTGTTAGGGCTGGCTCTCCCAAGGCTGTCAGTAGTTCTAATGGAATCTTGTCTACTCCCAGGGTGGGGAGTACGGATACACGTATCGGGTATATATCCAGTCTTGAGGGACATAGCAGCAACTCAACAGGTGACAACACCGTTCAGATGCTGTATGAACTCTTCCATAGAGTTTATACTACCGCAGGGTCTCGCCAATACTATAATTTTATACATATTTTTATTAATTTTGTCGACCGACGGCCTATTTATCGTCACTTTCGTCAGGTGACCTGAGGGAAGGCAGTTTATGTATAGAGAAGGCTCTCTGGTGCCGTCCTCAGATGTAACGTGCGCCTCGCCGTGATTTCCTGTTGCAGATCTCTCCAGGGGCAGTTGTCTGCTACATCTGGCGCGCACACCACACATTTTGTTTACAAAATATGGAAGCGATTAAAACTGCTACATTAACGCTATTAAAATGCATGCTTGCTGCCATTTTCTACTCTTCAGCCGTCAGTTACATGAAGTGCGAGAAAAATATCCAACTCTCTCTCATATATGATAAAAAATTATTTCGACATTCTCACAATTTGCTGGAAAAAAGTTTTACGGACATTCTTACTAGATCCTTGCTTCTATCCAGATGCAGAATGTTTATGACAGGTGAAATACCACCGACTTCAAAGTGCAAAATCCCCTACTGCAAGAGGGGCACACTGTCATACAGGAAAAGTCAAGAAAATCATTTGTTTACTGCAATGTCACTCTTATTTCCTTATATTGCGTTTAATAGTGTGCGTGTGGGAGGGAAATGACCTGATGACTTTCTTGTAACGGTAATGATACCAGCTAGAAAAAACTGAAATACCAAAAAATGTGGAGAGCGTAGGACTGCGAGCATAATTTGTCATGCAGCTAAAGTATTGCTGATAGTGTTGGATGGTTGGATTGGGGAGGAACATATCGCATTTAGAAGAGGAAAAGGAAAAAGGGATGCAATTGGCCTGTTAAGAATCATAGGGGTAACATATAGTTTTTATTGACTTGGAAAAAGCTTTCGCTTAGTTCATTGGAACAGGTTAACGGATATTTTGAAGAGAGGAGGAGTAGACTGGAAGTAGAGACGACTGGTACAGAACATATGTTTACAACAGAAAGAAAGAGAAAGGAGTGGAAATGAAATGTCTGAAGGGAGCAGCATTGGAAGGGGCTTTAGACAAGGTTGTTGACTCTCCACTTCACTGCGCAACTAATACCTGGGAAAGATTATTACGAAAAGCTTAGATGGAAAAAGACGAATGCGTATTGATGGAAAGAGGAAAGAATGTATGCGATTTGCTGATGACATGGTATTAGTGTCAGAAAGTGAACGAACTGTAAATAAAATTCTAAAAGATCTGAATAATGATTTTTGAGAATCAGTATAGCAAAAATAGTGTGTGTGGTGATCGGCAAAGGGAGCAGATTGGCACGTATTAAAATACAAGTTGTTATTAGCCAAGTAAGAACATTTAAATATCTTGGAAATACAATTACTGAAGACTTAAGATGCCATCAGGGAGTGAAAACTCGCACTGCTACAACGAAGGAGACATTCAATAGAAAGAGAAGATTATTATGTGGCAAAATAGATAAAGGTCTTAAGAAAAGATTTGGCAAGTGTTTTGTCAGGAGTGTGGCCATCTTCGGGGCAGAAACGTGGATACTGAATGAGAGCATTTGATACGTGATGCGGAGGAGAACTGAGAGGGTAAGATGGATGCAAAGAGTAAGTAACGAAAGAGTGTTGGAAGTGTTTGTGGGAGGAGAAGACTGTTGCAGGTTATTAGTGACAGGGAGACATAGTGGACGGACGTTCGATGAGACGGGAGTGCCTGCTGAGAGACGCTTTGGAAGGTCCAGTTCGTGGGAGGAGACTGAGAGGAAGGAGGAAATACAAGATGATAGACGAAATAAAGGGAAGAAGAAATTAAGCGGATCTAAAGTGGATGGCAGAAGACAGGAGAGGATGGAGAGTTGCCACATAAAAACCTGCCTTTGGGTCACTTGATGATGGTGGTGACGACGACGACGATGATGATGATGATGATGATGATGATGATGATGGAAGTGGTTTAACACTTTGGCTGCGGCATCGGTGCAGGCGCGCAACTCTCCAGTGCGGCCCGGCAACGTGCGAGTGCGGGCCGGTAACACTCCGAAACGGCAGGTATCGCTCGGAGCCGACGCTCCTAAGCACACCTGAGCTACAGGCTGACGTGAAGACCTTGTAAGATCTGTAGGATCATGCTCTATACTGACTTAATGATGATACCTTAGGTGCATTACTTCAAGTAAACTTCGACTGTATTGTGGTCATGTTTTAAGGGGCTCCGGAAAGGCTCAAAATCATGAAAAGTTCAATTTTTACTTTTTTGCGTTTTCTGAATCTGCAGACTATTACCTTTTAATAGATGTATAATTTATTCAATTCCGAAGACTACAACTATTTTTAAATTTTTTTTGAAATGTGTTCTACATGGGCGTGACCCACTGTGGCGCTGTTAAACTGCTGTCAAATGGTGTTATTATTAACGTCCGTGTTCATCAGGTACATTTTAGTGATGTGAGATAAAGTATGTGTTGTGGCTAACCTGTGATGGTTCAATATATATCGCTGGTGTGATTGTCGATTGTTTCATGTTTATTTACTGTGTCGTTATCTCGAAAATATTCGTAATTAATTCTGTTTCTTGAGTCTCTGTTTTGTTGAAGTATAATAATGAGTAAAAGTAAAGTTATTAGAAGTCCTCTGAAGGCTTTTAAGAAAATGAGAAATGTTGGAAAGCCAAAAGTATGTGTTATTACTGTAAACAATAAAGACGATAACCAAGTGAGTGAACCTAACCTCTCAAGTACACCTGCCCATAGCAGTCAAAGTGGGAAAGAAAATACTTCACAGAAGAAGCTTGGTTCAATGAGTGAAAACTATGAATGTTTTATGGGCGAATCGGATGTGAATGAAATATTTGATATGTCGGTTCTCAAAGGAATTTTTTCAAACTCTGTAAGATGTATTCATTGTAGTTAAGTTGGTCTGGAACTCTCCATAATAAAGCACGTAGGACTTGCTAGTGAAATACAACTGAAATGTGATAAGTGTTCATACATGACCACCTTTTGGAACAGTGTTGCAGTAACTGCAACTGAAGAAAATGGTAGCAAAATCTACGAACACAACAACGAGCGATGCTTGCTTTAGACAAGGAACGCCTTCGGGCTGCAGACAGGGCTGTAAAGAGTTTAGAAATACAAGCAAGAGTAAACAGGAGGAGGAACAAGAGGAAGCTGGAGGAGGAGTTTGCAGAGGATGAAGATAATCCATCCTATGGACCTGGAATGCACTAAAAAATTAATCCAATCTTTGTCGCTCGATTCCCAAAACTTTTATTTTCTCATACTAAGTACATGTTTTCTAAGGATCTTCCAAACATATTTGATTCAAACTTTCAGTAAATGTTACACAATACCTTCTGCATAATTTAACTCAGCCTTTTTCCAAAAAACTGTATATTTTTGAATATACAAATAAAAAATTGCAAAAAAATGTTGTGAATTTTCATTACAATTGAAAAAAAAATCATCTTTAATAACTGAACTAAGATTTTGTAAAATCCCTGTGTTAAGTTGTAGCCCATATTCCAATAAATAATCTGTAAAAAGTTCAACTTCCTACCTCAAATACTTTGTGAGGAAAAATGTAATTTATAAGCGTTATTTTCACATTGCAAGTATAGGGCGTTCCGGAGCCCCTTAAAGTCTGTTTGCTGTCTGACTCCTATAGGGGTCACAGGCGTCATTCAAATATTCCTTATTTGTTGATAATGCAACAAAAAATACAATTCAAACAAGCAACAAATCCACTGCATCGAGGAAAAATTTGGATTCCATGTATTTCTTAATGCCATATTTATTACCTTTGCTTTTTATGTATTGTCGAAATGACAGTCTTCCCCTCCAAACAGTCATTGATTCATCTATTGATAAATCTCTTCCCGGGTAATAGACTTGAGACATTCTCGTGTTAAAATAACCCAATAGAGGTCATATCTTATATAAACGGTCGTCTGGTTTCGGGTTTCCTGGAAGTGGATTTTTTGCAAAATGCAGAGAGCGTAATATGATCAAATACCGGTCTCTGCTTATACTCATTGCTATTCCTCTATTCTCAAACAGCGGCTCTTTCTTCCAGTAGTCTTGTAATCGCGGATATTTAACATTAGCCATATGTGACGAAACACCCAGTAAAACTAGTAATTGTCCATTTAAAGGTCCTAGATCCCTCTTTTGTATTTTAGCTCAGCAATACGTTGACTGCGTTATCGTTCGTTTCGTCAACTACAAGTTGCAACACTTCGTCTGGTACCAATAATCTGAAGAAATCCATAGGAGAATTGCCAGCAGGATGAATCTGCAAAACTTCTTCCTTCGTAAGTGGGTGATACTGCAAATTATGTGGTTCTTTATGCCAGGACTCACCTGGGCTATATCCGTGTGACAGGTCGGGCTCTTTTTCGTCGTCGATTTCCACACAATCGTCGTGATCCGTATCGTTAGATTCGCAACTATCACGAAACAGATTCGAAAGCTGTGCTTCCACCCTATCATCACTCTGCAATTCTTCTGCAGCCTCTAAATGACAATATCTGTGGTGTGCCTCGTCCTCACTACACAGAAAGTTACTGTCGTCTATTACACTAAGTAACTGTTCCTCTGTCAATTTAACACTTTTCCTGATCCTTTTCACATTGGAAGGTCCATGTGTCGGTTCATTAGCCGCCATTACGAACAATATACGTTCGATAACTGACCACACAAAACAAAAGTTTACACGCTTTGATGCTAGCTTGGGCACTGCAACTAGACTGAATAATCCGGTAGTGAGCGGGGACGCTTATAAGCGTCAGCCGCACTGGCTCATGGCTTGTTGTGACGCTTATAAGCGTCAGCCGCAGCGAAAGTGTTAAACAGATGATTTTTTTGACCGTGTCTGCACTGTACCGTGTACTACTTACAGTAGGAGGATTTGCGCTTTGAAATCTGACGTGCTCGACGTGTGGGTGCGCACAAGCGTGTTTGTGCACACATCAATACACAGTACGACGTGTGGCTATAAAGTAACGGGACTATTGTTAGTTATTATCACCCTCAATATACTCCCCTCCTCTGTCCCTACAACGCTCCATGCGAATTTTCCATTGATAGGAACAGCGCTGGAAGTCTTCCTCTGTGAGCTCCATGACGTGTGCCGCTTTTTCTTTCACAGCTTCTACGGACTGAAATGTTGTCCGTTTTAATGCATATTTGATCTCTGAGAATAGATACGTCACATGGTGCTAGGTCAGGCGTATAAGGTGGACCGTCCACTACTTGGATGTTGTACTCCGCTAGTAATCTCTTTAACAGACAATGCGGTATGAGCCGGTGTGTTGTCTTGCTGCAGAGCCCATGACTCGCTGTTCCATAATTAGGGTCATTGTTTTCTTATTTTCTTACGCAGTTGAGCAAGAACCTCAAGACAGTTTGACCTTCAGGAACGCGGTAAAGACACACAGTTCCACGAGTATCAAGAAGAACAAACATCATCGCTTTTAATCTTGATTTGCTCATTCGTCCTTTTTCCCTTTCAGTGAAGTTGAGCCGTTCCAGTGCATGAATTGACGCTTAGGTTCTGGATCTTAAAAAACCAAGATTCGTCATGTTACGTCTTCCCAAGAAATTAGGATCATTTTCAGTGATATTCAAAGTGTCACTACAAACATTCCACCAGCTTCTTTTTTCCGATCGTGAAAATTTTCGGCATCAGTTTCGCACACCCTTTCCTCATGTTGAATTGATTATATAAAATTTGCCTTGCGCACACTTTGTCAATTCCTATAGTTTCAGCCGGCCGCGGTGGTCTAGCGGTTCTAGGCGCTCAGTCCGGAACCACGCGACTGCTACGGTCGCAGGTTCGAATCCTGCCTCGGGCATGGATGTGCGTGATGCCCTTAGGTTAGTTAGGTTTAATTAGTTCTAAGTTCTTGGGGACTGATGACCACAGATGGTAAGTCCCATAGTGCTCAGAGCCATTTGAACCATTTTGAACCTATAGTTTCAACACTCGATCGAATACTCATCCGACGGTCAGATCGAATCAGATTACCTATTCTTTTATGTTTTCATCCGATTTTGGTGCTGAAGGGCGTCCGGGGCGTGAATTATCTTCAGCGTGTTTTTGAACATCATGGAGACGCTTGAACCAATCAAAGAGATGATAAACAGTCTTCGCCGTGCACTTCTTTTAGCAACACATAGGCTTCAATGGCAACTTTTCCGAGTTTCATGCGAAACTTCACTAGAATTCGTTGCTGTAATATTGCACTTACAGTTTTTCCGACAAAACCATAAAGAAAAATAAACAAATGAAGGCCACGGCCGCACTGATTTGTCTACAGACGCCAGAGATGCCGCTTTCGTTAGAGAAGGCTTCACGCTTCATAGCTTTTTGTCGTTTATCTTCGTCGCATGCGTACTTATTGTGTGACAGCATCAGTCCCGTTATTTTATAGCCTCACCTCGTATTTATAAAGAATCGATGTATCTCCAAATGTGGAAGGATTTTCGGATAAGTAAATAAATAGTGAATCGCGAACGAATTGGGCGGTAATGTACGTAGGAGTCTTCTCCATATTACACAGTAGACACATCTTCCAGTTCAGTCACACTCTCTGCGTCAAAGAGTTGCAGTGCTCCTGCAACGTTTCTATTCGCTTCATAGCCATGATCTTCTGCCTTTTGATTCTTTAGATTCCGCTGTGTTCGCTTGACCTATACCCGTTATTTAAACTGCAGATTATAACAAGCGTTTGTTTGTGCCGTGACCGTTGACTCATTGCCCCACCGGCTGTAAACGCTGACCGTACTTCAACGCATTCCCCGCTCGAATAAACTAAACGCGTATGTAAGCGGGAACCGCATCAGAGGAAGTAGCCTGTTGTGCATTATTAGAATGTAGACGACGCATGATCACTTGGCTTACAGTACATGAGTCGAACAAACACAACGGCCACATAATTACCGTAGATGCAAACTTTGCGGGCCTTGTGCTGAAACTGATTGATTTTCCTTTAAAGAGTTTTGATGGTAATGTGACGTAGCACCACTATATGAGTACGGTGTAACGGTCAACACTCAGTCTGAACTTACATAAGAATTGGACTTGATACTGTGTTATGTGACAACGTGGTGTCAAATAGTGTGTGTTCACATGAGAAAACGGGTGGAACTAGAATGGTACGGACTCAAAGCTGTCGTCATTGTGTCGGTCTGAACAGAAAGTCCCAGCAAATAGTCTCTGTTATGTGTTGAACAGACGTTCAAGTTTGCTAAAGAAGACATGTATTGTTTAAATTTCAGTGCCGATTGTTACCAATTACCGTTATTTCCATGTCTGATAAACCCGGCTTAAACGTTGTCAAAGAACTTCGACTGAATACTCAGCTATCAATTTTTAGAAAGTGTGTTTTGAAGATGCAACTCAGGAAAAAAAAACTTTACAGATCGACTGGTTACTGGCTTGCACCAGGAGTCTCATTGTTTCACGATGGAGTCGCGTGTAAAACAAGTAGAAAAAATGGATCATTTTCTTTAAGCTGATTATGCTAGGTATAATGTGGTATTCGATATCCTCCTTTCTGGCAACAATAATTCCCTCTTTTGAATATTTATGGCGTATTCGTATGCCTATACATACGCATATCTATGGCATTCAACGTCTTCAGTATTTGCTTTAAATATTATAACTTTTTCTTGTTCTGCCTGTTTTTCTTTCCATTGCTATTTTCACACCCAAGTTTCCTACTCCTACAAGTTACCTTTGGTCAGTGCAAATTATGAAGCGCCTAAGTAGTGCGTAACTACATAAAAACTGGCGTTTTAAATGCTTTACGGCAAAATTGTGACGTTCTGATATTGGACACTCAGTAGAAATGTGCATTACTCAAAGCAGTAGAGATAGTGTAGCATTTCCAGGCACTGAGTTTACGCCTGCGGTGTAGCGGGAAAGCTTACTGCACTTTCCTCGAAAAGAAGAAATAATAGACTGATCTTCGCTTCATAGTAGGAGTAATACGAGGTTGGATGTTTTTCAGAAGTCCCATATCTACTAGCATTAAAACGAAAGAAGCTCCCTGCCCGGTCTTTAGTAAGTAGTTGAAAACTTATTTCGATAATTCAGGATGAAACATTTGTGACTAAATAGCATCCGCAGCTGTAATCTGTCGTTGGCAGAAGATGCATTTTCTGAAAGTACTTCGCGCCTTACAGAAATGATGGTGACGTCGAAGAAAAATGTGTCGATTGCAGGTAAAATGTTGCACGTGTTCTTCCCTTACGTAGTAATACAGTAGCATCAACAGGAAAAATATGGAAGTACGAGGGCTGTTCAAAAAAGAATGATCATAATTTTTTTTTACAACATACCTCTACTCATCCTCATAGTTTTGATGATCCTTCTCAATGTAGTCTGTCATGAATGCGATGCACTTGTCCCAGCGTTTCTGGCAATCCTCAAATACATGCTAAAAACCATTTTGTGAGAGGTCCATCAAAATCGCTTCCGCAGCCTTAATCCACTGCTTCTGATGATGGATAGTGCCTCCCACGAAGGCGCTCCTTCATCTTAGGAAATAGCAAAAATTCACATGGGGCTAAATTCGGACTATAGGGAGGGTGAGGGATGCACTTCACGCTGATTTTTGCAAATTATTCAGCAACAACATTAGCAATATGCTGCCGCGAATTATCACGGTGCAGCATCGAGCCTGCTTCATGGAAATGTGGTCTTTTGCTTCTGATATGGTCTCGCAATGTTTCAGGAGATCCCTGTAGTATTGTCCAGTTACTGATGTGAGTGCAGGTACAACTTTCTGATAAACCATTCCATGAATGTCAAAGAATGAGATGACCATAACTTTCCCACCAGAAGCAGCCACTTTTGCTTCTCTTGGGGGTTGGCGATGGAGGAGATTTCCACACTGAGCTTTACTGTTTACTCTCAGGATCAAAATGATGTAGCCACGTTTCATCAGCAGTGATTACATTTGAAAGAAACTCCGGATCTTCTTGCAACATCAACTTTAACTGCATGCAGACTTGCAGGTGAATGTCCTTTTGTTCGAGAATCAACAGTCTTGGAACCCATAGCACACAGACATATGTCATGTGTAATTTTTCTGCACCAACGTGTGGATGGATGGCACCCAATGAATGAATGTTCAGTATTTTAGAAAGTGATCTTAAGGTAATTCGTCGATCCTCTCTCACAATGACGGCAGCAGTGTTCATGGTTGATATTTTCTTGCGTAAGACCAGTAACTGGAGCACCGGGTCCACCTTCATTTGAAATTAATTGTCTCACCTCTTTAAACATTTTAAACCATCTTCGAACAGTGTTGTAGGGCAGAACAGACTCTCCTTAGACCTCCTGTAACATTGTATAGACCTCAGCTGAAGATTCGTTGAGACGAAACCAGAATTTGAAAGCTGCATATTGTTCCTCGCGTGTTACCTACATTGCAACGGTAGGCAATATTGAACTCTCAGTCAAATTCTTCTGGTTTTGAGGCCGCATTGTCATCTGTAAAATTCCGACGTTTCGCCTAGCAAACTAGGTAGCAATAAACCCTGAGGAATGCGCCTTGCGACAGTCGCCGAAACGTCGGAATTTTACAGATGACAATGCGGCCTCAAACCCAGAACAATTTTATTGATTGTGACAACGGCCGCGGAAGCCTACGTTTACATGGATACAGAACATGTCTGACCTTGCCTGCCCCTTACGGGCGGGAACCAGGAGTCCCAACAATGAGTTACTACGGCGTATTTGTTGCACATTAAGCTAACAGAATATCATAATATTACATTTTAGCGTGAGAAATTATGACCATAAAAAATTATGATCGTTGTTTACTGAACAGCCCTCGTAGATAATCCGAAAAAATGGTTTCCCCAATCTGCCGTTTAGTGACCGACGTAATCAGTAGCGTGAGACTGTAGTCACAAAGCGCAGGATGCAGTCTGTTGTTCATGTATTCACAGGATTCTCTGGATTCGTGCACAGGCTATCTCACTGTCTGCTCCTGATCGGTCACGTAGGTTCACTTTCTCCGCAATCTCCCGAATACAAGTCGTGACAGATTATCTGTGCTGTCGTCCGTGTTGCCAGCGGAGGAGTTTTATTGATCACGACGTAGACTCCCATCTCGGTGTAAGAGTTCCTCTGGGAGCCAGAGAGGTAGCGTCTTGTTGCAGGCTGCGCCGGCCTCGGTTTCGAAAGTTCTTAATCGACACTGATGTCTCGAAACAGTAGAAACTTGATGCTGTCACAATCTTTTACCGTAATTCGTAAACGAGCGGTGTGAGATACAGCAGCGTAGCTGTGTGAAAGAAATTTTAATGATTATAAATTACACTAAGATGTGAAACAGCCTTGTTCAGTGCGTGGACCATTCTGATTGTATCAGCTGCCAACGAATTTTGCGTATCTCTAGTGAAGCAACTGCATCCTACTAGGTTCGGTAGCCTTGTGAGTACCCAGGCACCATAGGACGTCATACCATAACGCAATTTATGCGAGTTCGAGAACTTCGGGTCACAATTTGATTGTACCATTTAACTTCCTGATTCCACGGATACTTGTAGCTCATTGTCCACGAGCGGCTACTGCTTCTACAGTGTTCTCGCGGCAAGGTGGCTGTTAGTTGGTCTGGATAAAACATTTCATCTTCAATGAATTTAATCTATAATGGATGCTGTTGAACTCCGTGACTTCTTTTATAGGGTGTAGAAAAATTTCCGCTACCAGTCACAATAAAAGGTTACTTACTTGTCACACGACCAGTTTCGGGCTTTCGCCCATCCTCAGGTGTTTATACATTCATGTACACGTTTATATTGCTGGAGATCACTGTATAAATACAAAAAAATTATTTGCTGGTGACTCAACAGATACAAGTGGGACAATTATAAGTGGCAAGGCAGCATTTGTCGAAAATATATCTGTACTTACATAAAGATGAAGCATCATTATTATAGTTACGCTGTGGTGACAGTTTTTCCACTTAATTATACACTTATCATTTTCACGTCTATATTTCATTTTTACAAAATTTAGCTGCATATTTCACTATGTGCACTCACGAAATACACTGTGTTTACATTCAAACATGTGGGCTGTGGTCAAAGAACTTAGAAGTAGCAAGTGTAAAGATGTTGCTCATACATGTTTCTGTATTTACGTCTCGCGGATAGTGAAAGACATACGCTATTTCAAAGGCTCTCACTAGTCCTCTCTGCATGCACTGAAACTGTTCGTTGCACATTTTTGGAGTGGTTTTCGCATCTTCGGAAATACCATTTTCGACTAGCTTACGATGATTTGCAAATGGGTCTCGGCCTGAAACTAGTCATCGAGTGAATAAAAAAAGTAAAATTAACAATTTTGGACTCGTTTTCCGTTTCACTAACCTGTTAAGGTTCCCATTACCTGGCTTGTCCTTACGCCATTTACATCTTATAAAGGTATCCATCACTCCTTCGAACTTAGGAGCATCTCTAACGACCATCAGGGTGACCAGTAATTATTATAATTTGAATGGCTTCGCATTGAAGTTAAACTGGCCTAATACTGCAGAGGTAATGATGATGTGTTAATTTCCGTCCCACTCTAGTCT